>NW_024039452.1:3287500-3887500 GCF_016077235.1 Cyprinodon tularosa | reverse complement strand
ATGTTCTCTCTGCTTCTTGCCATCATAGTACCTTCATCTGGCCTTGTTCTGTTTGGCTGTGACACAATCCTGAAGGGATACATCAGAGTGTCTCTGCTGCTGTCAACAACTTTAATTCTAGATGACAGTTGGGGAAGTTTTTTCAGTGCTCATACCCGTTTCTCTCCTAGATATATCGATGGTCTCAGTTTTTATGATGAAAAACTGTGTTCTCTTTCATCCCCTTTTACATGAAAACAAACTTATAGCTCATCTGCTTAAAATTATCTTTCCTAGAGAGCCACCTAAAGAGTTAGAGATTTTCTAACACAGAAATTCTATTATGGATCAGCAATTCTATAGTACTTTTTCTATGACTGCTTCTGGCCCACACTGAGCCTGGTTGTGCTGGAGGTTACTTCTTGTTAAAAGAGATTAAAAAATAATCCAACAAAGTCCAGTGGATTGTTTTGTTTTTTGACTTTCTTGAAATTCCAGTTAAAAGAGAGTTTTTTTTTCCCTCTCTCTGTGTTGTATGCATGCTTGGTGTGAGGGATTGTTGTAGAGTCAATGACAGGATGCAAGCAAACGTAATACTGTTATCACATGTTCCTCCAGGAGAAAATCCTGCAAAAGTTAATGACTGGATGCCAAAAGCTATGTTTCCTTAAATAGAAAACATCTAAGCAATCTGATTCTATGATCAGATAGAACTGTCTCTGTAAAATGCGTTTAGATGAGATGGGTTACTTTTTTGTATCAGTAGGCAACTTTACATCAGAGATGACAAAAATCACATGTGGGGTTCCCCAAGGGTCCATTCTGGGTCCCCTCCTATTCAATATCTACATGCTCCCTCTTGCTCAGTTAATAAACAACAACATCAGCTACCATAACTATGCAGACGACACACAGCTTTACATCACCATGTCACCAGGTGACTATGAACCAATTCAAGCACTGAGGAAATGCTTAGAAGAAATCAATGCCTGGATGTGCCATAATTTTCTTCAACTGAATAAAAACAAAACTGAAGTAATAATATTTGGACCAATAGAGGAGAGATCTAAAGTTAGCACACAGCTTAAGTCGCTTCAGCTAGTAACCACTGATCAGGCCTGAAATCTAGGTGTAGTGCTGGATTCAGACTTGAACCTCCAAAAGCATTTAAAGACAATTACAAGGTCGGCTTTCTATCACCTGAAGAACATTTCCAGGATTAAAGGACTAATGTCTCAGCATGATCTGGAAAAACTAATCCATGCGTTTATTTTTAGTCGAATTGATTACTGCAACGGTGTTTTCACAGGTCTGCCTAAAAAGTGGATCCAACAGCTGCAGCTGATCCAGAACGCTGCTGCCCGTGTCCTCACTAAGACTAAGAAAGTAGAGCACATCACCCCAGTTCTAAAGTCCTTACACTGGCTCCCTGTATCTCAGAGAATAGACTTTAAAATACTTCTGTTAGTCTATAAATCTCTGAATGGCTTAGCAGCTAAATACATCACAGACTTGCTATCAGTGTATCAACCCTCCAGGCCACTCCAGGCTCCAGCCGGCTCTGCATACCTAGAACCAGAACTAAACATGGAGAAGCAGCATTTAGTTCCTATGCTCCACTTATCTGGAACAAACTTCCAGAAAACTGTAAAAGTGCGGAAAGCCTGAGTTCCTTTAAATCAAGACTTAAAACACATTTGTTTAGGATTGCCTTCAACTGTTCTAGTTAAACAGTTCAACCAAAACATATTTACTTTAGTCCAACTGTTCTTAATATTCTTTTTTGTTTCTGCATTTTTTGTTTTATCTTATTTATTTATTTATTTTCCTACTTGCTTTGATTCTGTTTTATCTTCCTGTATTTTAATCATGTAAAGGACTTTGCATTGTCTTTGTGCTGAATTGTGCTATGCAAATAAATTTGCCTTGCCTTGCCTTGCCTATAGTAAGTTACCAAATAAATAAACTGAAGTGAAATAAACTAAACTGAAACACAGAGTCTGGTAGTAGAATATGTTGGATAAAAACATAACAAATGTGTATCATTTATTAGCTACCCATTGTGTATATTAAAAAATGCATTAGGAAGACATCCACTGCATCAAATAATGGAAGCAAGACATTAATAAGTAGACATTTGATAAATATTGCTGGTTACATTCTGAATCCATTCAGACATTAAAGGGGTGATAAGAAAACAATAAACCCAAATATTAAAAAAAAAACTGAAATTGTGTGCCCTGTGCCTTCTGTGTGGATTTGACAGCCTTAAAAGAGTGATTTCAAAAGCACTCGAAGCAAACAGGAAAGAAAAAAGCCTCAATGTTTATCTGTGGGTCAAAGATTCAACAGGAGGGGGGCCTTGGACGAAGAGGTCTTGATGAAAGAGAATGATGAGCTGGCACATCGCTCTGGTTAAGGATGAGAGGATTTTCTCCTTTACGCAGTGGGACACCAACCACTGACAGACACATGCGCGTACACAAAGAGACACAAACACTCTCAGAGCCCTGTTGAGCCATTCGGCAATCAGCTCTCCCAGAGCGCTCTGATGCAGCAGCAGAAAACAGTTGCTTAGCAGGGGTGAGCCGTTTCTCTATACGGTGAGCTGCAGAGTGTTTTCATCTTCGGAGACAGCCTGTGTGTGGCGTTTAACCTGGGAGGACGGGGGGAGATCACTGAGCGATGGCTGACTTAGCGGAGAGGAGAAGAGGTTTGTACTTATCTCTGGACCCTATTTGTGGATGGAGTAATAGAGCTTCAGGGGTGATTCTGCAGAGGTCTGCAGAGGTGCAAGATCATTTTAGTTAAAGTTCAGTACAACCTGGGAAGGTAGATTTAACACTAATAAGCTGGGATGGATCGAAGTAAAGGAAAGAGGAAAAAAATGATCATAGCTAAAAATATTTCATCTATTCAGGACTAAGGTGTGTTATACAATGTTACCGATTCCCCTTTCCTCTGATATCCCCAAAAAAACGCAGCACTAACATCTCCTTTTAGAAAAAACTTTATCTAATCTCTGTATAAATCCAGCCGTTCTCTGAAGCCCTTTGAGGTTTCATAGTGAACAACCAAAAGCAAGAAACACCAGATAGGTCAGGAAGAAATCTGGAAAGTTTAGACCACACACTGCAAAAACAATCTGAAATTAAGTAAAAATTTATTAAATCAAGTGTATTTACACTTAATTTGAGTAGGTAAATAAGATAGTTTGCCAATGGGATGAGTATTTTTACACTTAAAATAAGATAATTAGATAATATGCACTTGAAATAAGACAATGCAATTGATTTTTCTTATTTCAAATGTAAATTGTCTTGTTCCACTGGCAAAGTCTCTCATTTATCTCCTCAAATCAGGATAAAATGCACTTATTTTAAGAAAAAATGACTTATTTAGATTTACATTTTTTGCAGTGCAGTTATGGTACGAAGATATAGCTGAAGATCACTTATCTAAACGTTATCCGAAAGAAAAAAAATAAATACTGCACAACTCCAGTCCTACCAAGATATGACTATGCAGGCTTGTATCATAAGTCCATGGTCACTCTACAGGAGCTGTAGGAATCCACAGGGCAGATTGGAGAGTATTTTAATGAGAAAACTTGGTCATGAAATCCAAAAATGTGTTTTCATGAAAGGAATGACAGGAAGAATGTCATCACTAAAAACAAAGGGAAAAAAATTCATGGCCAGAAGAAGCTGATGGAAAATAATTTCAATTGTGAAAATTGAAAAATCTAGATGTTAAAGGTGCATTTTCATGTTTTGAGTCAATAAAACAAAAAAACTTTTAATCCCAATGAAATAAGATTATATACACAAAGCGTTCCATCCTGATATTTTTTAAATGCAGCCTAAATAGAATTCAAGCATTCAAGTAGGTGCAATAGACAGATGTAAGCATGGTACAAGGTAAGCTGTCAGGAATCCAGTTTGTGTGGTCTGTTTTTGTGTTTCCTTTCCTCCTCCACCAGGTGGTGCCCCGTCCTCATTGGGCCTCCCTGCACACCTGCAGCTCGTTGCCTCATTACCTGAGGAGTGCTCTTAAGCTACTGACTGCCACTACTACCAGTTTGGGGTACTCTAGCCATGCTTAGTTTAGCAGAGTCTAACCTGAGTTTTGTTTTTGCCAGTTTGGGGTACTCTAGCCAAGCTGAGTTTTGGCTGAGTAAAACTGAGCTTTTGTTTACCTGAGTTTAAATCTTGCTGTTTTTGTCTTTGCCTCTCGGCAGGAAGTCATCCTGCAAACTGGATGTTTGGGACCTTCCCTCCCCTGGAAGGATCTTCTGAGAACCAAACTGAGCTGAGGATTCAAGTTTGTGGTTTGGATCAACCTTTTCCCCAAGGATCGTCTGGGGCTTCTTTCTGAGCAGGGGATTCATCTCCACAATAACCCGTTAAAGTGCCGCAGGAAATCTAAGTGGCAGTCAGCTTCTCCGTTCACCAAGGAACAAAACGCAATCTGGGAAAACCCTGTCCGCCCACCATCAACAAGACAATCATTGGAACATCTAACACAGAATGGATTCAATAAAGGACACCTTTTTCTGGAAACGTGAGTCTGCAACCTATTCCTCCTCTTCAAGTCAAAGAATCTAATTCCCCACTGAGCCTGAACTAACCGCAGTGTCTTCCCCTCACTTTCCAGTTCCGGTTCGACAGTGCTCAGAGCAGCACTGGACTCTTATTATTCTAAATAAACCTGTTAAACTTTTCCCTGGTCTCTCTGTTTGGTCTTCTGCATTTGGGTCAGATCTTTAGTTAAATCATGATACAAGCAAGGTACAATCATAAAAAGAAATTTAAGATTAATAGTTTCTCCATTACAGGGTCTACATCCCTGCTACTTTCACTTAAATTGAGGGGGAAAAAATAAAAAAAGGTTTAAAGTGTTGCTTTAAGTTAGATTTCAAGGTCTGACAAAAGCAAAAGTGGAATAGTTAAGTTAAGACTGTTCATTAACAACAAAATGTAAAGCTGAATGGTTTGGAGAACTAGTCTTATACATTGGAATTGAATTAGACATTTACAAAGTACTTTTCTGGACTGCATTTTTTTAAATCTATTTTACAAAATTAATTCCATACCTCAGTATCCACAGCACAAATCACATAGAGGGGGTTAATATATATTATATATATATATATAGTGTTTTCCATTTAAATGGTGTGTTGAAAGTTGGGTTTGCAATGTAAAAAATTGGTTGAGAAATAAACTTCTGAATATTTTTGCAAAGCACGTTTTTATTTGCTTGTTCAGTTTCACGAAGTGTTGTGGATCACAAAGTAAACTAAACTTAAGACAACTGTGACATAATCAAGCCAACATTTGCTTAATTCCAAAGTATAATAAGTTAAAAATATTCCAGAAACATTAAAGAGCCTCTAATAGGGGGCTTTATATTCAGAATCTGTTGCTGCCATTGACCCCATTACATTATCTGCAGCCTTGTCTTCCATTGTTGAAATTGAAATATTGATTAAAGGAGCCTTTTAAACCTCCTGGGAGATGTTAGCTGGTGCACATCATCCAACACTTTCACTTAAAAGCAAACCAGAGGGACCAGAGCAGCAAATGGAAAGTGTTGTGGAAATAATTTACCCACAGAGAGCAGTTACCCAGATGCCTTTGGGGCCAATGACTCCACCTCGGTACCCCCCTCTTTAACCCCCTACGTCCTCAGCTAAGGGGAGTTTAGGAAGACAAAAGTGGGTTGCAGAATTTTTCGACTGGATGACAGTTTGACGGTTGCACATCTTTAAACGTTCACCCAATCACCCACAAATCAGGGAACTTGTGAATTTCCCAAGGGCACACTGACATGTGGCATGTGCAACTTTCTACAGTAGTAGCCACTCAACATTTCCCCACTTTCTTGATCGGCCTTTGGCTGATCCCCTACAATTCATTTTTAAACATCAATCTTTGTACTAAAATATTCTTTCTGTCATAAGTTGTGGACGTTAAGGTCTACAGATAAGAGCTTTCTCCTGGTCAGACCCTGAAAGGGTGGAGTCAGTTTTAAAAAAATATGCACGCCCAGGAGAAGGAGGGGGTCACTCCAATGGCTGGGAGTTGGAGGGGATTTCGCTGGGAGTTGCAGGTAAGCTGGCTGCCATTCGGCTGGTATTTCACTGGGAAGGGCATTTTTGAATGGCTGCTAATACAGCTGCTACCTTAAAAAGTCTTAAAAGGCATTGAATTCTTCAAAATAAAACTAAGGCCTTAATTGGTATTAAAATGTCTTAAATCAGTCTTTCGTAGGTCTTAATTTTTAAAACATCATAAATAGGTTTATTTTTATTATGATTTATTTGTGTAATCTAAATAAAACATAAAAATTGACCTTTTTTTTAATTTAAAAATAATAACGGCTCGCCATCACTGGTTCCGTCCCGATAGCGGAACCAATAAAAGGGTTGTTGCGGCCGGGACATTTGGGAGATGCGCCATTAACTTTTTGTCTGGAAAATATGAGCAAGTGTAAATGTAACCAAAATAGTCTCCAGCCAAGAGTTTTCTCCATGGCTAAAACCAGGGAACATACATGTGGCTCAGTGGATTTTGTGCAAGAAGCGATTCAAGCTCAGAACGATGGGAATTAAGGCAGTGGAGTCGCACATGCAAAGCACGAAACACAAAGCATCAAAATGGAGTTACCGAGAAACAGCCGGTATTTCTCAGTTTAGTTCCACCCTTGTCTCTGCAACGCCTCCACTTATCACCAAATCAAACATAATAAGAAAACCATACAAAGAAAAATAGCTGCAAAAAAGACTTGGCACTGGTTATGTTGTGGCTTTAAAACTGATTTGTTTTGTTCCCTGCTAAAACAAAGTTTGTGAATTCAGTTAAATAATTGTTAAAATATATCTGTCATTTGTGTGTTTTTAGCTTTCTTCCTGTATGGGAAGCTTTTCAACATTTGAAACATTAGTGCAGTGGTTTATGTTAAAATAAACCTTTGGGTTAAGTTGTCGCAAGCAGGTTTTTATTTCAAGTGGCATTAAAAAGTCTTAAAAAGTCTTGAATTTAACTTGCCTTATGCTGTAGGAACCCTGTACTATAATTGCATGACTGCTATTTTTTCCACGAAGCAATGGGTTCATCCACAGTTATTTCATCTCTACCTCTCTGTTCAGTAATCAATCAAACTGAAATATTTGTGACCTTGTTAAACTGCTAAAAAAGAAAATCACTAAATCAAGCATAGCAGCTTTTCTTTATTCTTCTTCTGAACCTCACCACCAGACAAAATGCAGCCAGTCGCATGTCAAATAATGAAAAGGGCAACAGAGAAATGAAAGGAAAAGTGAGGAGACCTTGGAAAGATGGGGCACCACTAATAAGGCTAATATGGAGTTTGCCCCGGGGTTCTTTTTAAAAAGTCAGCAGCTCCAGCAAATATACAACAAGGATAATGATGTTCATTTAATTAGAAAGACCAGCCTCTAATGTTTGCTGTCAAGACCTTTGGATAAATACACTCATTGTGCTTTAATGAAGAGTAAATCCCTTAAAATCGCTTGTTTCAAATGAAAAACAAAAAGAATGTAAGTGACAGGAAATTAGCACCCCATCTTTAATGTCATCATAACGTTATAAAAACTTAACGCTGACAAGATTAAGTCAAAGTTTAGTCCTGATGCATAAAAGCTTAACGAATCGTCCAAAGGCATTCCGATAAGCAGAAGTCAATCATCTGTAATAATAATAGAGAGCAGACATAAACCACTCTAAAACCAAGGTGCTAAAGAACAGGGGTATATCAAGACAACAGAGAGAGAGAAAAAAAAAAAAAACAGACATGGAAATGTCTGTGAGAATGGATGTGACAGAGACGGACCCTGCAGGTGAAATTGTATTTTCCTTGATGCGCTTCAGGAAACCCAGAAATGTGCAGGCACTTCAGAGCGGCGACAGGTGCTGATTCAGATTTAATGTCCTAATATGTCAAGGTTGCTCCGGGAGCCTGACAGCTGCACGACGAAAAATTGAGAGTGTCAAAATATAATGTAAAAAGACAAAACACAGAAATGTAAAGAGAGGCAAAATAGAGCACATAAAACAAAACAGGTTTCCGACAAAGAAAGCCTACAGAAAAATGTCAAATGAGAAAAAACTTATGATTAAGGACATTAGCGACAGAAACGTAGTGCTTTGTAAGAGTTTTATACTGTTCTTCATTTTATCACCTACTGATTTGAGAGACTCAGATTGTCCTGTAAAAATAAAAATTAAAGAAATTCTCCAAGAACAGCTCCTAAAGCTTACTTTTAAAAAGCTACAAGAATTTCCACTCCTTTGAAGAGAAATCAAAAGAAATCCCAAGAGTGTTTCTGTCAAAGGTTCCTTCCATTTAAAAGGAAGTTGTTCCTTTCCACTGTCGTGCTGTGCTTGTTACGGATGAAAGATTACATCAAAAGTGAAGATGTGTCAGTCTCCGATGGCTTCCTTAGAAAGACAGCTTTATAAAAATGGGTATCTTGTGATGTTTTGAGACAGTACTTTGTAATAAGATTGGGGGAAATGTTACTGAATAGAAATTTGACAGTTAAGATCTTGAAGCACAAGCTACATGTGTGCTAGCTAGAGTAGGAACATCTTTTTCCTTTGGTGAACACCCATAAAGTCAGATCTGTGAAAAGCCCAAAGAAATCTGTTCACTCTTACACAGTCTGCCCCAGTTTAAACATTCTCTTTATGTATGCATTCATTCAGCTGCATACTGTATCTGCATGATATATTCATGTAAATTACAGACATGCCAAAAGAGCTGTACCAGCTCCTGTATTCGCAAAGACTAAAAGAATCACTAAGTGATATCATCTAAATGACTTTCTCAATTTGAAGAAACAGCTTAGGCTTTAAAATAGCTCCTTAAGAGGAAAAATGTAAGGGTTAAAGAGGACTTTTACACCCAGAGTTCATATCCTTGGCTTGTAAGCTCTATTACAGACTGCCTCTGTGAGTTCAAGAAAAGCAATGCCTACTATATCTGCAGCAAAACCTTCAAGTTCCACTCCAATATCCTTGAAGCCAGAAGAGAGCATTCACTAGAAGTCACAGAGAATGTGGAATTGTTTTCATTAATAAACATAACAGGGGAGTTTCCCCGTCTGATGGACATGTGCCGAGCGCAGAGGCACGGAGGATGTGGAATGTGGCAATAGTAAGTCTAAGGCTGTGTCTGATAGAGTGGAGACTTTATAGTGAACTCAATTAACTGACCATTCGAACAGGTTATCGCTACTTTTCACTCCCCATAGGTCATGTCATTCCACCTCCCTCCACGGTGCCGGCGCTGTCTTTGTTCTTTTTTTGTCGTATCAACAAATACCATAAAGCTTTGCGAAGAGAGCTCTCGCAAAGCACCATGGGATATATCTGCTTGTCTTGTGACCGTGGATGATCACTACTTTTCAAGGTGCATTGTGGGAAATGTCGAGGCCACTACCTTTTCATCCACTAGAAGTTTGGACACTCATTTAAAATGGTGCAACCACTATATAATGCCCAATATAGTGATAAGGAGGGATGTTCAGACACAGCCAAAGACTGTCGAAAATAGAGAAGATTGAGGAAAGAGAGAACACTGATTGGCTGATCAACCACCTACATAGCTTAGACTTAGACTCAGCTTTACTTATCAATTGGGATTACTCCTTTATGAAAATTCTGGTTTAAGCTAGCGTACAAGTGTCAGGACTCCTGTCTGTCTGTTTGTGTTTTCTGTGTTTGTCTCCTTTCCTCCACCAGGAGGCGCCTGGTTCTGGTCTGCCTCCTCACACACCTGCTGATGGTTACTTTGTTAACGAGGTGTTCTTCAGCTGCTGACTGCCACTACCTCGACGCCAGAGTGTTTGCCAGTTTGGGGTACTCTAGCCAAACCGAGTTTAGCTGAGTCAAACTGAGTTCTTGTCAACCTGAGTTTTAACATTGTTTGTCTTTGGCCTCTCGACAGGAAGTCATCCTATTAACTGGATTTTTTGGACCTTCTCTCCCTGGAAGGATCAACTGAGCTACAAAATGAGCTGGGGTTCGAACGGGAGGTTTGGATCCACTTTCCCCAAGAGATTGTTTGAGCTTCGCAATGAGAAAGGGATTTATCCCCACTACAACCCATTCAAGTACCGCAGGAAGTCTGAGTGGCAGTCAGTTTTCTCCATTCAACTATTAACAACCGCATTCTGGGTAAACCCTGTTCTGCCCTCCATTGAATCAGACAAACACTGGAACTACAGCATACAGACTGGAGTCAAGGATTCAACAACTTCTCTGGAAACATGAGTCAGCAACCAAATCACTCTTCTCCAACTTCACGAGTCAAATTTCCCTCTGAGCCTGAACTAACCACTGTGTCCCCTCACTTTTCAGTTCCGGTTGAGCAGTGTTCAGAGCAACTCTTCTCTCCGAATTATCTCTTCAATAAAACCTGTTAAACCTTTTCCCTGGTCTCTCTGTTTGGTCTTCTGCATTGGGTCTGAACCTTAGTGAAATCATGACAACAAGGAGTTAAAGCAAAATGCCATTAAAGATACAAATACGACAGACAATATAAAGAGTGTAAATAGTACCAAAAAACATAAAAAAAATTAAAAAGTTGTAATGTCCTGGAATATGTTTCCCTTAGATATAACATTGTCTGCACAGTTGAGAGTTAAGGAGATACTACACAGTAGTTGGCATGTCTTATTTCAAAGTGAGAGAAGAATATTGCACATAAGTGACAACAGGTAATGTTTTGCATAATATATCAAAGGAGAGGGGTGCTGACCCTTGTCCCTCTTTCTATCACCTCTTCCTTCCCCCAAGTGAGGAGTTGTAGAGCTTGATGGCTTGGGGAACAAAGGGGTTCAGCAGTCTGCTGGTCCTGCATTTGGGGAGGAGCAATATCTCATTGACCAGGCTCGTCCTCTAAGCTGAGTAAATGTGTATGTTCACATTTTCATTCAACCATTGATACCTACATAATATACTTAAACATACACACAAATATATCTATCTATATGAGGGGGAATGGCGGCCCAGCGGTTAGGGCATAAAGCTTGGATTCCTGAGGTTCTGAGTTCAAGCTCCACTCCCACAGACTGTCTCTGAGCAAGACCTGTAACCCCCGATCCTCCTTACAATAGTAGCCCACTCCTCCCCAAGGGGATAGGTTAAAAAAATTATCTATCTATCTATCTATCTATCTATCTATCTATCTATCTATGTTTACCCTCGATTTAAATACGATTGACAACAACTGAGCTTAAATGCTTGTACAGCTTAAACAAAGCTCTCAGCACATCAGAGAGTGGTGGATCAGCATCTTTAAGATGAGGTAGACGACAGTTACCATCTATATTAAATGTGCCTCGACAAGCTGGTCAGCGAGTGTTTCCCGGAGAAAGCCAAACGCTGTGACAGCCAGACACATGCTGTCTTAGTGAATCAGGGCCCAACAGCCGGACAGGCAAACTGTTGACATTCAGATTTCCCAGGGAGCCTAAGGAACAACCGTTTGAGCAGTTTGGATGGAGGCCAATATCGTCGTCCCCCACAGGAGCAAAGATTGAGTCATATCTGCTTCGGAGGAGCATGTCAGAACTTTCTATCATCTGTGTGATGTAATGCTTCACCTTAGAAGAATTCTGCAATGCATTTCAACCTCCCTGCCTCACGACATGAGTGATTGGGAGCATTTGCATCTTTGCCAGGGTATCACTCACCCACACCATTAACTGCATCCCAAAAGAATTTGTGCCAAACTTTGTCCACGGCGGGTAATATCATGGGTCAGGGACTGATCATAACAATCTACACCTTCCCATCTCTCTCTTTGATTGAGCAGAGATTTAGTGGAAGATGGGAGGTGCTGATTTATAGCACTAAAGGTTACTTCTAAGACTGGTGTTAAAATATACCGCTAAGAGAGAGTCACCATTAGCGCTGTAGCTGATTTACGGTGGATAAAAGTAAGAGATCATAAATACAACGGGACAGATTGAGCTTTCAGCAGCAATCACGTTTATTGCTGCAGGATAATAAACAGAAAAAAAATGTTCCAGGCCTTTGATAGTGAGACAATGATCCCACTGAAAACAGAAGGGGTGGTCCCTCCCACCTGCTTCATGCATGGGCGGCCCAGAAGTGCTGACCTCTCTAAGGCTGCCAGCATACTTCAAAAAAAATAACCCTTCTGCTTGACTGCAGCTGTTTTATACAGACCAGGCCACATATTGGTGTCATCTGTCTGTTTATTCCACCAATCCCTTTTATGGCAGTGCATCGCTATGGATGATAAATCTCTGGGAGGGTGGGCCGCATCCTTTATGGCCACCTGCAAGGTCTAGATTTTTTCCCAGCTTAGGCTTATAGACTGTGGAATGAAAGAAGATATAGTAGGTCTTCAAAAGATGTACAGCTTACAGCATCTAAATGAGACAATGTAGAGTTACCTTTCTTGCTTAGTGAAAAATTATGATAGTTCAAGTTTTAAAGGAGAAGTCTGGTCAGCAAGGAGTAATCAATGTCATTATTTATACCTAAAACTAATACATTCACAGTGATTTAATTAATTTAGCGTTAATCAGTATAAATAAAAACAATAATTTTAGTTGCGATCACCGAGTCCAGTAGCGGCCATTTTTGCTCAAATATAGTAACCCCTCCCTCCTGCCATCTTCCAGCAGTGACGTCACGGTGCGGTAAGCCTAGCACCATTCTTCCCGCTTTACAAGCAAAATCAATGGGAACAACTAGACACATCTGCAATCAACAACAATTAAAGATTTCAAAAGGACTTCACCATTGAAATTCGAGAGAGCTATAGTTAAACTGACAAATGCCCAGTTGGATGTTGCAATAAATCCGGAAAAAGTGAAGAAAAAAAAAAGAGTTATTGATCCTCCACGGACGGGTTTGTCATTGGATTGCCAACTCTAAGAGGGAGGATTTTCCATCTAACTTCTGGCCAGAGAAAAAACACGTAATATGTAGCCAAAATTTGGCAGAAGAATATTTTCTAGATGACATTGAATAATAGCGCGTTGTGACAAACACCAGATACAGCACTGAGACTTGATCAACAGCCGATACCGCACCGTGACGTCACAAACAGGTTGGTGAAAATTACTCTTAATTAAAAACACTTATCATTTATTGAACAGTATGTAATAATTTCATATTTAAAGTACTTTCATAAGTTTGAATTCTGAATATGACCAGACTTCTTTTTTAACTTGCTTTAAAATGCTGTATGACCCCTATTTTGCTGGTGTTTTTTTTGCTCAGCTAGATTTTTTAAGCTTAAGCTGAAAGATGCCTGGGCTACAAGTGTACGTATTAGTCAGAAGGTCTGGTAATTTCAATGCACTTTATTTATATATTGCAAATTCATTACATCATCTAAAGGCGTTATACAGAGACAAATAGGGTCATACATTGAGATTTGTTAAATTTCTTCTATGAAGGTTGTTGGACATAGATAGGGAAATAGGGATGGCTGGAATGCCCTGCAACATGCAGGGGTATGTGTAAGACACGTTAAGTTTATTTAAAGAGACCACATCAAACAAGTGGCTCTCAGACACATTTGAGCAGATCTAAAAAACATTCACCTGAGGACTAATAGCATTGTATTTAAACCAAAGCAGTTTCACTTTATGTAGACCACCACTGACTGATTTACCAGTGGAAAGAACATATTTAAAAGCTTATGTCACCCTTGATGCTTCACACTGTTATTGAACAGTATATTAAATTCATGAGGTCCAACAGAACATCAACCTCATAACTAAGTGGACAAGAATAAGCCTTAGATGCTTACTTACAATCCATTTCATTATTTTGTGCTATGATTTAAAACTTTAGTTTTCTTTCATCCTAACACTGTAACATATTGCCTAAAAGTGCTCCTAATGCTGCCCAGTTTTTTCATCTGATATTCCTTGCTTCCTCTATAACAATGGCATTTTGATGCCTGCCTGTATTCTTGGCACCACTTTATCAAAGTGCCATTTGCAGAGCCAGGGGGACTTGAAGGCATGTCCAAGTGCAATCCACCAAAGACGACATCTAAGACAAAGCACTGTGCAACTGTAAAGACAGAGACAGTAAAGGCGGAACCAATCAAAACCGACAGTCGGGCATGCTGCAACATGAATGAACCATTCTGCAATGATTTACCTGTGCTGCAATCACCCATATAGCATGATGTGAGTCATTTAGGTAATTTGCATTAGAATCAATATACATGGAAGCAGAAGTTACTCTGATGTCGAATACTTTTATGTTCTGCCTCAGTGACTGATGTCTTAGCAGCAATTGGCAAATTGCATCTGTAAGTGCCTCCTACACTGCAAGTAGTCTGAGCAAGCAATAAGCAAGGATACAGTGATTCATGCTCGGTAAGGGCACTTCACAGTAGAGCATAGTCTCTTGAAGAGTACAGAACCACTGAAGCATAGTTATTAGAAGCAGAGAGCTACCTCCACTTGAAAACCTTGCTTGAAAAGCTTGATCAAGTCCCCTGGCATCCCATTTTTGAATCTATTTTTATTTTCTTATGTGTACCAACAAAATGACACAATATTGCATCGAATTTATCACAGGAGACTTCCTTTAGTGAGAAAGTTCTCCTAAAAGGTCAGTGTTGTATCCTCCAATCAACATGTTCCATTGACTCTCTCTTACTGGTGTGTTTTGAAAAAGCTGCAGAGTCATTTAGAAACTTTTAGGGCAAAGTCCTAATGCTGCATCCCAGATACCACCATATATATCACCAAATAAGTACTAATTATGAGTACATAAAAGTACACAAACAATAAAAGCATATGTTGGAGTAATATGGATTTGAAAACATGGGACATTATTCAGACGTTTCTGTAATGTACACAGGATCATAAATACACATTTGCCAATGCATGCAATGATTTATCTATTGTTCAAATGCTGACACAATAACGTGGGAGATAGCGTATGTTTAAAACTATTATGTGGATTGATATTAATGGCGTACTTTGAAGCCAAAATTAAGACGATTGTGCTCCCAGCAGTGCAGAGGGCTAGATTGATTTATAAGCCAGGACTGCTAACTAGGTGGCCAACATTTAGAGGCCAGTGCTGAAAACTCAGGAGAATGCTCACCCACATTAATTTTGATAAAAATGAATTACCCCATAGGCATGCTAGTGACTAGCCCAAGGTCATCAGATGAAGCAAGCATTTCAGTGGGATGCATTATATTTTTCATCAAAATTATATTTTTTTCAAATTTCAATTTTAAATGTCAATTTTAACTGGAACACCCCCAAAAGTTGGAATTACAAGCCAGAAAACCAGTGGAACAGGCAGGAACCTGGCTTCCAAATTCAAGATGGCTGCTACTATTTTCAAGGCTTTTCAACCTTTCCTACTTAGTTGGTAGCAGTTCTTTATTGTATATGTAGCATTAAGTCAGTCGTTGCTTTATAAAATGTGTTTTTAAGTAGATATAATTAGGTACTTTGTATATGCGCAGAATACAGTATCTATATTATTATTTTTATGATTTTGACAATAGTCATATGGGCAGTGGTATTCAATTGAAAGACTCAAATCTACCTTTGAGATTATGTAATTCCGTCTTATTCAAACTCAGAGGATAATGAGATACACCATAGGCAGGCTAGCCATTAGCGTCTCCAGAGCTAACACAGGTAAGTCACAGGTGAGTATTATTTACCCCTTCTTACCAGAGCCAGCCTATCTTCAATCTGATCAGCAGCTGACTTCTGAAGTAGACATTGCTGGGTGTACATTCGTCTTCATTTTTGGTGCTCTTAACACATTAGAGAATAGGCTTGTTTTGCATAGATGTAATAGTATTGTAATTATTTCACTCAAAATATTGATATGAAACATTGCATGTTTACTCCCCTAGTAAATCCTGAGCCCTAGTAATTTGGTTTATACGTTTAGCAGACAGTTTAGCATCTGCTAAATGAGGCAGCCTACAAGTAGACACTATGTTGCAATGAGGTAGGCACTGAAGGATCTTGCCTAAGGAACCACACTGGCAGGTCATGCCATTCAAATCATTGTCCTGTTGGAACACCTGCTGTTTCCCGGATCTCCATTTTTTTTGCTTTTAGTCTGAGGTGAAGTTGAGTCATTTAGCAGTAGTCCCACTTCAGTACTTGTCCATATAAAAGGATAATTTTTAGTTAAATAAAAGTATATACAGGTGCTGGTCATAAAATTAGAATATCATGAAAAAGTAGATTGATTTCAGTAATTCCATTTAAAAAGTGAAACTTGTATATTATATTCATACATTACATACAAACTCATATATTTCAGATGTTTATTTTGTTTAATTTTGATGATTACAAATGACAACAAATGAAAATCTCAAATTCATCATATCAGAAAATTAGAATATTGTGAAAAGGTTCAAAATTTATGGCCCCTGGTGCCACACTCTAATCAGCTAATTAACTCAAACCACCTGCAAAAGCCTTTAAATGGTCTTTCAGTCTAGTTCTATAGGCTACACAATCATGGGGAAGACTGCTGACTTGACAGTTGTCCAAAAGACGACCATCGACACTTTGCACAAGGAGGGCAAGACACAAAAGGTCATCGCTAAAGAGGCTGGCTGTTCACAGAGCTCAGTGTCCAAGCACATTAATAGAGAGGCGAAGGGAAGGAAAAGATGTGGTCGAAAAAAGTGTACAAGCAAGAGAGATAACCGCACCCTGGAGAGGATTGTGAAACAAAACCCCTTCAAAAATGTGGGGGAGATTCACAAAGAGTGGACTGCAGCTGGAGTGAGTGCTTCAAGAACCACCACACACAGACGTATGAAAGACATGGGTTTCTGCTGTCGCATTCCTTGTGTCAAGCCACTCTTGAACCACAGACAGCGTCAGAAGCGTCTAAAGAGAAACAGGACTGGACTGCTGGTGAGTGGTCCAAAGTCATGTTCTCTGATGAAAGTAAATTTTGCATTTCCTTTGGAAATCAAGGTCCCAGAGTCTGGAGGAAAAGAAGAGAGGCACTTCATCCACGTTGCTTGAAGTCCAGTGTAAAGTTTCCACAGTCAGTGATGGTTTGGGGTGCCATGTCATCTGCTGGTGTTGGTCCATTGTGTTTTCTGAGGTCCAGGGTCAACGCAGCCACATACCAGGAAGTTTTAGAGCACTTCATGCTTCCTGCAGCTGACCAACTTTTTGGAGATGCAGATTTCATTTTCCAACAGGACTTGGCACCTGCACACAGTGCCAAAGCTACCAGTACCTGGTTGAAGGACCATGGTATCCCTGTTCTTAATTGGCCAGCAAACTCTCCTGACCTTAACCCCATAGAAAATCTATGGGGTATTGTGAAGAAGAAGATGCAATACACCAGACCCAACAATTCAGAAGAGCTAAAAGCCACTATTAGAGCAACCTGGGCTATCATAACACCTGAGCAGTGCCACAGACTGATCGACTCCATGCCACGCCGCATTGCTGCAGTAATACAGGCCAAAGGAGGCCCAACTAAATACTGAGTGCTGTACATGCTCATACTTTTCATGTTCATACTTTTCAGTTGGCCAACATTTCTATAAATCCTTTGTTTTTATTGGTCTTCAGTAATATTCTAATTTTCTGATATGATGAATTTGAGATTTTCATTTGTTGTCATTTGTAATCATCAAAATTAAACAAAATAAACATCTGAAATATATGAGTTTGTATGTAATGTATGAATATAATATACAAGTTTCACTTTTTAAATGGAATTACTGAAATCAATCTACTTTTTCATGATATTCTAATTTTATGACCAGCACCTGTATACACTGAGGGACCACCTCCATATACAGGTGCTGGTCATAAAATTAGAATATCATGAAAAAGTAGATTGATTTCAGTAATTCCATTTAAAAAGTGAAACTTGTATATTATATTCATACATTACATACAAACTCATATATTTCAGATGTTTATTTTGTTTAATTTTGATGATTACAAATGACAACAAATGAAAATCTCAAATTCATCATATCAGAAAATTAGAATATTACTGAAGACCAATAAAAACAAAGGATTTATAGAAATGTTGGCCAACTGAAAAGTATGAACATGAAAAGTATGAGCATGTACAGCACTCAGTATTTAGTTGGGCCTCCTTTGGCCTGTATTACTGCAGCAATGCGGCGTGGCATGGAGTCGTTCAGTCTGTGGCACTGCTCAGGTGTTATGATAGCCCAGGTTGCTCTAATAGTGGCTTTTAGCTCTTCTGAATTGTTGGGTCTGGTGTATTGCATCTTCTTCTTCACAATACCCCATAGATTTTCTATGGGGTTAAGGTCAGGAGAGTTTGCTGGCCAATTAAGAACAGGGATACCATGGTCCTTCAACCAGGTACTGGTAGCTTTGGCACTGTGTGCAGGTGCCAAGTCCTGTTGGAAAATGAAATCTGCATCTCCAAAAAGTTGGTCAGCTGCAGGAAGCATGAAGTGCTCTAAAACTTACTGGTATGTGGCTGCGTTGACCCTGGACCTCAGAAAACACAATGGACCAACACCAGCAGATGACATGGCACCCCAAACCATCACTGACTGTGGAAACTTTACACTGGACTTCAAGCAACGTGGATGAAGTGCCTCTCTTCTTTTCCTCCAGACTCTGGGACCTTGATTTCCAAAGGAAATGCAAAATTTACTTTCATCAAAGAACATGACTTTGGACCACTCACCAGCAGTCCAGTCCTGTTTCTCTTTAGACGCTTCTGACGCTGTCTGTGGTTCAAGAGTGGCTTGACACAAGGAATGCGACAGCAGAAACCCATGTCTTTCATACGTCTGTGTGTGGTGGTTCTTGAAGCACTCACTCCAGCTGCAGTCCACTCTTTGTGAATCTCCCCCACATTTTTGAAGGAGTTTTGTTTCACAATCCTCTCCAGGGTGCGGTTATCTCTCTTGCTTGTACACTTTTTTCGACCACATCTTTTCCTTCCCTTCACCTCTCTATTAATGTGCCTGGACACTGAGCTCTGTGAACAGCCAGCCTCTTTAGCGATGACCTTTTGTGTCTTGCCCTCCTTGTGCAAGGTGTCGATGGTCGTCTTTTGGACAACTGTCAAGTCAGCAGTCTTCCCCATGATTGTGTAGCCTATAGAACTAGACTGAAAGACCATTTAAAGGCTTTTGCAGGTGGTTTGAGTTAATTAGCTGATTAGAGTGTGGCACCAGGGGCCATCAATTTTGAACCTTTTCACAATATTCTAATTTTCTGATATGATGAATTTGAGATTTTCATTTGTTGTCATTTGTAATCATCAAAATTAAACAAAATAAACATCTGAAATATATGAGTTTGTATGTAATGTATGAATATAATATACAAGTTTCACTTTTTAAATGGAATTACTGAAATCAATCTACTTTTTCATGATATTCTAATTTTATGACCAGCACCTGTACAGTACTGGAAATCTTGACTGTATATCTTAATCTTTGTGTACTCTAAAAACCTCAGTAAAACAGACATCCTGTCTGTGTGACAGCTGTAAATGGAAATCGACTTTAAAGGTGCTGATTTTGGAGCTGTGGCCAAAATCGGAATTTTCACTTTCTTACAGACATCAATGGATGGATGGCCATCTGCAGCCATGATTAGTGATAATAAGTTAAGTTGCCTGGGCTCTGTCCGGTTAAAAGAGATACTAGAAAAAGTTTTAAGGATAATATATAAACCAAGTGAAGCCTGGATGGATTAGAAAAAAAAATAAAAGTAAATTCTATTTTTTTATATACTTTATAGTTCTGTATATATACTCCCATCTAATAGCTGGGTGTTATTTGAACATCTCTTTTCATCTGAGAAGAAGGGAGCTGGGAATGGACTGACTGTCTGGCACACAGACCTCCAACTGTGTTGTGAATTTCAAACAAGCTGCTGTGAAACTATTTGATTCAACTCAGCCTCCAGATCGGTCAGGCTTACACCAACGCACACTACAGGGGAATGAATGCAAACAAACTAGCTATACCTGCTAACCCACCAACAATCAAGCCCTGAATTGACGGTTTTTTTTTTTTTTTTTTTACCACCAGATCTTCATCAGAAGCCAAATACTTGCTACAGGAGGCAGCTAGCCTATCATCCTGAAAGACACTTATACCATCTTCCAGGAAATATGTCCGTTTCCAAGATTAATCTGGACCAGTGAGTAATTTTGTACATTCATGTGATCAAGAGAGACATGTGCTACAGTAGATCAGAGAGAAGGATTACATGCAGTGCAATAATGTGGTGATAAAAAAAAGGGTCTTTCTTGATGCACTGATTCCTACAGGACAAGAATTTTGATGCTGCAATTGAAGTCTGAATAGGGAACTGAAAGGAATGCAGCAACTGTAGGGGTTAACAAGTAACCAGACTCTTTTAAAGATATTTGGCGCTTTTTATGCATTGTCACAGTATAACATACATTCTGTTTCATGCACATTATCTTTGCATGTGCTGGTGAAGATTCTCAGTCATTCCAGCAAAGTTACCAAAAAAATCCACCGGACTTTGTTTCCAAGTTTTTAGATGTGTTGCTTCCCATCCAAGAAGCTTTTTCAATTCAAAATGTCTGGAATGGCGTTGAGTTTGAGGCTGTATATATACAGCAGCCCACCAAGGAAACAAGGGCAGCGAGGCCAACAATTCCCTTTAACGACCCCCCTTTCAGAGACATAGACAGGTATGAGGCAGGCTAACAATAGAAGCCAAATGACCCCCATTCCGAGGGGTGGACCCGTTCGTCCGTTTCAATTTGCATGTTTTCTAAACAAAAACAAGGGCTTTTTGGGCTACTGTAATGCCTCAAACTCGATGCTATTACTGACATTGTGAATTGGAAAAAGCTTCCTGGATGGGAACCGAAACATCTTCAAACTTGGAAACAAAGTACTTTGTATTGTTTTTTTTTACTTTTTTGGAATATTGTTGCATCTATTTGGAGCGGGTCTTAATGGAGCTGTGGCCTAAAGGGCTAGTTATACTCAGCGGTGTGTCGCAGTGAGCTTGTCGGAGAGAGTTTTGATTTATGCTTAAATATCAGGGTGGTCTGCACTATGTGGGTCTAGATACGGGCGAGGCGGAAAGGAAGTGAGGGCGGGTTTGTCTGACAACGGAGGAACATAAGGGCGAAAAAGAGCGGGGATCCAGGTGGAAAAAGGGTCCCAGCGTTCTCGCGCACCTCGCTCTCATAGCTAGTCCAACCTCACGAGTAGTTTTCCAGAATTGGGGTCATAAAAACTAAACAAGCCTGCCCCCTGTCTGCGGCACTGTCTGTGGTCACCTACAATTTGGGAGAGGTGCAGCAGAGTTTCTGCGGAGGGGGCGGGGACGTCTTTTTGTTCACTGCGACACCTACGCGGACGACCTAGTTTCGAAGTATAAGTCAGCCTTAAGAAGCTTCTAGGGCCACTTTAATGAATTAATCAAGATAGATCGGTTAATCAACAATGTGTATTCGTATTGTGTCCATAAGTGGGCCGGTGTAGATGGAAAAATGCCTGAGTCCTGTTGTAGTTTTCTTCTGGACTACAAGACACATGTTATTATCTCAAACTTACATTTGAATTTTTGCAATTTTTTTGATTTTGCTTCAGGCAATCCTACAAGTGTAGTCAATTTTTTTTCTGACTGAGAAAACATAATCTTTCACATTTGATTGGCTGCAAATCTAACTATAGAAATCAATGTTTTTTATGGTTGAGATACGGATCTACTCCAAAACGTAACCAGTTAAGGTTCCGGGCGGCTTCCATCTTTGTCAGTTAGCAAATGATTGCCCTCCCTATCATTTCTATCTCCATTACTCCTCTCAAGTGTCTCCATGGTATGACTAACTGAAAGGTCAAGCCATGGAGTCTCTCACTGCTCCTGATAAAATGCCTCTGGGAATTGTCACCTTCCTCAGGGTTACATTGTGATATCAAACACACAACAATTTGTGTTCATCAGATCATATGAAAATGCAATCATGTAAAAACTCATAAAAATTCTGGTCATTTTGTGAAAATTCCTTTAAATTACAGTTAGGTTGTCAGAATTATTCCAGGTGAAAAAAAAGCATTAAATCCCACAACACACAGCAAAGCCAAAATGTAGACATTGCGTAGACTTAAGATATTCAATTTAACTAAAGTGGATCATCTATATTAGAACTTTCATCCACTTTTCATTCAATCACAGGTAATAAAGACCTTCATTTAACATCTTTTTGATGTGAACCAAAAAGCAAACGATATGCTTTAAAGAAAAAAAAATTTTTTTAAAATTGATCAGAAGCATTTTACAAAGATGGATGGTTTGACTTAGTTGAAGTGCAGCTTGATTAAAAGGGATCGGTTTGTAAATTCATCCCGCAATTTCTCTCTGAGGGCCCTGCCTTCAAAGCACTAGAAGAAACAGCCCTCTGGTAAGAGGGATTAATGCTGAGAGCGGCGTGTGATTGCCTTTGGGTATCTCACAGTAGTCAGCATACAGGCCAATAGTCCTTCCTACTGAAAAACGAGCAAGGGGAAACCTAAAAACAACAGAGCAAATACCACGAAACATGTGCCTTTATTGTCTCCTCTGGTATTTGTGTTTTATGCATGAATTAGAACCAGAAGACCTTTCTTTGATTGGAAATGAGCTGTCTATGGAAGCAGATTGCTTTAATAGTATCAGGGATAGAAGATTGTGTAGCAACAACAAGGCTCAAGGCTATGCATTGTTAGGATTATGATGTGTTAAGTCTGTTAAACCCAATAATTTGTTTTTTTTTTCTTAAAATAAGTGAATTTTAACTTGAATTAAGGAACTAGGTGAGACACTTTGCCAATGGAATAAGAAAAATCACTTGCATTTTCTTATCTCAAATGCATATTATCTAATTATCTTATTTTTATAGTAGAAAAAAACTTTCCACTGGCAAATTATCTAGTTTACCTACTCAAATTTAGAGTATATGTACTTAATTAAAGACATTTTTACTTATTTCTAGATCATTTTTGCAGTGATAAAGCTGGAGCTATGGATGTCTCCTCCTCTGCAAACGTGTATGATGTAATGAGTCCAAAAAAGTTAAAACACGATCCACTGAATTAGCTTTATATAGTAGCCCAAAAACTTGTTTTAGCTTAGAAAACATGCAAATTGAAACAGAAGAACAGTATCGGGTATTGAAGGCTAACAAAGAATCCAAAATGACTCCCCATTGCTAAGGGGCAGACTCATTCTTCTGTTTCAATTTGCATGTTTCCTAAGCCAAAACAAGTTTGTGGGCTACTATATAAAGCTTTCAACTCAATGGTAATTCTGACATTTTGAACTGAAAAAGGTTCCTGGATAGGAAGCGAAACGTCTCCAAACTCGGAAAACAAAGTCCAGTGGATTATTTTTTTACTTATTTGAAATTACTATGACCTGGATGACTGAGAATCTTCACCAGCATGATGCAATGTTGTGATGATGTAACGGTATAATGATGTGATGCGGCAGACCGGAGTTCTATAAAATGCTCCTTCTCACATATAAAGCCTTAAATGGCCAAGCCGGATCTTATATCAGAGATCTGATAATTCCTTATGTTCCTAACAGAGCACTTCACTCTCAATCTGCAGGCTTACTCTTGGTTACTAGAATTTCGAAAAGTAGAATGGGAGGCAGATCTTTTTAGTTATCAGGCTCCTCTCCTGTGGAACCAACTACCAGTTTTAGTCTGCGAGGCAGACACACTGTCTACTTTTTGTCAGGACTCCTGTTTTTGTGTTTGTTTCTCTGTGTTTGTCTCCCTTCATCCACCAGGAGGCGCCTGGTTCTGGTCCGCATCCTCACACACCTGCTGATGGTTTCCTCGTTAAACGGAGTGTTCTCAAGCCGCTGACTGCCACTACTTCGAGGCCAGAGTGCTTGCCAGTTTAGGGTACTCTAGCCAAGCTGAGTTTTTTGTCAACCTGAGTTTAACTTTGTTTTTGTCTTCCTGCAAACTGGATTTCTCGGCTCTTCACTCCCTGGAAGGATCAATTGAGTTTCAAACTGAAATGCTGGGGTTCAAACAGGATGTTTGGATCCACTTTCCCCAAGAGATCGTTTGAGCTTCGCACTGAGAAAGGGATTTTTCTCCACTACGACCCATTCAAGTACCGCAGGAAATCTGAGTGGCAGTCAGTTTCTCCGTTCACCAACTATCTACCGCATTCTGGGTAAAACCTGTTCCGCCCTCCACCGAATCAGACAAACACTGAAACCACGGCACACAGACAGGAGTCAAGGATTCAACAACTTCTCTGGAAACGTGAGTCGGCAACCAAATCCTTTTCTCCAAGTTCACGAGTAATATTCCAGTGAGCAGTTCCAGTTGAGCAGTGTTCAGAGCAACACTTCTCCCTCTGTTTAACTTCTTTATGAAACCCCTTAAACCTTTTCCCTGCTCTCTCTGTTTTCTGAATTTGGGTCTGAACTTTGTAACATCATGACACTTTTAAGTCTAGGCTTAAAACTTTCCTTTTTAATAAAGCTTATAGTTAGAGAAGCTTATCTCTATAGTTATGCTGCTATAGGCTTCAACTTCTGGAGGACATAGGGACCCTATTCATCGTTCTGCTTCATTCTATCTCTAATCTCTCATTCTGTAGAATCTGTTAATTCAATCTATAATGATCTGCTCTCTGATTTTTCTCACAGTAGCTTCATCTGGTCTGTTCCTGTTTGGCTGTGACTCCATCCTGGAGAGAAATATCAGCTGTGCTGCTGCCATCAACACCTTTGTTTATAAATGTTGGAGCTTGGCCTGTTTTTCAGTGTAGTCCTGTTTCTCTGACTGTGACTAGCTGGATATGCTCTCTTCATCCTCTGATATGGGAGTTGGCTTGGAGGTCATCTGCCTGCCTGTGTGTTTCCTGGACGGGGCCGCCTTTTACAGTTGCCTTTTGTATCTCAGCTTCTGTCTCCTTGAACCCCAGTCCGCCTCAGCAAATGGCTGAGTCTTGTTCTGCTGGAGGTTTCTTCCTGTAAAAAGGGAGTTTTTCCTCTCCATTGTAGCTACAAGCATGCTTAGTGTGAGGATTGCCTCTGAGTCAATCAGTCGATGTAATCAACTGGTTTTCCTTAGATAGAAAACTTTGAATCAATTTGACTGTATGATCTTGTGAACTGTAAAGTACCTTGAGATGAGATATGTTGTGAATTGGTGTGACATAAATAAACTGAACTGAAATAGAAATGCTTGTTTAACTGTGATCCGGGGCCGCTTCATGAGATGTGAGCCTGGTTGGTAAGCAGCTGCTTTCTGTAACCCTAAGCAATTTCTCATATCTAAGATTACAATTTTTGCCAAAATCTGTTGTCATGTCTCCTGGTTATTTAATACATATACATTATGAAGTGTTATTTAAAGAGTTTGCTCAGGAAAAGAACTGGAGAGAGAAAGCTGCAAAGTGTAAACACAGAGATTTCCTTTACAGCATCTATTGTTATTTTCTGAAACCTAAAATTATTTGCTAACCTGGCATGCTTCAGCCACTCTATATCCTTATCAAAAGACGGCTGCACCACCAAGAGAAAAAAAAATGACAATGAAGATTTCACAACAGCAAAGAGAGCAGCAAATTATCATCGAATGACCTCTGGCTGATTCGGTTTGCAACTAAATCACCAATGCATACCTGAATCCTTTACACCACAGAGGATCAGTAAAATATGGGAGCGCTTGACAGACCGTGTTTTACAATAAGTGTTCAGATGACACAGACAGGGAGAAAACAGCTCCCTGGGGAGCCAATTGTGAGCACAGTAGTGTTCCCACCTTCCTTAATCAGGTGTCACTCTCTATGGTTCTCATCCATGCATCGCACACACAGGCTCCACATACGGTTTGGGATCAAAACTCCAACCTCCAACTAAAGCGATTTAATTGTGGCGATCTCACACACTTCTTCTCCCCCTCGCCAAACCTTAGAGGGTATAAAAGCTATACTACATCACCATGAAGGACATCCATCTCTCAATAAATAGAATGCAACTGATATGCCTGTTAAATGTCAGTGAATGAGTTTACAGGCCTGTAAAGCAATCCGGACTTTACTGCAGCCCACTAGGTTCAGTAGAGCAGCCAGATCTATCCACCAGCTTTTACTATTAATATCTGCAGTTAGGGTACAGGGATAGGAGACGCCATTAAAACATAGCTGGAAGGATTTGACCCAAAGCTTACAGAGGGGCGAGAGGTGGCGGCAGCCTTTCAGCTAAAATAAGGCACTTCATAGATGTGTTGGAAACAGGAGAAAAGAAAGTCACTACGGCGGATGGAGATTGTAGAGTCCACGCTTGTATAAATGTCATGGGACTCATGAGTCAGAAGCAAGAGGGAAAAGCAGTTTTTGTTTGTTCTTTCATGACAACTTTTAATAGAAAAGTCGTCTTATTTGCCTTTTATTTTACATTAAAAGCCTATGAAACTAGACCAGCAAAAGAAAACCTTCAGTTGTTTTACTTTTTTCCATCTTCTTATAAAGTCTCTATGGTATCAAAATATATTGGTCTTTCTGCATATTGAAAACAGCCCTATGTTGAAGAAAATAATTTTTGCTATATGAAAAATCTAAATCAAAGTATGTTTATGATTGGGATACTATAAAGTTGCAAAGCATTGGTCTCATGAAATATCTCAATAAGAAATGGACGATATATACCCTAAGAAACAAAATTTAAAATGTATAGATGGTTTTATCAGGTGGTTTTATTCACGCATCACCATCGCTGTTAATCTGTGACTCCGTGCGTGCCCATCTCACCGCCGATGTGAAAAACAAGGTGAAACAAATGAACGCTGTGCTTGCTGCGAGCGGCGTGGGAGCGATGGAAGACCGACGGAGACCACAATTTCACGAAAAGTGGAAGGCAGCGCCGGGCAAGTTACACCACAGTTTGCGGATGGATTGTAGATGCTTGGACTAACGTGTCTGCTGGCGCTGTTGTTCGAGCTTTCGCAAAAGCCGGCGTCATTTCCGAGGAGCCGCACGGCACGGAAAGTGACTCTGACAGCGAAGAAGGGGAAATTGGCATGTCTGATTTAGCGCAGCTGTTTAATTCAGAAACAGAGGATGAGGACTTCGATGGGTTTGGTTAATACTTTGTAATAAATACATGAATAAAGCACAAACATACTCAGCTTTGCTCCCGCTCTATTTTTAAATACGCAGTAGAGGTATGTAAACGTAGTAGAGGACATGTACCGGTATATAAAACCCACGCCCTATAATCCGGTGCGCCTTATGTGTGTGTTAAATACAGTAATGGCACACATAACTGAGACTGCGCCTTTTAGTACGGTGCGCCTTATGGTCGTGAAAATATGAACTGCCATAGATATGATATTCTAAATTAGTCATGATACCGTCATGATATTCTAAATTAGAATATCATGACGAAAGGATGACTCATTTAAGAACAACTCCAACCATAAAGGTTAATTAAAAACATAATTATGTGTTGCTTGGTGCAGTGTGTTACTGTGAGGTATTTTCATTGGTTTCACAAATAATCTTTGGTTTGACATAAAAAAATGCACGTAAAGATATTTTGCTGTCAAGAAGTATTTATGGCAATTGCCATACCGCTACACTTGTGAAAGTAAAATCTGTTGGGCTCCTTTTGGCATTAAGACAATTATTCTTATTGCCACCTTGCCAGACAGGACACTGTTAAAAAAAAAAAAAAAAAAAAAAAAAGAAGTATTTTCAAAGTAAGACAACTGCCAATAGAACATATGCACAGGTGTCAAGAAGTAAAAAAAAAAACATGAAGGAATTGTGTTTTCACCTGTGAAAAATGCCACTCAAAGTTATTTATCAACCACCTTTACAAAGACAAAGAGGACGAAAATAAAGCCAGTCGTAACATTTGTTGATGGTTTTGTTTTTAGCTTCTTTCTCTTCTTATTTAAAGTAACTTCGAACAAAACTTTAAGGGCTATGGTTCTCTGCACAACACATTGTGATCGCTTTATCTGTGAAAGGCGCCTAATAGATGACCTTTAAAGGGGTCATAGAATGCAAAACCGAGTTTCCATTGTCATACTGTAGATGACAAACAATGGTTCAATGGGTGAAATGGATGTACAGAGAAGTTCAAAACCCCATCGACACCTCCTTTCTCTGCAAATCTCACAATTCTAAAATTCCAGAGTTGACGTAAACTCAGGGATGTTGCCTTATTTGGTTCTGGTCTGTACTTTTGTCACCCCCCTGTATGAAAAGTCGACTGCTGAGCCGCTGACTGGACCTGACCTCAGCAGAGAGCCAAGGGCAGTGTTGCCAACTCAGTGACTTTGTCGCTATATTTAGCGACTTTTCAGACTATTTTTCAAAAAAGCGACTAGCGACAAATCTGGCGACTTTTTACGGTGTCACTGGTGGCTTTTGGAAACTGTTACGTGAAAGCATGTATTGTTCCTACTCTTGTCCTCCAGCGGCAGCTGCTGCCGTGGGTCAGTGTTTTTAATCACTTTTTGTCTTTCTGTAACGACATTGTTTCTCCCACAGCATCAATAACATGCACATCACTTCCTGTGGCAGATATTGCAAATTAGGCGATGATGTCCTTTAGCGACTTCTAGCGACTTTTAGCACTCCCAATAGCTACATTCCTAACTGAGGAGTTGGCAACAATGGCCAAGAGCCGCCCGTCCTCAGCTGAAGGGGGGGCAGCAGGCGGGCTCCCTGCCCCCGGTCCGCCCGGAGCTGACGGCTCGGTTCGAATGCCCGCTATGTTTTGACTACGCCCTGCTGTAGTCAACCAAAATCCTGAATGATTTTGAAATTCCCCCCGGAAATTTTTTTAGGTCTGAAAAGTAGGACACGTCCGGGAAAAAGAGGACGTCTGGTCACCTTACCATATCGACAATCTGATGTTTCAGTGAGTGAGTGCTTGTTGCTATGATGCGTCTTTGCTCAGCAGCTTCGCTCATTGTAAACCAACCAATCAGCGCACAGCTCATCTAAATATTCACGGGCATACCATAAAAGGAAGAAAAGTTGTCGTTTCATTCTGGGGCTTTTAACCAGGCTTGCATTGGGGCTCTTAGTACAGCAAATATGCCATTTTTAGCCCAAACAATGTTACTTACCCTATTCGGAAACCTTAATGACCAGCACCAAATATCCTATAGAATCATTCTATGACCCCTTTAATATCAAAATTAGAATTCCTACAGATGAAATAAAATAATTTGTTACTTTTAGACAAGGCTATTTCGAAAATACCTTGATTTTTCTATTTACATATTTTTTGTTCATTAGCCAAAGATATCGAAATTTGACATTTTAAAGCTAAAAACACACAAAAAAAAATTTCCCATATGCATTTATATGAAATTAGTGATTAAGAAAGTTACATATATTTATGATCATTGACTTAAATTGACCAGTTCAGAAACCTATAGTGCATAAGGTATTTCACTCCTAAACCAAGCATTTCATTGTGACTCCATATATTAATATGTGGCCTTAGTTAAAGGTACACTATGCAACTGGTGTTGATTTTCCAGTGAGGCTCCCTCCAGAGGGCGAAAGTAAAAGTGCACTGTCGTAAATATGCACAGCTGTTCTCCTGGTTTCTCCGTCAAGCCAGGCGCGGTTGTTTTGAGCTTAGCAGCGAATGACTAACGCTGCGTTCACACTGGACGTAGCTGGCGCGACAGAAGCAGCGAGTTTACATGCAAAGTCAATGGTTGACGCGCGTCAAGGCGCAGCAAAAGGTCCCGCGGCGCGTTTTGAGCACCAGGCGCAGCACGTCTGAGCAGCTGAAGCAGCGCGTCGGGTTCGTTTAACGCAGGGAGAGAGACACAGCGCTGATGATCACTCCTCTTAAACAGTTTATTGACGCCTAAATTAACTTAAAATGCAGAAATCTGCCGGCAGAATAAGCAGTTTGGATTATTTAGATGAAAAACACCTACCAGCTGCCGCGGTGAACCGCTGCTGATGAAGGGATCCATACTGTTGGCGCCCCGCTGGTATGTGGGGGTCTGAGCGGCTCCGACAGAAAAAATATTGAAGGCAGGATAATAATCTGAATGAACTGACTGCACTGATTACGTTTTCAGGTGTATTTTCTCACTTAAACACATATTAAAACTACTTTATTCCCACTGATCACAGCAAATATAGCTGCAAGGCAGAGAAAGGATAGTGAAGCTCTGCCCAACGCGCCTCAGACACAGCCAGAGCAGCAAAGCTGCTTCAGCCACGCGTCAGAACTAACTGGTACAAGCAGCAAAAAGGAAGCAGCAGCCGCAATTTTGCTGCTTTTGCTGCGTGAACGTTGCATAACTGCACAAAGATTGCCACTGTGCTAGCAACGAGAATGCTTTTAACTGGGGGCGTGTAGCAGTTCTCGCCGTAAAGCAAGACTGACTCTCAGGAGATTTCTGAGCCTGTGGGTGCGGGTCGGTGCTCCTGCAGTTGCAAGTGCAGTATTTCCCCCACAGACCACCAGGGCGGCCGAGAATACCTTTGTTCAACCTGAAATGACTCATTTAGTCATCCATAACATTATGGAACACATTAATTCACTGAAAAATGTTGCATAGTGTCCCTTTAGTTAAAGTTTGCACGGATTGGTCAAACATCCTTTAAGCCACATGCACCAGAAACTATGAGAACCTTTAATCCTCATTTTTCTTTCCATCGCTTTAAAGAAAAGGCTTTAAGAGAAAGTTAGTCTTCCCCACCTTAAGTAATCAAAGACCTTCTAAACTCTGCACAAGAATATCAGATTTGATTAACCGTGGCTGACAGTCTCTTGTACTTTGAATTTGATCCTATAAATTTAGTTTATCTTCAGTTTATGCAAGAAAGTAAATAGACACAATAGACACAATCGAAAACTTGTCGGCAGATCCTTCCGTTCTGATTTAAATCAGAGAGAAACATCTTTCCTCCAATTACATGAAAAGTGTTCCGAGCTGGGGTGGTGTTGGTTTTATCACCTCCATGGCTTGTTTTTTGTATGATATGTAGTTGAAACATCTATCCCTCCCTCAACACGTATATATTCCCACTCCTTTCTTTCCTAAATGCGCTGCAAAATCTAGCTGGCCATCTCATTTGTGTTATTGCGTTTAAAAGCACACTGGCCTCATTGGACGAGTACAAACATAAAGCCTTCATTTTGCAGCCAGCAACCTTTCTAATGTGTGAAGTAATAAGTTAAGAGTGTTGCTGGCGCAAAAATCAAAAGCTGTATCACCTGAATCAGTACCAGCTTTGAAAGCTATAAAGACACACACAAAAAAAATAAAACAGAGGAACATGAAAAGGCAAAATGAGAATGTTGCATGTCAAACTAGATCTGCAGAGATCAAAAAGTTTCAGACGAATGAAAGCGGAGCCAGGATGAGGGTAGGCTGCAGACAGAGAGAGTAATGTAGAGAGCTGAGGTGGTAAGGCCTGGCTGGAAGGTTAAGTGAATTCCATCAGTGCACTCTGTCTGAAGCACAGAGTGCTGTGAGCTATGGCCGCACAGCAGCTGGACACCACACCGCAATCTGCAGGCTAATAACCTGTCAAGATCTACCACTTCTACTGCAACACATGTGTCCACATTGAAAAAAAAAGTACAATTTAGAGGTGCAGGGTAAAAAATTGTCAACAAGTCGAAGATGTCGAAAGCGGAGGAAATCACTTCAACTCTCCTGATCTTAGCACATTAGCTTTTACACTAATAGTACATTTATTTAAAGTCTAGTATTAACTCTGCGTAAGGACTCGTGTGAACTATGACTTTATTGGTTGTCACGAAGCAGAAATATGCAAATCTTCAAAATTTTTCAACTCCTGTGAATTTTGCTGTGCATCCCTCATAGGTTTGGCAATGCTCCTGCTTCACTGTACGTACAACACAGCGATAGAGTTGATTCCTTCCCGCTATCATCTCAATCCTCATCGCCATGCAATGGACCAAGAGATCTCTCCTGGTCAGCCAGGCCAAGAATGACCCTACGATTCCGTTTTTCAGAGGCGTAGACCAGTATCTGGTTTTGCAGGATAACAAAGACCTCAATGACTCTCCACTACTAAGGGGTGGAGCTGTTCTTGCGGTTCAATTTGCATGATTTAAGAAATAACAAGGCTTTGTTGGTCCACTCTATAAAGCTTAGAACTCAATGCTAATTTTGACATTTTGAATTGAAAAAGCTTCCTGGATGGGCAGCTAAACGTCTTCAAACTTGGAAAACAACGTCCAGTGGATTGTTTTTTAACTAGCTCGGTAAGATCGTATAGGGGAAGAAAAACCTGCATGCTCATAAAGATTGGATTGGCATCCCAGCCTGGGAGATTTTACTGCCTTTCTTTAATTTACCACTGTCTTTCTTGACACTGAAAGAACTTAATGAAGGTCAGTTAGTAATGCTTGTAGACAATCAGTAAACATTTATAGTTAGGCATTACAAAATGCAACATATTCCCTTGGCATTCAAAACCCAGAAATCAGCTGATTAAAACTAAACCGGACTTTCACTCTAAGCTTACTGAGCTTAATAGGAAAAGTACTTCTTTTTAAATCTGTCACATTACCAGTTTTTGAAACCTAATCTCTTCCTTCACTAAACAGAGACAAAACAAACTTCTCTTCAAGCTTATTTAAGGATAGAACAGCTTTGTGCCCATGTTCTTTGACTCTAACAATCTTCCTTCAGCCCCAGCTGCCTCCAAGGACTTCCAAGAGGGCATTGCAGGTAATTAAATCCAAGCTCTCACAAACTACTGTGCGCTCTGCAAATACAACTCCAGGAACTACAAGAGTGAGGCCTCTGTTTGACTTGACATTAATTACACAAATCAATATTTGCTGTCTCGAAAAGCTTTTTCAAAGAACCCTTGCTGTCTGTATAAAGTTTGAAACGCCCATGAGTAGAGAGCACATGGTCTTCCATGCATCCTGTGGTTCACCAGATCATTCGTCTTATGACTCATTACTTGAGGCAAGTGAGAGCAGCCATCTTGGTTACAAAAACAAACAAACTGGCAAATGATAAACAGAAAAACCTATAAAGTAGATGTTGTCTGATACTGATCAAACAAAAACGTTCTGACACTCTCTAAGACTTGGTTTTGTCACTTGTTTTTCGTATTCTAGTACTTGCAGATTTTACCACAATCTTCAAAAAAAGCTTTTCATTCAGTCTCAGTCACTATGAACAGCAGCAGGTTCTTCCCCACAGCCTGCCTGGCTTCAAACAGCTTTCACTGCAGAGTCACAGGAGTATTGCCCGCCGGTTTGCTCCCAGATTGAATATATTTCAAAACTTTATGTATGAGGTTCTGGTATTTAGCCTACTGCCTCTCTGCATCTTTAGCTGAGGCGCTTTTGTCATTAGCCTGCGTCTAGACGAACACGCATGTGAAAATATTCCAAAAATGACATCTACAGTGGCACCGTACAGTAGCAGCCATTAAAAGTGGCCCTTCCCATTGAAATGGCAGCTGAATGGCAGCCAACTTCCTTGCAACTCCCAGAAGAATACCCTCCAACTTCCAGCCACTGGCTTTCTCCTGGGCGTGCATATTATAATTTTTTTACTTGGACTCCTCCCTTTCACTGAATTACAGGGTCTGACCAGGAGATGTGCTTCTCTTTAGATCTTAATGTCCAGAAATCATAACCTGACTCCGCCAGATGGATTTGCTCCACATATCCATCTGGAAACCTTCCATTGAAGTAATTTTGGGAAGGGGCAAAAATACTGGTTAGCTGATTGGCCTATGTTGGTGATAGACGGGCCAAATAAACCAATCAGATCAACGAAGCATATGACGTACTAACAGAGCGACGATGAAGAGGAGCCAATTGATAGATCAAACTCTTGCCGAAACCAGTCGGGAGAAGGGCAAAAACATCTTTTCCTCTGAGAAAAGCCTCCAGAGCAGTGTTTTGCTCTTCCTTTCAGTGAAGAAATACTCTGTAATTCCGATAAAACTTGCTCGATAGCCACGCTAACGCTAGTTTCATCGGCTGAAGCCGCCATGTTCTTTAGACTGAACTTCTCGTTGCGTCACACCTCAACCCGCCTCAAAGCCAACGCTGATTGGACGTTCGTTTGGTGAACTGCTCCAAATTTTCTTTAACGGAAAGTAGCCAGATCTGCGAGCGAAATCTTGAAAGCTCGCGAGATCAGGATGGTCTCACAAGGCTACACAAATCATGACAGAAAGAATAATTTTAGTACAAAGATTGATGCTTAAAAAGGAATAGTAGAGGACAGCCAAGGACCACCCAAGGGCCTATCAAGGAAAGTGGGGAAATTTTGAATGGTTACCACCGTACAGTGTTTTGCGCATGACCAATTTCCTTCCTGGCTTGTTTGTGTCATTGCATCACAGCTCCACCAACAGGTGTGGCATACATAAGTCATGATGATGTTGTAATACCAAGCCAAAAAAAAACTGCTTGAATGGATGAATAACTCAACAAATCCCTTGGAATTTAGTTACTAATAAGGAACGGATGAATTAAAAGGCAAATATAAATAAAAATTCTGTAACATAACCTGTTTGAAATGTGGAATGAAGGGAAAGAGACAAATGTCAAAGAATCAGAGACAATATTAGAACTTGAACGTTGTACCATCTGTTGCCTTTGGTTTGTAGACTTCTTTAGAGATAAATTCATCACAATAATCCTAACAAACATGACATGTTTTGGCTGTTATCAATGCCCTTCGGTTGACTGTTGTTGGTTGCTTGAGAAAATCATTACCTTTTCCATCGTAAGCTGACAACAGGAATGCAAACCTGAACAGTCTATTGTGCAGCAGACTGCTCCCTGAACAGCTGACTGCAAATAATCCAATTAATTCTGCTCTGCACAGCTCTAGGGAAAACGCACAGTCCGGACCACCTGTGAATCTGTGTGTGTCAGGAAGCCAGGTCCCCAGTGACTGAACAGATGTACTTGTTTATGGAGAAGAGGAGCAGCCCAGTAAAACGGTTTTACTAGCTGGGCTATACCTTATAAAGCACGCATGTCCAAGACATAGATTGTCCGGCTCAGATTTTTTTTTCTTTTTTGACCCCTTTTAGGCTACATTCGACATGCAGCTTAAAGTTTGTATCAAATTCTCTATGATAAAATAATAGACATACTGTAAGTTATTTTCTTTTGATTGTTGTTTTTTATTTTATTTAATTTCTTTCATCAGGCGAGAAAATACCAACATCTAATAAATGCTAGCCCTTAGAAAATCTTTGAGATTTAAGGTTAATCATTTTCCCAATCCGCCCTGCCATCGATTGCCATTTTATATCCTTGTAAACAATTCAATTCAGTTTATTTCTATTGCGCCAATTCACAACACATGTCATATCAAGGCACTTTCCAGTTCAACAGATGATCCAGTGAGATTGATTCAGAGTTTTCTATCTAAGGAAAACCAGTTGATTGCATCGATTCATTGACTCTTCAGCAATTCCTCACACTAAGCATGCATGTAGCGACAGTGGAGAGGAAAAACCCCCTTTTAACAGGAAGAAACCTCCAGCAGAACCAGGCTCAGTGTGAAAACAAAAGAAAACAAATCAATAATAGATTTTTTTCATATGAATTACATTAGTAGGTTGCATTTATTTTGTTTAACTATAACCATTGAGGCAGAGTCACATATCTAGAAGATACAACATAAACAGAAGTTAGGTTTAGCACAGCCGTTCGCAACCTGTGGCTCTGGGGGCACAAATGGCTCTTTTGACCTTCCACTGTGGCTCCTATTGACTAAAACCAACACAAAACGTGTTCATGTTTATATATATATGAATAAAATAACAAATACTTAAGGATTTTAGCATTTTGTTCACTTTCTTATTAAAACGTTTGTTCTAAAATTGCAAGACATTGACTCTAAAGTAGTAGGGGTACACCAATCACGGATCTTTAGAAGACAGGACATGACTATTCTAATTTCGACAGATATATTTATTTTCTTTTAAACAACAGTTGCTTTAATATAAAAAAATACACCTTTAAATGTTTCACTTATTTTATAAATTAAAGCATTGACAGCAGCTGATTTTACACAGCAAAAGTAGATAAAAATAGAGAATACAATGGATCTGCAGACATCAAGGAAATCTATACCAATAAGCAAGTTGATCAATCAGTGCATCCCTATTTTTTGCAGATCTATTGTTTTTGTCATTAGGGGCCTGTTTCAGAAAGGAGGTTAAGTGAAAACTCTGAGTTTGTTAACCCTGAAATGAGGGAAACTCTGGGTTTTCTGTTTCAGAAAGGGAGGTAAGTTAAACCTGAGAAAGCAGAGTAAGTCAAGCCCGTTTCTGAAAGAGAGGTAACTTAAACTCAGAGTCAGTTACCGTGGCAATTTACTCTGTGAACCTAACCTGGTCGGGAGCAGGTTTTCTTCAGAAAATCCGGAGTTTATTTTGGTCTCCTCCCCTTTTTTAAAGAGGAAGTGGTCTTTAAACACCTCATTGATTCTTTGGGGACATACAGTATTCATTGCACACATTTCAGTCACGTAGAGCGCATCAAAGGGAATGAAATGGCATGTCCTTTTATGGATGATCCTGTTTGTAAAGCCAGGTAGCTACTCTACTCCCATGATGTGCTCAAGGCTTACCTGCTTGAAGTATGTTTTTATATTTCATTTTCAGCTGCTGCCATGTTCTTTTGATGCCTGCAGGATTGCACCTATCCATGAAAACTAAATTAGGTTTAATAAAATACTGTTCTTCCAGTTTCACCTCTGATATTATAACAGTTGGGTAAGTTACTCTAAAATAGTTCTTAATTACTAACTACAAATTTTATCTTCAACAAGTCTAATTAGATTAATGTATTAATTACTGTCTCTAGAAAGTATTGGTCTACTTACTAATTTGTTTTACTTACTTATTAATTACTTTCTAAATCCCAAATCAACCTCAACCACTTGAACAATACAAGAAACTGCACTTCTAATGCTTTCAAATAAACAATATTCAATTGCATGAATTAATCTTAAATTGACCAAAGTGTGTAACTAGAGGGAGAAAGTTCAAATCAAAATATACCTTTTAAAATTTGATATTAAATCCACTATTGTTTTATAGTCTTTAATTTAATTACAGTATGCCTCCTGTTATGGGATGCAAGATGCAGTTTTTATTTTTGTTAGTAAGACTTGCAGAAGACTAAGATGTAAACAAAATTCCTATAGATATTGTAAGCAAATTTTATTGATGAACATGTAGAAATACATTACTATGTTTGCTCCTTTTGAACGCTCTGTAGACATAAGAAATGAAGAATTTTCCTCGGTGTTAGGTTTTCCTGATTCATTTTTGGTAACCAGCTTTTTAATACAGTCATATCTTTTTTTTTTTTGTCACCAGGTCAATTTTACTATCAGCACAATAGAAATATCTAAATAGCAAGATAAAAAGATGAATTAAAGTGTTTCCATTTGTTCCTGTACTGTGAGGCTTTGTGTTTTACTATAACTGTGTTATATCTGAGTAGCTGAGCTGAGGTCAGGGTTCGGTTAAAGCTGTCTTTGAATAGACCTCTGGGGAACTGTGAAAGCCTAGTTCAAGGGCAGAGTATCAGAACACACACTGGCTAAGACACTGCAATTCATAAAACACAATCAGAGGGAGATAAGAAAAAAAGAGATGAGAGTGATTATCTTGATGCTACGTACTGGCCTAAAGGAGATGAGGCAGATAATTCTTGGAACGTCTTGGAAATGTTCACCATAAAATTAAGACATCATAATGATATAGCTGCATAAGTTTAGCAGGCAAGGAGGCTGCACCTTAGGCCCACAAAGGAGAGTTATCGCAGATCTTTCCTTCCAGCAGTTAGAGTTAAAACCCCAACTGCCTTCGTCAAACTCAATCAGATGTTTATTTCCTCGCTCTGAATTTCGTGATTTTCCTAGAATTATTATTAGCATCTTCGTAGCGTGTTATTGTGTTATCTGTTGGCTTCCTTGTCAAGTTCAGTCTGGCTTAAAGAGTGCTTTTTAAACCTATACAATTCTTCAAAGACTTTCCACCATTGTATTTAAAGGAGCAATAAGTAATAATAACGACATTTAGAGTTTTAAATTGGAACAACACAGAGAAATATGGTACCCATCCTCATCTTCTACTCTTCTCCTTTGGATGGTATATTGAATGAGAATCAAGTTTATTGCCAAGTAGGTTTGCACTTTCAAGGAATTTGACTTGGTGTTGTTGGTGCAGACAAAAAATAAAATAAGATTTTAAGTTAAAAGAGATGAGGATGTAAGGCAACTAAACTCAAGATCATGAATGGAAATGAAAATTCAGGCACAGAAAGTTGTGATGCAAATACTTTCTAATGATGTCAAGGCTAGTGGGTATTGCTGAAACTGTTTTAGGTACACTTCTCTTGCTCGCTTTCATATTTGTAAGCTGTTGCTTACAACACCTTACAAATATGACTTATATGGCTCCAGTCAGGGGACATCCTCCTGCTGTTTTAGCCGTGGCGCCAGGACTCTTACCGTTTCAAAATAAAACCTCCCATTACATAACACCCTAACTTGTCCTCACCAGCTTTCAATCTACAATACTAACCTAACATAACTTCACATGACTCATATATATACAAAATGTTTCAAAGATCTATTAAAGCATTGGCCTTTACTATGGTTACTTGTTCCATGATAGAAACACAATTAAAACTAGACATTTTCTCCCCCTAAAAAAGGAAAATTTATGTTATGTAAAAGCATAGGGGGTATGGCAAGCTAAATAAAACTTAATCAGTAGGTTTAACTATCCAGAATTAGTAGTTATGTCATTCTATATGGTTTTAACTCAAAATGAACTTAATAACTTACTTAATTAATTATTCAGAGCATCTATCTATGTATCTATCTATCTATCCATCCATCCATACATATATATGATTTAGATATTTATCGCTCTCTCTCCATGATGCAGGTATTACACTGGAAAAAATGGAAACCTAGACAAGTCATTTTTATCTTAAAATAAGTGCATTTGTTCTTGGATTGAGGAGGTCAAAGAGAAATTTTGGCAATGGAACAAGACAATTTACATTTAGAATAAGCAAACACAATTGCATTCTCTCATTTCAAGTGCTTTTTATATAATTATCATATTTTAAGTGTAAAAATACTCATTCCATTGCTAAATTATCTAATTTACCTACCCAGATTAAGGGTAAATACACTTAATTTAAGAAAACTTTTACTTATTTCTAAATAATTTTTCCAGTGTATGGCACGGCAGGTCTCCAGGCTGCAGCCAAACACTTTTGCAGGAAGCAGGAAGTGAAGATGGGCTGCACGCTGCAGCAAAGTAGTCCTGGATTGTACCTCTAGGTTTGAAAAGAAAAAAAATGCACAAAGGTCATGTTGATAGAGAAGACTCACTAGTTATAGAGAATCTTGCTTTGATTCTAGGTGAAAAAACAAAAATAAAAATTAGTCAATTTAACAGTAAATGTCTTAGTTTTTGATTCTTTAAATTATTTTTATCAACACATATACCTTTTTATACCATTTGTTCTCTGGGAACTGTCCTTGTGATTGTGCCTTAGGTCAGGAAAGACTGTTGATAAGGGAGCTTTTTAATGACAGCAACCCTTATGTTAGACAGACAGAATGTTTCTAAAGCAAGGCTTAAAGGAATAGTACACCCAAAACATGATTAGCCTTCATTTTCTACTCACCCCCATGCTGAACAACACTCTGGAGTACTTTTTTGATATCTCAAATGCATCTGGAGATCTTGGAGGCTTCTTGCTGTCTGCTGACATTCAAATAATGGAGGTCTATGGCACCCGAGGCAGAAAGGTCCATAAAAGTCCACAAAAAACGTGTCAATATTCCTCCATACTGCTCGTCCAATGTATTCCAAGTGTCCTGAGTGGGTAGCGTCCATAATTTACTCGAAACGAAGTCATTTAGAATGTTTTTAGAGCATAAACAGTAGTGTATAGGATTTCCTGAAAGCGCGCGCCTGCGAGCTCACAACGCTACGGAAACCGCGGCAGACCAAACCAGATGAAAGTGCGCATTCAGCTCGGCAAAGAACTCATGCTCTTCCTCAACACTGAAGTCCTCAGACATTTTTCTTTCGTTGTTTCTTTCTTTGCACAGGTAAACAGCACATTTCTTCTTCTACGCTTGCATTATCGCCAGAGCAGACGCTGAATGCGCACTTTCATCTGGTTTGGTCTGCCGGCTTCCGTAGCGTCGTGAACGCACTGGCGCGCGCTTTCAGGAAATCCTATACACTACTGTTTATGCTCTAAAAACATTCTAAATGACTTCGTTTCGAGTAAATTCTGGATGCTACCCACTCAGGACACTTGGAATACATTGGACGAGCAGTATGGAGGAATATTGACACGTTTTTTGTGGACTTTTATGGACCTTTCTGCCTCGGGCACCATAGACCTCCATTATTTGAATGTCAGCAGACAGCAAGAAGCCTCCCAGATCTCCAGATGCATTTGAGATATCAAAAAAGTACTCCAGAGTGTTGTTCAGCATGGGGGTGAGTAGAAAATGAAGGCTAATCATGTTTTGGGTGTACTATTCCTTTAAGATCCAATTGTGTTTCTTTAGAAATGTGTTGGATTCAGTTTTTTAAAGGCAATCTTAACTCTTTTAACATTTAGTTGCTCGACCAAGGCATAACCAAGACATGACTACCAGAAATATCCTCCACTACTTTTGAACAAAAATCTGGAGAAAATCTTTTTTTGACTATGTTGTTCTTTTATTAGTCTGCTTTACTGATTGTGACATACTGATCTAAGCTGTAAACTCTGTAAAAGACTAACTAAAATCAGTTCTTAGAAAGTTAACCGGATTACAGGAAATCTGTCTCTACTTTGCATGTGATTGTTTAAATATTCAGTAACACAAATGCACAAATGGGCCAAGGTGAATTCAGAGGAGGAATCTCAAGCTAATTTCTCAACTATCTGATCCTGGATTGCTTCTCAATTATTTATCCAATCAGCATTCCTCCTGCTCATTGGAGGAGCGATATCATCAATGATTCATCAAAGACTGCATGAATTCTCCTCATACACTTGTTTTTTTTTTCTGGTTGTTTTTGTTAACCCAGTTCTTTTTCAAGACAACATTAACATTTAATTAAGTCCTAACAGTGCAGTCCTCTGGAATAACTTAATTCAGAAGAGGGGAACTGGGTCAAAAATCAGCAGCAGCTGACATACTGATGAGATTGCAAAATACTGACCTGATGAGGAAGATGGAAGCGCTTGAGATGTGGTTAAAATTAACTTTCATATTCTTTATTTGCCTAGAGGCGAATATTTGAATATAGTTTGATTAGTATTTTCTAAAATGAATTAAGCTTTTAAGAGCCTAAAGCGTAACTGTGGATTTTCTACTTTGGGTTTAGATCGTTCTTTGATTCAATTTACTTCGGACCCTTTCACATGTTTGAGTCGGAGCTACAGGGGTAATGTAATTTCCTGGTTGTCAGGCAGGAACGGATCCCATAATCTGAAGGCCGTAATTAGGAGTCCACTCCTTCGTAACTCAGCTCCACTTATAACGACAACCCCGGCTTAAACGTTTCACCCACACTTCCCACTTCCAAACCCCTGCTGATTGAATATGACACAGCAACATTGATTGAAGGGAAGGGTTCAGGTTGCCTTTTGCTTATTCAATTTCCCCTTTGAGGTAAAAAACCTAAAATGAGAGGAAACAGATTTTTAATGAAATTTAGATCCACATCCATCAAGCCATGAAGCCAGCATCAGAGCAGGAGGAAGGAGATGGACTGATTCGATTAGCTGCCACCTCGGCCAAACATGGTTGTGCAACAGGTTTGACAGAGGGATCCCATCTGGTTAAACAGTGTGTTCATGAGGTAAGAGACAGACCGGCCGATGTGTTCAGGGGTGAATAATAACCCTCCTTGACCCATTTAACAATTGTAAAACCTCTTTTATATGCTTCATCTATATAATCATTTACAGCTCTGGCTTATGATACCAAAAGCGGGAAAACTACATCTATTTCTGGTCATTTCTCCCTTATAACTATGAAATGATAACAGATGAAAACTCATCTATCCTTAAAACAGATTCTATCAAGCGTGTAAGTCTTTATGCTGCATGATTACGCTCATACTGGTTATACTAAGCCAGGGGTTTGCAACCAATACGATGAAAAGACATTTTGGCTCAGTCCAGCTAAATAAAAAGTTGTTTACAGTCTGAAATGTTACCAGTTTGTAGATAAAACAAAAAAAAAGTTAAATCTTTAAGAAATGAAAGTTTTATATAAAGAAATTTCTTTGCAGAAAAATGGTGTAACTAAATTTTCTTTTTAGGGATGTTGGTTTTTGTAGAAAACGGTGTATCAAAGGTTATTGGTTTAATAATAATAACAAAATAAATAATTTTTAAAAATAGGGGAGCATCGATTGATGCCTGATTGGCTAAGAGTTTCGTCCAAATTTAGAGATCGGTCAGATCAGCCATTGTTAACGCTTTAAAGGTTGTATTGTTATTCAATAGAGTTACTGGTATAGCTCCAAGTTTTTCAATAAGGTAAAATAAATATTTAAAGGTGTATTTATGATCTTGCAGCAACTATGCTTTTTTTATAAAATCGGTATCAGTCAAGGGTTGCCAACTCCCTGAAAATAAAATAAAGTGACACCTCATGCTGACAAGTTTACCTTTACCCCTCCTGGGGTGGTGATTTTTTTTTAGCCCCACTTTGCATGTAAAATTATTTCTTTAACTATTTGACACAAATTTGCATTGAATTAGATGCATATTTGTGAGCAACATAAACATATGGAAAACAAATGATTATCCAGCAATTCACTTTAATACATAATAAAAAACTTTGCAGAATAAAATAATTATTTTGAACTTAAGCCTGTCCTGCTTAACTTTAAACTGTAATACAGTTGTAAAACAGAAAAAAAATCATATATATATGTTGTCAGCTCATTGGTCAGGACGCAGGACAGGAACAAGTTTACCCTACGTTTTGTATCCTATTTGCCCTTGTTCTTCATTTTCCATTAGCTTTTTACTGACTATTTTTTTACTCTTGCAGTAATGCAGAAAAAAAGTGTGTTCCTTTTCAACTAAAAAAAGGGACAGGTTCTTCTTTTTCTAAATACAGAACAATTCAATTTTTCAAGAGACAGTTGGCAACCCTAATCACATCAGGCCTTTGGAAGATTAAAGGAAAAAAGGTTATTAGACTCTTACTGTCAGGGTTTGGTTGAGGTTGAGGACCCAAATTCAGAGGCAGAGAGGCTGAGGAGACTTCTTGCAATTTAATGGAGAAAAACAGTAACAAAAGGCAGGAATCCAAAAATCCAACTAATAATGTAAATCAAACCAGAACTATGGAGACATCTGGGGAAACCAAACACGAGGGGCCAGGGAGAGACGAGGTAGTTAGACAACAGCATGGGAAGACCGCAAAGACAAGGAACCAATAAAGAGTGACACCAGAGGGAGATCATATGTAGCTGACTGAGACAAAGGCAGGGTTAACGAGCTGATAAGGAGCAGGTGTGAGAGGAGGAACGAGGAAGCCAAGGGGAAAGGAACACAAACAAGAGGGCAAAAGAGGACAACAAAGAAAAACCTGACAACATAAATCTAGAAACTACAACAAAATAGGAATTAAACCAATAAAACTAGAAAACAAGGAGCAAAGTAAAGCACAACAGAACCAAGACCATGACACTTACTACTTTATGGTCATTCTCTTAAATTCAGATAAAATGTTCTATAAAAAAAAAAAAAAAGAATAATTTTAGTTAAAACGTTGAGCATTTGTTATTGTATTTATGTTTAGAAACTGTCATTTTTAGCTGAAGTTACTAAGAGCCAGAGTGGACCGTCATAAGGTTGAAGGTCACCCGTCTAACAGATCTAAGAGTTCCACTTTTCTGTCCCAGTCCACCCAGGGCATGTGTGAATCTGTTTGGAATGGGTTTGGTTTGGACTAGGAAACCTTTAACCTGACTCCGCCAGATGGATTTGCTCCGCATATCCATCTGGAAACCTTCCGTTTAAGTAATCTTGGGAAGGGGCGAAAATACTGGTTAGCTGATTGGCCTATGTTGGTGATAGACGGACCAAATAAACCAATCAGATCAACGAAGCATATGACGTACTAACAGAGCGACGACGAAGAGGAGCCAATTGATAGATCAAACTCTTGCCGAAACCAGTCGGGAGAAGAGCAAAAACATCTTTTCCTCTGAGAAAAGCCTCCAGAGCAGTGTTTTGCTCTTCTTTCAGTGAAGAAATACTCTGTAATTCCGATAAAACTTGCTCGATAGCCACGCTAACGCTAGTTTCATCAGCTGAAGCCGCCATGTTCTTTAGACTGTGCTGTCGCGCTTCTCGTTGCGTCACACCTCAACCCGCCTCAAAGCCAACGCTGATTGGACGTTCGTTTGGTGAACGGCGGAGATCAGTCTGGAGTCTTCGAGTGAAACCTTGAAAGCTTGCGAGATCAGGATGGTCTCACGAGGCTAGGAAACCTTAATGTCTGCAACGGCCCGGCGGGCCCAGTACCAGGCCCAGCTGACACCAGCTGATTTTTATCTATTTAAAGAAATGTCCAAAACACAGTCACATGGTGTTTCATCCACATACCTTTCAAATGGGGCTTTAAAATTTATAAATCGTGTTTAAAAATTATTTTTTCACAAATACTTGTTGTTTTATAGTCATGTAAACAAATAAAATGAGATTTTAAATTCAGCCTGAAATGTGTGACTCTGCAGAAGTAATGCAACAGCAGGTATTCCTGTTTAGACACATCCCCTGAAAGCCAACATCATTGGAAACTAGAGGTTCAGACCTTTCCAACGATGGGTTGGAGGTAATCGTGTGACCATTTCAAGTGATGTTACCGGCGTGCATTACATAACCTTGATCTGTATTCTTATTTTCTGTTCAGTTCGGTTATTATTATTATTTTGTGTTCAATGGAAAATATCAATGTAACAACGGCTCAGTCTTGGGAGCAAAGGCTTTGCCTTATGCAGAAGGTCTCCAATAATTTAAATCAGCATATTTGTCTGGCCAGAGTCCCTTTTATGAGTGGAAAAAATGCATTTTTGCATTCCGTAAAAATTAAAAAAATATCCACTGGACTTGGTTTCCAAGATTTGAAGACGTTTCGCCACCTCTTCAGGAAGCTTTCTCAATTCAAATGTCTGGATCCGCAGTGAGTTTGAGTCTTATATAGACAAAGCCTTGTATCGCTTGGAAACATGCAAATGGTAACCGATGAATGGGTCGTTTGGTTCCATCGTTAGCCTGTAATACCTGAAACCTGTCTATGATTGTTAAGAGTCGGTCGTTAAGGAGGTATTGTTCACCAGCTGGAGTGGGTCGACCGGCTCCAGCTGGTGAACAATACCTCAAACTCACTGCGGATCCAGACATTTGAATTGAGAAAGCTTCCTGGAGAGGTGGCGAAACGTCTTCAAATCTTGGAAACCAAGTCTAGGTGATATTTTTTGAATTTTTACGACTGAGAACCTTCATCAGCATATTGCATTTTTGCATAATTTGACCGCTTTTGGTACTGTACCAAAACCACATTTCTGCCCACTAAAACCTTTGTGAAACAATCATGCTTCAACTTATTCAGTCCAAATTTGCTTGAGTTATACTCAATATCTGGATCTAGAAAGTCTATAGGGTCATCCAAAGTTTCAAATTGATTTTCATGGTTTTTTGCAATGTTTCCTTTGGACAAAATTTTGACAAGGCAACATTTTTTTTTCATTTTTACTTTGTTTAATCACCTACAAATCAGACATGGTGAAATTTAAAATAGTGTTTCCATCTGAAAAATATTCCACAATGTCTTTCTGTTATACAAATGTAAACAATTGTATTTCCAATTTATAGGTTGGGGCGCTGTACTTCATTTAATTCACATATATAAATATAAATTTGCTCCTAAGACCCTCTGGACTTAAGGGGAGTGCTCAGTCAAAAACAAAAAATATATCTTATATATAATTTGTTTTATTAAAGATGAGTACCGGGGTGCAAAGTAAAACAACAGATTAGATGTTAAGGGGAGATACGAACATCAGATCCAACATGGAGAAAGAATGAAACTAAAAGGAGTTGGCTCCATTAGAAAAGAGACAAAAACAGAAACTGGTATAATCTTATTTCTTCGTAGAAATCATGCACAAAGTGATATATCTCTTGATTCATGCATTCAACTAATCCTCATTAGTTCTACTTTTTGAGCAGCAGCCTCTACCTGAGAATATCTACGTAGGAAAGCCTCCTCCAGGAAGCATCTACCTTAACCACACTGTAAAAATGTCCAACTTATCCGATCAGGCAGGGATGATGTGAGGCAGAGACCAATGAATCATACATTGGGATCCAATGGGGGAGTAAACATACTAAGTAAGTCAGTAAATCAAGATTTAGCCTGCTCCTCATCCCACCCTGACGGATTTGACCTGTCAAAAGGTGAAAAGCAAAGTTCTAGGAGGAGAGAACCAGTTTTGTGAGTTTGGGGTCCAGTAAAGCGGGCTGAGATCCATCAGATTAGCACGCTTCCAGGTAGTCCTGAGGTTCTGTTAATAAATGTGTTGAGGTGGGAGTCGTACGTCAGAGTATCATCCATATATCTGCCTAGCAGAACATTATCTGCTCTCAGTCGGATTTTTCCACACCTCAGATTTCCATGTGGACTGCCTCTATGTCAGCCATATTTTATCCTTCTTTATTTCCCCTTCTTGACTTTGAACTTCCCCCTTCATTTGCTTAAAGACAAAAAAAAAAAGACTTTGCAGGATTTGGTTTGGTCATCCAGAATCCTTAGAGGCTGGACAAACTGGGTAATATGGGGAAAGTGGAGATTTATAGTCCAAGGTGAGAAGCTTGATAGACTACAGATGTGGGAAAGAGGGAGACAGTCAGCATTTATGCATAAAGGCTTAAACATTTGACACAATGCATCAATTATCCTAAAATAGAAGCAGAACATTGAGGCTTTGATTTCTTCAATGCTGATATCATGTATCATTATACTATCATAAAATAAAAAGAAGAACTGGCTTAACCGGTGAAATTATGTCGGACCGTCTACTCAGCTGTAACTGCTAAAGAATGCTGACTGCTAGCAGTCTGTGGGGAAATTTTAGCCATCCGTCTTCAGGTTTGAAAACCTCAGTAGGAGTTTAAGCCACAATCAGGGTTTCATTTAGTCCTAAAGCAGTTTCTAAGCTGTGTTTAGAAGAGCAACAAAAATAAATGAAAATGAAATGTGGGGGGAGTTGCAGCCTTGCGGTTAGGGCAGAGAGCTTGGAATCCTGAGGTTGTGAGTTTGAAACCCAGTCCCACAGACTGCCACTCTGGCTCTGAGCAAGACCCTTAACCACCGATTGATCCCTGGGCGCCCCACGATGGCAGCCCAATGCTCCCCAAGGGGATGGGTTAAATGCAGGGGGAAATTTCTCTAATCTGAGATCATTAAAGTTAATTTTTTTTATCAGTTATTTTTATTTTCTATGTCTCTCATGTTTCCCAAAGTATTCACAAACCTCAAATTTTTTTCCCTTTTCTTCATGTTACAAACGCATAATCCTGGAAGGAGGCATCAAATCGAAACATGAAGGTCAGCTTACTGTGGAGGCCGAATTGCTGTGCTGGTATCTATGACGTAAATGGGTAAAGATTTCATTTTGTAGCATCATAGTTTCAAGCAAAGAATTCGGAAGAATAAGACATTGGAAAAACTTTTTTATCAAGTAAAAATAAACAAAAAATGGAGAACAACTTAGTTATTTTCTCAGAATTTATTTTATTTTTCATACTTTTAAGTTTAAGGTTTTTTTTTTACTTTTTTTTTTCCAGATTAAGTTTTACAAATTACATTAGTTTTAGATTCTGGATTCCAGATCCCATTCTTGTCTTCCTGTGGAGTGATGAGCAAAGAGGCATTACTATCTGCATTCTGTTTTTATTGGCATAGAGCAAATGTTAGTATTGGGCTCAAAGTTAAAAGATTTTGAATTAAATGCGATTTGACATTATCGACAATACAAATCTGTAATAAAAATTGAAAAATAAAGTTTGAAAACATGAAATTTGAAAGAATAAATTATGAAAAGTAAATCTGAAATAAAGATTTTTACAGTTATTATTTGTGTTTCTGTGTTTTTTTTATTTTATTTCCATTGCAATTACATCAATGGTGGTATAAAATTCATTCTTTAATTGCGGTGAAAGTAATTCACAAAATACGTAATTTAAAAAATACCAAATAAAAAAAAAAACATTTAAAAATTATAAAATAATTAGACTTTTTTTCAATTCAATTCCATTCCATAATTCCAAATTCCATTCCTCAATACCATTTAGTTTTTTTTTTTATAGCCCCATCATCTCAAAAGCATCTGAAAGCACTTTACAGATACAATTCAACCAGATCATCCAGTCAGACTGGTTCAAAGTTTTCTATTTAAAGAAAAACAGCTGATTGCATCTAGTTCCTGACTTGTAGGAACCGCTTCACCTGGATTAGCCTGTGACAACCATATTAGCTTGCATTTTGTCTTTGACTCTGCAGCAATCCCTCACACCACGCATGCTTGTAGCGACAGTGGAGAGGAAAAACTCCCTTTTAACAGGAAGAAACGTCCAGCAGAACCAGGCTCAGTGTGAGCGGCCATCTGCTGAGGCCCACTGGGGTTCAAGGAGACAGAAGCAGAGATAAAACCCACAATTTTCCTATTGAGGGACAATAAAGGGATTTTCTATTTTATATAAGAGGTAACTGTTAATTAGCTCCACAGGCGGCCCCATTAAGAAAAGAAACAGTTAAGCACTATACATCAATCAATTTCTTTATTTTCAACTACCATATGCATTGCAATCGAGATTTCAGTTTCAGTACAAACCATTCGGGGAATGATTTACTGAGGTCATCCATGCTGCAGAACGATGCGGTTGCCGCGTTCTTATGGCTGCCAAGGGTCCCACCGTGAGGCGTTCCTGTTGGGAGCTGGAGAAAATCCCATCTTTCTCCAGCAGAGTCCGCCGTGGATCCTCTGAGGGAGCCTCCTGCACAGCTGCAGCTCATCAAGATCATCAGAGGATCCACTATATAAGCTGTCTTCAGACCTTGCCTCAATGCCGCAGTGTTGTTCCAGTTGGTCAGCGCTAAAGCCTTGATCTCAGTGATTTACTATGACTCTGATTCCTGGTTGAATTCTAACCTCTGTCTCTGTGCCTCTAGGAAACCCGTGCTTCCTCCGTGAAAGCTCTGGAAGAGCTAACCTGCCGAGCCGACCCTCAGAGCCAAACCCTGAAGACTCTCAGATAACCTCCAAGCAGCTCTGGGCTAGAGCTGGGAAACCAAGGCCAAGGTCTGCTCAAGCTAGACGTGAGACGCTGAAGCAGCTAACGGACTCTGCTACTAAATCCTTCTCCAGAACCAACAGTGACTCTCCCAAAGAGAACCTCAAGAACCCTCAAGGTACTATCTGTGCACCATTGGAAACCAAACCCCGTCAACAGTCCTTAACAGTGCTGTCTCTCACGCAGACTCCGGTTGAACCAGAATCCACGCCCGAACCAGCCTTCTGCATATACTGTGTGATTGTGCAAATAAACTTGTTAAACTTTTCATCCTGTGTCCGTCAGTGGTGTTCTGCATCTTTGGGTCTCCATTAGAGAACCGATCATGACAGTTCCTTAGAGCACCGCCTGCTTACATCTATAGCTGCATTTCCATTTAACTGAAAGTCAGATTTTAAGCAAATATTTAAGGTTTGAAAAAAAAAAGGAAATGCAAATTGATAGTGTTTCCATTAGGTTTGAAGCAAGTGAACCAAGCACTGCAAAGTCATCCTACATCGTTGTGCATATTACGTCATCATGCATGGCTGTAGTGAACAGGAAGCAGAGGCTGCAATCTAGCACTGACCACAGATCAGTAATGGAGGACAGTTTTGTTGAATGCGTTAACATTTCACTTAGTAAATGGCGATGCTGCTTCCAGCTATGTTTACATGGATAATAGGAACATTCAGGAGGACGGCGACAGCAAAAAGAGCTGATCAGTGATGTGAGTTTAAGTTTGCTACATCAGAGCTGATTTGGAATAACTGTTTCAATCTCCCGTTTTACTCATCAACCCTTTTTTTATATTATTTATATCATTTTCATCCAGGTTTTCTGGTGCAATAATTCAAACTATTTCCAACTAGTATTTTACGGATTTATCTTTTTAAATCTAAGAACATTGGGCCTCAGGCCATCACCCTAATCTGGAGTTAATATTACCTTTTTTAACTCCTCAGAAAATGATTTTGTTAAAGGATGCAGATCAGTAAATGTCATAGAAATTAAATCCCACCAAGCTGCTGTTGAGGAACAGCTTGTCATTTCCATTCCTCCACAAATGGTTTGTTTTTCTAATTCATGGGATAAATGTCAATTATATGTTGAAACACAATTGGTCGGTATTACATCCCAAAAATCTGTCTTTTTTATTGGGATCCATTTAGCAATGCTACTGTAGCATGAAGAAAAAAAAAAAAGTTTTTTTCAGATTTTTTTCATTCCATTTATACTCCTTCAGCAATATTCGCATTAGAGTGGTGCTGAAAATTGCTGGCTAAAGCTGGAGCACTTGGAAAGCTGCAGGGGATGACCAAGCAGTTAGCAACCACACTGTTTCACAATGGTTCTCCTGGCTCCAACCTTGGGCTGGATCTCTAACCCAACGGGAGACACAGGAAAACAACTTCAGCCCAGAAGTCTGCTAGAATCCGTCACGATCCAATTCGCAATAAAATATGCTGAGGGGGAGGCAGGCTTTGCTTAGTCTGAGGTCCAAATGCCTGTCCTCACATTCGTCTTTCAGTCAGCAGGGGGAGAGAAAGCATCAAGCTAAGAGGATTAGCCCAAATCCTTGCTGATTTTTCTTTTTCTTTGGGTTAAAGAGGGGCCCGATCGGAGCCAAATGCCCTCAGCTCGACGCCAAATGAGCATTATGCAATCTCTTCCTGATTGTCTCGGGGTTTGGGGGGCTTTTTGTTTCACTGAAAGCCTCCTTGTTCGTAGATGAAATCCTAATGATATGTGGGGCAGGCTGCAGATCACCTCAGCCATGAGGATGAGCTCTTCCAATGAATTTCCTGATGTTCTTTAAAGTCAAATCTCCATGAAAGAGAACAATCAATTCATCCAAACACACACACACACACATACACATCGCTGCCGCCTCTGGTGAAGACGTGGAGCCCAGTCTCTCTGAGCAGCAATCCCCATCAGCCTCCATCCACTTAGAAGTGAACAAGCTGTTCTCTCTCGCCTGACTTTGCCTCTTCCCAACTCTCTGAAGCATTAAGGATGCTGTGAGGAGCGAGGCATTAACCTTGATGTGTCTGAGTGTCTGCACTACATCTGAGAAGGGCAAAAGGCCATCAGCTGAAGTAAGAGAAGCACTCCAAATCAAGTAGTAAAACCTTGGAAGCACTGATTTTTATCGGGGTCCAATTATCTCTGGAGATAACGCCAGAAATTAAAATGCTAAGCAAGAAAACCGCCCATGTGAAAAATCTAAACAACTAGCAAAGTGAATGACTCAAGGATACAGTATGCTTCAGGGGGGAATACTTTGAAAATACAGCTCCTTTAAACCAAGCAAACCAAGCAAAAAAAAGAACAGAAAAAAAACTGTAAGGGAAGTAAACATTTTCCACTGGTCTGAAAGTTGATAAAGTTTCTGCAAATAGTCTTTAATATCAGGCTATTTTCGGGCATGGCATTGGAATTTGTCACCAAAATAATATTTTTGGTCCACACACCATCCCTTTAAAAATCTTCATATAAAAAATCTATTTGGAAAGGTCTGAGGGAGGCTCGGACTGCTAATCTGTGATATCGGGCATTTACCCCGTGTTCTGGTCCTAATTTCAGTGTCAGGGTTTCAAGAGCATAAGGCAAGTTAAATTCAAGACTTTTTAAGATTTTTTAATGCCACTTAAAATAATAATTTAAGACCAAATTCACTAGAAACAAAAGAAAAACCTGCTTGCGACAACTTAACCCAAAGGTTTATTTTAACATAAACCACTTTACTAATGTTTCATATTTTGAAAAGCACTCATACAGGAATAAAGCTAAAAACACACAAATGACAGATACATTTTGACAATTATTTAACTGAATTGACAAACTTTGTTTTAGCAGGGAACAAAACTAATCAGTTTTAAAGCCAACACATAACCAGTGCTAAGTCTTTTTTGCAGCTATTTCTCTTTGTATCGTTTTCTTAGTATGTTTGATTTGGTGATAAGTGGAGGCGTTGCAGAGACAAGGGTGGAACTAAACTGAGAAATACCGGCTGTTTCTCTGTAACTCCATTTTGACGCTTTGTGTTTCGTGCTTCGCATGTGTGACTCCACTGCCTTAATTCCCATCGTTCCGAGCTTGAATGACTTCTTGCACAAAATCCACTGAGCCTCATGTATGTTCCCTGGTTTTAGCCATGGAGAAAACTCTTGGCTGGAGACAATTTTGGTTACATTTACACTTGCTCATGTTTTCCAGACAAAAAGTTAATGGTGCATCTCCCAAATGTCCCGGCCGCAACAACGCTTTTATTGGTTCCTCTATCGGGACGGAACCAATAATGGTGAGCTTTTATTTTTTTTAAATAAATAAAAATTCAAATTTTAATGTTTTATTTAGATTACAAAAATAAATCGTAATAAAAATAATCCTATTTATGTTTTAAAATTAAGACCTACGAAAGACTGATTTAAGACATTTTAATACCAATTAAGGCCTCAGTTTTATTTTGAAGAATTCAATGCCTTTTAAGACTTTTTAAGGACCTGCGAGAACCCTGAGTGTGCAAGGGCTGGCCCTCCTTAAATCATACCGGCTCCAACACGGCCGAAGCTCCAACCTGTGACAGTAAATAACTATCAGAGCTCAAGAAGTAATACAATGTTGACTACCTAAATGATGCATGCAGTATATGTAGCCCTTTCTTGTCATGCACATCCTTGTGACGGTTGGCAAATGGTGTAATTTTCTATTTCTTTAAACTGTAAAATCCTTGCAACAAACTAAATTATAATAGAACTAAAATGTTTTCTTTAAACCAAACTATGATGTTCTTCTTATATTTGTCGAATTTATCTTCGAATATTTTGCAAAAATATGTTGTGGTGCATGATGGGGTTTTGCAACTGTTTACTTTATTCCATTTCATTCCACACATGCCACCTAGACTTGCAGTGAATGCTCACACACCGCTGAGCTTTCATGTATTCTTTGTTGAAGAACTGCTGGTCTGCCTCTATATTGTATTGTTTTATGTTGGTGTTTCCACAGCACTCGGGCTTACGTTGTAGACCTAGTATGTGTGAGTGCATGTCTGGTTGGCTTTGTGCAAGTGTGAACGTTACACTTGGGGGTGGCAGGGGTCCATAAATGGGCCGGTGTAGATGAAAAAATGCCAGGGCCGAAAATCGTTCCCAGTCCGAGCGTGGTCTGAGGATGCAGTAAAAGTTTGAAACACATATGCCTTTTATTTGGATCGTGAGGCCGTTCTATTTGGAACTGTAGTTTTATTTCACACAGCTTGCAAATAGTAAGATTTTTTTTTCTTTGCAAGTTTTAATCTAAATACATTTGGTATATTTTGGTTCCAAGCAAAGAATACGTTTTGTAAACTGATTTTTCCTTTTTTACTTGAAGTAAAAATATAATCAGAAAAGAGACCTTGGCTCTGGGCTATCCTGGGAAGAGGAGCTGAAGAAGAATTTCTTCAGGGAGACGGAACTTTGGGTTTTCTTACTGAATTTGCTGCTGGCTAAGCCCGGTCCAAACAGACTGAAGACATCAATAAGAAGTACTAAACTTTGTGTTGTAGTACCTGTATAGCAGGGGATCCCAAACATTTAAACAATATATATATTCATTTAAACAAATTTATTTTCTGGAACATTATTTTCTTGAGCATTTTTTGTTCATTTAAAAATGTAACGCCTAATGTGAGAGCATGCACGAGGAGAAATAGGCGCGTGCATGCTCTCGTATGAGGCGTTCCCTCTTGGGAGCGGGTAGGAGAGGGCTCTGTTTAAAAGTTGCGTCGCTCATGCAAGCTTAGTTTGTCAAAAGAAGATTTGCAATTTTTCCACAATGTCAGACCCACATCCGGTTAGTGAAAATGGTGACGAGCAGGGAAGAAGTAGCCTCGTCAGACCATCCTGGTCTCGCGAGCTTTCAAGGTTTCACTCGCTAATCAGTCTGGAGACTCTCCGTTAAAGAAAATTTGGAGCCGTTCACCAAACGACCGTCCAATCAGTGTTGGCTTTGAGGCGGGTTGAGGTGTGACGCAACGAGAAGCGCGACAGTTCAATCCAAAGAACATGGCGGCTTCAGCCGATGAAACTAGCGTTAGCGTGGCTATCGAGCAAGTTTTATCGGAATTACAGAGTATTTCTTCACTGAAAGAAGAGCAAAACACTGCTCTGGAGGCTTTTCTCAGAGGAAAAGATGTTTTTGCTCTTCTCCCGACTGGTTTCGGCAAGAGTAGCCTGGCTTGTGGTTGTGTTTTCGTCATCGCTCTGTTAGTACGTCATATGCTTCGTTGATCTGATTGGTTTATTTGGCCCGTCTATCACCAACATAGGCCAATCAGCTAACCAGTATTTTCGCCCCTTCCCAAAATTACTTCAACGGAAGGTTTCCAGATGGCGGAGTCAGGTTAGGTAAGACAGCCTTAAGTGTACAAATCACCAGAATGATTGACACTTAGGAGGACCACTTATTTTGATGATCCACCTGGAAGAAGCACATCATCCACTATACCTTTACTTCTTTTTTTTTATGTTTTCACTTTACCCAGAGTTGCAATTGTAGTCTGAATTGTGTTGCTGGTAGCTTCTAAGTATCCATCTTGAATATAAAGCTTCCATTGTTTGCTAGGTCTGACACATTTAACATGGCGGCCCTTGATGTTACACCCGCCAATCAGCGCGGAAACCTCAGACCCAAAGTAAATTAAGGAAAATAGGCTGGAGGATTATGGATGCATCGGCTCTGAACTACTGCATTTCCCTTTAGGGATTAATAAAGTATATCATTGAAAAATAAAAGGCTATTTTAAAATATTTTTCAGTAAAAACCTATATAATATCTCTACAACGATTTAATGGTGAGAAAACTCCTGTAAAAATTCCATGCACTCACTAATACTACCTTCCACACACTGATCCTTGTCATGGAAGATAGGCACATCCTGCTGTAGCATTAAAACTGATTCAGACGATATCGCATGTCAAACTGATAATAAATCCATTATTGAATTGTACAGTATGCATGTTTCATAAAGGAAGGCCATTGAGTTCAAGGTAACAGAGTGTTAGCATCACATCTTCAGTCTTAAATGAAAATATGCATGTAATAAGCAGGGGGATTTGAAGGTTCTCGGCTTAAACCATGTATCTATTAATATTTAAGCTTAAGCTTGCATGTATGCATATTTAACACAGCCATGGGTGAAAGCAGCTTTCAAGAATGGATAGTTTTGGGTCTGCTATCATTTTTCTACGATATTAAAAGCAATATTTTATATGAGGAAAATAACTGGTTGTAATTTTGCACAATGGAATGTCAAGGGTTTGGTTTTTTCATTTATATTCTTTGTAGCAAAAGTATGTGGCAACACTATTTTTGCACCGACCATGCAATTTGAAAGAAAATTACAAGAGTATTTTATGTAAAATAGGTAAAAGTCTAAGTCTAAAATACATTTAGAATGCTTTTATAATATCTCAGTCTTTTATGTAAATTACTGTAAGTAATGGAACTATAGCCAACAGTCACTGAGTGTGGAATGACTCTACAAAACAGGAATTTAGTTTATTAAGCCAGAACTATTTCCTATTCATGCAGAAGGTTTTACTGCAAGATCAAAAACAACAAAAAACGTCAAAATTAAAAGGAACTTTAACAGAGATCCTCTTCTCCTTCTCCCTTTACTAGGTTAACATTTAACAAGTGAAAATCTTTACTCTTGGCCATAGGCAGTAATTGGCCAACCAGTGTGGTTCATTTTCAGTCTCTCCACCCAACACAGTTATAACCGTGAATTAGGAAGCAGTTCACATACTCCTGGAATAGAGAAGAAAGGAACCCACAAAGTGTACAATTAACAGCCCCTGGCAAAATTGTACACATGAGCGAAGTTCCTTGAAAAAAATCAGATAATAAGATGAAGTAGTGTAGTGGTGTCCCACCAAGGGCGTAGGTTTGATTTCCACTTTGGTAGGGACACTATTGGTCCTATACATGCAAAAATATGTATGTTTTTTTATGCTTGAAGTAAGCATCAGAGTGCATTTCGTTTAAAGGGAAAAGCAGCATTTCTTGCTACATTTATAGTAATTTTATAAGCACTACGCTCACTAGATGCTGTTTATGAATGTTTGAAGCATCACTGGCTCTGATGAATGTGGAATTAGGACTTTTTTACACTTTGAAAAGGTTTGCATTTAAACTAACCAGTGACTAAGACAGTAGGTAAATATGTGCCAATTTAACCAAATATAGTCTAAATATGCCCTTTATATGCGGATTTATCCTGTATTTTCTTTTGAAAATATATAATTGTGCAAAGGTAAACAGGTGGAACACACTCACACACTAACAGCAAATACATTTATTGTATTTACATTTAGTGGCATCATCTACAAAAAACAACACTAAGAATGAGACTAAATTTATTCCAGTATAAAATCACTTTTAAGAATTATTGAACAAAATATATAACACCATCTTGTCTGTAATGTAATAATATCCAAAATAAACAGCTAGATTCAAGCATTTTTACCAAAAACTAATGTTTGTACTAATTAACTTATGGACTGTGTGGAAATCTATGTAAAATAAAATCAATGTAAATAGTGTTCCTGTTTGTGATTGGCTTTATCCTATTTCTAAAAGTAGAAATAGTCAAAGAAAAAGTAATATTATGTGGAACCGTAATTATGCTTTCTAAATAAAAATAGCAGATGTTTAGACACCATCTTGTGTTGTTATACTCCATAAAATAAATAACACCCACTATTTATAGCTGAACTACCTCAATGAATCGTCATAAAATTAAAACGGTCATTGCAATGAATTATTAACAAGGGAAACCCTCATATTTTATTTTTCAGTCGGCTGTGGCTAAGAATCAGCAATCAGCAGCTTTCGCCTGTTTTAGTTTAGATAGAATTAGTTTTTTTTTCATTAGGACTAGCTTCGTAGCCTAATAATAATTGAAATACCTAGCGTGAATAAAATTATTTCATACACCAAGCCCGCATACGGTCTAGAAAACAGCCAATCAGGAAAAGAGAAGGCGGATCTTGAGGCAGAACAACCAATGCTAAACAGCAGAGTTACTGATTTAAAGGGATAGTTCGGGATTTTTGACATGAATCTGTATGGCATCCCCATCACCAGTGTCATGCAGTCACACGTCGTTATCACTTGGTCCTATTTTCTCTCTGTTCGTATCAGTGCGCGCCGTCATTCTGACAGCGAGCTCAACAGCAGCCAGATGCATGTCTCGCTCCGCCTAGCTCCTAGCTAGGCGGAGCGAGACATGCATATGGCTGTTGTCAGGTTAGTAGGCCCTAGCTGTCAGGTCATGGTGTTGCGCGCACTGATACGAACAGAGAGAAAATAGGACCAAGTGATAACGACGTGTGACTTTTTCCACTACAATGTTTTTGGGATGCAAAAATATCGCTCTTTTGAACACATAATGTTTTGGGAAGAGAAACGTTTTATTTCGCTGGGTCTAGCAAACCTGCCGGACTACTTTCGGCTTGACCAAAGCTGGACGAGAACTCTGCTCACAGGATGCTGCCAGGGGTAAGTCAGTGTGATTGCATGACACTGGTGATGGGGATGCCATACAGATTCATGTCAAAAATCCCGAACTATCCCTTTAAAGGACAGGAAAGACTACAATGCTTATGATTTGTAGATCAGTCAAATACATTTGAAGCCATGAAAACCAAACTTTTGCATTGCAGACATATAGAAAAACAGGCTTTTCCATAATTTGTATTAGACTATATTCAAACCATTTGGAGCAGGTTGTTTGATTCAGAAGAGAGACTTCTCACGTTTATAGGTCAGATAAGCTGCCTCTGGTCATTCTTAGGGTACAGTGGGAGATGCTTTCTTCTCCAGAAGGGTTTCAGGACTAGGCCCCTCTCCTTCCTGCAGCAGAGGGTTCCAGGACAAGCCCCCTTTTACTTTCTGTTCCGGACAGGTTTAAGGACGAGGCTTCTTGTGTCCTTATTCCCATTGGGACCAAACCAGCCATGCTCAAGCCTGCAGAAAAGCCAGTTGAGCTTTATCCCGAGGTTCAGGCGGCCACGCAAAAGCATGCCTCCACACCGTTTCACCTCTATTTACGGTTTCACCAGTGACCTGAACTTCATGCCAGGATGCTTGCCTGGAGTTTGGATTACCACGGCATCATACGCTAACTTCCATCCACCCTGTTTTTCTATTTTTCTTTCTTTATTTTATATTTTCATTTGGACTTGTGTTTTCTTCTGTATTCCAATTAATTATGTTTATCTGATCTTGTTACAGTTTATCTTTTCTCTGCTTGTAAGGGCTTTCGGTTTTAACTCATTCTTGGATCTTTATATTATTTTCTTGTTTAGTCCTGATCATCATTTATTTCATCTGCATGATCATTTCAACTATCTTAGTCGTGCTTCAGTGAGTTAATTAGCTTTACTGCTCCCACCTGCTTCAAATAATTACTTCTTTGTTTTCTTCTGCACCATTTTCTATACATAGCATCCGGTTTAATACATTCCTCATGGATTGAATATTGTTTTTTTTATGTCATGTCCATAGAAGCTTCCGTGACGATGCTTCAGTATTTTTAATTCTGGGATTCAGCAGTGCCTTATAGCGTCCTGTAATCCAGTTATCTCACTGGAACCGCTTTGTTATTCATACTGATAGAGTTTAATGTTACCATGTGTAAATAAGCATTGCAATGTGACTCACAAAAACTTACAGCTAGTTGAGTAAAGAATTGTGTCTGGACTGAAACTACTGCTACTAGATTACCTGTTGCAGATCTTATGGCTTAATTCACTGAGAAAAGACTGAAAAGCTCTAAAGTGGAAAATATTTAGAAACAAAATCATCAGAAGAATGAAAGGACTTGTGCTGAGTTGTTCTCACTGCTCAAATATAAATGCAAATAAGTTTTTTGTCACCCAATTCTGGAGAAGGTGAAACCAAGGTCAAACAGATTTGTAATCAAGACAAAGGTGCGTACATCTATGCTGTGTATCACCCACAGTTCAATCTATATTTGGTGAAGAAAATTAAGTTTTGACTATTACAGTTAGTATAAGAAGATATGCTGGTGAAGATTGTCAGTCATCCAGGTCATAATCATTGCGAAAAAGTAAAAAAAATAAATAAAAACACTGGACTTTATTTCCCAAGTTTGAAGACGCTTTACTTCCCATCCAGGAAGCTTTTTTAATTCAAAATTTAAAAAGCCTTGTTATGGCTTAGAAAACATGCTAATTAGGGATGCACAATATAATCGGCCCCCTATCGGTATCGGCCTTAAAACCGAATATCGGACATCGGCCACCCCACCGATATTTAACCCGATACTTGATCAGCTTCTGAGTTTCTAAAGTCTAAAAAAAAAAAAAAAATACTACTTCTTTTTCTTCCTCAAAAACTTATTTTTTACAGACTTAAAAACTTCTAAAGACGAAGGAAAAAATATTGATACATTAAAATATCACAGTATCTTCATATGCTGATATATTGCCATTTAAAAACACCATATCAATCTCTTTTACTAATGAAATATTGCTATATGTCATCGTTATGCTACGAAATCCCCTGAAAATTCACGAAATGTTGCCATATTTTTATATGTTGATATATTGACGCGTTATCGATCTATTTTACTAACAAAATATCACAAGAATTTGCAAAATATCACGAGAGTTTGTAACAGAACGATGAAATTTCATGAGATTTTGAAAGTAAAATAGATTGATACCGAGTTTTTAAAAATCAATTTGATATCAGCATATGAAAATATATTTGAGTATATTATTTTTCAAAGTGTCAGAAATAGATAACAAAACTGCTATTTTCAATGACTACTTATTTTTGTCCAGCTTTAACATCGGTATCTGTATCGGTTATCGGCTACATGAGTTTTAAAATATTGGCATATCGGATATCGGCCAAAATCCCAATATCGTGCATCCCTAATGCTAATTGAAGCAAAATATAAGAAGAGTTCATTCGGGCAGGAAGTTTGAACACAGTTATAAAGCATAAAGGCATGAGAACCCAGTCACAGACTGTCACAAGGGATATGTTTGAATTGCTTTGGTGGTGATGTTGCATGAACTTTGGGGAACAGGGATCGTGAAGATGGAGACCTACCACTTTCAGTATACACCTGATACTGTTAGCTACTTACAAAAGTAATTATATACTTTAGACTTTTCCACAAAATGTCACATTAAAAAGGACATTTATGTATTTATTCATAATCTGTTGTATAAACCAACACAGGGTCAGGCAAAACAGGTGAACATTGGTCATCGTTCATCCACCTTTTATCATAAATACAGCTGCAGGTGATTTGGATGGAATATAAAAGAATAGAATAGAATAGAAACAAAATAATTTATTGTCCAACAGTAAGCAATGTAGTATGGTGACTAAATAAAAAAGTACAAGTAAATATATGCATAAAAAATAAAAGCAATAAACTATTTACAGCAATGAGAAAAAAACACTTTGTAAAAGTTCAAAGATCAACACCAGTTATTTTTCTTGGTAGCGGTGTTGTTATAAAAGCCTATAGATGGTTGGGAGGAAGGATCTATGTTAACCCTTCTTTTTAGCATTGCTGAATCAGCATTTCTGTCACTGAAGGAGCTCTTAGTCTACAACAAAGGTCACGGATTAGCGGATTGCGGACCTGCTGGCTAATCCTGATTTAAAACATTTATAAAATTCCTGCATGTTGTCAGACAGCAGTGTCTAACTTCACTTGCGCTGCTTCTCCTGTTAATACGGTAAAGCCCTCTGGAGCGTCCGGCTCCAGGCTGCACGTGATCCAAATGAGCCAATGAGCTGTCAGTCTGGGTTGCTGCTGCTGCTACTTTTAGACACAGCAGGCAAACCTGTGGCAAGCCGGGCGATGGGAAAGAAGGAGAAGACCATGAGAAAAAGAGAGCAGAGAAAGTGTGGACTGCTGGAAGAACTGCGGTGAACTGGTGAAAGAAAAGTGAAATGGCGTGCTCAAAGATGACCCTGCACATTTAGAGGATGTTTGGCTCAACCTGCTGCTGTGAAGCAGGATTCTCCACCATGAACAGAATCAACAATAAATCTGGATCCAGGCTCAAAACGAGCTCCTTGATATGTGCTTTAGAATGGCTTAGTCTCCATTCAAACCCAGGGTTAAAGCCTTGCAGGGCAGCCTAAAGCCCACTGCTCTCATTAAGGCAGAAAAAAGAAAGAAAAATAACAAACGCTCAGTTCAGGTGTTTTATAAAATATGTGAATCAGGAAAATGTCTATATACCAAACCAAACGATTGTTGTTCTGTATTTGAAAAAGCACTTTAGATTTACATTTTTTTGTATTTAAAAAGTCAATCTTTAACATGGATTCATAAACACCTAATTTTATTTCAGTGTTAAATTCTGTTTAAAGTCACAGATTATAATTAAAAATGTCTCCGGACCTTAAGTGGTTGTTAATTTTCTTTATTTGGACCCTGCTGATTTTTAATTGGTTACCCTGCTCTACAACAATGTCATGCATGGGAGGGGAGCAATGTCCAATAGTAATGTTATTCACCCCAAATAGCAATTTACTAATTGTTCTAAATAGCTAAAGTTTTTTAAGAGCGAACAGGTAGAATCTCTTAACATTATCCATGGGTTCTGCATCAGATTTAGCTTTCAAAGTTTCCTTTTTGGGTTATTTTCAGTTTGCAAACTCTAAGAGGTTGTAGACATGAGTGAATCTCTGTTTGATGCTGCCCTTGCATTCCTATTCAGTGTAACTGGGCAGCTGTGTCTTTGTTGTGTTATGTTTGAGCCTTAATAATTTTCCTTTTTTTTCATTTATGGATAAAAGATAGAAAAGTTTTCCATGAGAGAACGGAAGATTGGGTAAAGATACTCTGACTGTTTACTAAAATTGGTCTGCACTCATCCTCCATGTTCTTTTCACATACATGAAAGGAAAAGCAAATAATGTGTCCACCTGTTTACCAATCTACCTGTAGGAATCAGAGGGAGGACCGGTTGTTGTAAATTGTGCCGGTCCTCACAAGGTATTTTGCTAATTGTCAGGTTTTGAACTAAGATGTCGTTTGGGTTAGGGTGAGTTATGCAATGGTCATGGTTAGGATTAGGGCATAGAAACAGATGGAAATGATGAATATCAGTGGAAGTTAATGGGAGTGAACGTATGGTCCTCACTACATATAGCAAAGCGAGTATGTTTGTTTGTTTGTGTTGGGGTGGGGGTGGAGAGAGATTCTGCATGCACATTTTTCACAGTGGAAACACCTCTTACACAATGGTTATACACATAAACACCAATAAACTAATACTTCACACCTACACAAGCACGCCCCCAGTAAGGTATATTTACACTTTGATGTTTCTGAAGAAACAACCATGTCCAACCACTCTGATACACACAAACAGTTTCTGCGCAATGTATTAGGAGTAGAGCCAAAATGAAGCATAAACCCACACAGACAGTATGTCGCTGTCTGAAAAGGATAAAGACTTCAGAAAATGTTCTGTAAGAACTGATCACGAATGTTCAATATTCGATAATCTTTGCTTTGAACAATGATTATTAGTCAGATTTTCAATCCATTCCAATAAAGTAGTATATTTTGTAAGAATTAGTAAATAGTAACTAAGACAGTTTAACTTCTGAACCATTAGAATGTGAATCATTGAGCTGGAAGGGGCCTCAAGTGAAACACTATTAAAGAAAACAATCATTTCAAACTATTTGCTCTTACTTAGAAAATAAATACAATGAATATGATTTTCTAGAGCTTTATTAATGATATTTATATGTAAAAACATGAAACAATGATAAATAAAAGGGCTGAGTTGATAACGGTGAACATGGTGGATATCTGAACAGAACCACATTCTTTTATGACCCTTTAAGTTGTAGAAAAAGATCCCTTCTCCACCCCGTTCACATCACAATACAGGTCAAAGGTCAGGAAGCAAGCCCAATACTAGTCAACCCCTGAACTCCCAATTTGAACTGCGTCTGACTCCTAATTCAAATTAGCCTAAGCTCCACTGAGATGTAAAGTCCAGAGGAGCTCCAAGGACTATACAAAGGTTGTTAATTAAAAAAGCCAGCGATAAAAACAGTAGTCAGATCAAAACAACAACATTTGATGTGTAGCCTTATGTTTTAATTAACTACAACAAAAATATATGCAGGCGCGCAAATTAGCTAATGTGGAAGTAGTCATTTAACAAAATTCACTCCATAGTAATCTAAGCATCCTCCTATTTTAAAGAGGCATGTTGTGTCAAGCAGGCAGAGAGCATTTCATTTAAATTCAATTCAGTTTATTTCTATAGCATCAACTCACAACACACGTCAACTCAAGTCACTTTATAGTTCACCAGATCATCCAGTCAGATTGATTCAAAGTTTTCTATCTAAGGAAAATCAGTTGATTGCGTCAACTCATTGACTGGAAGGCAATCTCTCACACGGAGCATGGTTGAAGCGACAGTGGAGAGGAAAAACTCTAGCAGAACCAGGCTCAGTGTGAGCGGCAATCTACTGAGGCTTCAAGGAGGCAGAAGAAGACATACAGAAAGAAGCAGAGATACAAAAAACAAATACATATACACTATATTGCCAAAAGTATTTGCTCACCTGCCTTGACTCACATATGAGCTTAAGTGACATCCCGTTCCTAATCCATAGGGTTCAATATGACGTCGGTCCACCCTTTGCAGCTAGAACAGCTTCAACTCTTCTGGGAAGGCTGTCCACAAGGTTTAGGAGTGTGTTTATGGGAATTTTTGACCATTCTTCCAGAAGCGCATTTGTGAGGTCGCACACTGATGTTGGACGAGAAGGCCTGGCTCTCAGTCTCCGCTCTAATTCATCCCAAAGGTGTTCTATCGGGTTGAGGTCAGGACTCTGTGCAGGCCAGTCAAGTTCATCCACACCAGACTCTGTCATCCATGTCTTTATGGACCTTGCTTTGTGCACTGGTGCACAGTCATGTTGGAAGAGGAAGGGGCCAGCTCCAAACTGTTCCCACAAAGTTGGGAGCATGGAATTGTCCAAAATGTCTTGGTATGCTGAAGCATTCAGAGTTCCTTTCACTGGAACTAAGGGGCCAAGCCCAGCTCCTGAAAAACAACCTCACACCATAATCCCCCCTCCACCAAACTTTACACTTGGCACAATGCAGTCAGACAAGTACCGTTCTCCTGGCAACCGCCAAACCCAGACCCGTCCATCAGATTGCCAGATGGAGAAGCGCGATTCGTCACTCCAGAGAACGCGTCTCCACTGCTCTAGAGTCCAGTGGCGGCGTGCTTTACACCACCGCATCCGACGCTTTGCATTGCACTTGGTGATGTATGGCTTGGATGCAGCTGCTCGACCATGGAAACCCATTCCATGAAGCTCTCTGCGCACTGTTCTTGAGCTAATCTGAAGGCCACATGAAGTTTGGAGGTCTGTAGTGATTGACTCTGCAGAAAGTTGGCGACCTCTTCGCACTATGCGCGTCAGCATCCGCTGACCCCGCTCCGTCAGTTTACGTGGCCTACCACTTCGTGGCTGAGTTGCTGTCGTTCCCAAACACTTCCATTTTCTTATAATACAGCTGACAGTTGACTGTGGAATATTTAGGAGCGAGGAAATTTCACGACTGGATTTGTTGCACAGGTGGCATCCTATCACAGTTCCACGCTGGAATTCACTGAGCTCCTGAGAGCGACCCATTCTTTCACAAATGTTTGTAAAAACAGTCTGCATGCCTAGGTGCTTGAATTTATACACCTGTGGCCATGGAAGTGATTGGAACACCTGATTCCAATAATTTGGATGGGTGAGCAAATACTTTTGGCAATATAGTGTATATATATGAAAATAAATGTTTAAATATAGCAGAGTTTTAAAGCAAATGTCTTGTGTTGGGAGTGATGTGATTTCTGTACATATGGAGTCTTGTTAGGATGCCTGGAAAAAAAGAGTGGAAACTGTTACCCCATTTACACTACCCTTGAAAAACCGTGCCGAGACCGGTCCGAGCTCAGTAACTGAGATAACTTATCGTGTGTAAATGGAAAGCAAACTGAACTGAACCGAGCTAGACACAACCGGACCGCGCTAACTGCAGACCAGTTCCAGAGGTGGGTTCGGCTCGGTTTTTCCCTGGCTCGGTTCTCTGATAACAAGAGCGCATGAGCAGAACGCATCATCTCCGTCTGGCTGCACATCGTGATTCACACTCCATTCCACTAGTTGGCCCTAGTAATGCCCCTCCGGAAGTTGCTTGCAAACCAACACAAAACATAAGAAGAAGAACAACTGAGTTAAACCGACTTTCTCAAGTAAATCCACGAAAGGTTGCCGTCTTCGCCTGACCCTCCGCAAACACCGAAGTACAGCAATAATAATCAAGAATAACTTTCTGAATGTAACGGGCGCTGCCATTTTGATTTGCTAGATTCCCTCCATCTTCGTCTTCTTCTTCTTGTGTTTTATGGCGGTTGGCAAACAACTTTTGGTGCATTACTGCAACCAACTGCTTGATTTCCTCCTTCAATACTGGCAGTAATACCGCAGATCCTCCCTAGGCGAGGAGTCGAGGAACCGAGATAGCATGATGTGGAAACGGTCGTCAGAACTGAGCTCGGTCTGGTTAACTGATCCGAGCTCAGACCGGTCTCGGCATGGATCGGTTTTTCAAGGGTACTGTAAATGGGGTATGTAAATGCTCTGATTGTAACGGCTGTGTATTTGCTCCAGAGTTTCCAGAGGATCGGAGCAGAGCCAGTCGGTGTGAGTTGGCTGTAAGATCAAAGTTGATTTTCTGTTCACATTTTCAAAGGTTTAATAGGGACAAAAACCTATTATACCTTGAATTGCTCTTTAAACTTCTAATTGCTTGTGGTTTGCTACTTCCACCTAGGCTAATCAGGATGTATTACTGGTGAGTAGACTTAATTCCTTCATTCATTCATTCATTCATTCATTCATTCATTCATTCATTCTGTGCCAAAAATATGTACCACACAGAAGAGCAAGATAATGTGAGATAAGCTATTTATATCCACCACTTGATGAATGATTTTAGGAGAGAAGAACCACAAAAAAAAAAAAAAAAACTCAATATGTTTGCATCCCTTTCTGCTGTTAAATTTCCATCTTATGGCCACACAGATAATGCACTATATGTCGTAGACTTAATTATAAGCTCAAAGTGCCTCACAGATCAATATTAGGTGGATTTCTATGCCATTTAAAGATAATAATTATTGTGTTGATGGAAGTGTCTCTAACTTTAGTCCCCAGTATTTTTTACCCCTTCACTTTGAATGTGGCCTGGCCTTGAACTCAGCACACATTTGTGAACACATGACTACACTTGTCTGTGTGTCCTTAAATGGGAAGGACACAAGGACATCAAGGCAACTAAACCTTTTAGGAACCTTTTATTTATTTCTTTTTTTACATGTCCTTCCTTTAAAGAGCTCGGAACATCTTTAGCTTCTACACAGTCCTCTGTGCCATGGATTAAATTGAGGCTGACCTATGCAAAAGCAAGGAAGTGGGTTGCAGTTACCGTCATTTTTTCAGCAAAGACGGTGAATTATTCTTAATCATAGAATGTTTTGTATCTATATAAAGTTCTGCTTTGAGTCACCAAAATAAGCCATTGGCGCCATTGGTACTACATTTACATTCGAGAAACATACATTTCTAAAAAATTTGAGATTACATACATATACATAAATATATATATATATATACATATATATATATATATATATATATATATATATATATAAAACGATGTGTATGTTACATGTATACAGTGAGGAAAATAAGTATTTGAACACCCTGCTCTTTTGCAAGTTTTCCCACTTACGTAGAAATCATGGAGGGGTCTGAAATTGTCATCGTAGGTGAATGTCCAATGCCAGAGACATTATCTAAAGAAGAAAACCCGGAAATCTCAATGTATGATTTTTTAAACTATTTATTTGAATGATACAGCTGCAAATAAGTATCTGAACACCTGAGAAAATACATTTCAATATTTGGTACAGTAGCCTTTGTTTGCAATTACAGAGGTCAAACGTTACCATGTAGTTTTTCACCAGCTTTGCACGCACTTCAGGAGGGATGTTGTCCCACCTCTCCACACAAAGCTCCCTCTAAAGATTCTCTATTGGGTTAAGGTCTGGCTATCCCACGCCAGAACCTTGATATGCTTCTTACAGAGCCACTCCTTGTATATCCTGGCTGTGTGCTTGTCATGTTGGAAGACGCAGCCTTCACCCATCTTCAATGCTCTAACTGAGGGAAGGAGGTTGTTCCCCAAAATCTTGTAATACATGGCACTGGTCATCCTCTCCTAATACAGTGCAGTCGTTCTGTCCTATGCACAGAAAAACTGCCACAAAGCATGATGCTCCCCTACATGCTTCCCAGTAGGGATGATGTTCTTGGGATGGTACTCATCATCCTGCTTCCTCCAAACACAGTTAGTGGAATTATGAACAAAAAGTTCTATTTTTTTCTCATTTGACCACATGACTTTCTCCCATGCCGCCTCTGGATCATCCAAATGGTCATTGGCAAATTTAGAATAGGCCTTGAAATGTGCTGTATAAGCAGGGAGACCCTCCGTCCCATGGATGATTTCAAACCATAACATCTTAGGATGTTACCAACGGTAACCTTGAAAATAGTGGTCCCAGCTCTTGGTGGTCCAAGCTTCTTGGTAATTTCCCGTAGCCCTTTCCAGCCTTGTGGAGATGTACAATTTTGTCGCTAGAGAGCTCTTTGGTCTTTGCCATGTTAGTAGTTGGGTTCTTACTGATCATATGGGGTGGAAAGATGTCTTTATGCAGCTAATGACCTCAAACAGGTGCATCTAATTTAGGATAATAAATGAAGTGGAGGTGGACATTTTGAAAGCAGACTAACAGGTCTTTGAGGGTCAGAATTCTAGCTGATAGACAGGTGTTCAAATACTTATTTGTGTCAGGAATCCAGTTTGTGTGGTCTGTTTTTGTGTTTCCTTTCCTGTTCCACTAGGTGGTGCCCCGTCCTCATTGGGTCTTCCTGCACACCTGCAGCTCATTGCCTCATTACCTGTGAGGTGCTCTTAAGCTGCTGACTGCCACTACCTCGACGCCAGAGGGTTTGCCAATACAGGGTACTCTAGCCATGCTTAGTTTAGCAGAGTGTAACCCGAGTTTTTGTTTTGCCAGTTTGGGGTTCTCTAGCCAAGCTGAGTTTTGCTGAGTCAAACTGAGTTTTTGTCAAAGAGAGTCTTAACTTTGTTTTTGTCTTTGCCTCTCGGCAGGAAACTGGATTTTTTCGGACCTTCTCTCTCTGGAGGGATCAACAGAGCTTCTAACTGAGCTGGAGTTCCAAACAGGTGGTTTGGATCCACTTTCCCTAAGAGGTCGTTTGAGCTTCACACTGAGCAAAGGTTTCATCTGCATCTGAGTGGCAGTCAGCTTCTCCGTTCACCAAGGAACAACCACAGTCTGAGTAAACCCCGTCCGCCCAACACCAAACCTGTTAAACCTTTCCATGGTCTCTCTATTTTGGTCTTCTGCATTTTGGGTCAAACCTTTAATTAAATCATGACAATATGCAGCTGGATCATACAAAGGTATACTTAATAAATAATATATTATGATTTCTGGCTGTTTTATGCTTTTACTGCTGGATGACTTGCTGCTATTGGTGGAAGAATGAATCCTGCTCTTTACCAGAAAATCCCAGAGGAGAATATTTAGCCTCCACTTTGTCACCAAACACTTAAACACGTTTGGGTTATGCAGGTGAACACGGCTGACGTCCAGGACACAAAGCCAGGCTCTAATTTGTTTAAAATGCTCTGCCATGTCCTTAAAGAGGATCTCCATCATCAAAAACCCTCCAATATCAATTTTCTTTTTAAATGAGGCTGGACAATATAGCTGAAAAACTTCTCCCACATCGATTTGAAAACGTCCAGTTTACAACATAGCAATGCATAATGTTTTATTAGGTTTAGTGGCTATCTAATTTGTTTTACATAAGCAAATGTTGTTGTTTTTTCTGGATGAATGAAGTAATCTTGTTTAAAGCCGATTTGATCAATTTAAGTGTGGAGATTAAACGTGTTTGCAGCTTTTGTACAAAAAAAAAACATCCTTTTAAAACCTTGTTTGATCATTTCAGAATCTTAATGCAGCACTTTATTTCTCAGGTAGGCTAACATGTATCACCTAAACAGCTTTTGTACATTAGAACATCTATTTTTTGTTCGTTTTTTAAGCTCAGGCACAGATCTTTTCCGATATCTGGCCTTTCAGTCAGTGGAACCAATCTCTTAGCTCTTGCTTTGATTCTTGCTCCTTGTCCATAAATGCCATCTTAGAAATATGAGTCAATAAAACTTGAGCTGTTTGCATATGGCCACATTTTACATCAATGTGGTATAAATAGCCGATGCTTTTTAAGGCAAAGTTGTCAGTATTGTCAATAAAAAAGGAATGAAGCTGATGTATTTGATTGGAGCTTGATTTGCGTCAGACATGATTTTCCTGATTGTTGCTTTGAGAAATAAATCTTTTACCATGAATACAGGCATTTAAACTTTACTTAAAGGGTCAGGGTGTAATTATTATGGCTTTTTATAAGTGAAAGCAAGCATTGCCGTCATAAATACGTCAAAGTCTAATAACAATCAAAATGAAAGCTTTATTACAAGCTTAGAATGAATTTATCAATCAGTCACTTTTATCAGTCTCCAATAGGTCCAATAAGCAACAACATAAAACGCACATATCAAACATACATATAAGAAATGTTTTTCATATACACATAGGTGCCGCTGCTCCCAATAAAAATAATAATTAAACTTTATTGATCTAACATTGGAGAAATTTACCTATGCATTTAACCCATCCCCTTGGGGAGCAGTGAGCTGATATTGTACGGCACCCAGGGAGCAGTGTGGGGTTAAGGGTCTTGCTCAGGGACCCAGAGTGCAGGCTGTGGGGATTGAACCTGGTACTTGCAACCTTCGCACTTCTCTAACCGCTAGGAAGCGGAAGTGTTGGCCTAATAAAAGATGGCATGTTGCGTCACCATCTTTTTAATAACATCAGCTGCAGCCGAAAGGAGACAAAGTTGATGGCTTTACACATTTATCTGCATATGAAGATGTGTTGCTGGTGGAAGGGAAAAATAATCCAGCCAAAGGTGACCATGAACCATTTTACATGCTGTTTTCTGTTCAAATTGAGGATCATTTTTACTCTTTGAGTTGAGAGGGAAGAGAAAATAATCAAGAAAAGAGGTTATAGCCAGGAGAAAAAGAGAAACTACATTTGTGCTGCTTTGAATGATTGAAGACAACGCATGAGCAAGTTATTTAGCAGTATTCCTCTGCCATATACCAAAAGCATCAGCATTAGGACCATGACTGTTAAAATATCCCACCCACTAAAGGACACAATAAGGAAGAAATTTCCCACATTATTCACTTGCCCTGTCACTGGTCCTAATGTCATGCCTGAGTTATGGAGTTATTTTTGTACACTCTAAAGGACATTTTTTTTCTTTTTCACGTCTTTATCAGGGCACGCAAAACAAGGCTGTGCATTTGTGTCTTTAGTCTGCATCAGTGATGTAGTGACATCGTTTTGACAGCTGTGATGATAAGCGGCTGTGACTGCATAAATCCTTCACCCGTTATCTCTGGGGAAGACGTTTTCTACTGTCAGGCTCTGCTTGTGAAACAATCACAACTCTCTGCCTCTTTTAAGTGACGCGTAAATACTGCTTAAGAAAAAAAAGCCAGCCTTCCCACTTATACTTACTTTTTCTTTCAAAAATTGGCTAATTCCGAGCTACTTACAGACTACTGTCAGGTTCAGGGTCTGAGCTTTCCCAATGTGGGGGTCGTGACATCCGCTACACTGAAAGTAAATTATCTTTTAAAAAGAATCTGAGACTCCATTTAATGCCCTGAAGTCTTTTTGTGTTATTGACTGTTTTATTATATTTGTTCTTGTTTTATTGGCTGTTTTATTTTACTTGTTCTTTTGTACTTCCTATAGTAATTTTAAGAAATTTCATTTTTGGAAATTTTTATATTTGTAACTGTTTTTACTGTATGTTTTTAATGTGGACCCCAGGAAGACTAGCTGTTTGCCATGGCAACAGCTAATGGGGATCCTTAATAAAATTACAAATTACAAATTACCCCTAGTTGGGACTTGATTGACTTTTAAAACCTCATTCGCGTCAGTGGGTTGGACTGTTAATCCCAACTGTTGCTTCAGACTCTTCAATCTTGAATTACCTAGTCATAAGTTTCTTTACTCTGAAAACGATTTCCAAATCTTCCAGTTCCAAGAACCTTTTCGAGACTTGCAAATTTCAGAATATTGCCTCAGCATTCGGCAAAAATAAAATCAAGTCTAACTTTACTGATCTGCCATCTGCTTGTTGTGTAAATCCCTTCATTGAGTAAAATTGCTGCTTTTATGGTGTTTGCAAGTCCATGTGGTATGAAGTAAATTTTATTCGACTCTTGCTGCAAACAAAGAACATGTTTTTTTAATGGTAATTTGAAAGAAATACAATCCAAATAAAAAATTTCAAAAAGAGATATTTTGTAAGTTTTATCTAGAAAATGTCTTTAAAATGTCCTTATTTTTTTAAGCCTTTATAACTAAAACATTGTTCGACAAGCAGACTGACACTTCAGTAATTCAGCGCCGATGCAAATATAAGCCTGTAGCCTATTTTCCTGAATTTACTTCTGGTTGGAAGTTCCTGCACTGTTTGGCGGATTTGTTGTCAAGTGTGTCCATGTTAAATGGGTTCAACCTAGAAAACAATCAAAGCCTTATGTTGAATATAGATTTTGTGGATACTCAGAAGCGATCGGCATCCAACTTGACCCAGACACATATGGCCAATTAAAAACTCCTCAGCAAGGAAAGATGCTATTCGTTGTCCTGAAAAAGCACTAGAAGGCACAGGATGTTGTCACTGCCCAATTTGTATACTTATGTCATGTGGCTGCAGGAGATTCTGAAATTTCCCTTTTTTTTTTGGCTGCCTGTCAAAGCAGCGCAAAGAGGCACTCTAGGATAGCTGGGAGGAAGAAATTTGGGGAGACTTTTGAAGAAACAAGTAAAGAGAAATTCATATAATTCAATCATTTATTTCTAAACTCCATACAAGTTGGTGACATAAATGCACTCAAAGAAGAAAGCAGCACACAGAGACTGGAGGAGCAGGAGGGGAGAGAAAATGATGTTACTTTATGTGAGACAACTCTCATATTTTCATGATTCAATTTTGCTATCCAGTCCGGGATTAGCAGCAGCATTGCATATGCACATGTCATTTGCTATCTGGAATTCCAGAGGTTTACTCTCTCTGCTGCAGTGCAGGCAGTTTGCTCTGCATGATGACAGCTGACAGTGAGAGAGGGAGGCAGGCTTAAAATCCACTCGCTCAGCAGGACAGAGTTCGGTGCTACTATTATGTTGCCAAAGTTTCCATTAACATGGAAAATAGCAGTGTTGTATAGTAACAAAGTAAAAATACTTCACTACTGTACTTACGTATATTGTGGAGTTCTTTATACTTTCCAAGAGTATACATTTTTTTGAGAGCTTTCACTTTTACTTCACGACCGACATTCACAAACTTGATTGAATACTTTTACTCCGATACATTTTCAATGTTTGGTTTAGTTACTAAGTAAAAAAAAAAAATACGAGCGAGAGAGAGCAAGAGAAACGCAAGTGTTTTGACCCCACCTGCTGACTACAAAGTCGGGTCTTGCCTGGGCTTGTTCATCAACACCAATAGGATACGCCTGTTTCGCAAAGCCAGTCTAAATTTATCCTACACTTGGTAGTTTATATTATTTTAAGTGAATTTAACCTTCAAAGTTTACCAAAATGTTACAAAATGTCATTCAAACTGCACTTAATTTTTACTTATACTTTTCACTACATTACTTGAGTACATCTATTTTTACAGTAATTCTTATACTTAAGTACAAGCCATTTCAGACACTAAGACTTTTACTCAAGTAACATTTCAGTCAGTGACTTGGACTTTTACCAAAGTCATATTTTAGAGAGGTATTTATACTTTTACTTGACTCTGAGATTTCAGTACTTTATACAACACTGGAAAATAGTCACTAGGCGCTAAAAAAATGCGGTCTGAAAACGTGCTGAAATTAGTGATAAAAGGGCTAAGTTGGAAACACTGAAAATGGAAAGGCAAAAAAAAAAAAAAAAACTTAAATTGTGCAAGAGCTGAGAAAATAAGCAGTAGAATGTTTTTTGGCCACAGGTGGCAGTATTATTAGAAAACACTTTGATTTAAAAAAGTACGAATAATTTTATTGTTTTCTCAAAATTATTTTAGCATTTTTTTACAACATTATTTGAAATGTATGGTTTTCACTTTTTGGAATTGTTTTTATATTTTGAGCTTTTTTTTTCAAATGTTTTAGAAATTGCATTATTCTCAAATTACATTCTTTTCTAATTGTATTTTAAAGATCATGTTACTTTCACCTTGAGCTCAATACAAACTCTCACACTTTACCAATAAAATTGTTCTTGCCAGAGTTCTTGCAGAAAATAGAAATGCATTTTGGTTCACAAGTGAAGAGAATGCAATCTTTAAAATGCCATAAGAGAATAAAATGCAATATAAAAAGGGGAAATACTTTAGATCATGGTTTATCTTGAAAAGTTCAGTTTAGGCAACTGGACATGAAGTTTTCTAGAAGAGGTTTCGCCTCCCATCCAAGAGGTTTCTTCAGTTCGAACTGATGGTGGTGAGCACCGAGATTAATATACTGTAGGTGGAACAAAGAATAATCCTTCCTACTGGATTCACCATGGAGGTCACCTGGTAGGTTTTAATGGTGGTTAGGGGGTTCTGATGGGTCGTCACTCGTCAGGTAGTGCGAACCTGACCACTGACCACATCTGTTCTCTTTTCGAGCTAAAACACAAATACATAATTTCACAGCATAAAAACTCAGAGTTAAAATGTGTCTGAATAGATCTGCTTGAAATGAAACTATATTTCTTCCATAGATTCACACCTACAGTAGTAGCCGTTCAAAATTTCCCCAATGTACTTCATGGGCCCCTTGGCCGGTCCCCTAAGACTAAAATATTCTTTCCATCATGATTTGTGGACATTAAGATCTAAAGAGAAGTGCCTTCTCCTAGTTGGTTAAAATCTACTTGTTTTTTGTTTTCTTTTCAGTAAAGTTATTCACAGGGTCAGTAGCCAAACATTTGCTCAAGTACAGTAGTGGCCATTCAAAATGTCCCCACTTTCCTTCATGGCCCCTTGGCTGGTTCCCTAAGATTCATTTTTTAAACATCAATCTTTGTACTAAAATATTCTTTCGGTCATGATTTGAGGACATTAAGATCTAAAGAGAAGCGTCATCTTCTGGTTAGACCTTGTAATTCAGTAAATGGGTGAAGTCAGAGTAAGAAATTATCTATGCCCAGGAGAAGGAGGGGGGTCACTCCACTGGCTGGAAGCTGGCTGCTATTCGGCTTGCAATTGACTGCGAAGGGACGTTTTGAATGCCTGCCGGTGTAAGTATTTAAGAGTCAAACATTAAAAAAATGCCATGCAAAATTGCAAAAACTATGCTTCTGCTTTTGTTTTGTTTTTTCTTTTTTTACCTTTTCTTAAAAGAATAATAAGAGAGAGGGAAACCATATTTCACTGCCTTCAAATACAATAAGTTTTCTGCTAGTATTAAATTTAATATGTTTTCCTTGAGTCACTGTTGGATTGGTAGTCAGGGTAACAGTAATAGAATTTCCTTGTCTAGAAATGAAGAGTTTTTGGCTAAACATGTGGCAATATGAAGAAACTGTGTTGTCCAAGCCTCCTGGGAAACGCAGAGTTTTAGTTGAACCAGGTCTCTATTCTGAGCCAACATCCCCATGCAGGCTGTCTAACCCTGAATACCATGTATATATGGATTCAAGTGAGTCTATATGGGGGGTGTAGCCATCTTGAAAAGTGCTCCTCTACTATAGGTGCTCATGTTTTATTGATATAGCCTTAGGTGTCTGACCCAGGCTTAGCTTTTTTCCACAGTCTTGCCTGCAGCAACAGCAAAATCCAACTATATGCCAGTGTATGTGTGAATGGGTTGCAAAAGTGTGGTTGTGTGTCATCAAGACGCGACTGTGCCCCGGAGGGACAGCAGGGAGAGAAGGTGAACCTTTCTGGCCATACTTCCCTCTGCTGTCACTTTCAAATCCTTCATCCACCTATCCCTCTCATACTCGCACGTCTCTGGCTTGTTCTAATTCACATCACCTCTCAGTAATTCATTACTTTCCTACACCAAGGTTATAGCACTTCACCCTTTACCTCTTAATTCAATATACCAGCAATACTGTCAAGCTAAACTCATCATAGCCAACTTATTACTTAAGCTGCTGACCTTTGTGGAATAACCTACAACTTGCAGGTTGCATCAGACCTTAGTTATAAGAAGGTCCACATTAAAGTGTGAATGATAAGCAGGCTTCCTCCAACTTTGTTACCTTCAAATTTAAGGACCTTTCAAGGACCTTTTAGGACCAACTTCTCTGAAATTGAAGGACCAGATGGTGCAGCATTTCCCTACAGCTAATACATCACCAGTAAACTATTATAAAATGATGCAAGTTCAAAAAGAAAAGTAAAAAGTATAGAAGTCGTTGGACAGAATTAATGAAAGAACGTTGGTCTGACTAGGTGATGATCATATTTATAAAATTCATAGGCATTGACAGTTTTTGGCATTGTCATGCCTGTAGAAGATTGAGAACAAAGTGGAAAACTGCCATCAACCTTTCTTCAATTTCTCAAACTGCCACCCCCCATCCTCTCCACCACCCACCCCACCAATCCGCCAGCCACAAAATCACCCCACTTTTACAGTCAATAATTCTAAAGGCAAATTATTTCAGTTTGAGGTGAGATACAAGTTTCTGTTGTACATTTCGCAGACAGGTTTCAAAAAAATATATTGCTGTTTGTTAGAAATATTTTATTTATACTCCGTTTGTGTTTCATGGGTTGTGTTCTAATGAACTATTATGATGTATAATGTGTGATTCATCTTTTATTAACTCTTGCGTCGAGGTGCTAATGTCTCTGTTAAACACTTTAAAAAAACTCTGAAAATGGAATACGAAAGGTGGATTCTTGATTCTCGACGTCGGAGTACACAGAGTGAAGCGAAAAGACTACAACTGTGTAAACAGGCCCCATTTCCGTTTCCGGTGGCAGGGGAATATTGACTATTCCTACAGAACTCAATGGGATTTACAAAATGCTAAATAAAACACTGCAGGAACGTTTTTTCTTTACGAAACTTTTTTTGAAACGTCATTGAACAGCGCTGACGACCCGGTGAGTAGCATATTTAAAAAAAAGAACGTTTAAGGTTGTTTTAAGGACATTATCGGACATGCTCTATGGAAGCCATTCTGAAGCAGCCAGGGGTGGATTCTAAATGAGCGAAAAAGCAGAGACAGGACCAATTGTCAAAATTTTGGTGTCGATCATTCGATTTCATCCTGGACACTACAGAAAATGGGCTAAAAGTGTTAAAACTGGAATTCTCCTTTAAGATCGTTCCAGATAAAGGTCATGCAACGGACGGGTTGTAAAAGAGGCCTGAACAGCCTCTATCACATGTTTCTTCTAAACACGTGTACTTGGAACAATTCAATTGTAAAACAACCACATGCTTTTTTTTAACATATGTGCTGAGGTTTAAAGCAAGATCCTTTTGTTTCCCTTCCCCTTAGTTAAACCTCAGCTTGTGTAATTAGGGACATCCCCTGACTTCAATAAATAGCGAGGAGAAAGCTGAAGACTGCAGAGTGAGGTGGAGATTGTAAACTCCGCAGTCTCTTCCTACTCTCCTCGCGAGTAACTAAATTAATCGTCTCTGTGCCTTCTTTCTTTCCCTGTATGTATGTATGATGTTTTAGGTGCTTAGACCTGACACTGTTGTAACAACATTTGGAGATTTGATTATGTTTCACCAGCTTACTCATCTTTAAATGATCAATCTTGGTCATTTACAAAAAAGCCCAGCTAGAAAACTGCCCATAAAGTTGGATTTTAACAAGGAATCTAAACCTGTTGGATACAATATGTGATGAATATATTCAATAAATTCATATTTAGAATTATTCTGAAATTGATATTCTGACTGTTTTCAGAGAGACATGTAATCAAATAGGCAATATTTAGCAAAATACTTTAAATACTTAAAAGAATCAATGATTCAATTCTGTTTTTATTACAAGTAGTGAACAAATGTAAATTTGTTTTCCAAAAAGACAAATTTAAATGGATGGGTATAAATGAAATGAAGAAATTGTATTTGTTCTTCCTAATCTGGCTCAGCTATCAGCAGCAGGCAGTTTACTATTATTTAAATTTGTGATGTTTTGAATAGTAAAGCTGAAAAGGCAGGAATAGTAAAACAGAAGAAGGTTCTATGAAAAATGTAGTTATACCAGACATGCAAACATTTCTATGATGTTTTTTTTTTATCTGTAATTCTTTTTAAAGACAAAAAATTACATAAACTAGTTATTACATGGATATGATACGGACGCAGGTGTAATGTGTGGGTATGAATCGGGGTTATGATTTGGCGAAGAGATGAATTGTCCCAAAGCCAGTTTACACGTAACAAAAGCCCCTACTGATTATCTCAGCACCCCGCTGGCCTCGCAAAGCTGGACGACGGCAGTAACACCCAACATTTGTTTTCGCTGATTGCTCTCTCCTATTCTCCCTTCTTGGCAAAGTGTAAAACTGGAGCCAGATCAGCCTGTTCTGCAGCCAGCTGGGGAGCTCAAACAGAAGGACCAGATGAGTCCAAGTGGCCATGCGTGAAGGACTTTAAGCTTCGTCTTCATGTCCTCCACCTCGGGTCTAGAATCAGCCTTAATCAGCGGGCTGGCTCTACCTCTGAACAGAACATGTGCTGTACCATCCGGTACCAAATGACCTCACACGGTTCTCCGTGCTCTCACAGGGGGGGCATATTCTCCCTGGATCAGAACCGTCATCTGATTTCAGTAGAAGCTTCATTGGCAGAACCTCCTGCTTTGTCCCTGACACACATATGTTAGTAGGAAAAAAAGGAGAGAAATCTTTTCTGAAAAAATGCTTTCACCTAGAGATGCTTGGAATCTAATTCTGTTCTGGCTTCAGTTCCAAACTCTGCAGATTGTTTTATGCTTATATTCATCCAAATCAGGTAACTATGATAAGAACTGGTGTCTTTTGTAGCAAGTTAACGTATGGCAGCAGAACTATCTATGTGGGCGATTGTTAAAAGTCCAAAGACAGCAGAATTTTTGTTGGCTTATAACAAAAATCTGTTTTTGTTTTCTTGCAATAATTCTCAGGATATAATCAGAAATATTCATCTCTACTGAAAAAAATAAAAGTATTATCACGGTTAACCATAAATGTATTTCAACTTGCTTCACCATAAATGGGTCATAAAGATTCCCTCCTTTATGGCACACAACATATAAAAATCATAACCTGACACTTGATTCGCTGCAAAACTTCACCTCAGAAGCCCCCCCAAAAAATGGTCCGGTAGCATTTCCTAACGACATCATTAATGTGATAATGGCCATTGTTTTATGATAATTATGCAAGCTGTGTTATTCAAAGGCTCGTTGTTCTGACAACGGCCGGCTCGTAAATTAACTTTATGAAGTGCTCTGGCGACCACTAAACCGTTACTGATGATAGAGAGATGAAGACTGCCAAGTGTTCACATGGGTGGGAAATGGTGTACATTTATGTTGTTTGTGGCGGGTGAAAGCAATCGGGAAACGGCCAAGAAGCTCAGGGAGTGGGACTGCAAAGAAGTAAAAAAAAAAAAAAAAAGAGTTTAAACAAGTTTGTACCATTTCTTTTTTCCCCTGCAGAGAAAATAATAAATTATCTTACTTTTAGAGTGTGATGGAAGGAAAGGTTCAACATTGACACATTAAAACAGACCAGATAGACAGTCTCGGCTTCCTCTTAGAAGATAGAACAGAGAAATCCAGATCTGCACATCTAAATCCCCTTAGAAAAGATCTTAGAGTGCAAACACGTAGCCAAAAAGTTTCCAGGTTAAAAAATTACTGCTGACATGGAAAACACAGGCGCATCCCAGATCTGCATTGCATTAAATCTAAATGTACTTCATTAGTCTGACATGAGTGAGCGCAAATAAATAGCTGGAAAAGCCAGGAGGTGACAGACAGTAGAGGATGAAGCTACATAAACATGATAACAAGGCAATTATCTCCTCTTTTTTGTTCAGAAATGACATGTTTTTCCATCAAAGAGCAATTAGCATTTAACAGGCTTGTCCAAAGCCCATTTTGTACATTTTAGCTTTTTGTTGTATTTTCTTTTTTGTTCTGCTCTCATCTGTGGTTATATAACGAAATAAATGGCCCTTTTAAAATACACCTATTCTTCTTTCTTATGACTTGGCACCATTTTTTGTCTTCTTTATTTATTCTGAAAGAATTGTCAACAATTTTTTCCTTTCTAGCTGTACATTTTTATTTTCTTTTTGGTAAGAACCAACTCTGTAAAAGCTGAGTGGGTCATTATCCGCGGTTCATATTGTCCTGAAATTCATACAGTGATGAAGAAATTGAAGTTTTTCTATTTTGGTTTTTTGTTAAGAAGGATTCTAGTATATTTAAAGCCAATTTTTGCTTAGATTTCAACGCTTAAATTTGAATATATATATAAACAGATCAGTCCCCCAAGTCGAAGATTTCACACCATTCCTGTCCTAAACATTCAATATGGCTGCCATGCCATTTAGATACAGTCGTGACAAAAGAATGTGCTCAAATAAAAATAGCAATAATTCTATTTATTTTCAGACGAGTAGCAGTCCATATATACGACAGAGTATTATGGCCAGGCAAGAGATTGTTTTATTTTTATTTTATCGTAATATTACAAGAACATAGTCGTAATATTATGCAGTTTTATTCTTTTAATTTTATGACTTTATTCTCATAATATTAGGACTTTGTTCTTGAAATAAAAAAAAATTAAAAATTCTAGCCTGGCCCTAATACTCTGTCAAACATTTATTACTCAAATAAGAGAAAAAGCATTTTTAAAAAGGCCACTTAATTGCTGAGAAAATGGTCCACTTTTAACATAACTTTAATCAGACAGACCATAGCACAAAGTTATGTACAGATTATTTTTGTTTTAAAGCCTAAAAGACAGTAATAAATACAAGTTTAAAAAACATAAAACAAACAAGAACTTAAGGAAAAGAAATAAATCTAAAAACATTTTTTTTTTGACATATAACATATGAAACTATTTCCCAAAGGTATATAAAGTATGTATGATAAGACGGGGTAAATGCATACTTTACTGTAAATTACCCTGACCGCCGCTCATAAACATCTCAGCAGATGAAAGTAACAGTAAATCAACAACGTTTTTGTAAAAAGACAATTGTAAAGTTATTCAGAGGTAGAAGCCAAACAGTTTGCTCAAGTACAGTAGTAGTTATTCAAAATTTCCCCACTTTCCTTGAAGGCACCTTGGCTGGTCCACTAAGATTAATTTTTTTTAAACATCAATCTTTGTATTAAATTATTCTGTCATGATTTGTGGACTTTAAGATCTCCTGGTCAGACCCTGTAATTCAGTGAAAGGGTGGAGTCAGAGTAAAAAAATATGCATGCCCATGTGAGTGAGGGGAGCCACTCCAGTAGCTAGAAGATGGCTGCCATTCGGCTGGCGTTTGACTGGGAAGGATCATTTTTAATTGCTGCTACTGTAAAAGTAACAAAACTTCATTGTAATATTACTTAGTGAAAGGAAAAAATTGGGGCGGTGAAACTGAAGATGCAGCTTTGTCAATAAATGACTCAAGTAAATGTAACTAGCTAAATCTAACGAGTGTTAAATTAACTCTCGGAGTGTGCCTCTGACACTCTTCCTATGTTTATATAATATTTACAGTTAAAATGACACTGTTAACATTTTAAGTCTTTCATAATTTTTTATATTTAATATGCTTGGTGTTTTTCCATAACACCACGTTAGTGACCTTTTAACTCAAGCCTGAATTATTCCCTTTCACTGTATTGAATTTAAGATACATAGTGTTATTTTATATTGTTAAAGAAAAATGATTATTTTTTAGACTTTAATACAGTTAATCTTATGGCATGTGTAAACACTCTCACTTGAACATATTTCTTAATTTTGAACAAGGCTGTGTTAATGATTTAAAACTACTAATGGATAAGTATTTAGACCACCAGCCCATAGAATGAGTATCTCCTGGGGGGTGAATAACAGTTAAGCCTGCAGGAGAGATTTCTGCTTGGTTTACAGAAGGTCAAAAGTGAGGCCCCCCGCATTCCACAAGCTGTCTGTGGAAGCTTATCTTGTGTTTTATGACTTTAAGAATTCTAGATGCCAGGACAAGCTTTCCGCCTTTTCTTGTTAAAACAAAGAAGCAAATGACCCCAGATGTTTGCAGTAAATTAGGTGAAGCTCAGTGTCAGAGATCGCTCTGGTTGGAGGACCGAGGGCCAGCCCTTTTTGAATGGATTAGATACAAGAGGATAAAGCTTTCTAATTAGAAGAAAAAGATCAGATTTTGCTCTTGCAAACTCTCCAAAGATGTCTTGTACGTCTTTGCTTTCTTTCCTCCTATGTCAGGTAATGGAATGTATGTCTCTGTTGTTCTGCAGTTTCTGGTGTAGGTTTGTGCATTGTCTTATTTCTAAGTTTATGCATTGTCTTATATTGGTTTAAAAACTCGGGAATTCTTTGATTTTCCAAAACGCAATGTTGGTTTTATTCCCAAAAACGCGGCTCCCCCGAGTGGAACCGGGGGGAAAGGGGAAAAAGAATGAAAAGCCAAACCCCTTTTTCCAAAGTTTAACTATTTTTGAATATTTTTTTTTCCTTTCTTTTGGGGGCTCGTCCCGGGTTTTGGGAAAGTCTGGGGGCGGGGGGTTTTGTCGGGGCCCGGGGTTGTCCGTTTGGGGCCCCGACCTTCGGTTTTTTTGGGTAAGACAGTTTTTTGGATTATTTTTCATTTGTTTTAAGCCCCGTGTGTCGGGGGGACCGGGCTAAATTTGCTGGGGCCCCGGCCCCTCACGGGAATTCGGTTTGCAGGGGTAGAAAAAACCCTTCAAAAAGGGTTTTGGGGTTTTTGTTAAGGATTTGGGTTTTAAATACAATTCGGGGGCTGTGGCTAGTTCAAACAAAAAGCCTTTACGTTAATTTTTGGACTTAAGCTGGGTTTTTTTAAAAAAAAGGTTTTATTGATTGTTTTAATTAATTAATTAATTTTTTTAATAAGGATTTTTTATTTTTTTTTTTCCCCGGGAAGGACAATGCCTGGGCCTCAAAAAAAAAAGTATTTTGGAAATTTTTTTGGTTTTATTTAGTTTTGGTTTGTATCAGCCGGAGTTTTGGGACTCATCTCAGGGGGAACTTATAATTTTTTGGGGTTTAAAATGGATCGCGTTGTATCACCCCTTAAAAAGGGGACAATACCCGGGTTTTAAAAAGGGGAACCGAGTGTGAAACCTCGGGAAAAAAAAGGGACAAAATTTTAAATTTTTTGTTTTAATACGGGTTAAATTTCGTTTCCCCTTCCCCCAGCTAAAAAAGAAAAAAAAAAACCTTTTGTCACGGGGCGGATTATTTGACCCGAAAAAAAACTAAATTGAGGCTTTTTTTCCCGCCCGAGTTTTGGACCCAGCTCTGAATGTAGGATTCGAGAAGTTGAAATAAAATTTTAAAAAGGGTTTTTTTGTAAAAATTAAATTTGGGGAAAAATTTTTAAAAGATGCGTCTCCCATTTTTTTTAGCCGGCCCCCTGAGTTTTCTTTTTTTTTTTTTTTTCTGTCTTTTTTTTGGGACTGAACTACAACTTTGGGTCTTGTTTCTGTGTTTTGTATTTTCTTTGTGTTTGTGGCTGTGTGTTTTGTTTCCCCCTTTTTAAACTGTAGCCTATGTCCCCCCAAAGGGCGTTTGCTTTTCTTTTCGTCTGCCCCTGTGTCTGAAATTGTGGGGAGATTGTGCGGAAGTGATTTGTTTTTAAGATTGTGTTCGGGAAATATTGTTTAAATTTTTTTTGGGTTTGGTTTTTGTTTTTTTTAAACTAACTTTCTGTTAAAATTGCTTCGGGTGGGACGGGAGGGTCTCCCTTTTTGGATGCAAGTTTTTTTTCCCGAAGGGGGACTGTTTGGGGACCCCCCTTATTTGCATTTTGGGAGTGCTTCAGTTCTTTTCCCTATGTCCCCACGCTTTCAGGGTTTTTGGGGGTTTTGGATGTAAATTGTTTTTTAGGACTGTTTTTGTTTGGGGAAATGAAAAAGTACAAAATAACGGATTTACAGATGTTTTTACTTTCCCCGGGGGGGAAAGAAATGTGTGGCCATCATTTCCCGGCGGGAGCATTTGGAAGGGTTTCCAATTTTTTTTTTAAAAAAATATTGTAACTTGCCCAATCCTTAAATTTCTAGGTTTCCTGCCCAGGAGGGAACCCCCTCATGATTGAACAAAGAACAAAAATGAGAACATATGGATGTTTTTTGCTTAAAGTGTTTTCTACACTTTTTAAAAGTGGGACAATGTTTAAAACACCTTTATGAATGACTTTTTTTCCCTTTTTAGGACGACCCTTGGGGTGCAGCCCATTTTGCATTTTACATGACCAAAAAGGGGGGTTTTTGGGGGTTTTTTCCTTACAGGGGGTTTTTAGGAAACCCCATCAAATAACAGTGGGCAAACATGAAATAGGGTTGTTTTGTAAAATTTTTGGAATTTTTTAAAAAAGGTTCACTCCAAAACTAAAAACAATTTTAAAAACTTTGGAAATAATAATGTTTTTTTTAATTTAATTTTTTTTTTCAACCAGGGGTGTTATAAATTTGTTTTTAAAAGACTTTTACGGGAAATGAATTTTTGGGGTTTTTGGAAAACCCGGGGGAAAAAATCCTGCACCCTTTTTTTTAAAATGTTTTTGGGATGATTTCGCTTGAGTGGGGAAGGGAAGTGAATGTGTAGGCAAGGGTTTTTTAAGGGGTTTTTGGGATGCTCTATGAAAACTTTACCCATTTTTAGTTTTGTAGCTGTTTTTGATTTTTTTTTCCCCCTTTTAAAAACCCATTTGGGTTTAACCCTAAGGTTTTGTTTATAAAAAAGGGTTTTTATTATGTTTTAAAGGGAAAAATTTTAAGGTAATGACGCTTAATTTTTTCCTTTCACGTTTCTGGTTAAAGCTGAATCTTTCTGTTTGGGTTCAGTAAAAATTTTAATATGAAACGAGAATTCGCCTTGGCTTAAAGCAGTTTAGATGTAGTTTTTTAGGAAATTGTTTTTTACCCCTTTTTTTGGACTAAAAAACACTAACAAACTAACCAAAAATTTCTAACTAAAAAAAACTTGGTTTTTTATTTATAGGGGTGCCCTGTTTTGGACATTTTGAAATTTTAGAAATAATGGGGGTAAGTTTTTCCATTTTTTTTTTTTCCCCAACCTCTAAATTTTTTTTTTCTTTTGGAAATAAAAAAAAACCAGGGGGGTTTTATAAAAAAAGAAGACATTACAATGGAACTTTAAAATTTTAACAAAAAATTTTTCGGGGTTGTTTTTTTGAATACAGAGGGAAAGGGTTTTGGGGAGAAATGGGGGAAAACATTTTTGATTTTTTGGGTTTTCACAAATTTTTTAATAAAAGTGCATAAAATTTTCCAAATTGTTTTCAAAATGAAAATTTTTAAATTATATAAACAGGGGGAGAAGCATTAAGAAAAAAACCCCTTTAATTTCCCCGGGTTTAAATTTTTTTTGGTTTTTGGTTAATGGTAAATTATTTAAAATCAAAAATTTTGATTTTTTCGTTTTTTAACAATAGGGGAAAATTAGGGGTTTTTCTTTAAATGTAAAAGTCAAAAAGGCCCCTTCCCTGTTTTTACTACAATATGGGGGTATGTGATATAGAAGTTTCCCACCAAATTAGATTTGATCATCAAAATTTAAAGGGGTTTCAAAAAACTCTATGCCTTTTTTATTTACATTTTAAAAATTTGGTTGATAGTTTTCCCGGCATCATTTGCGACTGTTATAAACATTTGGGGTGAAAAATTGTTAATTTTTGGGGAAAAATTTATTGGTTAAAATGTATAAAAATTCAGATAAAATGTAAAGGGATTTTTGAAATTTTTAAAATGGGAAACTTTGTTTTTGAAGGTGGGACAAAGAAAGGGGATGTTTGGTATTTATTTTGAACAATATAAAATTTTCCCCATAAAAAAATTTGAAAAAGTGCAATTCAATCACAACTTTTTTGGGTATCAGTACTGGGAAACTTTTTATATTTTTATTCTAATTCTTTAATGATTTTTTTGAGGTTGTGATTTTGGGAAATTTTTGTATTTGGGATATTTGGCACAAGCAGAGGGAATGTCATCGAGGGTATTACGTTTTTTGATTTTGAAAAAGTAATTTTCATTTTTTTCCCTTTCTTCTGGCACATCCGATCGTGGGCTATTTTTTTAAAAAATTTCTATTAATTTTTTTTTGCAGTTCAGGATTTTGGGGAGTTGGGGCCTTTTTTTTTTATAACAACAACAAATCTAGAGCCCCACCGGGAGGAGGGCATTACAAAATAAAAATTTTTTTATAGTAGAAAAGTAAAAAAAATGTTGGGGAAATTTTAAGTTTTGCTTTTTAATTTTCTTTTGAATTATTTTTTTTCTGGCAGGGCTCCTTCCCTTTGACTTGATGGCAATTTTGGGGGAAGGGTCTTTTTTAGCTCAGAGATAAGGGGGAAAATGTTTTTTGAGGGGGTCCCTTTTTGATTACCGCAAACAGGGCCCCGTTGTTGCTGAAAAAAAGACATGATGAGCTTTTAACTTGGCCCCCTTTTGCTGGAAATGTTTTATGAAAGCCCAACGCTGTTGACGATTTCAAGGGCAGTGAAGGCAAAATGTTCACCTGTGTAAATGATGATGCGGGAACTGTGATTGCAAAGTGCTTTCCTCAAGGCCCGGCAACAGATGTTTCTTTTTATGTTTTCTTTTTTTATGCCCTGGTGGGAAAAAAAAAAAGGGACTCAAGGTTATTGGGGGAGTCCCTTTTTATGGCTGGGAATCCCGCATGGGGTCGGGACCCACAAAGATCATGGTTTTTTGTCCAACCCGGACGGGGGGGTTTTTTAGTAGATGGCTTTGGGCTGCTGGTTCTATGTCCTGCTCTGTCGACCACAAAGGCCTGACCAAAGTTCAATTAAAACGGGAAATGTATCCAGATTTTTCTGCACTGCTGGGGAAAGGGCTGCTATTCTGGACACCCTTTGATTCAACCGAAAAAGAATTGGGGGATGGCAAGTTGGTCAGGGGGTGGTTCCCGTTGTGTGTTTTTCATGTTTGGGTCCTGGAATTTTCCCCCCTGAACATGTGACCTGGGCGCCCAAAGCCCCCTCCTGGGGTTTCCCCTTGTTGCAGGTTGGAGACGGAAAAGGGTGCCCAACAAAAACCTTTTTTTAAAAAGGGGGGTGAATAAGTTCTTTTTTTTTTTTTTTTTTGTGTGTGATGGGCCCTTTTTCCTTTTTCTTTTAAGCCCGCATGTTTTTCTAAGTGTTTTAGGACACCCCATCTCCCCTTTGGGGTCAGAGGTTTTTTTCAATGCAGTTTGGGGGTTTTGGGGTTTCACCAACTGTTACGACACTTTTCATTCCTCCTGATTCACTCGGGTTTTTCTCACAAAAATGCTAATGTGTTTTTTTTTCCCTTCATGCCTCAAAGAATGGGCAGGGACTAACTATTGCAATTACATTTTTTTTTAACTATAGCTGAATTGCATTGTGTGTTACGCTTCATCTACTAATTAAGATGATCTAAATTTTATTTACATAGTACAGAGGCTACCATTCAGTAAAACTAAATTTAAATTTAAATGGAATTTGAAATTAAGGTGTTAAAGTGGATTGATGGGTGTCTATAGAGCTTACTGAGCGAATGACACCAAGTTTTGTGTTGATTTCATAAATTTAATCAAACATTAGAATTCTTTGATTGAGGTGTGCAGATTGTAACAGCATCTGGGACACCATGTTTGAATTGCATCCAACTGTGTTACATGAGGCTAAAGTTAGTGGTGATACCGGATTTCATCTCAATGAGTTGTATAGGATTTTTATTGTATTCTATGACAGAACATTTGTTCTGTTATAGAAACAGGGGGACATGAATGGAATTGATCTGATGGGCAAATTTTAGTTTGGATCTCTCTTTACTTTTCGGAAAAAGAGGTTATTGAAGTTAAATCAAAATACATTAAATGTTTTACGGTGTATTAGCAGCATTAAAGATGAGCTAACTATTTGGATATGAAATAAGTAAAATTTATAAATTGAATATACTAAACAAAATATTGTCTATCAAATAATTTACATAAAATAGTGTTCTTAAACTAAGGAAGGTGATTGTTGGATTGTTGCATCTCTATTCAAATGTTTTAAAATAAGTTGTTTAACTAAGACATCCAGGAAGGTCTAAACTAAAGATTTACATCATTTAATAAATTTAGCTGTATCGAATCTCTCTCCAAAACTGAAAAGGCATTGATAATTGATAAACAATATAAAAAGGGTAATACATTATTCAATTAAATATTTTATAAATAGGTTTTTAAATGAATAAATGGATCAAAGGTAAAAATGGTTGAAATTTTTGGGATTTAAAATATGATTGGAATAAAGTAGGTCATTTTTGATATTTAGTGACAAGGTTAACTATACTCATGTAAAGCAGGCTGATCATTTTTAAAGTTTAAAAAAATAGAAAAGATGATGATTGAAATTAAATTGGTCTAAATTGGAGATTTACAAATTAACAGTTATGGAACTGCTTCTAAAATACAGTTAAGTTTTGGGTTTAACATGATAGGAAACTTTCATTTCTCATGTAGGCCCTATATAAAAAGAGGGTCAAAGGATGGTTAAAATACAGCTCCAAAGTAGCAGATTTATAATACAAAAGGAAGACAGTGAAGCTGTCATAAAGTGTAGGATCAATCATTAACCAATCAACAGGGTTCTCCCCATATGAGCTCCAGACAGGACGGATGTTTCCAGGACCTGCTACCCGCATTCCAGGATGGAAAGGTAAGCTTGCACATTTATCTCATAAAGATTTCTTCAATGAGTTACAGGTCCTGGCAGCAGAATTTACAAAATACCAGACGTCACAGGAACGTCCAGGCTCGGGATCAGTTCGGGGAATCGACTGGGTGCGCCTGATGGTCATCAAAAGAAAGTGGTCTGAACCTCGCTTCGCCAGACCATACCGAGTCGTGGAGAGTACATCTCAGGCTGTCCGTCTACAAGAGAGAAGGAGACACGTGGTTCCATTGGAGTCAGCTGAGGAGCCACAACGCACGCTGCAGGGCATACAGGAGAATCTACAGTCTCAACCTGCGGTCGAGGAGTGTCTGAGGCACATCACAGCGCGGAGGAGGATCTGCATTTCCGGGCAGAAGTCTGCCAAAACCACTTCATTTTCCTGAATTACAAGGCTTAAAAGGCCCAGACAGGCACAATAATCCTGTTCCGGTGTCCTTCCATTGAGAAAAGGAGATTGCACCCTCTCCTTAAACTCACTGTTAAATTGGCATAATACTCCAATTTTCAGTGAGCAACGGACACTCAGGTGAAAACCTGAGGTTTACAACCGAGGAGGAACATGTGAAGGATCACATGTTCCTACAAGATCATCATTAACTTATCTTCTCTTTATTGCGTGTTTTCGTTTTTTGCGAACTCTTCAAGAACATTCGTTTCTTTTTGCGCGTATTTTTGGATCGTTTCCTGACGAAGAATTCATATTCATTTTTGAAAGACTATCGAAGGAGCATAGAGACGAACTCTAACTTCTTATTGTTGAATTGTGAAAAAAAGAAAAAAAAAAAAAAAGGTCTTTTGTAATTTTTATGTGTTTATGATGTATTTTTTTATGTTGTTATTGTTTTGTATTGACAAATTGTAATTTTTGTGGCCAGTATTGTCTTTTGAGTCTGCTGAGCATTTTTTGGTAATTTCGAGATATCTTGCTTTGGTTTTCTAATTTTATACTTGGGCTAATATTTCTATTGTGTGTTTTCTTCTATTGACATAACTGAGTTTTATGATTTTTCATGTTTGATAAGTGAAATGTATTTTTTAGTTTAGTTTTTACTGGTTAAAATTTTGTGGTTCATCAGGTGAGTATTAAATTGTTGGACAGCGCAAGAAACATTTGATAAGTTAAGATACTGGAGTTCAGCTTCAGACATATGACCTGGCAGTGGACCTATGAGGTGCTGTTTAAAAAGGGGACTGTTATATAATTGGGCTAATGTTTTAGTTTTTTAGTATACTAAATAGTTTTTTGGTTCCTCTATTAGAAGGCTTAATCATTTTATTTGTGAGGTCTGTATGTCTCAGACCTCAAAACGGGGACTGTTAAAGAAAAATGATTATTTTTTAGACTTTAATACAGTTAATCTTATGGCATGTGTAAACACTCTCACTTGAACATATTTCTTAATTTTGAACAAGGCTGTGTTAATGATTTAAAACTACTAATGGATAAGTATTTAGACCACCAGCCCATAGAATGAGTATCTCCTGGGGGGTGAATAACAGTTAAGCCTGCAGGAGAGATTTCTGCTTGGTTTACAGAAGGTCAAAAGTGAGGCCCCCCGCATTCCACAAGCTGTCTGTGGAAGCTTATCTTGTGTTTTATGACTTTAAGAATTCTAGATGCCAGGACAAGCTTTCCGCCTTTTCTTGTTAAAACAAAGAAGCAAATGACCCCAGATGTTTGCAGTAAATTAGGTGAAGCTCAGTGTCAGAGATGGCTCTGGTTGGAGGACCGAGGGCCAGCCCTTTTTGAATGGATTAGATACAAGAGGATAAAGCTTTCTAATTAGAAGAAAAAGATCAGATTTTGCTCTTGCAAACTCTCCAAAGATGTCTTGTACGTCTTTGCTTTCTTTCCTCCTATGTCAGGTAATGGAATGTATGTCTCTGTTGTTCTGCAGTTTCTGGTGTAGGTTTGTGCATTGTCTTATTTCTAAGTTTATGCATTGTCTTATATTGGATTAAACTCTGTAATTCTGTGATGTCAACACGCAATGTTGGTTTTATTACCAAACGCAGCTCGCCGAGTGGACCTGGGGAAGGGAAGAATGAAAAGACAACCTTTTTCCAAAGTTAACTATGTTAGAATATTTTTCTTCCTTTACAATATCTATTAATACATTAAACATTTGAACCCTAAAAACATACAACCCATGTTACCAGGGCCTCTGACCATCAACAGGAGGCATGAAAGTGAATCCAAAGCAAACAACAACAAGGAGGCGGAGCTAGATCCTGTAGTCATGGAGTTAAAGGTCAAACCTCACCGTGACCTAAAACAGGAGTCAGCAAATCTGAGAATTCTTACTGTCATCTGAAAATGAACACATAAAAAACACTCTTTAGTTACATAAGAATTTAATTGGTACTAAAATGTTATTAAACTGGCTTATGGGGAAAATGCGATCACATCCAAATCAGATGTTGAGATGAACCCATTTGGAGAGAATTGAAATAAGTCACAGGTGTGTTTTTTTGTTTTTTTTTAACTGGAAAAACAACCCCAAAAATCATCACTCACCAACTCAACATTATTAACACTGCAAACATCAGTTTCAAAATATATTTGAGAAAAAAAATACAACAAAAAATTGAAGAAAACAGCAAAATTAGCTTAAAAGGTTTTGTGTTTATTATACAAATGTATTTGTTTTTTTCTGTGTTTCACTTCAGGACTACATTTTTTTTTTTCTATTTACATAATATGTTATTTTACAACAACTTACCTTAAAATTCTCTTTTGATGATTTTGAGTAATCTCTACAATATCTAATTAACTAATAGCATTGCTGTTTATTTGATTTATCTGGCTTTGCCATGTATTTTCTAGAACTTTGGTGACAATTGGAAAAAAAATAAATAAATAAAAAAAACGATATTTCTATAGATTTGTTCTAAATAGATAACATCTTTGACAAAAATTCAAAAAGCCATTTTTCTACACCTTCCCCTGCAGCCTGCCTAGGAGTGCATCACTTCATTGTGTGTTTTTTGTGTTTCCTTTGTTTGCTAGCCTAAAAAAAAAAACTGTATAACTAGCTGACAGATCAAAAAAGAGGGACTTTCAAAACTAGAATGTGTTTGAAACAGGAAGAGGTTGATGGTGGGACAACCTCTAAAGATAAATACATCCCTGTCAGTTAGAGTTTTCCAGTGAATATCCTTTCCAAGTTGAAACAGAAGCAGATCCAGAAGGAAAAAGCTCCTCATGCTGTGTTCAGTTGTTCTACTGTATGCTGAAGGCTTACGTACCTCTTTGTGGGAAAAATTGGGTTCTTAAACCTGTTCAACCTGACAGTAATCATAATCTGATAGAGACACTAACAAAGGTCAAAAACATGCCGGAACATGTGAAAAACATTAATCTAATATCATTCTAAATCCTGCAGGGTGGCAAGCACATTACATGGTAATTATAAGGACATAAATCACAGTCTTTGAGCAAAAATAGACTGCTTGCATTGAAATCTTCACTGCTTTTCTTCACTACCCTTAGGTGGAACTGGTGGTTGACTGTTTGGCATAAAGATAAATCATTTTGTTCAAGTTCATCTCTGGGTTCCTAGGCAGGCAACATTCAGACTTTACTGACACACCTGTACCTGCAGGTAAAGTATAGTTGGCTAGGTAGAATAACAGTTTTTAACTAATTAAGACAGTGGAGATCAAATTGACTCATCTTGATATCAATGCAACTTTGGTCTAGCTCTTTGGGTCTCTAAACCGTGAAATATACATATATTTTATAATATATTATTATTATTATTATGTTATGAATTTTTGTCTTTTCACACCTCTGTGAATTGCTTTTCATGCATAATATAGTATAACCAGACATGTGATCTTATGATAGCAGATACACAAATACTTTAAGTTTAAAGGAGAATTCCGGTTTTTAACACTTTTAGCCCCTTTTCTGTAGTGTCCAGGATGAAATCGAATGATCGACACCAAAATTTTGACAATTGGTCCTGTCTCTGCTTTTTGGCTCATGCAGAATCCCCCCCCTGGCTGCTTCAGATTGGCTTCCATTGATCATGTCTGATAATGTCCTTAAAACAACCTTAAACGTTCTTTTTTTAAAATATGCTACTCACCGGGTCGTCAGCGCTGTTCAATGATGTTCCAAAAAAAGTTTCGTAAAGAAAAAACGTTCCTGTAGCGTTTTATTTAGCATTTTGTAAATCCCATTGAGTTCTGTTGGAATAGTCAATATCCCTCCGCCACCGGAAACGGAAATGGGGCCTGTTTACACAGTTGTAGTCTTTTCGCTTCACTCTGTGTACTCCGACGTCGAGGTGCTAACGTCTCTGTTAAACACTTTTAAAAACTCTGAAAATGGAATACGAAAGGTGGATTCTTGAGGAGGACATATTGGACTTTGAGTTTGACGGTAGAGGATACCGGAATATACTGAGGAGGAGTATATAGAGACATTGTCGCCAACTAGTGGTCTGGAGTGTGCAACGCTTCAGATTCGAACGGGAAGCAGAAGTTTATAAGCGGTTGTGATGTATCGGAAAAAATAGTTCTGGGATTTACAAAATGCTAAATAAAACAAGACAGGAACGGTTTTTCTTCACGGAACTTTTTTTGGAACGTCATTGAACAGCGCTGACGACCCGGTGAGTAGCATATTTTAAAAAAAGAACGTTTAAGGTTGTTTTAAGGACATTATCGGACATGCACAATGGAAGCCATTCTGAAGCAGCCAGGGGGGGATTCTGCATGAGCCAAAAAGCAGAGACAGGACCAATTGTCAAAATTTTGGTGTCGATCATTCGATTTCATCCTGGACACTACAGAAAATGGACTAAAAGTGTTAAAAACCGGAATTCTCCTTTAAGAACAAATGAAACATTGAAAGAAAATTTAAAATGAATAACTAAAATATCATAAGCTGAGGGATTGCCATAATTTAATTCTAAAGCCTATGTATGCAAGCAGTGTGAGCTACTGGCATAGAAATTTGTTTGAGTCTCTTTATCACTGAAAATACCAGGTTTAAGAGGGTTTTTCAAATATGGGTCGACCCGCTGACAATCAGCATTTGGCTCGGCTGCTTGTCTGATGACGCCATCCCACTGGGTTAGCGTTGATGATGTCACCAGTACAACAGCAATCAGGAAAGTAAACAATGGAGTGCAACATGTAAGGAAGCCGGGACATAGTGAGTGTGCTTTATTGTTTCGCTCTATTAGCCGTCTGAAACCATCTCACCAGAGCTTTGCCATGTTTATCGAATATAACCAGAGTTGTAACCAGAAGTGGCTGGCGCGGTGTGTAGACATCCGTATGCGCGCTCAATGGTGTCAGTAATTTAGAGGGTCAACCTGGGTCGGGTGTTCCAACAGCATGCTGATGAAAGCCAAGCTGATTTTAACGCAGTTCACTTGCCGAGTCATTTGACTCAGGAAGATGCATGTCAGTGAGTTGTTCTCACTGCCAAAGCTAATTTTTCAGATTGGTTTAAATGGTTTTTTTTGGCCAGTGGGAAAGGGCCAAAAAGTAAGAACAAAATATTATAATGATAAAAAAAAATAATACTTCTGTGAACATATTACAGACCTAAAACACGACTGAGTGATAAGGAAAACAAAATATCCCAAACCTAACTAAATAGCATTAAAAACCTTGTATGGAAAGTGTGAATCACTAACCATTGTCTATTTGCAGAATCTTTTCTCGTGGGTGGGTTATCGGTTTGACGCAGCCAAGTTAGCTTAATGCCCAAGCTAGTAATGTAAATCTGGTTGAATATAATAAAGGCAGAATATAATAAACTTAGGCAGGTTTAAAAAAGCATAATGTTGGACCTTTAATCATCCCTAATATTCTGTGAAGCGGCTGCAAGTTTTTCCTATATGATATTAGCACACTATAGCATATCTTTGCACAGAATCTAATAAAGTAAGATATGTCTGATATAAACTAGTAAAAATTTTCTATATTTAGCCCTACTCTCCATCACACACACACACACACACACACCCTTGAGGCCTTTCTTTGTGGAGTTTGCATGTTCTCCCTGTTCATTAGCAGGTTTTCTGGGGATTGAAATTACCCTTAGTTGTGCCAGAGTGTGCATGGATGGTTGGTTTTCTCCTCTCTGTATGGCCTCTTCGATGAGCTTGCACCATTGGCATGGGCCTGTTTACTATTGGCCTAATCATCCAGCTACTGTCACCTCACAAAGGATTAAGTGAGTGCTGGTTAGTCATTCCTTTTCTCCATTCTCAGGCACAATTCATTACTCGCTAGGAGAGGATTTGGTATTAAAAAACTTTATCAGTTTTTTAAAGCAGAATATCAATTTGAAACAGAAATGAATAAAATGTGTGACTGACCTTCATCAAAGGAATCAAGGTACAAACAATTTACACAAACATTTCTGCAAAACACATAAAACAATGAACTTGCCCTAGCCTCCGTCGTGTTGGATCAGATCATATCTGACGCTGCTAAACAGAGGTGTGAACGCATCAAAGACGCATCAAGGACACTTGAAAAGTCAGACCTCCCACCGATATGTAGCAGCCCAGCTGTCAGCACAATGTGACTTCCTGTTAATTGGTATTTAGAGGATGAATTACTGGGGCCTAATCAGTAAGACAGACCTTAATTCAAGGTGTGAACACTCTTACTTTGAACTGCCCACTTGTATTCAAATCAGCATTGAAACAGTGTATAACAGGGTGTTACTGTAGTTTCAAGTTGTCGCAGAGTACATTTTTCGGCTACATCCACATCAAGCTGAATAAGGCATCATCTAAGAGAAGATTAGGTGTTAGTGTGTGCATGGTTGCACAGTAGCAGCCATTCAAATTTGCCTTCCCAGTCAAATGCCAGCCAACTTCCAGCCACTGGAGTGACCCTCACCTTCTCCTGGGCGTGCATATTTTTTTTAACTCTGAATCCACGCTTTCAAGGAATTACAGGGTCTGACCAGGAAAAGGCACTTCTCTTTAGAGCCTAATGTCCACAAATCATGACAGAAAGAATATTTTAGTACAAACATTGTTGCTGTAAAAAAGGAATCTAGACCTGCCAAGGACCAGCCAAGGGCCCATCAAGGATAGTGGGGAAATCTTTAATGGCTACTACTGTATGGACAGAACATGGATGGATGTTTGGAATGTTTGGAGAAATGGTAATTCCACTGTTGAACATTTTTATTGTCCTTAAAAGAAATCCTCACATCACCTTCAAGATGGCTGAACTATTACCACAATTCTATTCAATTCAATTCAGTTTTCATAGTGCCATTTCACAACACATGTTGTTGTTAAAATGCACTTTAGAGTTCACCAGATCATATAGTCAAAATGATTCAAAGTTTTCGATCTAAGCAAAACCAGCTGATTGCATCGACTCATTGATCCCAAGGCAATACCTCACGCTGAGCATGCTTGTAGTGACAGTGGAGAGGAAAAACTCCCTTTTAACAGGAAGAAAGGTCTGGCAGAAACAGGCTCCGTGTGAGCGTACATCTGCCGAGGCCGACTGGGGTTCAAGGAGACAGAAGCAGAGGTACATTCCCGTCCAGGAAACACACAGCCAGGCAGACGAGCTGCAAGCCAGCTCCCATGTCAGAGGATGAACAGAGCATATCCAGCCGGTCACAGTGAGAGACACAAGACTACACTGAAAAACAGGCTAATCTCCAACATCTATAAACAAATGCTGATGAAGATTCCCAGTCATCCAGGTAATAGTCATTCCACAAAAGTAAAAAAAAAAATCCACTGGACTTGGTTTCCAAGATTTGTAGACGTTTCTCCACCTCTCCAGGAAGCTTTCTCAATTCAAATGTCTTGATCCGCAGTGAGTTTGAGTCTTTATATAGACAAGGCCTTGTATTGCTTGGAAACATGCAAATGGTAACGAATGAGTGGGTCGTTTGGTTCCATTGTTAGCCTGTAATGTCTGAAACCTGTCTATGATTCTGAAGGTCGGTCGTTAAAGGGGGGATTGTCGTTAATGGGGGAGATTGTCTCCTATACTACCTGAAAGCTGTCTATGATTGTTAAGGGTCGGTCGATAAGGAGGTATTGTTCACCGGCTGGAGAAGGGAGGTGCTTAGTTCCTCTGTGATGGGGTGGGGGGTGTGGTGATATCTGGAAGGGATCATCTCTATAAGTGAATTGTAAGTTTTTGGAAGCTGCTCCACCACCTCTGTTTAAAGTTGTTTCTTCTCTCTTAACATAGATGGCTTCCTTCACGCCCCTATCAAACCACCTGTTTTCTATCCTATCCAGAATGTGAACATTCTGGTCCTTTGTTTTTGTTTTTTTTACTTTTACAAAAATCTATAAACAAAGGTATTGATGGCAGCAGCACAGCTGATATTTCTGTAAAGGATGATGTCACAGCCAAACAGGAACAGGCGAGGCAAAGCTACAATAGCACAAATCATTTGTCATCACTACAGAACCGACTTCATGTATTGGTATACATTTAAATTTTACCTCAACACCCTTGGCTTGTTGTAAGCTTCCCTTTTTCTATTCTCGCTAAGAGGTGGGAATTGAGCATCCACTTTTGTTTGCCTCAATCGTTCTTTTCATATCCTTTACATAAGGTAGTTCCACCGATCTCTCGGCTCTGACCCCAGAGTGTTTTTCTCTACCCCTGCAGCCACTCGTGTTTAGAGAGCAGACTTAGTGCCATCTTCAGCGCTCTCGTGAGGACTATCTCTTTCTATCTCTCTCTCTCCTTCTCTCTTAGTTCCTCTCTGGGGTCTCTTTCTCTCCAGGCTGTGAAATATGCATGGAGGAGGGTAGTGATGAAGTGGTGGAGGTGTGGGCTGCAGAGATGAAAGGGAAACTATTCTCTTGACTCGATTAAGTATTTACATCATCCCAGACCATCTGGACTAAAGAGGAACCACTGAACGAACAAAGAGAAAGAGAACAAAATCAATTTATGGAATGAATCAAAATATGTATTATGAAAGTGAGAAGACAAGGTCGGGTGAATCAAGCTCTTCTAAATAAAGTCCAACACATTTGATTCTACTTTGTGACTCTGTTTTGCTTTAGTTTAGGGGATGTGATCTGGACCGCAAAGAGGGTATCATCAACACATTCGTAAAGGGTGAAACGACTCTTTGCATATGTGCTACAACATGCGAAACAAGCTGAGAAAAGAGGTTTAAAAATAGGAAGAAAGTGGTTATAGCAGGCATGCTGGTGAAAACACCTTCAAAAAGAAGACTGATATTGATTTTTGACTGCAGACTCCAGGTTTGTTTTCACACATGCTCCCGTGTGGTTGTGGAGGACCATTCTACAAAAGCTGCACATCCAACTTCATGACTTCTCGGAGGGCAAGACTTCAAGGTGTTCTTTACCCTTTTGAAACTAGTACTGGAGTGTAATAACAAGCTTATCTTGAATCCTGAAGAAGCAGAGTGAGAAAACTTGAGGGGGGCTTGTTTTCACATTTAAAATGGAAAAATGTATTGTTTACAATATGTCGTTGCAGGTAGGAGATCCATATGACACTGGTTGATGCAGGTTTAACCGATCTAAGGACTAAGTTTTAAAAAATGCCTGACGCCTCTATTAATAGAGCTACTTTATTACTGTTGCCTCTTTTTCTCACATAGAAGCTTATTTCTGTCAGTTGAAAGTCAAAAGATGGCACAAGCAGTACTCGAGTAGAGGGGGATGAGGAGGGATGACATCCCCTTTCTTAAATGATCATCCCCCTCCTCATACCATCCCCTGTGACATTTTATCACTGAATGTGTAAAATTTCTACTATACATTAACAGTAATGGCAATAATATTGCCCGTTCAACATTTGGAGGGCTGTGGGCTAACAGGTAGTCTGAGCAAAATAAATAAAATCAAAGAAGTGTCCTACCATGTCTATGAAGCTGATCCCAGTGGGAAATTAGTCCCTAACTCTGTAGGGGCAATGATAGTCATGCCAGTCCAAGGTATGACTGTAGTTGTACTGTAAGGTGCCTTGGCCAAGGTCAATGACCGGCATACCTGACTTGGAACAACCATACCATGCATATTGCTTTAGGTATGGTTCCAATAAAAAAATAAAAATTCCGCCATCCCCCTTCTTTATTTTTTACAACTAGACTACTGGGCACAATGTATCTCGTTATTATGAGATTCTAGAATCTCAGTCAGGAGTTTTAAAATCACATTTGTGAGATTTTATTTCATAATTTTGACTTACAAAGTTATTATTATGTTATTTCAGATCATAACTACGAGATTCAGAGTCATCATTTTTGCCTTTTAAAATTAGCATTTGGAATTAAAGTCATAATTTCCACTTTTAAAGTTATATTTATAAGATTCAGACTTTGAAAGGTAAACCTATGAGATATAAGACACTGTTGTCAGATAAGCTACTTAGTCACACTTTAAAAGTCATAATTATGAGATACTGAGTATAAAAACCTAGCATCTGCTACCTTTTCACGTCTTTGGTGATTAAATAGTTTGATATTTAATCAACATGGTATGGTACTTCCAAACTCAGAGGTAAGTACTCATCTGCACCAGATATATGTTAGAGAAAATGTGGAGATTGAAATGTTGATCATTCTCATATAGTTTGGCTTTGCCCCTAACTTAGGGATATATTAGCCATAAATTCTAATAAAAAAATAAAGTGAAATTCTTCCCCAAATTTTCTGAGTCATTTTTGTTATTGTATTTTAGATAATTGAAAAAACAAAATGTCCTAAAAGAAGATAAATATTTGCTGACAATCTTGCTGATTTTGTAAAAAAACAGGCAGATCCAAAAACATTCATTTCAATTTAATTCAGTATATTAATATAGCTAATTACAACAAGTCATCTCAAGGCACTTTACAATTCCCCAGATCATCCAATAAGATTGATTCAACGTTTTCTATCTAGTAAAGTCAGCTGATTGCATCGACTCATGACTCGAAGGCGATCCCTCACACTAAGCATGCTTGTAGTTACAGTGGGGAGGAAAAACTCCCTTTTAACAGGAAGAAACCTCCAGCAGAACCAGGCTCAGTGTGAGCGGCCATCTACCATCTAAAAAAGACATCTGGCTGATAATAATAAAAAAACCACACACATACATCCATATATATATATATATATATATATATATATATATATATATATATATATATATATATATGACTGAACAAGTGTAACATAACTTAAGCACTCAGAGGATCACTGCAAAGAAAATGGGAAAGTGGCCTAAATCAACCTTTATACCAAATGCAGACACATTTAACTTGTTTTGCTCATTTTTGTTTGCTTTCAATTTTTTTTAATTATTTTTTTATTTAAAAAGACGCAATAAAAAGTAAAATAAATTAACAAATAAATACAATAATATCCAAAAAACATAATTAATCAGAAATGAATTAGAATTTTAAAATAATCCCTTTGTACAAATGTGTTTTTTGGTCCATATTTTAAAGCCCAGAATATATTCTTATTAGTAATGAGGCACTGCCTTACAATGACTCTTTATTCATATTCTGAGGGAAAATACTGTGAATATCGCTATTTTTTTTATGCTGATTAGCTTTTTACTTTGAGATTTTAAACATGATTACTCGATGGTTTGTTGGCCTTGCTTTGAGATCTCTTGCCAATACTGTTTGTCTCCTATTATGACCTAGTTATGTCAGGAATCATCAAAGGCTTGACTCTATCATCACATAAAGTATTATCTCCCTTATTACTGCTTGTTAAAGGAAGCTTTGAACAGTAGTTGTTCTTGGCTAAAAAAAAAAAAGAAAACATAAAAGGAATGATGAGGTAATAAAGAGAGGGGAAGGAGGAGGTGTTTGAGCTGGAGGTCTAATGCGTCTGTCTGAAGTGCGATGCCCCCTGCTGCTCATCCTACAAAAGCCCTGGAGACCCCTCTGATACACTGGCCTCCGTGCCTACCCACTTACTAAAAAAAAAAAATTCTCTCTATTTTAGTCGATGTCTTGCAGCAGCGCACGCATTACCTCATTCACACAAACACGGAAAACAGAAAGTCATACAGCGAAGTCTAAGGAGTGGTACCAACCGATTTGCATACGAACTATCACATCAGCAAATATAAAAGATACCCATACATCATTCTGAGCATGTTTGGCTTCCACTGGTGCATGTTTAAGTTCCTTTGTTTGTTTCTGGTGTCATGGCTGCACAAAAGAAAAGGAAAGCAGCGTATCTAAGAGTTTGGAACACATGACGGACATCCTGTCAGCGGTTCTCTTTGTGGACCAGTAATTTTTGATAGATCTACTGAATGTAGAACAGACAGCTCGTCAGGCGATCTCCTTATCCATAATGGAACAGTGGAGCCCCCCAGAGCGAGGGCTACCAGCCACCCCCCTTCGTCTCCTCAAAAGATGTGTGAAGACTGCATTAATTATAAATACCCCCGCTACCCAATCGCTGGGACCGTGTTTAGGGGAATGTGTACCGCCTGGGGTCAAATAACGCCTTTAAGTTTGGATATTATATGACCAGCTTCTTGTTTTGTTTTTTTTTATATTTTTTTTTTATGATGAGTCCCACAACTCAGTGGTATGGAATTGTAACACTTCCCTGCTGGCAGACAAATGCAGGCCATCCTGAAGAAAACAACTTACACCACCATAAAACAAAGCAAAACAAAGAAATTCCTTCCTCGTGTGTGGTGCTAAGTGAGAATATACAGAGCTGTCGTAGCCTCGTGAGACCATCCTGATCTCGCGAGCTTTCAAGGTTTCACTCGCAGATCGGTCTGGAGACTCTCCGTTAAAGAAAATTTGGAGCCGTTCACCAAACGAACGTCCAATCAGCGTTGGCTTTGAGGCAGGTTGAGGTTTTGACGCAACGAGGAGAGCGACAGTTCAGTTTAAAGAACATGGTGGCTTCAGCCGATGAAACTAGCGTTAGCGTGGCTATCGAGCAAGTTTTATCGGAATTACAGAGTATTTCTTCACTGAAAGAAGAGCAAAAACTGCTCTGGAGGCTTTTCTCAGAGGAAAAGATGTTTTTGCTCTTCGGCAAGAGCAGCAAGAGTAGCATGGTTTGTGGTTGTGTTTTCATCGTCGCTCTGTTCGTACGTTATATGCTTTGTTGATCTGATTGGTTTATTTGTCCCGTCTATCACCAACATAGGCCAATCAGCTACCAGTATTTCCACCCCTAACCAAAATTACTTCAACGGAATATGCGGAGCAAATCCATCTGGCGGAGTCAGGTTAGAGCTGTCGCAAATATTAGCAAAATTCATGATTTCTGATGGAAAATTTAAATGATAATATGTTATTATATGTATGTAACAGTATTTTTAAGCTGACATTACTGCTAACAGAAGGTGCATATGAAGTCTGCTCTCTTAATTTCAAAGTAAGGTTATGTTTGCACGGTGGTGATGTATCAGTGTTATATATTGCTACATGATTGTTTCTTGTAACACTGAGTATAGTTGGTAAAAAAAAAAAACTGCTTTATAGTCAAATTTGGACTTTTTCAACGAGGCTTACTGAACTGTGGTCAAATATCTTCCTGACTACCAACGAAGTCTGACTCTGAACTCGTCAAATATTGACGCCTGGTCATGCCCTTGTGCATCAGCTCCTGATGCATCAGATTCTGATATGCGGGGGGAAGGGGGGGTACCTTTCTGGTCATTTTATTGACATGCAGTGTGCATGACAGGTTGTGTCAGGAAATTTTCCATGAATTGCAAACTAAAAAAAAAAAAACACTAAACCATTGCTTACCTTAACCCCTAAACCTAAAGAAACAACATACATGTTACCATTTACTCCTAAAATTACCAATTTTGTAGACAAACATTGATCAAATATGCGGTTTCAGGTCAAGTGCGCGTCATGTGATCCCCAATCTGTCATTTAACTTGGGTGTCAATGGTTCTCCTCTTCTGGACTTCTGTTTGAGTTTTCAGCTCCATTTTGATTGATGGTATTCATGTATTCATTGGTTTCTTTTAAATTTTGTGTTATATTTATGTATTTTTTGAGTTGCTCTCTGTTGCCCTCTTGTGTCAGTCTCCTTCTCCTAACTCTTCCAAAAATGTTTTAAAAAACTTATAAAAACAAGTTTTGAGACCTTTCACTTTCCACCCAGGAAGCTTTATCAATTCAAAATGTCAGGATTAGTATTGAGTTCAGGACTATATACAGTAGACCAACAAGCCCTTGTTTTTGTTTAGAAAACATGCTAATCAATTATGTCTCTGAAAGGGGTGTCGTTAAAAGGAATTATTGGCCTGGCTGAATAGGCAAGGTCTCCCCCCCCCCCCCCTTTAAAGGGATTAGGTCTATTAGGCTGAATAGACCTATGCTTATTTAGCAAGGCAAACAGTTCCCTTTAACGACCCCCTTTCAGAGACATAGACAGGTATGGGGCTTTGCAGGGTAACAAAAGAGGCCAAACCACCCCCATTCGAAGGGGTGACCCCTTGGTCCGTTTCAATTTGCATGTTTTCTTTAAAAAAACAAGGGCTTGTTGGGCTACTGTATACAGCCTTGAACTGAACACTATTTCTGACAGTTTGAATTGAAAAAGCTTCCAACTTTTTCAAACTTGAAAACAAAGTCCAACGGATTTTTTTTTTTTTTTACATTTTTGGAATGACTATGACCTGGATGACTCAGAATCTTCACCAGCATATTCTCCTAGCTCCCTTCTTGATTTTTCTGTCCACACCTGCTGAGTGTAAAATGCCCATGAGGCTGAAAGCTCTTCGGATTCAGCACAGCTTTCTGAAGCTCCTTTCCTACCCTGGATAGCGTTCTAACTGCTACCACAAAAGGCAAAGGAATACTATGACTGTTGAGACACAATTGTACAGTATTCAGAAGCAGCCTAGTATTTGCATTTAATATGCAGCAAAAATTTCCGCTTCTTAGGGTGTCTGTGTTTTTCCAAAAAGGGAACCTGGATATTTAAAGGAATAGTACACCCAAAACATGCGCACTTTCATCTGGTTTGGTGTGCCGCGGTTTCCTTATACTCGTGAACTCGCATCCGCGCGCGTTTAGGAAGTCCTATACGCTACTGTTTATGCTCTAAAAACATTCTAGATGACTTCGTTTCGAGTAAATTCTGGATGCTACCCACTCAGGACACTTGGAATACATTGGACAAGCAGTATGGAGGAATATTGACACGTTTTTTGTGGACTTTTATGGACCTTTCTGCCTCGGGCACCATAGACCTCCATTATTTGAATGTCAGCAGACAGCAAGAAGCCTCCCAGATCTCCAGATGCATTTGAGATATCAAAAAAGTACTCCAGAGTGTTGTTCAGCATGGGGGTGAGTAGAAAATGAAAGCTAATCATGTTTTGGTTGTACTATTCCTTTAAAGTACTAAGAAATTGCACCATTAACTAAAGAGAATCTGGTCATAAAACTTTCAGATTCTGCATCAGGACAATTAACACAACAGTTAACACTACAATTAAATGTTTTACAGTGACTCTGATTAAGAATTTGTAGCAGGACTTAATCAATGCCCACAGACCGGCTATCTGATCTGGCTGAGCCTGAGTAACCCTGGAAAGATAATGGTAAAAGGTTTAGTCTCTAGATGTGCAAAGCTGGAGGAGATATATTCTAAAAGACCTGCAGCTGTTCCAGCAAAATATGGTTTAAAAACGGGTATGTTCCTTTTCAGTTACTGTTTGCTTGTTCCTTGTCATTGCTTGACTCCTCGTGAGTCTTTTCCCCCTGTTTTTGCCCCGGTTTTCTAGTATTTTGTTCTTGGATTTTCTTTCTGTTGCCCTTCATTTTATTAAACCTGCCAGATTTCATCTCTGCCTCCCTTATCTCTGCATTTGGGTCCTAAACTATACATCACCCCCACATTGCAATGGTAGGCGTAACCCCGGTAATGTCAGTATGACTCACATGAAGCTTTGACCAAGTGTATTTGACAAGCTGGGAGTAAAAATGTGTTGTGAGACCATCTGATATATCTTAAGATTAAGCTGTTACGAAAAAATGATACAAAAAGTGTCAAATTCTAATTTGTTCCTGCAGTTCTTAGTTTGTTAAGATTATTTTCAAAATAAGTGCAATGATCTGCTAGTGCAGCAAGACAGTATCACTTGGTAAAACTTCTTCTTTTGAGACTATAGTGTATATCAGGACTTCAAGAAGTCTGGAAGCCTATTAGATCTGCAGAATTTACCCAGTCTTGCATTTAAACCTTTATACATCATGTGGAAATATGAAACACTTGAGCTGGGGACTTAAAGGGTAAAAAATAAAGATTTAGGAGCACATCCGCTCCATTCAGTATGAGGATAAAAAAAGGTTTACTCAGTCTATCTCTGCTCCTTCTGGAGCAGCAGCCTGGAGATGAGCTTTGTCACCCTGCAGTCAGAACTGTTTGCTAAAGCAGTAGCAAATCCTTACATCCGTGTCTCATCCACAAAACCTCCTTTTATTCATTTAACCCGAAGCTTCATCAGAACTGATCCGAATTAAAGGCACAAGTCAAGTCTCCTCGCCAAGAATGTTATGATATGAGGTAGATTCTGATTTAATTATCCCAGATGAGTACAAGGTGTAGAAACACACAATGGTTCTGATGTTTATTAGCTACATCTATTTCTATGTAAATGGTCATCTAAGAACAGAAAAGGACTGAATTATCATAACCTTAAAATATAAAAAGGAGAGCAGACAAGAGTTGTAGGGCAATAAACTATCCAGTCATGGCAAGTGGTTGCCGACTCAGCAAAAATTATAGGGAACTGGGGTGGGGTGGGGATCTTCTTTTTAAATCGCTCTATATAATAGCTCCTTCCTAAATTTCTTACCTTTCGCAGGGAGAGCCAAGAAATATAAACCTGAGCTTAGAAATTATTTATATCACTATCAGACTTAGATTTCAAAGAGACCCAGTCATATATTTTGACTATGAATCTCCACATTGGTGGCTGATGTTTATTGTGTACAAACATTGCAAAAAGTAATCTAAAAATAAGAAAAGAATCTTAAAAGTATTGTATTTGCCCTTAATTTGAGTGATATATAAGATGACCTGCTGGTAGAAAGATAATCAAATATTGTGATTTTAAAATAAACAATTGTTTTTCTTTATTTTGTGTTAAGGCACTTATTCCATAGGAAAATTATCTCACTTATGTGCTCAAGGGAAAATATATTTATTTAAGTAAAACGGACTTACTTATTTTTATTTAATTTTTTGCATCAAATGGTTTCCTATAAAATATCCTAAATTTTCTTTTTTGGGATTAATGCAACAGTATTTTTGAATCTGAATTCAATTTGATGCCCTGTACACTTAATGCATATCTTGTTTTTGTGTTTCATGCTTTATGCTTTATTTTCAGTGCATCTGTCTGAAAACTTAAGCATTACAAGGCCACATCGCTAAAGCTGTAATATTACACTTGCTTAACATAAATATTCAGCATTTCCCTAGCCAAAGTGTGGGAAAAGAATAGGAAAACTCAAGATCATCCAGGTGTGTCTTACTACTGTCGTCATGGTTACTGAGGTAAGGAACACCTAGAATAATCAGTTCACTTCTAGAGAAAGAAAGGAAACAAAGGAGTTACCTTAAGTCCAGGAAGTAGTGGTATTGCGCCCATTTACCCTCAATGTTAATTCCCTTAATGATCCCTTCCACCTAGGTCGCCATTTTAGAGGCACATTACTCCTGTAGTAATGGTGACTTTTTGCATTCCAGCTAAAACTCCCAACAGAAAGTTTTAAGTACTTACTTCATAATATTTCAAAGGGGTCATAGAATAATTTAATAGGGTATTTGGTGCTGGTCCTTAAGGTCTCTGAATAGGGTGTGTAACATTGGTTGGGCAGAAAATATCATATTTGCTGTTCTATGAGCCCTAATGCATGCCAGGTTAAAAGCCTTAGAATGAAACGACAGGTTTTCTTCCTTTAATGAATATTTAGATGAGCTGTATGCTGATTGGTTGGTTTACAACGAGCGAAGCTGCTGAGCAAAGATGCATCATGGCAACAAGCACTCACTCGGTGAAACATCAAATTGTTGATATGGTAGGATGACCAGTCATCCTCTTTTTCCCGGACATGTCCTACTTTTCATACCTAAAGAATGTCCGGGGGGGATTTCAAAATCGTCTGGGAGTTTGGTCCAAAAAAAAAGCCGCCAGCTGTGGTTCTGCTCCGGGAACTTCTGTGGACTGGGGGGAGGGGGCCAGCGGGGGACAGAGTGACCAAACCCGACCCGGTGTCGGTAGCCGCAGTTCTGGCCGTCTCCCAGGGGAAGGCATACCGTCACCGGGTCGGGTTCGGTGGCTCCATCCCCGGCCGCCGGGGTTCCCGGATCAGCCCCAGAGCTCACGGCTCGGTTGAAATGCCCGGTCCGGTCTAGTCAGCGGCCCAGCAGCCTGGAACACTGTTATTTACGATACTGAACCAGTGGGCTGGTCTGTATTGCATGACAAAAGTAAAGACCACAACCAAATAAGGCAACATCCCCGAATTGATGTTAATTCGGTGCTTCGTCTGAATTAATCTGAATGGTGGAAGTTAGAATTGTGAGATTTGCAGAGAAAGGATGTGTTAATGGGGTTTGAACTTCTCTGTAAGTCCATTTCACCCACTGAACTATCATTATTGATCTATGACAATGGAAACTTGGTTTTGCATTCAATGACCCCTTTAAGTCAAGTTGATGTCTGTTGAATTTATCATTATGGTCTCACCTCAACCATCATGGACACCTTTCTCCTAAGGGAGTTGTTAAATTCCCCCTTGGTGGTAACCTGGCATGTTGATTTCCCGCCACCTGACAGTCCAAGATGGCAGAGCCATTCATCCTCTACTATCTTTCTTGTTTGATCCTACAGAGACTTCAAAGCCCGAAGGCCAGTTGACTGTGGCCGTCTATCTGCCTTGCCAAAACTGACAGCTACACAGGAAGTAAAAGACATCCAATACACAACATTTGAACAGATGGGAAGACGGCTGCACCGGACCTCTGGACAAAAAAACATGCCAGTTTAATGATAGTTGCTGCACTTTGACAATGAAGCCAACAGGCAGATGGCCAACCCATGTTATTGCCAATTAAGATTCAGACAAAACTCCACCATTTGCTGCATTTTTTACTTACACCAGCAAGCTGTCCGAGTTTTAGAATCGCAGCACTATTCATAGGCTGCAACAATTAAAACATCAACACGGATGGAGGAAAAATATGTACATTATTCATAACTGTCCTCCAGGGAGATTGGCACTCAGAGCTAATGAGAGGAGAAAGCTTTGAAGTCACGCAGTCCTCTGCGAGGTGAATGGCATGAATTAAGCCTCACCGTCAGACACGCTTTGCAATGTCTGAATACTTTCTAGACAGTCCATCCTTAGCAGTTTTCATGACTGCTCTCTACGGTGTCTAATGCTTTTCATTTGGATATTTAAATACAATTCAACCTTTTGGTACTGCTTGGTATTGAAGCCCAAAGAACTTGTGGAAAGCAGATGTAGAGTGAAACATGGGGATACATACACAAGGATAAAACTGTTGTTTCATGAAAGAAGAACTCACAATTATCACAGAAATAACCTGTATTTGGCTAAAGGACAAAATAAATAGTATATGAAAATAAACAAAAGAACAACAGACATTGCTTTTCGATCATGCAAGTAAATTATTTTTGTAAATGAACTCATGAAACAGGCCTGCACAAAAATCATGGTACCCAGAGAAAAGACTGAACACAGATATATATATATATATATATATATATATATATATATATATATATATATATATATATATATATATATTTATTTTCTGGCCTCTGCACACTAAGCAGACAGACACAGCAAACCGCCATGCCTCAGCTACCATTGATGTGCCATCCTGAATGAGTTGCCACCTACCTGAGCCACTTATGGGGGGGTTGCAGAGTCCATCTAATGCTGCCACGAGTTTGAAAGCACCATCAACATTCAGAAGGGACCGAAACATTAGCCAAAAAGCATAGTGGGGCGACAGTGGCGTTGGATGTTGGAGTTTGCCCTGAAATCGGAGGGTTGACGATTCAAGCCCCGACTCCGACTTTCATTGTCGTTGTATCCTTGGGCAAGACACTTCACCTGCATTGTCTACTGACGGTGGTCAGAGGGCCTGGTGGCGCCAGTGTACGGCAGCCCCGCTTCTGTCAGTGAGCCCCAGGGCAGCTGTGGCTAAAATGTAGCTTGCCACCATCAGTGTGTGAATGGGTGAATGAATGTAGTGTAAAGCGCTTTGGCCAAGTCTCCTGACTTGAAAAAAGGCACAATATAAGTACATGCCATTTAACATTTTATAGGTACTGAGAAGTGGTCTGTTGTCCTCACCTGCATAACCACTCCTTCAGTGAGTGTGTCTTGCTAATTGCCATTAGCTTCCATCTGCTGTCTATTCTATTTGCACAACAGCATGTGAAATTGATTGTCAATCAGTGTTGCTTCCTAAGTGGAAAGTTTGATTTCACAGAAGATTCATTTAATTGAAGTTACAATGTGTTGTATCCCTTTATCTTTTTGAATAGTGTAAAATATGCTCTTTTCTTCAAACCTGTGACAACTTTAGCAATTTGAAGATGTGAAGTGGGTCAAATACCTACTAAGAGGTGCAGAAATCTGACTTGACTGTTACTGTAATCGTTTGATTGGAGTTATTGCCTCAAACGGTTGTGCAACAAGATATGAGTTAATGGTATCATCATTTTCTCTTGGCCTGTTTCATGAGTTTATTCTTAAAAGTAATTATTTTAAATCATTCTTGTGACAATTGTGTCTAGTTATTCTTGTGACAATTGTGTTAATTTTTTCTTTGATTAAATGAGGGGTATCAATACTTTGGTCCATGGGTGTATGCAGAAAGACAGGATATAATTCATGTCAAAGGGAAGAGAATCAATGAAACAGGCTTTCTGCTGCCTTAAAGCAAAGAAATGTGAGAAGTGTGTTGGTAACCAGCAGCTTTGCTAAACAGAGGAAGCTCTGCCAGCGAGACCTGACCCGGTTCCTGTCGCTGCCGGTGTCTATCGTGCCCTGTGCCACGCTGATACGGTATCTGTCCAAACAGATGTCCACTAAAGCCTGTTAGCATCACTCTTTCCGCTCCCTTACTTTAGCTTTAGCTGCCTGCTGATGTTTTGTCCGTCAGGGTGCTCCGTCTCGCCCTTGTCTCCTTCAAGCAGGCATTTGGCAAAGATAACAAAGACTGACCCCCATGTAAAAAGGGACTGCCTTTGCTGATAAACCCCGACAAAGACGCTCGGCGGGGGGCAAAAGGTGGCGAAGGTGGCGAAAGAGTTTATAACCTACCTCCATAGTGAACTCTCCAGCACCTTGGTGGAGTCAGCATGGTAATACTTGGTCAGGATCAGGATGACCTGGAGGAAAACAGAAAGAAAAAAGATTTAGACAAAGTGGGCAACTAAAATTTAAGACACCAGAACTGATTCGGAAAGGTTAGCAACAATCCACAAGAAATAATACATTTACATTATACCTTAGAAAATATGTTTTTCTTTCAGGTAATCAGAAAACCTAATTATATTCCAACAACTTCAATGTATTTATCAATTAAAGGGGAAGTCTTGATATGCTCAACCAACCACGACTACAGAGAATAAGGCAGAGCTCATTCTTCATGTGCTTTAGAGCTTCTGTTCTTGACAGCTGAGGTCTGCTGGGATTTCTATTGCAATGGCAAGACTGCCAGCCGGTCAAGCAACACAGCGTGTGATTGACAGACTGCTGAGGAGTTCTAGGAGCACAGCAGACAAAGAACCCAGGTCTACCTTCAGGCAGAGGTGAGCTGATTGGCCAAAGGGGATTCTGCCCAGAGGCAGCTCCCAACCATAGAATATAGTCTCTGAAATGACCACGCTCCTGATATATCTTTATGCCAGCAGCAGAGTCAGAATGGAGACATGAGGAAAAAGAAGACAGCAGGAGGTAAACTTCTGCTTTAAATCCTTGTGAAGATGGATAGAAGCAGTGTGGTGTTTCATAGCTCACTATCAAAGTTATGGCTTCAGGGTGATATTTTTTGTCAGAAATGTTTTGATTTTTGCCTGGTAATTTGCATGAAGTACAGCTCAGAGCTGAAATGTTGCCTCAACTATAAGCTGCTTCTGAACAGCCTTTAGCACAGAGGTTGCTGTAAATATTTCAAAATAAAACAGATAAAGAGGCGGTTGAGCCTAACTGTTGAATTTTAAGTGATATATATTTAAGTAAAAAAAAAAAGTTGCAACATTTTCTAAATCTCCTCACGAAAGCATACAAATATTTCACCTAAAATGGCAGCAATCAGCAATTGTGAGACATTTTTCAAAAAAATCGGCAACGAAAAACAACAAAAAACATACCCTACCCTTAAAGATTACGAATAAGGAGCACCAAATTGTGTGAGCAAAATAATATTCCACCTGCAGTAAGTAGGCGTGTTGCCAGCAGTCTACAGTACAGAGATAAAAGCAAAAAGTTAAGGCATGTAAGCAATTCAGATCCACTCAATTTAAAAGGGCAAATTGCGTGCCAGACGGATAGGTTGAGAGAGGTCACAAAAGAAAGATGACATTCTAAGCCATAGAAAGTAAGGTTATAATTAGGGGTGGGTATTGGCAAAGAAGTCATTAATCGATTCAGATCACGATTCACGTGCCACGATGTGATTCTATCGTGATGCATCACGATACTTGAAATATTGCGATGCATTGCGATATTTTCACTGAACACTGTAAGAAAAAGATACAGCCCTTACCAGTGGCTGACTGGCAGGGTGTGATCTAGATAGTGTCTTCAATTGATACATAACTGAAAGCAACTGAATTCATACATAGCTGTATTTATTGAAACAACTTTTGGAGGTGTTGCCATGAAAACAAATACTGGACAGAAATATTACTATTACTGACGTGGACACAATGACAAAAAGATCTTAGGATTCATCAAACTTAAAATAACAAAATAAGGATAATCAGTGCCGTTTATATTGGCCTCAGTGGTCCATTTGCAAATTACGTGCATCATATCAATTTCATTTTTACCTTCTTTGTTTTTAAAGCCAGAATGCATCCAAGCATCTGACTTGAAATGTGATGGAGCCGCGGGGCGAATTTTCTCAGTGTACTCCATGTTTTGTTTACGAATGACTCGTCGCAGTATCCCGCAGCCGGACATGCTTGTGACACAAAGCAGCGGGCGTCAACACATCCACAGCGACATCTGCTGGACTGGAAGTTGTATTCCACTTGATTTGGCTGATGTGCGCCAACCATTCATGTATTTTATTTGTTCTTTTTTTTTTTTTTTATAATCGATTCTTGAAGGCAAGAATATATCACAAAAATTAGAATCGCGATGCATCGTCATGACGATTATTTTGCACACCTATAGTTATAATGGTAGTAATTGAAAAATAACAATGATAAGGATATTATTTATCGCCTACTTTACAAAAAGGTACCTGAATGGTTACAAACAAAAGTAAATAATTAAAACTGATGTAAATATTTAAAATTGAAAATAAATATAATATTATATTATTAAATATATACTATTACAGCACCTGGTGAAGTTGAATTTGTGTGTACCATGAGCTGTTAAAATGTGACCTGCGGGACGTGGCGACCCCTGCATAGAGGCTTTGGTCGTCTTCGCAGTTGGAGTCCTGGCATGTTGATCTTTCTCGCATGTCTTCCCTTTCTGTCTAATCCCATTTCCTATCTGCCCCATTTTAAAATTAATACCAATACCTAAAGGCCAAATTAATGATAAAAAAAGAATATGATTGTATATTTATGAAGGCAGATATGCAAAAGAAATAGTTTGCATGCATTATCTGCTGAATTGCACATCCAAATAGCTTCACACCTTAAATTAAGCTCTGTTCATTAAGGTAAATATGTTTGCTCTTTTTTTTTTTTTTTTTTTTACATTTAAACCTTCTGGATAACAGGCAATAACTTTTCCCTCCAACTAAATCTTACCAGTCTTAATATCTGAGCTGGAATGAATTTATTATAAAATCTCCACCATTGTCAATTTGATAGCAAAATGGTCTGTATCCACATCTTTCTTTTTAATTTTCTTTTCAAATAATACTATTATCACTTTGAGCCCACTGGGGGAAAAACGTATCTTAATGAGTTGTTTTTTGTTGTTGCTTTTTTTCCATTTTTAATCACTTACAGCATTTGTTTTAGCAGTTAGAGTCATTTGATTGTATTTTTTTTGTTTGTTTGTAAAAAAAAAAAAGAGTTATTGGGATATCTAATATCCTTGCCTTGGACTTTTTTAAATACCTTAAGCAATGTCTGAAAGTTTTACGTCCCCTTGGTAAGTTTTTTTTTTTATCAATGAAGGAAAATCTGCAGTTTTGAAGCCATTTTAATCACTATGAAATTACATAAAAAAATGCAACTTAAATTAACTCTTGACAACAGAGGTTTCCTAATGAAAGTCAATGGTGCAGAAAATGCACAGATTTCTAAGGCAAACAAAATATTCTAAAAGATAAATGACCACCTCCTCAACATTTTGACCAATGTCATCAACATATCCAATTAAGTGGGAGATTTATATCTATCTTGTTCACCACCATAATGTGACGCAGCTAGTGGCTCTGGATGAGACACCAGTCCAGAACATGATACTTTATCATACAGCCTGAAAGGCCATGAACAAAGGGCTTATTTGTGCCAGCCGATTATCTGCATTTTAAATCTGTCCCAAAGACCTCAAGTCTTACTAAACTTTGAATATATTTTACAGATCTCCATTCATTCATAAATCAGTGTTGGGGAGAGGTAAAGAGTGTTAATTTGCAGTACATAAAGAATTACGCCACACTGAATAAATATGAATAAATATGCCAAGCAGCAAATAAGGCAAATTCCTGCATTCCTCCTCTGTACATAAGAGTACATTAAGAGCACAACTTGGCAGCTGCTAGATACAGCTCATTGGACTAAAGGGCAAATTTGGCACAGCGTGAGAAACCTTTCTTATTGAGGAAAATACAGTGCTCTGCCAGCTCGTCATTTGTAATTCAATACAAACAAATCACAGCGGCATACTTTGAGTGAACAAGCATCGGAAAACATGTCACACCATGGCGATCAAAGTCTAGGAGCTCATTACTCTTCATGAGCAGTGACAAGTGGAAAAAAGAAAAGTCCCTGCGTGCTCTTCTCATTTAGATAATAAATTGCTAGGAAGTTTGCTATGAACTCCCTGACCGGATCATAGAGGAAGCTCTCTGTTGGAGTCGACTCTGTGACCGTATTGTGAGCCACTGAGGGTTTCTTGTTTGTAAGCATGAAGACAGTGACCCTAATGGGCTTTATTAGGAAAAGTCAACAGGATGGTCAGGACCTCTAGATGACTCCATTCCAGATATACAATAGACCTCTTTGATAGTCAACCCCAAAGCCCAGTTGACTCTGAGGTCTGGTTTGACAGTTGCCATTTGTCCCAAATACAGTCCCATCAACTGACCAAGCCAATAAAAAGGCAAAAAATGATAAAGAAGCCAGAAGACTTGGAGGAAATAAAGACACAATATCCAGTGTCCCATCTCTTAATTGGGGCTTCCTATTCTCCAGAAAGAGACCACATGCACAAACGATTAACAACAGTCTACAACAAAATAAGGCTTCACTTATTATATACAACACATTTTCTATTTTTAGTTGCATTGGTAAAAGCTTTATTGTAGTTCAGTTTGTGGACATTTCATACATCAGCTGAATGCACAGACTTGTTTGTCTTGTAAATGTAAACTTAAAAAAAAAAAGGTCTTAATGACCGGCAAGATGTTTTCTTTCCAATGAAGTGTTTGTTGCCTCTATTAAATCTATTAAAAATAGATAATAGTCGTGAAGCTCTCCAATGGAAGCCATTTTCGCTGCCTCATTTTCAGTGTTCAGTAAATTACTAAGCCAATCGGGGTGGGCTGTTGTTTGGAGGCCGTTCCTGGTTACTTTGAGACTTCCCAGATGAATCCGAAAAGTGCTCTAAGAAGTTGCGACAGTGCCATAATTTCTTGGTTTGTAAGTAATGTCTCTCGGTGAGTTCAAAGGTTTTACAAATTGCTATGTAATATCGCTTTACAGACTGTTTAGATTACAGTTAATGATTTACCTTCCGATAGACTTTATTTTTATTTTTTTTTGTTTAGGACATAAGGCATGTATTTTTAGATCCTTTAGCCTTCCTGATGTTGTAGAACCGGCTCTGTTTAAATTATTTATCATTAATCCTTGCTTGGCAGTATAATTTGGTTAGCTAAGAGTTTGCATAGAGAGAAAGAAAATGGCTTAATTACATACATTTTTATTAGGATTTAATGGGGTCGGTGTAGGTGATACATATTCCAAGGTGTATTTGGAAAGTTTGTTTTCCTTTATCTTTTGAAAACTCCATCTCTCCATCTGGGTCACAGAGTCAACTGGTCCAAAAACAAAACTCCAATCTGAAAAACTAAGAATCGAAAGCCACACCCTGGTCAGAAAAAAGAACTTTAGCTTTTCTGGATAGACCCAGTTTTCAGTGTCCTCCTGGTGCGACACACCCAGAAAGCCTCAACAGAGGCATTAGATGTCAGATTCACCTCTACTAACTCCTAAAGCAGAAGCGACTTTACTTGGAGCTACCACAATATAGCACCTGATCCCAAATAATCTTTATCTATCCTATCTATCTATCCTAAATGCAAGATGACATGTAGACGATGGTTTTAGGCTATTCTGGTTGGTCTGTCATAGTCTTGATTTAGTTCAAAAATCCTTCTTGCAAATTGGGCTGTGTTTGGTCGGTCTGATGTTGTGCCAATTTAGTCTAATAACAGATGTTGAAAAGACATTGCAAAACCAGTTTTCAATTTCTTTTTAAAGGAGACGTCCGGTCAGCAAGGAATGATCCATGGATAATTATCTATACCTAAAACTAATACATTCACAGTGATTTAATTAATTTAGCTTTAATAAGTAAAAAAATGAATATAATCATTTTCGTCGCAGTCCCCGAGTCTGGGAGCAGCCATTTTTGTCCAAATATAGTAACGCCTCACTCCTGACATCTTCCGGCAGCGCCGTCACGGTGCGGTAAACCTAGCGCCATTCACCCGCTTTACAAAATAAATCAATGCGAACTACGAGACACAAATGCAATCAACAACAATTATTGAAGAGTTACAGAGGACTTCACCATTTAAATTCACCAGAGCTATAGTGAAACTGACAATGCCCACGTGCATGGCAGCTGGATGTTAAAATACATTGGGTAAAAGTGGAAAAAATAAAGTTTTATTTTATTTTGAATTCTGAATATGTCCAGACTTCTCCTTTAACAATCTGAAAATTAGGGCTTTTCACCTTTCACTTTTCAAGTAAATATAGATGTTGTTTGGACGTAAATTACAGCCATACCGGACACACAGGTGTTTAGTATATTATACTTTTGGTGATGATAATTATTATACTACAATACTTCAACAATGCACCTTAACACTGTACTCTTTCCAAAACGGACCTCTCAATGAGAGGGAGTAATCCATTATTTGAGAGTTCTTGAGAAGTAAGAATATGGAACACAGGGGGGGTCCAATAAAACACTCGACACTAAGAAACCCCTCAATCTTGTGCAAATAATGCAATAACACAGCACTTAAATGTAACCCTCAAAAAATCAGTTGTGGTCCTTTCCAGATTAACGAAATGTGGATGGGATAACTAAACTCCCATTATACCTTCAGTAATTCTGCACAGCTTAAGAGATTCATCTGTATTTACTCTGCCTTTCTTTGCCTGATGATAACAACTGTATGATTATTGGAACTTTTAGAGGTAGAAATCTCTTTTAAAAGCACAACAAATAGCCAACAACAGGATTGAATTGAAATTCAATTTAACCAGGGGAATTTCATTGTGCTGGCACTTATTTTTTTACCCCATGTTTTCCTCTCTCTGTCAGATAATCAGTGCTAAGGAGTCTTATTGTTTAGTCCTTATCGACAAAGCTTCTCTGTTTTTTTTTTATTGTTTGTTTTTTTATTGAACAAGTTAACAATAAAAACATAAATCACAAAAAGTCTAACATGCTGGTACCCTACAACCTAAAATAAGGTTATCCAATTTCAATGGCACTCAATTTACTCCTATAAAGAAATGCTTAATTTATCCAAATGGCTCCTCATCAGCTTCCTCTTTCAGCAGCCATGAAGGATGATTTGGTCCCATTTGGTTGGAATCATTTTACAGATGGACCCATACTTCATGCTGTATATGAGACAAGCCTGTCACCCTCACACTCTTTACGGTTTAAACAGTAGTTTGAGATGGCCACCATTCATTAAACCACCCGGCCAGGGGAGCGGGAAGGGTAATTACATGGACCTTTGCCTCTGGTTTCCTCTTGTGCACTGTTCACTCAAAATGCTTGTGCTGCCTCCCCTTGATCATTCATTCTATAATGTGTAAAAGGAGTGTAGAAATCTAGGTTAAAAAGAATATTTTAACAATGTTATATCATAAAACTGTCATGGTTTTGGTTATATTGTGCTTTATTTTGCTCCATGTTTCCTAGTTTTATTGGTTTAATTCCTATTTTGTTGTAGTTTCTAGATTTATGTTAGTTCTCAGGTTTTTCTGTTGTTTCCCTATGTTGCCCTCTTGTGTTTATTTCTTTCCCCTTGGCTGCCTCGTTGTCTCCTCACACACCTGCTCCTTGTCAGCTCGGTAGCCGTGCCATTGTCTCAGTCAGCTACATATACGCTCCCTCTGCAGCCACTCCTTGTTGTTGCTGGTCCTGTCATCGCTGTTGTCTGCTCACCTCGTCTCTCCCTGGCTCCTTGTGCGCGTTTTCCCCTGATGTCTCCATGGTTCTGGTCTGTGTTACATTTTTAATTGGATTTTTGGATTCCTGCCTTTGTTAACTATTTTATTCATTAAAATTACAAGAAATCACCTGAGCCTCTCTGCCTCTGCCTTTGGGCCCTCTAAACCACAACCAAGACATGACAGAAGGAACCAACAAGGCAGTGACTTCAGAGGAAGGTAAATGTAGCTCACTGAGACAAAGGCAGGGCTAACAAGCTGACAAGGAGCAGGTGTGAAAGGAGACAACGAAGGAGCCAAGGGGAAAGGAACAAACACAAGATGGCAACAGAGGAAAACAACAGAAAAACCTGACAATTAACATAAATCTAGAAACTACAACAAAATAGGAATTAAACCAATACAAACTAGGAAACATGGAGCAAAGTTAAGCACAACAGAACCAAAACCATGACAGTTAAAAATGTAACACAGACCAGAACCATGGAGACATCAGGGGGGAAACACGCACAAGGAGCCAGGGAGAGACGAGGTGAGCAGACAACAGCAAGGGCAGGAGCAACAACAACAAGGAACCAACAAGGAGTGACTGCAGAGGGAGTGTATATGTAGCTGACTGAGACAATGGCAGGGCTAACGAGCTGACAAGGAGCAGGTGTGAAAGGAGACAATGAGGGAGCCAAGGAGAAAGGTGCACACACAGGAGGGCAACTAACATAAATCTAGAAACTACAACAAAATAGGAATTAAACCAATAAAACTATGAAACATGGAGAAAAGTAAAGCACAATAGAATGAAGAGCATGACAAAAACATGTAAAACATAAAATCAAGAAAAATATGCTCAAGAACTGGGGGTGAGGGTTTTCCTAGAGCTGAAACAGGTTTTGCTAGAGAGGAAATATGGGAACATCTCTAAAAGAGGTGCATCATAAAAAATAAACTTTGAGATTCTAACTTGGTTATAATTCTATTCCCTCATCAATCTGATGTACAAGTTGTGCAAATCATTTTTTTGGCGTTGAATGGTCTCAGACTTTGTTCGGTCCTCAGTAGTGGTATGATAAGGCAAAGTCATGAAAGAGAGGCAGCTTCACTTTGAAGGCAAGTAGTTTTCTTCAAGGTAAAGGAAATAAATTGATTTCTTAATAAATTAATACAAATGTAGTGCTGAAAGCATCATTTCACATAAATTTGCCAATTGGAGACTTTGAAAGGGTTTTAAAAAAAGTATAATATAGGTAGTTTTCTTTGCCTAAAATGATAGTGAAACAAAATTCACTACATAGGTTTGGAGCAGATAAAAAAATGCTAGAGTGAAACATGAGTTAAAAGGTTGGTTTTTCAGGAGCAGTTAACACTGACCCTGACATTGCAAATGGCATAGGAAGAAAAAAGATGCCTGAATGTATGTCTGGAAATCGACATTACAGCTTCTTTTTCCCAGACCTCAGGGATATCAATACAGTACAATATATTCCCCGGTGCATCATTATGACCTTATTTTCTTATTTGTATCTGACATGTGTTGTTGCCACATTCTCTTTTTGATCTCTCCTCATCAAGGCTTGAAATTTCTGTTTTTTTCTTTTCCATCCAAGTTTCTTCTCTTCTCTCATAAATATCTGGGCAATTGCTATAATTGGGCTCTGATCGAACTGGCAGCCTGCTTTTTGAAAAAGTGGGAGTCTGAAACATTTAGGGCTGGCAATGATCAGCCAAGTATATGTGCATCCTCCATGGTAGCCTTCAATTGCAGGGTTCCTAAACAACAGCCCGCTATCTTTGGCCTCACACATTATTGTAATTTAACAACAAATCCCAGAGTATCATTGGGGTACATGAAAACATGTTTTTTGTTTGTTTTTTTAACCCAAAAGTGATTGAGGAGTAGGGATAATTTTAGCCATCAAGAACTCAATAGATTTACTAATACTCTACCGCAGCAAACTGGAGTAAAGGAACAGTTTGAAATGGGCTTCTTAGATGTGTGATAATCTGCTGCAGGGAGCCCGAGGTCATTGAGACTTAGGAAGCAAGTAGAGGGGGAGGGGGAGAAGAAGTGAATAGATGAAATATTGGATCTTACGAGAGATAGAGAGATGAAAAGAAAATCCTATAAACGTAGAGACAGTGGAGCTGAAATAAGAGACGGTTTGAGAATGGCAGGGTTAGGCCACTACATCATTTTAAGAGAAATGCAGTAAGAACCATTCAGCCCTGCAGTCTAACCCAGTAACCCTCACAGTATACCAAATTTTATGAATTTTATAAATAGATTACCAGCTCTACCGCGGATCTTTTTTTTTTGTATTATTATTATTGGGGAAAAATATAATAAATTAACTTAGACACCCTATGATATTAAATGATAACAGGTTTTGTCATTTCCCAGCTCCAGTCAATGCAACACAGGTACTATATAACTCTTTCATGTTTTATTGGCCATTAGAGTTGATACTATTTAGGGCCATTATAGAAAAATAGAGCCACCATTGAACAGGTAAACAAAGAAGCAATTTAAAGGAAAAGTCGAGTCATATTCAGAATTCAAACTTCTGAATATACTTTAAATATTATTTATTATTGTTCAATAAATGATGTGTGAAGTGTTTTAAATTAAGAGCAATTTTCATTTGAATGTGCTTTACGGGAGACATAAATGTTTGTCAAAGAACACTACTGCCACCTACTGGTTTGTGACGTCACGGTGCGGTATCGGCTGTTGATCAAGTCCCATTGCTGTATCTGGTGTTTGTCACAACGCGCTATTATCCAAGTCATCTTGAAAACATTCTTCTTCCAAATGTTGGCTACATATTACGGGTTTTTTTCTCTGGCTAGAAGTTCGATGGCAAATCCTCCCTCTTCAAGTTGGCAATCCAACGACGAGCCCGTCCGTGGAGGATCAGGAATCGGAAAGATGGAATAACTAATCTTTTTAAACTTTTACCCGATGTATTCCAACATCCAACTGCCATTTACGTGGGCATTGTCAGTTTCACTATAGCTCTGGTGAATTTCAATGGTGAAGTCCTCTGGAAACCTTCAATAATTGTTGTTGATTGCAGATGTGTCTAGTAGTTCCCATTGATTTTGCTTGTAAAGCGGGGAGAATGGCGCTAGGCTAACCGCACCGTGACGTCACTGCCGGAAGATGGCAGGAGGGAGGGGTTATTACTATATTTGGGCAACAACGTCCGTTCCCACACTTAGCGGTCATGACGAAAATTATTGTTTTTATTTTTTTTACTATATATAAGGTATAGATAATGATCCATTGATTATTCCTTACTGACCGGACTTTTCATTTAATTTCTTTCAAAGTTATTTGAATATCAAGCAGCTCATTCTTGTAACAGACCAAGCTTAACTCGTAGAAGTAGGAAACTCAGCTGCTTCCTACAATTTAAATGTCCTTTGGTCAGGAGGGAATTTTGGATAAGATTGGGCGGTGCCCACTAACAGGAAGACCTGCTGCCTGTTGTTTTGTGGTGCCAACTTTAGTGCACAGTTACCAATCTGATTGCAGCGCGTTGTGTTTAAAGCAAACGCACCCTTTTATGAAAAAACAGCATCTGCAGCGAGAATCTGTCACTCGGGCTGACTTTCAGCCTGATCGTGCATCGTGAGTCGTGTAGTGTACATGGGGGTACGAGCGGCGATCAGCCTCCCACGACCTCCTCTCGATCAGCAATCATGACGTTGGGAGAAAATCAAACATGTTTGATTTTCTCCTTAAATTTGAGGATTTTATTTCCTCCACCTGACGAACGCTGGTTCAAAACTGTGTTTAATTTCTACCAAAGACATCCCTATATTATATCCAAGATTAATACTTCATTATCTTACTTATAGTTTGTATAAATAGACTCAGATGAAAAGTCACATAGGCCTTCTTTGAATACTTCTGTCTTGTAATTTATCTTTTTCCATCCATATAAGGATGTTGGTTTCTTCAATTGTCATAAACAATTGTTTCATTTGTTTTGGATTAAGTTCATAATTGCCATGGCATTATAAGGCAAATGATTAAAAATATTGAAGTGTATGTAGTGAGAGAATCCAATTAACCATGAAACACTAGTTTTCATTAATCAAGGGTTAAAATAACTCCTCTTTTAACTATCTATCCTCAAAGAAAGACCTCTGTAGGTTTTGCATTAGCCTCCGTATAGCTAACAGAAAGAAGACAACTTATACAATCCCTGATCATGTATTTAACTATTTAATTTCCTTCTGAAATAACCAAATGAAAAACCTAGAGGTAAGATATAAAAAAATAAAAAGAGTAATTAAGCTGTATATAATATGTTATATTGCTCTATATTTTTTAGGATCCATGCAGGGTGTAAGAAAACAACATGAGCCAGTTCCTTTTTTTTATGTAGGTAAGAATTTAAAATTGTTTTCAACCTGCTCTTTGATTCATCGAAGAGAAACAATTATTTATTTAAAGGTCATTAATTGCATTTTTTTTTTGTGTGTGTGTTTTATTCACCATATACTTCTCACTTTCGGAGCTGGCTTTCCTGTGGAGTAAGTTGCAAAGATTATTTCTATAGGAAACTTTTCAAATTTGTTTTCCTGAGGCCAAAGTAAAACATTGGTAGGAATCACTATTTCACTGTGAATAACAATACATCCTTGACGTAATGTAAATGCCAGCATTTCTACACAGTTATTGTTAGACTAGTCTAGACCTTGACTCCACTAAGAATTTATTAATAATGTAAAAACTCATCACTCTACACTTACAGAATATTGCAGCACATAATAAAGTCCTGATTCTTCCAATGTTTTTTTCTGTGGAGAAAGTTGCAAAGACGTATTTCTATTGGACAGCTTGTTCATCAGCAGCAGCATTTTTATTGGTCAGGAGGGTGTTTGTTCTGGGCTTAAAAGGAAAAGAACGTGAAAAGAACGTGAAAAGTGATCTGTAATACAGGTGTTATAGTTTAAAAAGGATGCAATTTGTCAAACTTAATCTGAAAACGAGAAATTTGAAAAGAAGAAAATACATTTAAAAATATGAGTCTTTAAAAGAATTTTCAAAAAAAATAAAATAAAATGAAAAAATTAAATCTGATCTTCATTTTAAAGTTATCAAAGTTTTATTTCTAGTTTGCAGTTTTTCCAAAATTTTATTTACAAAACCTATTTGTTGCTTGCAATAATAACAAAATTCCCCCAATAACAGTGCTGAGCATGCATTCCAGATAATATGAGAAATAAGTTGGGAATCAGATGGCTTTAACGTGGACAGAAATCAATAGGGATCAAGAGTTAACACACAGCTTTAGAGAGAAACCATTGATTCAGGCGTCACGATTGACTGTCCGTCCGTCCGTCCGTCCAGTTTTTTTTGTGCAAGTCTTGAAGAGTGCTAACCTGACTCCACCAGATGGATTTGCTCCGCATATCCATCTGGAAACCTTCCGTTTAAGTAATTTTGGGAAGGGGCGAAAATACTGGTTAGCTGATTGGCCTATGTTGGTGATAGACGGGCCAAATAAACCAATCAGATCAACGAAGCATATGACGTACTAACAGAGCGACGACGAAAACACAACCACAAGCCAGACTACTCTTGCAAAAACCAGTCGGGAGAAGAGCAAAAACATCTTTTCCTCTGAGAAAAGCCTCCAGAGCAGTGTTTTGCTCTTCTTTCAGTGAAGAAATACTCTGTAGTTCCGATAAAACTTGCTCGATAGCCATGCTAATGCTAGTTTCATCGGTTGAAGCCGCCATGTTCTTTAGACTGAACTGTCGCGCTTTTCGTTGCGTCACACCTCAACCCGCCTCAAAGCCAACGCTGATTGGACGTTCGTTTGCTGAACGGCTCCAAATTTTCTTTAACGGAGAGTCTCCAGACTGAGTGAAATCTTGAAAGCTTGCGAGATCAGGATTGTCTCACGAGGCTAGAAGAGTGCAACTGTTACTGCTTTTGCAGCCAGGATATTTAACTGTACCAATTTTACAGGTTTATCCACGTCAGACTTTATTGCCTCTCACGAGGACCTCAAAGCTATTGTCTTGGAACTACTTAAAATGTATTGGCATGTAACCCTGGTTGTAAAACTTAAAAAAAAAAAAAAAAAAACCTTTGTATTTTATGCTACCTCAAGGCATGATTTTATTAGCAGCCCGTGATTTATGTTTAACACAAAGCAGATTCTGCCTGTGATCATAACACTGTTTTATCCATGTGTGTTCGATTCAAGCAAAGGTTCAGAAATGTCAGAAATATGATACTGTACCTTTAAGGAAGAAAAGAAAATTATAAGGATCTGTGATTTTGTTCCCTTTCTTCTTGGCTAAATTCTCCTTTTTTTTTGCTAACTGCAAGATGAAAGATGTAAACTAGTAAGTCTCTACCCAGCAGTACTTTTGATGTTGTTTTCCTGAGGCCAAAGTAAAAGATTGGTAGGAATCACTATTTCACTGTGAATAACAATACATCCTTGACGTAATGTAAATGCCAGCATTTCTACGCAGTTATTGTTAATCTAGTCTAGACCTTGACTCCACTAAGAATTTATAAATAAGGTAAAAACTCACATTACTCTACACTTACAGAATATTGCAGCACATAATAAAGTCCTGATTCTTACAATGTTTCTTACAATATCACATTGAATCAAACTGTTTTTTTTTTATATTAAAGATAATACAAACTATTAAACGCTGATAAAGATTGTCAGTCATCCAGGTCTTAGTCATTCCGTAAAAGTAAAAAAAAAAAAAATCCACTGGACTTGGTTTCCAAGATTTGAAGACGTTTTGCTACCTCTCCAGGAAGCTTTCTCAATTCAAATTAAATATTTTTTTTAACTTTTACGTAAAAACTATTAAACATTTTAATCATTAGTTAATTTCAGTATAAGGTGTATTTTAAATGGTAGGCCTTGCCGTTGTAAGAGTATTTTAAAGTGATAGTTCATTTATTTCTGTCAGAGTTAATACATTAGTGTATTATTAGAAAAGTTATTTAGTTCAGTTGCCCAATTTACAAAGTAAAATCGTTATATAGATTAATTACACTGATGATTTTCAAGTCTACTTTCAGGCTACCCGAAAAGAAAAAAAAAGTTTCTTCTATTTAGAAAAAGGCTTAATAAAACATGTATGAAGCACCTATTTAGTAACTGTTCCTAGAATTTCTAAAAGTAGAATGGGAGGCATTTTTTCGTTACAGGGCCCCCTCCTGTCATCCAGTTTTAGTTCATGAAGCAGACACCCTGTCTACTTTTAAGGCAAGGCTTAAAACTTTCCTTTTTGATAAAGCTTCTAGTTAGAGTGGCTCAGGTTATCCTGAGCTATCTCTATAGCTATGCTGCTATAGGCTTAGACTGCTGGAGGACATAGGGACCTCTTTTTCATCATTCTGCTTCATTCCATTCTTCAATTCTAACTCTAACTTGATGTTCTCTCTGTTTTTTTCATGTTATAGTGACTTCATCTTCCCTTTTTGTTTGGTTGTGACATCACCCTGAAGAGGGCATCATATGGACCTTTATTTGATCACATATAATAGAGTTGGGGCTGTTTTTCTCCTAGACACAGCAATAGGCTGAACCTTTACTGTGACTCATTGCATGTATTGTCTTTAGGGCTGTCAAAATTAAGGCGTTAACGCGAGATGATTAATTTCTGGAATTAACGTGATATATTTTTTTAATGCATTAACTCAGTCCCGCCCTGGTTTACCCACAATTCAATTGTCCGACATGAGCAAGATGGAGGAATTAGAAGAACCCGTTGGCTGGCTGGATGGACAGTTCGTGAATAAAAAAAACAAAGACGGGACAATAAATAAACATGTTGTGGTTTGCTCACACTGCAAGAAGGAATTTTCGTTTCACCGAAGCACCTCGTGCCTTAAATATCATCTTAATGCCAAGCATTCCTTTGTTGGGGCTTCAACTTCAGCTGTTACGACATGCATGTGTCAGACCGCCTTACCGAACGCAGGGCGTTAAGAAACGGTCCGCTTTACATTCAGAAAATGTTAACCAGTTAGTTTGCCTTAACAACTGGCTAAAAGATGAATAAATAATAGGTAAAATGACCTCATGTAATTGTTTAAAAGTCAAGCTGTTTGTTTGAAACGAAAAACGTTCCATTCACCCATCCTGTATTTGCTATATAATAAAAAAGCAATGGCTAAGTTGCCACAGAAAATGTGTATTTTTCAATAATATTTAGGCTAGTGATTAATCAAAATTAATTCAAGAAACCTTGTGATTAATTAGATTAAAAGTTTTAATCGTTTGATAGCCCTAATTCTCTTTCATCACTTTTAGCATGAGAACACTGAGCCTGGTTCTGCTGGAGGTTTCTTCCTGTTAAATGGGAGTTTTTCCTCCCCACTGTCGCTACATGAATGCTTGGTGTGAGGAATTGCTGAAGACTTCATAATGCAAGGGAGTATATCTGTCTCCACTAGCTCATCCAGGAGTAGTGAATCCTGCAAAGTCAGTGACTGGATAAAGTCAGCTGGTTTTCCTTAGAAAGAAAACTTTGAACCAATCTGACTGCATGATCTCAATGTTCTCTGTCTTGATATTGAATTTGCTATGAAATTGAGCTATCTGAATGAATTATAATTGAAATAAATAAAAAAAATGTTTAAAATAATGAAAAAATAATGTAATATATCAAAAAAAAGAAAACAGGAGAAGCTCGGTCATCCGGGAGGGACTCGGAGTAGAGCCGCTGCTCCTCCACGTCGAGAGGAGCCAGTTGAGGTGGCTTGGGCATCTGTTTAGGATGCCTCCTGGACGCCTCCCTGGTGAGGTGTTCCGGGCACGTCCCACCGGGGGGAGGCCCCGGGGAAGACCCAGGACACGCTGGAGAGACTATGTTTCTCGGCTGGCCTGGGAACGCCTTGGGGTTCCTCCTGAAGAGCTGGAAGAAGTGGCTGGGGAGAGGGAAGTCTGGGCCTCCCTTCTTAAGCTGCTGCCCCCGCGACCCGACCCCGGATAAGCGGAGGAAGATGGATGGATGGATGGATGGAAAGAAAAAAATCTAAGAAAACGGTGCAGTTACTTTTTAACCCTTCTTTCTGATTAAGAAATTAAGAAAGTTTAATTTCTGAATTGCATTTTTCTTTTTTATTTCCATTTATAAACATCTTTGCATGAAATAAAAATGTAACCAAATTCATTGCAATGGATCCCAAAGTACGAAAATATTTTGCTGGTTGTAATATTATACCATTTTGTTTTAATATCCTCTCAGTTTAATACCGTAGCAGGATAAGAAATTATTAAACCAGTTTCTTTTATGAGAAATAAATGAAAATAAACCAATAAAAGTTCCATCCTCTGTAAATAAACAGAAGCCTTAATCAACCTGAAATAAGTAGCAGAATTTGGTTTGGTGACAGAACTAAACTAGAAGTCTATATAAAAGTTGTCTATAAATGTAGACTGCTTTATTACTTCAGTTTTATTTCATTCCTACGTTTAGATTAATTATCTTTAGTGATCACCTGTGTTGTTCCATCCTACATGCAGCTCAATTTTTTCCTCTGCGTTTGTCTTGGCAAACATTCCCATCATTGTGGTGGCGACAGAAGCTCATGTCCTGGCTCAGCCTTCATCCCCTTCAGTGGATACAGCTGCTCACCGCAACTGAACAGCTGTTGTTTCCGTATTGCCATAATCCACCCCCCCACCCTTCTTTCTCTCCGCTCTGCTATCATTTCTGTTGTTTCTTGCCCTTTAAAAAAAAAAAAAAAACATTTTCCACTTTTCGTCAGCGCTTTTCAGATCCTTTGGCTTTAAAAAGACAGCACACTCTCTCTGGGCCCAACAATAAACTCTGCAAAATAAAAACTGAAACCACACATCATTAAAAAATGAAGTATATCAACCATGGAGAGAAGGCTGAGATTGTTTTGCTAATGGCAGATAAAGAGGGTTTGGGGAACGAGCACAAAGAAGAACAAACTGAATGCCACATTAAACGCGGCAAAATACTTTAAGGGTCTGAACTGGGTAAATGTTGTCTGAGAGCTTCTCTAATTACATGAATAAGATATATTTTTCCCATGTACGTTGTCGTACATAAAGCTTCCAGCAAGCATGCTTCAATTGTGTATTGGAAAAATCCTCTTCTAAATTAGCAGGAAATATATGGCAAGCTGTGCTTCTTTCACTGTTTATTCAGCATGTTTCCATTTTGCTGACTCTCTTGAAGACTGCTGCCGATTATTGGAAAGTCTTTTCTACCTTGTCATTAGGTACAGTTGTTTTTCGCAGGGCTGAGTTTACTCCTTTGGAAATGAGGGTCGTTATAATGCCAGCGGTTGAAACCAAAGGGGGGGGGGGGGCAGACTATGGAAATTGTTCAACTGAATAGAAATGGCTTATCGACATAAACGGTTGAGAAGAAAGGAGAATTGAAACAGACCAAATCATGAAGAAAGGATTAAGATTAGCTACACAAAAAAAAGAGATTGGTTATTGCTCCAACTCCAACATTGGATGGAGGTCAGACGTTTGTTAGTTTGAAACAAACATTTGGTAAAAAAAAAAAAAATTGCAGTATGGTAAAACTTTAGATATGTTTTACTTTTTTTGTGCTGCTTCTGATAATTGAAGTGAATGTAAACACCAAGTTAAGAAAAAAGAAGCTGTCTGAGGCCTCTAGACAGAAGGCTATACACCGAAATCTCACATCCTCCTTCACCGCCCCTTCCAGACCACAAGCTCAAAGCAAAGCCTAACGCTGACGCTGTTCCTCTCGCTTGCTCCGCTCTGACTTCTTTGGCGCTCGAGGAGAACATGCGCAATATTATTGTTAAATTCATAGGAGCAAAACATGCGGAAATGAACACTTCATTTAATATGACACATTAAATAAATCCCCATCAGCATCCAGCATATGTGCGGTTTCTGCCCAAATATTTTCTTTTTGTTGTGGATTTTTGTAACAGGGATAACTAGGATCATACAAAACTGTTCTTTTATGAACTATGTTTGTTCTCTACTTACAAACTCAGCATCTTTTCATCCATGCCTGTGATACGGAGCCTAGGGAGAAGTTCAACTGAATTAACTGATTGCTCGCCTACATCCACCTACGACACAGCCCATCAGCTTTGAACCACACCTCCACAAAAGCCAATCAGCATCCAAATTTCATTTTAAAAGGCCTCCGATCTGCAACTCGTCTGCTACCTAGTGTGCAGGCGCTGGATGGGCTGTGTCACTTCATTCAAATGACCCCGTTTCAACCCACCTCCAGCCCCTCCTCCACCATCGTAGCTAAAGCTTCAGTGTCCTTCCTCCCGGACTCATACTGCGTTCCCTGTCTCATCTTAACCGGTCTGGCAAAAGACCGCCATGTTGAGCCTTGTTCTGCCAGAGGTTTCTTCCCAACAGCGTGTTTTTTCTCTCCACTTTCGCTTCATGCTTGCTCATCATGGACAGGTAATTCAAGCTGGACTTCCATCTTCCAGGTCCTTGAGTGAAGCTCTTGTATCAGCTCACTCAGTCCGCTGGATCTCCCCATAAAACTCAGCAAACCGTCTCGCTAACCAGCATTTTACAGACTGACTTCATCTATCTCCACTCCACCACCAACTAACTAACCCTAACCCTAACCCTACCCGAGGTCTAAACGCCAAAGCCCAAGTAATTGTTTCAATAAATTGTCTTTTCTCTTCGTTTGAGTTTTTCAGATTGAAAAGAAGTTTGTTTTGAGTTGTGAGATGCGCTCTTGAAGTTGTTTTGATTGCATTTGATTCAACTTTTAAGCCTATCGGTGTAAAATAAATATATTTCGATCGAGATGAGAAATCTGCCTCCTGGTCTGTTGAAGTACCAATAGTTTGCAGCCAATCATTTAATTAAATGGTCTCAGTTTTTGGGAATATATAAGAATTATGCTCTAATTTGTAATTACCGATCTGTAGTTACCATATTTTACTTTGACAAACTGGACCTTCTCAACATTCTTTTTCCTGCAATTGTGGATCTTGACCTGGTCAGACCGGAGTTGAGCAAAAAATAGCACGGCTCCGTATTTTGACGGTGTCAGACGGAGAAAATTTACGTGCGGACGAGTAGAGGTGGACCTAGAACATTTTACATTGATTAACATGAGAGACAAGTGCATGAGGGTATGTGGAATCTGGGGTTTAAAGGGCTACCGTATGGACTTGTATAGAGAATATAAAAAAATAGTCTGTAAGTGAAAGAAAATCAAAACAACTGCCAATATTTTCATATCTGGGACTCAAAAATGGTTCATCCTAAATGTCTAAAATTCTTACTTGCAAATTAAATGACTGAAAGCACACCAGCCCAGGTGTCCAGCATGTTTTTTCCCATTAGTTTGTATATTTTTTTGTTCAAATTAAGTTTTACAAATTGCATTCTTTTTAAATTATGTTTTAAAAATCTAATTCTATTGTACTTCAAGCCCGAAACAAAAGCTGATTTGACAATTAAAATGTTAACATCCATTCAGTCCAATAGAACTGTATGTTCGCCGCTCACTCGATAGGAAAAGCCCGCCCCCAAAAAAGAGGAAAACGTGATCTGTAAAACTGCATTTGCAAAGAATGTAATTCAAAAGACAAATTTATAAGAATGCAATTTGAAATTAAGATTTGCAAAAAATCAATATATATAATTTTTTTCATTTTTATTCAACAAACTCAGTCTTTAGTTGCAACAATATTAGAACAGAATTCCCTCAATAAAGAGAGCAACAGAGGGTGAGGAAAGCTATTCAGATCTGACAGGACCCTGATCACCCTCCGGTCTGGACGCAGGTTACGCTGTCCTTGACAGAACCAAAAAAGAAAGGCGCCTTTTCTTAACACACATCCATCTTTGACCCGGGGGCCGGGTGACCCCCACCCCCACCCCAGCCCAACTATGAACTCCTGCTGCACTTCAGCTTCCACACTACATTCTGCACATAGTAACAAACAGCAGTTTGTCCACATTTATTTATTTATTTTATGAGTTTCATTGTTTTTATTACTGTCTCTTGTTGCTTTTCCCTTCTTTTTTATGCTGTTCTATTTTTGTGCCTTGACATTTTCCCCCATGGAGAAATAAAGGTATTGGATTGAAATTAATGTTTTGGATCTTTCAAAATTTTAATTTTACTCATTGTTTTTTTGAGTAAAATTAAATAATTGTTTTGCACCAACCTTGACACCCCATGGATTTTATTTTATTTTATTTTTTGTGAAAAAAATTCAAAGAAGCCCTTACCTTTACCTTTAAAACTTTAAGGTTGTTTTGTTTTCTTTGTATTTTTGTTTGTTGGTTTCCTTCCGTGAGAGTGAATTAATGTTTAAACTCTCGATCTGACAGTAAAAGAAACATCTGCTGCAAAATTATCTAGCCCAAATTAAGAATATTTTGGAAAGCTTCATGTAGTTACAGGTTTGCATAAATCTCTATCAGCATAGAGAGACCAAAAATATTTACCTTCACCTGAAAATCCAGTCTAGAAAAGAGGACAAACTACTAAGCAAATACATTAGGTGTGACGCACTCGGTGTAATCAAACTGAACATTAAGACGGATCATTGAGTTTAATGCCTTATGTCCAGGGTGCTTCTGTCCTTAAAGCCCAGCCTTCTTACTCTACTGGACATTACAGGATCATTGGGGTTCAAAAATACAAGTAAAAACCTGCTCTCTTGGTTTGGACCGTAATTTTTGCCAAAATTTCTGCTTCCTTGGCAGTGCTGGTATAAAGTCTGCTTGAATCATTAATCGACCATGGAGCAGTTTTGGCAACACTTAAAGCTGCCCAGACTGAAAAAGAATCTCTGAAGTATCTATTGGGAAATTGAGGTGTTGTTAAAGTTAGAGAAAGTTTCAGCTGCACCACATATTCCAGGGTTTGAGCTGAATAATCACAAGAAAAATGCAGGCTGATGCTTTCAAAGTGCACCGCTGACACATTACAGGCACAGAGCATTGCAAATAGGTTAATGCGGCGGTTGTTTCCCCAACATAAGAACATTAGCTGCACTGCCGAACTCGTTAGAAGGAATTGCATCGGCCGCTGTTAGTCATTATAAACACAAACTCACTTTTCTATTGTCAGCACAAAATTCACCCGCTGCAGTGCTGTCTGTCTGTCCGATGAGCACAGAGAAGGAAGTGTAAGCCGCTGCAAAAATAAAAACAAAAAATCTGCTCTGTATTCCCTTTTCTAAGTCGTTTAAAAGTTTGGGCGATTTGAGTTACATTATCCAGGTGTAAACTATCATGCAACATTAGAGATAACATTCTTATCATAAATACCCCAAAACTCTAGGCTTAGGTTGAATTAGTGTCATAAGAAGATCCCAATCATGTCATGATAACTACCCTGATAGCTGACCCAATTGCTCATTTCACTCACCTGCCTAACTCTGCCTGGTTACCAATTTTCACTCATCTTATCCATTTTTTTGCTGTTGCTTTATATACGGCTCAGTCCCAGCTATCAGAGCCAGATCAATGTTCATGTAAGAATTCTGCACTAATGGGAATAGTAGGTCGAGGTCACCTGAGACAAAGCTCTACGTTAAATTTCTAAGACTCAAGTAAATAAATAAAAAACGAATAACCATAAGGTCGAAAATTAGTCAAGATTCTGAGTGTTGGTGCTGACTTAAAGGAAAACCGTTGCTCAGTAGCTTCACAGAGATTGACGATCTCCTCCTGAACTGGTAAATCGTAGCAAATGTTACCATCGGATAACAAATAACATTCCTGCTCAAAAGGAAAGTGGAAACTGCCGTGTAGCTTCTAAGGTCCCTCTGATTTGGTTAGCATTAGCCAACACTATGTACTCCAGTCCCTGGGTGCAGGCCAGGTTTTCTCTCTCTCCCTCTCCTCAGCAGGGATGGACGGGCAGGTGCACCACATCTGAGCTGATTACCACCCTTCTTAGGGATCTGGAACCAGGAGGAGGGCGTCAGTTCGCTAACGCCTCTACGTTAGTACAGACCAAACCAAAACCTTGTTCTTGTGACTCAAAACCCTAGCCTAAACTCTGCTCTGTAACCTTTCTTACAGAACCTCTGTCTCTGACCCTGAGACCCAGTCTGGAACAACAGACCTTGGATCTCCATTTGAATGCAACCAGGAACCCGAGATGAATCTCGGACTTATCCACCGCTCAGCCCTCCTACCTGCTCTCATCTGCCTGTCCACCCTCGAATTATCAACCAGGGAGAGAGTACTAGTCAGCACTCGGACACTGGAGACACTCCCCCCAAGATCGGACCACAGCCTCTCCACAGTGAGAGTCAGCCCAGTATATTCCTCCAGCAACTGTTTCCATACATCCACCAGTCTCCTCATCTTCTCACCAGAAGCCCAGAAGAACCAGACCAGACCACACCATACAGCTTTTTGTTCATAGGCAAGGCAAGGCAAGGCAAATTTATTTGTATAGCACAATTCAGTACAAAGACAATGCAAAGTGCTTTACATGATTAAAGTACAGGAAGATAAAACAGAATCAAAGCAAGTAGGAAAAAATAAAAAACAAATAAAATAAAATAAAAAATGCAGAAACAAAAAAAGAATATTAAAAACAGTTGGATTAAAGAAAACATGTTTTTGTTGAATTATTTAACTAGAACAGTCGAAGGCAATCCTAAACAAATGTGTTTTTAGTCTTGATTTAAAGGAACTCAGGCTTTCCGCACTTTTACAGTTTTCTGGAAGTTTGTTCCAGATAAGTGGAGCATAGGAACTAAATACTGCTTCTCCATGTTTAGTTCTGGTTTTAGGTCTGCAGAGCAGGCTGGAGCCAGAAGACCTGAGTGGTCTGGAGGGTTGATAAACTAATAGCAAGTCTGTGATGTATTTAGGTGCTAAGCCATTCAGAGATTTATAGACTAACAGAAGTATTTTAAAGTCTATTCTCTGAGATACAGGGAGCCAGTGTAAGGACTTTAGAACTGGGGTGATGTGCTCTACTTTCTTAGTCTTAGTGAGGACACGGGCAGCAGCGTTCTGGATCAGCTGCAGCTGTCTGATCCACTTTTTAGGCAGACCTGTGAAAACACCGTTGCAGTAATCAATTCGACTAAAAATAAACGCATGGATTAGTTTTTCCAGATCATGCTGAGACATTAGTCCTTTAATCCTGGAAATGTTCTTCAGGTGATAAAAAGCCGACCTTGTAATTGTCTTTAAATGCTTTTGGAGGTTCAAGTCTGAATACCCACTATGTTCATACCCAGTTCATACCCACTATATTATTTCAATACACCTTTTAAACTACAACCTGCCTCTGTAGTTGCTCTCGTTCAGAGTCACCTTCAATATGAAAACTAATGGGTAATATTACTGATGTCCTGTTCTACTTTGTTATTGATTCAATACCGATATTGAAGCTTTGACCATTGATTGTTACCAATTTCAATCTAAAACGATAGCAGCACGAATCAGACATACTTTGTTGCTTATTTTAATAATAATAATAATAATGAAACTTTATTGATCTCACATTGGAGAAATTTACCTCTGCATTTGACACATCCCCTTGAGGAGCAGTGGGGTCTTGCTCAGACACCCAGAGTCTTTGGGAGTGGGGCTCAAACCTCAAGGTTCCAAGATTTATGCCCTAACCACTAGGCCGCCACTCCACTCCTTTTGTATTGTAGCTTGATCAAGTGTTATAACTTAAACCAAGATAAAAATAGATATTTAGACGACTAACGTAGAGGGAAAGAAGCAGGCTATTTCTGTAAGTTGCTGATATAAAGTTGAGGGGACGGGTGAACTAGTGGTTGATGCACAGAGCTTGGAAGCCTGAGGTTCTGGGTTCGAGCCCCACTCCCACAGACTGCCACTCTTGGTGTCTGAGCAAGACCCTTAACACCACAATGCTCCCCCGGTGCCCCACTTTGGGGCAACAGCTCCCCAAAGGGATGGTTTAAATGCACAAGTAAATTTCTCCAATATGAGATCAGTAAAGTTCAATTATTACTTTTATAATATCAGAGATTTTAGACTTGACATTACTTTTTTTAGCCTATAATGGACAGATTTTTCTATTTCAATATCAGATCGGGCCATTCTACATTTGTGGTCCTGGCAAAGGCTAGCAAACAGCACTGTATGAGAGCAGATGAGTAAAAATGCGCCACCTACTGGCTGGGAGGAATTAAACTTTAGTTTGATTACCTTAGGGAGTAATTTCCTTAAAAAATACTTTGATTACTATTTAAAAACCCTGTCTGGTGTTAGGAAAAAAAAAAACTTTTTGATCTCTGTGGTCACAGCCAACTCTTAAGAGAGATCATAGTTGGCTAAATCCACTAACCCCGATCCATTTCACAAGCCATCAACACTCCCTTGCTATTCATTTTAACATCCACACTTACACACAGGCCCTCGCACTTTCCATCCAGCCTCCCCGGCCCCTTCATCTCAGTCTCTCCAGTGGCGGGACCCTGTGGTCTGGTCCTGCTTTAATGCCCTGTCACACTTCATTTGGGCACAGAGCAGGAAGAGAAATGGAGTGTGATGTGGGTGCAGACTTTCATGCATTCTGTACAGCAGCCTACAATCATACATGTACATGAACTGCGGGCTTGTCCGTGACCACAAGTGAATTCATCCAGAGCCTTTTTCTGTTTCTGTGTGATACAAACGATTAACTGTAAGGACGTCTAGAATTCAATCTCCCCTCCAATTTTTTCCCCCACTTTTGGGACTCTCTTGCTAACTACTTTGTCAATATTCTGTTTTCTATTTATGTATTTTTTTATTGTCCTATCAAAGCCGAGGCCACTTGGCAGCAGAATGGATGAGAGTTAAGCTCTAAACAAGGGGAAAAAACTGCTTTTGTATTGTGCAAATACATCTTAGTCTGACACACGAGTAAAAGATCTAGTCCAAGAACCTTCAGCAAAAGGGCGTAAAGGAAGCCATCTATGTTAAGAAACAAAAACAACTTTAACAGAGGGGGTGGACTCAGATTTCAGCTTTCAAAAACCTACAATGCAGCAAATGAGTTGATCCCTTCCAACTACCATTGCAACCCCAACGCCTTTACAGTGGAAGTGAAGACCTCGCCTATCCAGCAAAGTCAACAATTCCCTTAAACGACCCCCCTTTCAGAGACCTAGACAGGTATGGGGCATTGCAGGCTAATAAAAGAAGCCAAACAACCCCATTCCAAAGGGGAGGACCTGTTTGTCCGTTTCAATTTGCATGTTTCCTAAGCAAAAACAAGGCCTTGTTTGGGCTACTGTATAAAGTCTGGAACTCAACGCTGTTTCCAAACATTTTGAAGTGAAAAAGCTTCCTGGATGGGAAGCGAAACGTCTTCAAACTTGGAAACAACGTACAGCGGTTTGTTCTTTTTAACCTTTTTTGAAGAGAAACACAACTCTATTAACTAATTTCATGTTCATATGCAATCATCTTATTTTAAAGGTATACTATGCAACCGGTGTTGATTTTCCAGCGAGGCTCCCCCCAGAGGGCGAAAGTAAAAGTGCACTGTCGTAAATATGCTTAGCTGTTCTCCTGGTTTCTCGTCAAGCCAGGCGCGGTTGTTTTGAGCTTAGCAGAGAGGCGAACGCAACGAATCACCATGTCTACGGCGGTAAGTGACAATTTTGTTGTTTTGTTTTCATACATTATTTGTTATGCATGTGTCTAAATAACAAAGATTGTAGTTAGCCAAATTCTCGCCGTAAAGCAAGACTGACTCTCGCGATGCACGAGACTTCTGAGCCTGTGGGTGCGGGCCGAGGGCTCCTGCAATCGCAAGTACGGTATTTCCCCTACAGACCACCAGGGCGGCCGAGAAAACATTTGTTCGACCTGAAATTAGTCATTTAATCATCCAAAATGTTATGGAACACATTAATTAACTGAAAAATGTTGCATAGTATGCCTTTAAGAGCAAAAATACATATTCCACTGGAAGATCATCTTATTTACCTGCAAAGGACAAAAACATAGAAAGATTTTAATTTTTTGAGCAGTGGTTGCAGTTGATAATCTCTATATGGAGTTTGGAGAGTGTTTTCAACCCAAATTCATAAATCAAAACTTAATCATGTATAGTTTCGTTGTTGTTGTTTTTTTCTCTTGGAATAAGACAAATAATAATAATAACAATAAAAAACATAAGTTTTTTTAATTTTATCTTTTTTTATTTTTATGGATATTTCCAAAGAAATGCAATCCAGAAATAAAACTTTGAAAAACGTCCTAATCCAAAAAGGGTTTTGAGAGAAACTTTGTTGTTTCCTTCGATTAAATTTTTTAAGTTCTGTTTTTTTTTTTTTTTTTTTTTTGCTTTGTTCTTTATTTAAATTGTTCCTATTTTTTTCTCTGCAGTGAATGGTATAGAGAAATGTTTGAAGTAAAGAAAATGTGATCTTGGACACTCAAACCAGCAAATTTACTCTTAAGCTTTTTTTTTTTTAATAAGAAGGTTTTCAAGGTTGAATTTCTGAATGGCATTTTTTTTTTCCATAAACAAAATCTGTTCCCTGCCTCCAACAATATTGGAACCCAACCTGGGGGGTAGGATTTTAAATTTTTTTATGATTACAAAGGTATAGATCAGGGGTCACCAATTAAAACTCAGCGGGGTCCGAATAATGAAAATCATCAACCAGTAAAGGTCCGGAGACATTTTTAATTACAATCTTTTACTTAAAACAGAATTTAACACCGAAATAAAATGAGGTGTTTATGCATCCATGTTATAGATTGAATTTTTAAATAAAAAATATTTAATTTTAAAATCTAAAGTGTTTTTTGAAGTAGAGAACAACAATCGTTTAGTTTGGTATATAGACAATTTTCTGAACTGAGCGTTTGTTATTTTTCTTTCTTTTTTCTGTCTTAATGTTGGCAGTGGGCTTTATGCTGTCCAGCAAGGCTTTAAACCTGGGTTTGAATGGAGACTAAGCCATTCTCAAGCATATATCAAGGTGCTCATTTTGAGCCTGGATCCAGATTTATTGTTGATTCTCTTCATGGTGGAGAATCCTGCTTCACAGCAGCAGGTTGAGCCAAACATCCTCTAAATGTGCAGGGTCATCTTTGAGCACGCCATTTCAATTTTCTTTCACCAGTTCACCACAGTTCTTCCAGCAGTCCACACTTTCTCTGCTCTCTTTTTCTCATCGTCTTCTCCTTCTTTCCCATCGCCCGGTTTGCTTGCTGTATCTTAAAGCAGCAGCAGCAGCAACCCAGACTGACAGCAGCTCATCGGCTAATTTGGATCAAGTGTAGCCTGGTCCCGGACACTCTGGATGGCTTTACCGTATTAACAGGAGAAGCGGGCAAGTGAAGTTAGACACTGCCGTCGGACAACATGCTGTAATTTATAAATGTTTTAAATCTGGTTGGGTTCCGGACCGGCCAGCAGGTGGGTCCGGATCCGCACCGCGGTCCGCTAATCTGTGACCTCTGCTATAGATAAAACTGACTGAACTCACCAGGTTCCAATGATTTTATTGAATCTGTAATCTGACCTGAACTAGCGGCCCCTCCCCAGCCTCAATGGATTTGAATGGTTCCAATATTATACCTATTAGCCACTCTTGAAATAAAATCCATTATTTACACTCTGTGTTACAATACTTTGGGTTTTTGTTTTTTCATTGTCGCTCAAAATATGAGGTAGTGAGATAAACAAAGGGAGTAGAGTTTTAGCTCACTTGAACACACAAACTAAGGCTCCAGCCGTCATGTTGCTCTCACAGGCTGCTGCACACAAACCGCATGGCGCTGTGACATTACGACAACTTTAAACCTCGCACAAGCCGCGAGGTGAACAACAGATGCTCCCGCTCTTTGACTGGTATGGGAAATGTCAGCTCCGCAGATGGCAGAAGGCTGTTTTTTTATTTATTTATTTATTTTGTTGGGGTCCGGTTGCGACCTGTCCCTGCGGTGCGGTTCAAAACATCTCATCCATAAACATGGTGGTAAGCTTGGGATGTTGGGTTCAGGCTGGAAGACCACAGAATAGATGCCAAGCCGGATTTACAGGATTCTTTTTTTTTTTATATTTAACTCGAGCTGCTCTTTGTTTTGGAGCAAAACAGACGTGGCACAGCATAAAAAAAAAAAAAAGGAAAATTAATCTAGTCCTCATTTTAACAGCAGTTTGAGAAAATACATTCCTTCATTCATGAAAGAGCCTTTATTTGTCCCCTCCATCAGAATGTCTGCTGCTTCCTTCCTGAGAAACACACTGGGAGTACAAATATTCAAGGACAGTTCAGAGCACAAATTCCCTCTGCAGATTTTGCATGTTTTCATTTTATTTAAATTTTTTTTCTCCCACAGTCAAGCTGATGGAGATGCTGCTGGATCCACGCATGCAGATGAATATAAAAAAGGAGTGATGGATCAAAGCAGTGGCTGAACGTAAGGTGACACAGCAGATGTGATTACAGAGAACAATGCCTTAGAAGGCTGCATTCTTCTTGGCTGCGTTACTCTTACCTATTACATTTATATCTAAAATGTGAGCATAACACCCTGTCTGCAAGCAGAAAGAATGAATAATCACCCCGGCTGACTCACCCACCCATCACCCTCATTTAAGATATGATATGCTATATGCCGCGTCTGCTATTAAACATCTAATTTGGCATCAAGCTAAAATGCTCTTAGGGTACATAAATGGTCTGAGAGCCGTTTCTTGCTGATGCTAAAAAAAACCGTTACAGAATATGGTGAGCTAAAAGGACAAGAAGGGTGAGGTGAAATAAAACCCTAAATGTGTTGTGAGTAATGGCAACATTAACTTTGAATGCGTTATATCTTCAGCTGCTGATCCCATTGTGCCTTCGTGTTACTGAACTTTGGTACCGAAGCGGATAACTCAGCACCGCTGCCATCTTTCAGCACCGACACCATGAGCCATTTAAAATAAAGTCGGTGTGCTTTAAGTTTGAAAACTGAATGCAGCAGTTTAAAAGTGCAACATTTGAAAAGTTTGGCTGTGGTTTATTTAAGCCTGACTGAAACCATTAGCTGTTTTTCCATCAATGGTTGTTATGCAGTATTAAGAGGTTAATGATAATGAAAAAATTTGTTTATTTTGATAATTTGGGCTTTTCTGAAACAGGATTAAGAGCTCTAAACGGGAGAAGTACAGTAGCAGCAATTTAAAATGGACCATGCAACTCCCAGCATGATCCCCTCCAAAGTCCAGCCACTGGAGTGAACCGCTCTTGCATGTTTTTTACTCTGACTCGGCCCTTTCACTGAATTACAAGGTCTGACAAGGAGATGTGCTTCTCTTTAGATCTTAATGTCCATAAATCATGACAGAAAGAATATTTTAGTACAAATACTAATGTTTAAAATGGAATTGTAGAGGACCAGCCAAGAACCCATCAAGGAAAGTGGGGATGTTTTGAATGGCTACTACTATAACAAATTTGCTGATTACATTCTGATTGTCCTTTTACCTCACATAATTGATATTTTGTCACCAGTAAGGATACCTTCACATCGCCTTTACTGCATAGATTTCTCTATTTCTCCAGGCAGCATGTAATTTGTCTTCTGATGGACCATGACAACTTGCCAAAAAGCTACACCTTCCTGGAAACTTCTCAGTGTCATGATCTGGCCTGTTTGCTCCTCCTTAATTGGTTATTCCTTTCACCTGCCTTTTTCCCTCCCTGCCTCAATTATAATTTATTCCTCTCACCTGTTTCCTCTGGTTTATATTCAGTTCAGCCTGAGCATTCAGTGCCAGATCATTACTTGTCTTTTTATTAGTCAGTCCATTCAGTTTTTGCCTTGGTTCATGTCCTGGATCCTGACAGCCAGTGGAAAAAGGGTTTGTGTTTGTCTCATCTCCTGATCATCCACTGTTCCTCATTTTTGTATATATATCTATCAAACATGTTTGTTTTTTAAATGTTTTTTGTAATTCAGTATTTTTTAAGTCTACAGGTGGAGAATGGGTGGTAGGTGATGGGTGAAATGGATTTTAGGTGGATAGTAGAAGGTGGCTAATGGGTGAAATGGATGCTAGGTGGAGGTTGGGTGGTAGGTGATGGGTGAAATGGATGTTAGGTGAAAAGTGGAAGATGGGTGAAGGGTAAAAGTGGATGTTTAGTGAATGGATGAGGATGGGTGGTGGGTAAAGAGGATCTCCGATACTAAATGGGTGGTAGGTGAAATGGGTGGAGGGTACATAGGTGGTGGGTGTGTTACTGGACTTACATTTTTTTGCGTTGTTGTTTTTTAGCCTGCCAAGTAAAAAAAAATTTGTCTGATTTGCACCAATTTGCGGACAAAAATCACGCCATCTGGCAGAAAAATCATGCGGCTTTTTCAAATCACGCCAGAATGTGTACAAAACAACAAAAATGGCGCCGAAAACACTTTTTGGTCGTTTTCTTCGAATGTAGGTGATTTTTGAGTGATTATGCGAATAAAATGATACAGAAACACAGGTACAATAGCGCTTTCTAGCTTGTTTGTTGTTTTGGTAACTACATCAAAATTTATAAAATCACATTCACACATTGTATTTTTTTCCATCCGGGCTTTCTGGGCTTCAGCTGAGCTGCAGTTTTCTGCTTGGTCCTAGTGCTCGATGACTGTCTGTGTACTGTAGTGTGACTTTGTTTTTTTTTTTGGACAGTAAACAGTGCAGGGGACCAACACAGACATGTAGACATGCAGGGAACATGTACCCTGTCCACCCCCACACCAAATTACATCCGTGCTCCCCTGCACTTTTATTGTCCAAAAACAATGTTACGCTAAAATGCACAGACATTCGTCGAGCACTAGGACCAAGCTGAAAACTGCAGCTCAAATTCCAGCCCGCTTCCCTGAGTTTAAACTAATGGTGTGCAAAATTATCGTCATGACGATGCATCGCGATTCTACTTTTTTGTACTGCATCGATTCTTGCCTTCAAGAATCGATTATGAAAAAAAGAAAAATGAACAAATAAAATACATTAATGGTAGACCGTCCACAAGCTCGTCATTGGCCCACCGTCTTTTCTTGTGTGATTGGCTGTGACCGATCTCACTCCTGAGAAGTTCACTTTACAAACATCTGATGCACCACTGAATCAGATCTGTAATTAGATGGTCAATCACAACGCAGTAACTTATATTTTTTAAAAATGCTTCCGTCCACCCTTACTTCTGAAATCAAAATTTTGTCTATTGTTCAGGGCTTCAAAGTTTTTTTTTTTTTTTTTTTTTATTTAAGGGTGAACTTGGTAAAGTTGGAAAACTAAACTTGATAGCAAACTACAACTACTAGAAACACACAACCTGAAAGACAGGCTAAATAAACACATCTTGCTTGACTTCATAAAGCTGCCATGTGCATGCACAGAATACTACCATCCCTACTCTCTGTTCTGATATGACTTGTCGAAAAATCTGGAGATTTACATACCTTAGTGGATTTACAATTTATTTGTTAGCAAGCAAACATTTTATTTCTTACTTTAAAAAGGTTTAAACACTGGTTTGTTGTAAATCCTAATGATTTGTGAGAGAATACCTTTAATCGAGAGAGAAAAATCCATGACTCTTTTGATCAATAATATATTACGCCTGGCTTATCACATAACTGTGAAAGCACAAAACTATCCTTTTCTTTTTTTAATAGCAGCCCCATTTCTCAGCTGTGCTGAAAAAAATCACAAACAGCAAAACAGCAAGAGTTACCTAGAGTGGAGATTCCTCGGTACTTATTAAAGCCTTAAAAAAGGCTTTAATAAGTGAATAAGTAGGATCACATTGGGTCATATGTGCATAATATAACTTCTTTGCTCAAAAAGGAGAGAAAAATACATCTTGATATGCCCCAAACAGGCCATGTAGGATGTTAAATGGTGTGACAAAATATCTGATGCATAATTGCCATCTGTACAAGTGACGTGAGAGTCCTCTAGGGTGATAAACCTTCACATTCCTTAGGCCAAAGAGGCTTAAATTGCTTAGTAAAAAAAATGAATGTATTGGATTTTATCCAGAAATTGTGCAATGTTACATTTTTCTGTGGTACAACACTTTCTACGGTTCTGAAAATCAGCATTCAGGACACAAATGCATATTCAAACAACAGTGAGTTGCCTCCCTTTTTCCAAACTAAAACAGACCACTGGGCATGGTTCAAACACTCATCACAGAGGTTCATCAATTATATTTGAGCCTGCCATGAATAATTTGTGGAGTTTGTGTACAGCGCTGTTTGATTTATGGCTCAGATGAAGCAGAACACACGCATATCAAACTGAACAGAAGGTAGACAGCAAAGTGGACGCTTTGATGCATAACTAAAATCGAGCACATATGAGGAAATAACCTTTTCAATACAGATGTTTGTTTTAGCTGTTGCAGTGTCCTGCAAGAGCATTCGTCCCCTTTTAACTTTATGCAAACTAATGCATAATTTGAAATGGAATGGAAATAGGCGCGGCCAAGGACCGGAGGGGGTCTGGTTCGGGGACCAGCGGATCTCGTCCCTGCTTTTTGCGGATGACGTAGTTCTGCTGGCTCCCTCCTGCGAAGACCTACAGCGTGCGCTGGGGCGGTTCGCAGCAGAGTGTGAAGCGGCTGGGATGAGAATCAGTTCCTCCAAGTCCGAGGCCATGGTTCTCGACCAGAAAAAGGTGGCTTGTCCCCTTCAGGTTGGAGGAGAGTCCCTGCCTCAAGTGGAGGACTTCAAGTATCTTGGGGTCCTGTTCACGAGTGAGGGAAGGATGGAGCGGGAGATGGATAGACGGATCGGTGTGGCTGCTGCAATAATGCGGACGCTGCACCGGTCTGTCGTGGTGAAGAGAGAGCTGAGCGAAAAGGCAAAGCTCTCAATTTACCGGTCGGTCTACGTTACTACCCTCACCTATGATCATGAAATCTGGATCATGACCGAAAGAACGAGATCCCGGATACAAGCGGCTGAAATGAGCTTTCTCCGCAGGGTGGCCGGGCTCTCCATTAGAGATAGGGTGAGGAGCTCGGTCATTCGGGAGAGGATCAGTGTAGAGCCAGTTCTCCTCCACATCGAGAGGAGTCAGTTGAGGTGGCTCGGACATCTTCTTCGGATGCCCCCTGGACGCCTCCCTCGGGAGGTGTTCCAGGCACGTCCCACTCGGAGGAGGCCCAGGGGACGACCCAGGACACGCTGGAGAGACTATGTCTCTCGGCTGGCCTGGGAGTGCCTAGGGCTTCCCCCAACAGAGCTGGAGGTGGTGTCTGCGGAGAGGGAAGTCTGGGAGTCTCTGCTTAGTCTGCTGCCCCCGCGACTCGGTTCCGGATAAAGCGGGAGACGACGAGTACAAGTACGAGTATGGAAATAATCCTTGCTTTCCAGTTCTTTTTACAGAGCAAAATCTTAAAAGTCAATATTCTGAAGACAACCCTTTGCCATAGTTACACCTACAAGACTGTTGTCAGACCCTGTAATCCAGTGAAAGAGTGAAGTCAGAGTTAAAAAATATGCACGCCCATGAGAAGGCCAGTGGCTGGAAGTTGGAGGGGTTTTAGCAGCCATTTGGCTAGCTTTTGACTGGGAAGGGCCATTTTGAATGGCTGCTACTGTACCAGCTTAGCATAATTAGGAACACTTTATTTCCTGTTTGATTTTCCTAAATAACTCGACCCCTGTCAGAATGGATGGGAAAAATATAAATAGGCCATTTTAACTAATAGATATCCTGGTGAAGATTCCCCAGTCATCCAGGTCATAGCCATACGCACCCCACTCCAAAGGGGTGGACCCGTTCATCCGTTCCAATTTGCATGTTTTCTGAGCAAAAAAAAAAGGTTCTGTTGGGCTACTGTATATTAGCCTCGTGAGACCATCCTGATCTCGCGAGCTTTCAAGGTTTCAATCGCAGATCAGTCTGGAGACCCTCCGTTGAAGAAAATTTGGAGCCATTTACCAAACGAACGTCCAATCAGCGTTGGCTTTGAGGCGGGTTGAGGTGTGACGCAACGAGAAGCGCGAGAGTTCAGTCTAAAAAACATGGCGGCTTCAGCCGATGAAACTAGCGTTAGCGCGGCTATCGAGCAAGTTTTATCAGAATTACAGAGTATTTCTTCACTGAAAGAAGAGCAAAACACTGCTCTGGAGGCTTTTCTCAGAGGAAAAGATTATTTTTGCTCTTCTCCCGACTGGTTTCGGCAAGAGTAGCCTAGCTTGTGGTTGTGTTTTCGTCGTCGCTCTGTAAGTAAGTCATATGCTTCGTTGATCTGATTGGTTTATTTGGCCCGTCTATCACCAACATAGGCCAATCAGCTAACCAGTATTTTCGCCCCTTCACAAAATTGCTTCAACGGAAGGTTTCCAGATGGATATGCGGAGCAAATCCATCTGGCGGAGTCAGGGTAACTGTATAAAGCCTTAAACTCGACACTATTTCTGACATTTGAATTGAGAAAGCTTCCTGGTTTGGAAGCGAAACCTCTTCAAACTTGGAAATTAACTCCAGTGAATTTTTTTTGTACCTTTTTTGGAATAATAGAAATCCTCTGAAATAAAGCAGAGGTGTCAAATTCCAGTCCCTGAGGGCTAGTCTCCTGTATCTGTGATTTCCCTGGTCCAGCAAAACCTCAAGGAGTAACATTCAACACCTGCCATCTTCCATCTCTGGCTATTTGTTTGGGGTCTATGTACTGCTGGAGGGCAGAACTCTATCTCAGTCTTAGCTTTTATTCCTTCAAAAGGATTCCCTCGATGTCTGGGCTTTATTTACCTCCATCAATATTTGTTTGAAGCCTGATGAGCTTCTCTGTCAATTCTGGAGAAAAGCATCCTCACAGTATGATTCTCTCTCTACCATGCCTTACTGTGCGGGTCTGTGAGTCTTGGGAGTGATTTGCATATAGACCAAAAATGTCAACATATTCCTCAGCTTAATCAAAACAAAACTGAAGTAATGCTTTTTGGACCAAAAAAGTGCATTCAAAATTTTGAAAACAACTTCAGCTAATGCGGCTAGAACCCACCAATCAGTGTCTTAATCCCGGTGCAGTGATACTCAGGTCTTAACCTTTAGAGGCTCACAAAGACAGTAACAAAGTCGGACTTCTGTCACCTAAAAATCATCTCCAGGATTTAAGGACTAATTTCTCAGCAAGAACTTGAAAGACTGACCCACCTGTAGTATTATTGACTACGGCAGCGTTGTCTTTACAGCCTACAGTGTCAATCAGACAGGTGCAGTTGATCGAGAACGCTGCTGCCAGCATCCTCACCAAGATTAAGAATGTGGAGAAATCATACCATTTCTAAAGTCATTCCAGTGGCTCTCTGTAGCTCAGAGAATAGAGATCAAAATACATGAATATATAATCCTCTTATTTAAAGATACAGTACATAAATAATTATCTTTAATTGGGTTACCGTTATGCCACTGCGATGTACCTTTTGTTTGACTTTTCAAAGTACAGCATTTTGTCTTGCCACTGAAATGTGCTATATAAACAAATTTGCCTTTTCTTGTCAATGTTGGCTTATTTTGACCAGATTATCTCTTTTCCACATGTTCAGTTTGTCCCCAACATGGCTTAAGAAACACTTCAACTGGACTTTTTTAAGCAATTAGTCTGTTTAAAATCTCTTTTGACTGTCAATTATTTATATCTAAACATAGGTGTATGAAGGAATAAGCCCATAGCATAAGTTATAATCTTATATCTAAATCGTAAATCCCTTTAAGAACAGATAATCAGTCAGCAGATCTTCTCATCAGGGGCCACTGATCTCTGAAGTTCCGCCCAGGGTACCGTTGCCCTGTAGGATGTCTTATTACATTACAGATCACAAACTTCCTGTGATTTCCTTCCTTCCTTTGTCTGCTTTGTTTTTTGGTCTTCATTATGCTGTTTGCTCACTAATGCTGTCCAACAAACCTCTGAGGATGTTAATTCTGCTTAAGAATATCAAAGACAAAAAACAAGTAGTGGAGAAATGATGCAGAAGATGGTGAATAATTGTATTGTAGGATGTTTTGCTCAGTGGGTCTATGATTTGAAGTGTAACAAATGGCATGTTTACAATCTCACGCACTAAAACAATTTCATTTAAAATCTATATCTGCCATCTCAGCAGCAAAATAGTTTTTTAACTCCGAGGCAAAAGAGCCACGTGGGCCGAGCTGGATTGGATCGGGAGAGGCAGAAATCACACAGCATAAAAAAAATAAAAATGGAGGAGCAGCCGAAGGTCCAAATGAAAAGTGACTGTGAAACTCACAGAGACAGAAACACCCAGTAACGAGACAGGACACGAGTGAGTAGCCAAATCCCCCAATACAGCTCGAAGTATCCCCCCCCTCTCCATTTGTAACGTAGCAATCCAAATCTGTCACTTTTACTTCACGGCGGCGCAATCTGTGAAGGGGGGCCACAGGAAACGGCAGCCGAGTCACACAGCATGTGTTCTGGTTTAACCCCTCGGTTAGCCTATTGACAACCACTAGCTGACTTGTAACCCACCAGCTGGAGATCAACCTCTCAACACATTCCCTGGTCCAGGTCCAGGTTCAGGTGAAGCCCTGTGGCTCCAACACCATGCTGCCTCAGCTACTTAAATCACTTCTAGAATGAAGGACTCCAACATGCAGCACATGGCTCTATTAGTGGGGAGGAAACTGCTGACGTTGATGGTGAGAGAGATAAATCTGACATATGAAGGACATTAAGGTTTTTAAGCCCATAAGGCTAAATAACAGCACAGCAGATAAAAATTCTTGGCCCGCTATGATCACCAGGGCTCAGTGTTTTACAGCAGAGGAAGCCGTAGCAACGATCATCACACATGCAAAAGTATCAGGGTCATTCTGCAGTTTTTCATTTAAAGCATTTCTGTGCAATTGTGTAGACCTCATAGAAGGGAGGAGACTTGATGTAATTAGCTGAGTTTTCTTAGTTAGAAGCTCTTAACCAATCTGTCTGTGTTAGATTTAATTGATTGTAGATGTTTTTTGAATGACATATTTTTTTTAATTGTTGCTATGTAGATAAACTTAATTAACCTGGTTGTAAATTAACTTATGCATTTTAAACTGTGCATGGAGGAGCCCACTGTTATGTTCTGCAACTCCAAAGGAAGAAGTGTGATGAGCTGCATTTGAACCATACAGATTTTTGCTTTAACCTTATTTTTAAATGAAAATTAGGGAGAAAGACCTCCCTCAACCAGAACTAGTTTAAATCATTCTATAAGTCCTCTTGCTCTACGCACATGTGGCCAGCCAAACTGACTGACTTACGTCATGTATATGGCATATTAGTGTAGAAAGGAGCGGGTAGAGCTTAATCTTAAAGGTGGGGCTAACAGTCTGTGGAAAGAGTTTAGAAACAGTCAGATGATTCTGGATGTGAAGAAATTTCTTTTTAAAGAAGCCAGTTGTTTTTATTGATATAAAGAAGGACATGATATAGCGCTTCAGTAAAACATCACGCTACTCAGCTGAAATCTTGTGTGGTAAATTTTTTTATTTTTTTTTGCAAGCAAGAAAATGTTTTGTAAATCAAATTTTGAAAGAAAAAATGGAATCCAATTATGAAACTTTTGAGAGTGATTTTTTTTTTCTAAAAAAGATTTTTTATTTTTTTATTTTACGATCTTATCAGATTTGATATGTTTTTATGTTTCGGATGTAGTTTAAATAATAGCGTTATTTTTTTAATTAATTTAACATATCACATTCTTCACCTCTCAGGGTGGACTTGCCTCTGTTGTGAGGAGTGAAAACTAATTTCTGTTGGTTCGCATGGATATTAGCAACAATTTTTTATCAATGAGTGTGAAGAGCGAATATTTGTTTTGGGCTTGAAGTGAAGAAAATTTGACCTGTAAAATATAATTTAAAATACAGAAAATGCCATTTGTAAGACTTAATCTGAAAAAAGAGAAAATTAAAAACAAAAAAGAAATATAGACATTTGTTTGAAAAAATAAATAAATAAAATATGACAAAAAACTAAAAACCTCTATTTGATTAAGAAATTTGTAATGGTTTCATTTCTGGGTTCTTTGAGTCATGCAGGTTTTTGAATTGCTCTGTGAGCAAAGTTCAAATTGTGTTCAAGTTTAAGTTTTGTAAGATTTCATTTAAATGTGTTATTTTTAAACTTTTTATAGTTTACTGGTACTAATCTTTCAATGCAATATTAATTTTAAGGAATTTGTTAGATCTTCAATATAAAATAGTTTTTTAAAAGAGTCTTTTTTTTCTCCTACAAACTGGTCCTGGAAAGAGGGGGTCTTATTATACTCACAGTCGTCCAATTAGTATTTTATTGGAGTTTATGTGAAATACTAGAGCAAAGTAGCACAAAGTTTTGGAGTTGAAGTAAAATTATTGATGGTTTTCAACAATTACATTAAAAAAAATTTTAAAAAGTCTTTGGCATCTGATCCTTCACGGTAGATCAACTACATTCCTTTGGAGACATTTTTACCCAGAAGTCAGGGTTAGATCAGGTGATGGGCATCTTTCAACATAAATGTTCTAATGTTGCTAAAGACTTGATTAGATTAGATTAGAAAAAAATGTTGTACTGTATCAATTTCTAAAGCATGCAAGCCAAAACTTAAGTTTGTCTTATCTTATCAATTGGCTGAAAGCAAACTGGAACAATCTCTTCTGTTTTCAGATGAAAGATTCAACAGAGCTCTAAGAGATGTTCTAAAACAACATTACAGGAGAGATTCTAGTCGTACGGTGAAAATATTTGTCTGATTCAGTAGGATTGTATCTTACAATGAGCGACATGTATGAAATAACTTCTCAAATGCCCATGACCAGCACAAATGCACACATAAACAGACATTTGCACGTGTGTAATCGGAGCTCACGGCACTTGCCTCTGTTACAGCGAAGCATTTGCTCATTTGGCAGCAAAGTCGTTTCTCACACTTTCCCCCTGAATTACATAAGCAGCTATTTGAATGAGAAAACTGTTGGCTAAGATAACATTTACAAATGGCTGTGTTGTGATAAGAGCAGCGTTACCTGTGGTACACCAGAGGGAAGCAGACATAACAACATAAATGGATTATCAGCGTGTAAGTGAAATGACTTTGTCACTATATTAGGATCTGTTTGTCTTTGGAGATTTGTTTTAATAATTAATCCAGTGTCAAGCTCTGAAAAATAGGCTGTAAATTAAAACTACAAAAAGTATTAAATTGAAAACACCTAAATATTGACCGAAAATTGTTTTCTTTAGCTCTAAACATTTATGTAAACTTATTATCAAAGCTGAAGGGGAAGATGATACAAGAAGAAAACACAAATCTAAATGCCAAAAAATTTTGGCTTCCCATCCAGCAAGCTTTTTCAATTCAAAATGTCAGAATTTGAGGCTTTATAGAATATATTTGTATGTTTTCTAAACAAAAACCAGACTTTGTTGACCAAACTCTTAGTAAAAACATAGACGTTCAGTTTCCACTGAACATGCATTACACCGGAAGCGTTTCAGAGCGGAGCGCCTTGTAGCGGTTAGACTAGGATCATGCCAGGATTTCATTATTGCGCAGTAGTACTATACATGTAGGCTTTATATAGCACAATAAAGTGTAATGATTTGCCCTGATGGCTCAGCTTAATTGTTCATTTCAGTCACCGGCCTAACTCTTCCTTGTTTTCAAATTATCATTCATCTCATCCAGCTGCGTCTGGTCCTTTATATTGGATACAGCCCGAGCCATCAGGGCCAGATCATTATTTGTTTTCCGTTTGTCTGTTTGTAATTTTTGTTTGTTCCCTGGTTCATGTTCTGGTTCCTGGCGGCCAGTGGGGTTAAGAGGTTTCGTGTTTGTCTTGTCTTCTGATCCTGTTCTGGCCTTTCTCCACGTAGCCCTGAAGGTTTTGGCTCGAAACGCCGGGAGGGTTGGTTTTATTCCCGTAAGCGTGGCTCCTAGGATGAGACCAGTTTAAAGTCCTGCAGAAATCCTGGAACAAAGTCTTGTCTCTGTTCCCTCAACCACTGAGCCTGCATCTGGGCGTGTCTGTGTGGGCACGCTTTTGCTCCTGTCTGACTCGGGACTCTGAACTTGCCTGAAAGCTCTTTGGATTCCCGGATCAGTCGACAGATCCAAAGCAGCCTGTTTCTGTTCTGTTTAAATAAATGTTTTGAACTTTCAAACTGCCAAGCAGGCTACTTTATTTATGCGTGATGTGTTAAACAAAAAGTTTTAGTCCAAGGTAAACAGAATTTAAAGCTAAACTACTTTAAACAAACTCGCTTTCTGTGTTCGCTACTTCACACCCTGACATAGCAGTTGACCTGCCAGTTTGTCATACAATGGTTAAGGGTATGCTAATCTCGACAGGCTTATCTGCAAATGTAACAGAAATTGTATAAATGTTCCTTTCTGCATATGCATGCGTATCACTAAGGGTATTCTGGTGTGACCAGGTATGCTGAACAGAAAACCAGAAAGATCTGATCCACTCCAGATTGAAGAGGACTGGAAGCATGAATTCCTTTTTTTCCCACTTTAATCCAATAATGAATGTTGAAACGTCTTTTGAAGATCTGAAAAATTTCAGCCTTTCGCTTTTTAACCAAATGTAGACATTTTTTGGACGTAAATCATATGGTCTTTTTTTATGCCTTTTCAACCAATTTCTGGTAGGCGGGTAGAAGCTGACCACTCAACAAATTCCTCCAGAGACGCTAGCAAAACCCAGCACATCAAATGTTTCCAGCCTTTGCTGATTTGTTCATCAGAAATGTGATCATCCACATAAAAGTCAAGTTTGTGGAATATTTCCAACCAATAGCGTACTTTTAGGTAAAAGATTCCTTTTCTCTCAGTATTATTGTACATCATTATGCCCATATTTGGAAACTTTATCTGTGCATAAATCTCAAAGACATCTGCTACTCTTTTGTTTGATTCGCTGAAGCTTCTGTCTATCTCTTTCTGGATTCTGTAGCATTATGTTACTTTTCCAAAGAGCTACAAAACTCCTTAATTTTTTAGATACACCCTGCGTCCTCATGCATAATAAAGAGTTTTGGGGAAAAAAACAAAAAATAAAACGTGTGATTTTAACAGGACTCCATACTTTCAAGAATAAATTCCAAATTTCAGATATTATGCCAAACTGTTCCAAAATGACAGAGTAGGAGTTCACCTTGGTTGTTTTTCAATCTAAACACCTTTAACTTCTCAGTTGCTTGTTGGATGGACACCAAACTTGCTATATAATTAGCCAAGATGTTTTATTTGCAGGTTATTATGTTTATTTTCTTTGTTACAGCAAGAGGCAAAACATCTGAGATAATTTTTTTAGGCAAAAGTTGTTTTTTTTTTTTGGCCATTTAAATCCTATTTACTCAGGCCCAGAATAATTTACTTTCAAATGTTCACTTCCACATTATACTCCATGGCTGTTTTGTCAGTTGATAACAAGATTAGGCTGTGTACAAATTTGAGAAATGCCTTATAAAGCATGAGTATGTCGGCAGATGGCCGCTCACACTGAGCCTGGTTCTGCTGGAGGTTCTTCCTGTTAAAAGGGGTTTTTTTCTCCCCACTGTCACTACAAGCATGCTTAGTGTGAGAGATTGCCTTTGAGTCAATGAGTCGATGCAATCAACTGGATTTCCTTTGATAGAAAACTTTAAATCAATTTGACTGGATTATCTGGCTGAATTGTAAAGTGCCTTGAGATGATATTTATTGTGAATTTGGTGCTATGTAGATAAGCTGAATTGAATTGAGTATGCCTTTTTAAAAGAGAAGTATTTATTATTTGGATAAATATGTTTATCTATGGTCTGCATGTTTTGTGTCTTCTTTGTTTTACACAAAATTGACTAACTGTTTATCTCACAGAATTACTTTTTAATACTATGATTGTAATTTTGAAACTTTGTTTTAAGTTTTCATGAACATCTAAAGTTTAGCAGTTTTACTTTAAATAATCCCCATGCAAAATCAAATTGTTTTTCTGTGAAACCGTCTTTCCACTGCCAACGTCTCTCGAAAGGCCATCATCCTTTGTGGTGGGGAGCTCCCAGCAGCCTTTATAGATGTTATTTCCAGCTTTGTTGTGGCTAAAAGCTCCGATTTCATTTCAGCGTGACATTCTAACACAAGAGAGGAGTTTCTCTCTGCAGGGCGGCGATATGGTCTCCCCCTCTGCCTTCCCCCCCTCCGTAAAGCAGCGATGTGTGGGAGGACGCCAAACCAATCCAAGCCTCCCAGCATCCGAGAGCCGCTGTTTGACTCAGATTAGCTGAGGCCTGCTCGCAATTACCGATCATTGGCCAGAAGTACAAAGTGAGACCCAGTTGCTTATGGCGTATAACGGACTGTGACTCTGCTTTGGCGTCAGCACAGCTGCAAAGAGTCAAAACATCGGCCTATTCTCCTTCTTCTCACTGTGCTTCTTTCTGTTCCTTTCTGAGACCAAAAGAAGGTAGGTGGATAGAGTGTGGGGAAGGAAAAAAACAGATGATGAGCTGATGAAGAAGCAGCGAGCAATGAGAAGGACAAGAAGAGAGAATATATGATGTGGAGAGGAGGGATGAAGGAGATGACAGATTAAAGATTAGAAAATCTTAAAAGCAGAAAAGATTAAAAAATGATGTAGTGCCTCTGGAAACTGAGGGATGCAGAAGACAGGCACGGGAAAATGGAGGCGGGTTGAGAAGGAAGGTTAAAACAGAGTGAGGGGGGGGCGGATACTGGAAGGGGTTCTCTTATGGGACCATCCAAGCCTCCCCCTCCCCTGTTTCTGGATGTCCCCTAGTCCCCTGGATGTCTACACCCTCTAATCCACTAATCTGACATTTTCAGAGGCCAGACACGCACACATTAGACATTCATATTGATGTGTACGCCTCAGTGAACTCACACACACACACCTACACATATCAGAGAAGTACATCTGAGACTGAATGCCAACGTTAATCAAATAGACTGAAGGCGGACGCATAATTACATATATAAACAAGCACACACAGAAACACCAAATTATCATCCCACAAACACATACAGGCAAACAACAGTTTCTTCACAGCACCCACGTGTGTTTGAGTGCACATGCATGAGTGTGTGTGTGCTTACCTACAGCCATACCTGCATGACGGGGGTTAAGCTAGACGAGGCGATCTGGAGTGTGTAATGTGTAATAAACCGCTCCCACTCAAATTACAGGTGCCTGCCGTACTGAATGGGAGTCTAAGTGCCACCATTAGATCCAAATTGGCCTAATTTAATCCAGAGATCTAATTCGCTGACGCAACTGCGGGGTCGTCGGACGCATCCGTTGCATGCAATGGGACTCATTTGGAGGGGAGTTCTGCTTCAAGCAGATGGAGAATCAGTGAGATCTGAAGATCTGGAGCTAAATTTTAACAAAAAGGCTACATATTGGTTCTGTTTTTGAAACTGTCACGTTTTGGTTGAGGTTTGGAGGACCCAAATGCAGAGGCAGAGGTGAATACTTGTATTTTTAATGATGAAAATGGTTAACAAAGGCAGTCCAAAAGCCAACTAAAAATGTAACAGACCAGAACCATGGAGACATCAAGGGAAAACACGCACAAGGAGCCAGGGAGAGACGAGATGAGACGACAACAGCAATGACAGGACCAGCAACAACAGAGGAACCAACAAAGAGTGAGAGCAGAGGGAGAGCATATATAGCTGACAAAGACAAAGGCAGGGCTAATGAGCTGACAAGGAGCAGGTGTGAGAGGAGACAACGAGGGAGCCAAGGGGAAAGGATCACAAACACACAAGAGGGCAACAGAAAAACATGAGAACATAAATGTAGAAAATAAAACAAAACTGGAATTAAACCAATAAAACTGGAAAACAAGGAGCAAAGTAAAGTACAACAGAACCAAGACCATGACAAAAACTTAATGTGGCTTTTAAGAAGCCCAGATAGAATTATTACAACTAAGGCAGAAAAGTTTTATGACAAACACAAGTAGAAATTAGTCAATTTACTACCTAAAGTATAAAAGTAATAAAGGAAAAAAGTTAAGGACTGATGGTTTACAACACTAAAATAACATGTTTCTACAATTCTGGACTATAACTGCCTTGGACTTAATTTTCTTAGTTTTATAACTAATTGTAACAGTAACAAAAAGCTTCCTGGATGGGAAACGAAACGTCTTCAAACTTGGAAATAAAGTCCAGTGGTTTGTTATAAAATTTTTACATTGTATATAATTTGCAAATTACAAAAGCAGATCTCATCCCATTTGTGAATAGCATGTACTTAAACATATTAAACGTTGAGAAATTCAAATTTTTGAGAAACAAATTCATTCTCATTTCTATGGGCCTCCCTTATATAGCCTTGCCCCGCCCCCCTCAGGCAGTCCGGCTCTGCCTCTGCTCAGGGTTACATGTTTTGTTGTCTTTCAGAGGGAAATATTTTTATCAAGAGCTATGAAGCTTATAGGAGTTTATGAGGAGATAGATGGAGCTTAATATAGGAAAATACTGGAGGAAAACCAGTAAAGGGCAAAATTAATAAAGACAGTCAGAGATGTGATGAAATGGTTTAGACTATTAATGGTTTAGAATACACCAGTCAAAGTCCAGACCTAAATCCAGTTTTTTATCTGCGCCAAGGTCTGGATGCGGATGGGAAGCTGACGCTCTGTATCAAATCTGACTGAGCTGGAGCTGAATAGAAACAATATAAACAATTAGGCTTTGCTATAGTGTTGCAAATGAAATACCTTGAACTCTGTGGCTGAATGAGAAAAAGGTGTGGAACAGCTCAGGGGGTGTGATGAGTTTTTGAAGCCGGTGTCAGTGTGCGGTTTGTGTTTATTTACGTGTTGGTATAGGTCTCATATGCATCCATGCATGACTTAAAAAGGTCATCTTTAACCAGGCTGCAGTTGCCACAGCCAGAGCGCGTCTGTGAGCAGCTCCCGACACTTCCTCCCTATATTAGCACAACAATAACGAAAACCCACATGCTCATCTCCTCCTCCTCCAGCTACAATAATTACTTATTTACCTCCCTCAGCAGGCCTGTTTCCTGACCTTGAACACTGCTGCGTGCCGGTGAGCTTAAGTGTGCGTGAATAAAAGGCCCACAGGAGAGTGTTGTCTGTGCACTAGCGGGATGTGTGCATCCAAACCTGCCACCAAACAAGCTGCCATCACATCTTTAGCAGATATCTCCTCCCCACGTACACACACATATAGGTAGGGCAAAAAGCTAGAGAAAATCGGAGGAGAAAAAAAATATAAAAAAAACAACCAACATGCCAGGAACGAGGCAGATCGGGCCAGTTCCAATTGGCTGAGCAGTGGATGAAGGTTATCCCAAGATAACAAACATATCTCAATGGCCATGGAAGCTGACACCCATACACACACTGTACACACCTCTACAGCCTTTTGTGGTGAGACAATAGAGAGTAACCTTCAATTCTCTGGCAAGGTGCGGTGAAGGTAGTGAGCTCAGCACAACGGTGGCGTCGCCAAGGGAGCCAAGGCGCTTTTGGAGGTATAGCAAAGGTAAACCCTAAGCAAATGCAACGAGTGAATGTACGATGTGATTATGTGGTTGTGGGCATGTGTAAAAACAATGGTTCAAAAGCCAGTGGATTTGTTCCAGATCATCAAACTAGTTTTAGTTTAACCCCAAAAACTGGCTTAAATCAAAGTCAATCAGACAATTGCTCTGTTATTTTGAAGACGTTTCTAAACCTATCCGGGAGAACATTATCAGTTCAGTTGACTAGCAATGGAGCAATCTGTAGATGAATTGATCAAGTTTTTTAAAGCCCCTGTCTCACCTTGAAAGTTTAGACCAGCGTATGCCTGACGTACAAAAAAATATGTAAAAACGCTAGCATACATTGAATAAGTTATGAGTACGTTTTGTTACGAGCACACTGAAACACGGCACACGTCGACATACGGAGAGTACGTCAAGATCAAAATTTTCCAACGTATGCCAGCATATGTCATACATGGGCCATAAGTAACAGGTAAGTTATCTGATTGTTGACATACGTTTAGTGTACGTTACTCATAAGTCGTGGCGTCTAGCTTATCCAAAACCTTTGAGTAACTTGTGCTTAACTTATGGGTATCAAGAACTATTATTTTTTTATTGTTCCTTATGGTTCTAACAGAGTACTTCACTCTCAATCTGCAGGTTTACTAGTGGTTCCTAGAATTTCTAAAAATAGAATGGGAGGCAGATCTTTTAGTTATCAGGCTCCTCTCCTGTGGAACCAACTACCAGTTTTAGTCCGTGAGGCAGACACCATGTCTACTTTTAAAACTAGGCTTAAAACTTTCCTTTTTCATAAAGCTAATAGTTAGAGTGGCTCAGGTTAAACACTTCAGTCCATTCTCTGCATAGAAGCAACAACATAGAGCTGACATGATTGTCCAGGTCAGAACCGGACAGTTCTGAGATCCAGGAGTCCTCAGTTGGACAAAGGGTTCAGATCCACACAGGTACAGAACAGAAACGGGGTTCCAGGAATCCAAAGAGCTTTCAAGCAGGTTCAGAGTCCAGAGTCAGACGGGAGCAGAAGCATGCCCACACAGACATGCACAGATGCAGACAGACTGAGTTATCTCTATAGTTATGCAGCTATAGACTTAGGAGGGGGAGCTTCTGGAGGACATAGGGACCCCTTTTTCATCATTCTATCTCTATTCTCCCACTCTGCAGAATCTGTTAGTTCAATCTCTAACGTTTTGCTCTCTCTGCTTTTTCTCATAGTAGCTTTGCCTTGTTTGTTGCTGTTTGTCTGTGACCCCATACTGGAGAGAAATATCAGCTTTCCAGTGTAGTCCTTTTTCTCTGATTGTGACTGGCTGGATGTGCTCTCTTCATCCTCTGACATGGGAGCTGGCTTGGAGCTTTTTTGACTGGCTGTGTGTTTCCTGGATTGGGCTGCCTTTTACAGTTGCTTTTTGTATCCCTGCTTCTGTCTCCTTGAACCCCAGTTTTTCCTCTCCACTGTCGCTACAAGTATGCTTAGTGTGAGGGAATGCCTTCTAGTCAATGAGTCGATGCAATCAACTGGTTTTCCTTGGATAGAAAACTTTGAATCAATATGACTGGATGATCTAGTGAACTGTAAAGTGCCTTGGGATGACATGTGTTGTGAATTGGCGATATAGAAATAAGCTGAATTGAATTATCTCCATCGCATATAAACATGTGTGACATGTCCAGACGTGTTTCTAACTTGCAGCTACTGTATAATGGCTTATTGGCAGGAAACCATCAGTTCTCCTCCAGACTTCATCCCCATCAAAGGGTGAGTGAGAGGGTGAGTGTGCTGGATCCTCCCTGCGTTCACGCCCACGGCCATGACCAAGAAATGCATCTTATACCTGTTACAGGCTTAACACCAGGGCTGTTCAGAAAACACCTGGCACTAGGGCACCGGAGGCATAGGTGTAATTGCTTATGAATCAGAAGTGGAAGCAAATCATTAAACCAACTATGTACCTAAACTATTTACCTAAAGGTTAAACAAAGGACTATTTACGAAATTACACATAGGCTGCCATGACTTTATAAATGCTCTCCCACTGTTGTGGTATTGAAATATGTATTCAGCTTTAACACACAACTAGAAAACCACTGTGAAAAAGTATCTGAAGGACATGAGTCCTCTCGGCTTCTGTAGTTATATTAACCATAAATTGAAAACAAAACTTCTGTGATCAATTATAGCATCAAACATGGAAATCAAACTCTTTTTAGAATCTTTTGTGTATTATGTTTCTTTAGAAGTCATTTAGGATTCTTCTGGGTAAGTACAGATAATCTTTTCAACACACAAGTACATTCTGCAGAACTATATATTACGAATTTAGACAGCATAGATGTATTAAGATGTGTTTATATATTCCATGAAGATTTCTTGGCTCAAGCACTGAACACCGATGCTCTAAAAGAAAAGGGGGAAAAAAATGGTTAAATAATATTTCACAGTACTATTTAAAATTTGTGACATTCCAACTAGGAAAGCGATGGAACCATTTTCCTTCTAAAAATAATGTTTGGAAAATTATGAATTAAACTACACATAAAAGAATGAAGTCCGTCAAACTTAGTTTGTAGGATATTTTTAACCTCCTTTATGCTTCCATTCGTTTTCAAGCATCAGAACAGCCCTCCGGGTGATGGCGAAACCACACCAGAAAGTATAATCTTAACACTATGATAGATGAAAATTACTGCAATGTGTTCCAAGCCAGTGTCTGATTTTGGAAAGTAAGAAAAATCTATAAAAACAAAAACATTGTTAGAGGACAATCACATTGAAAGTAGATTGAATTATCAGTCAAAGATAACACATTTCTTACTGGAAATACAATCCCATCTCGGCAAACAGCCGGCACTTTGATGGTATCAGGCCCAAAAATACACAGCAGTGGATATCTATTTTTGCATAGCTCTGTGTGTCTGTTCAATTACCTTTAGGAGTTTCCTGCAACACAGTTCTGAAAATAAAACTATGCTCATCTCATTTCTTGTTGTGAGGACTGTCGTCTCTTTACTGCAATCATATGGATGTTGTATAATACTGTAAATACATCACCATATAAGCCACTGACAAGCTATGCTGTGCTGTGGCATTAACATCCCCCTTAGGACCAACACAGGGCTTTGTTTCTCTGAATTATAAACTCTGTCTTGTTGTTTTTGTCTGTAAAACTGATAAATATAGAGCTGTGCTAAATTTCAAACAATAGGTGTGTACCCATACATTTAGATCATGAAAACGCACCATAAATAGGAAATTGGATTCACAATAACAGCTATATTTTTTCAAAAGTTTGTGTAAAATCAAGTAGGGATGTAAACAAATGAACCACTTGCAATTATTTATTGAATATTTACTTATTAGATAGAATTGCTCCATTGTGCAACACATGCTGCAAACTGGTGACACCACACTAATTGAGGGAGTAGAAGACACAGCTGTTTACATCTTGTTCAAAGCCACTTTATGCTGTTCGAGAGCCACGAAAATGTATTTACTGGAGTATAAATACCGTAATTTTCGGACTATTTTCCCCATTTTTCAACCTTGCGGCTCATATAACAATGCGGCTTATCTATGGACTTTTACAGCTAACGGCCACTATGGCAATACCTAAATCTATGGATTTTACCATCCACCATGTTGACGTCACATTTGCTTCAACACAAAAGTACGCCAGCCACGCGCGGGGTTGCGGAGGTCCACCGGAAGCAGAATTCTACCGCGAGTGGTACAAGACAGAACGACAGCGAGAAAGACGGACATTGCGAGCGCAAGACAGTTTGTGTGTAAACATAAAAAAATTGTGGCTTATAGTCCGGTGCAGCTTGTATATGTACAAATCATGCAATTTAGCTTCTGCGGCTTTATTACAGTATCTATGAGCTAAATCAGGGCATGTCTCTAGATATTTACATTTGCAAACCGTCACCAACTGGAGCTGTCGCTGCCTCTAAGTAGCATCCATTTATTTCCTTGTTTAAAGGCGAGGCTAGCAGAACAAAGTCTCTCCCAGCAACAAATGCTGCATAAGGATGAAACAGTGACACAAACAAATTAGCCTATTCGGAATTTGCAAATAGTCTGGCAGTAAATCAGAGCTACATCCCCTGTTTTTATATTATAATTTTCAGTCTCTGGATAGGAAATCATAAGTGTCTTACATATTTCCTCTGTTCTATTCAGTAACATGGGTTCCTTTTATCTTATAGCTTCTAAATATGACTAGTTTAATAATGGGTACGAGTTTTTTATTTACTCAGCCAGTATTTAATACAGCTGCCAAAATAAATCGATAACATATTAGATGTACTTTTTTATTAATCCAACATATTATAAGAAAATGTTTAGGCCCTTACGTTAATTGAAATATGCGAATGATACAAGATAAAACTGCGTTGCTGTTTGTTTTTGTTTTTTACAAAAGGCAGCTTATCAACGATTCATTAGGGATTTAAGTTATCAATGTATTAATTAGTGTAAAGTTGGTCTGCGATGGACTGGCGACCTTTCCAGGGTGTACCCCTCCTCTCTTTCATTGACTGCTGGAGATAGGCACCAGCACCCCTTGCGACCCCACTCGGGACAAGCGTGTCAGATAATAGATGGATGGATGTAAAGTTGGTGAATCTTATCGATCAACTAATTTAGACACATAACTAAATATATATGATTTAATTTTATTGCCAAACAAAATTAGACTTTTACAGAAATTCGCCAATTATGCCATAAACCAAAACTAAAAAACCCAGACATGTGACTTTTCTTGTCTTAATACTATATTTGTGTTGCTCAGTGTCACAAAAGAAAAACACCAGAAGGCGATCATTAGACATTTATGAACACCTCACGTCCCCCCACCGCCACCCCCCAACCCCACCCGTCTCTTTCTGATCGCTAATGTTGAGCTCAGCTATTTCATCTCACACTTGACTGAAGTCAGTTGTCACACCGAATTAGAGAGACATGGGTGGGCTTCGGTGTTACTCGAGGACATCGGCGGGCCAGTGTTGACTCGTCAGGCTCTAAACCGTTAAACCGTCTGAGCAACAATGGTAACATGAATGATTTAGAGTGAGTAAGAGAATGCACAAATGCTTTCCCTTGGCTCTCCCATAGGACGCATCCTTCATTTAAGCTTTCCAGAAACAAAACACCGAGGCTAACTGACTGGAATAAAGGGTGTGGCTCAGCGTATTTTGTTTATCTGAAAAATCTGCTGCAATACAACAAAAAAAAACCACCCGCCTCTTTAAGCACACCCACCCCAACACATAAGGCTGCCATAAGGTGATTAAATGGAACACCTTCCACTTTGATTCACAATCAATACACTTTTTCATCCATTACAGCATAAGTTGGGCATGGGTGCAAGTGTAACGAGTGGAAATATGTCACACAAAATAACTGTTTACTTCAGCGTGGGAAGCAAAATGAAATATAAGAGCAATTAGTCAATTAAAGTCGTGAGCATAGAAGGAGGTTTCACCCGCAGCCAGCAGCAAATCATTGGATTTTAATCATTAGAGGGCATTCTGGGAAAAGATCCAGATTTGGTGCGTTATAAAAAGCAAGTTACTCTCCTTCATTTCTAGGAATTTGTCTCATTAATTCCTTCATTGCAGGCTTTACGTCTGTAGTAAAATATTGTACTGAAAGTGGAACACAAAATTGAGCTGTAGGCTGAGAATAATGGGGTGGCCATATTGATAACCCTTTCTTTGTTACTCTGTCTCTTTAAAAAAAAAAACTGTTTGAGCTGAAAACCTTTTAATGACCAAATGCATTGGAAAAATCCATTCAGAGTGAAAAATAACTTTAGTTTCAGTGCTGAGGATCTATTATTTTGTCATGCAGTTTACAGATCTTGTAAGGAGTGAGTAAAAGAACAGCTATTGAAAGACAGTCTTCTTTAAGAATAACAATAATCATTTATGGGATACAGGAGGGTTGAATAGGGCTTTCTGGTAAAATGTGGGGTATAAAACTCTACAATTAGATCATGTTGAAACAAGTTGGTGGCAGTGTTATACTGTGGGTTTATCAATCAGAATGACAATCATACTTTTTTCAAGATTCGAGACAACAACAGAATGATGGGTAAGAAGACCTAGATCCGATTATGAATCAGTAGTTGTTCACAGGTGCATCCATTCTGACTAATTCTGAGCTATTTTGCAAAGAAGCAAGAGAACATATTCTGGGTCAGTAAGTCATTTTTTTATTATTTTCTTTATTTCTAGGACTTAATAAAGGAGGCTGAATGGTCAAAAAAACAAAATCCAGATATCCTCAGTCTAGATCCGTGGTTCTGCAAGTTTTAAAGAAAAATTAGGTCATCAAGGAATAATCAATGGATTATTTATACTTAAAACTAATATGTTTGCGGTGATTTAATGAATTTAGTGTTAATCAGTAAAAAAAATAAACACCGACCATTTTTGCCCAAATATAGTAACACCTCACTGCTGACATCTTCCGGCAGTGACGTCACGGTGCGGTAAGCCTAGCGCCATTCTCTCCGCTTTACAAGCAAAATCAATGGGAACTACTAGACACACCTGCAATCAACAACAATTATTGAAGATTTCCAGAGGACTTCACCATTGAAATTCACCAGAGCTATAGTGAAACTGACAATGCCCACGTGACTGGCAGCTGGATGTTGGAATACATCGGGTAAAAGTCGAAAAAGATGAGTTATTTCACCTTTCTGAATCCTGATCCTCCACGGACGGGTTGGTCGTTGGATCGCCAACTTGAAGAGGGAGGATTTGCAATTTAACTTCTGGCCAGAGAAAAAACACGTAATATGTAGCCAACATTTGGAAGAAGAATGTTTTCAAGATGACTTGGATAATAGCGCGTTGTGACAAACACCAGATACAGCACTGGGACTTGATCAACAGCCGATACCGTGACGTCACTCCGGTAGGTGGCAGTAGTGTTCTTTGACAAACATGGATGCCTCCAGTAAAGCATATTCAAATGACATTACTCTTAATCTAAAACACTGATCATTTATTGAACAGTATATTATTATTTCATATTAAGTACTTTCAGAAGTTAAAATTCGGAATATGACCGTACTTTTCCTTTAAGGCTATGTTCACACAGCAGCCTGAGTTGCCCCAAATCCCAAAATTTTTTTTGACATATGCGACCTCTATCTGATCTTATCATGACAGTCTGAACAACACAGATCCAATTTTTTTTAATGCGACCCAGGCCATTTGACTATGTGGTCCTGAATCTGACCTTTTCAAATGCAACCTGTGTCTAAAGGGCCAGGTTGCATTCATCCGACCTGTACGCCATTAAAACTTGCCAAAGGTCACTGTTTTGTGCCTTGCTATGTAGAAGCAGGAAGAAAAACAATCATTTGTGGAGGATAATGCGGAGAGCAGTCTTTATTTTCAACCATCTTGAAAAGATTGTGTTTTTAATGCACTGGCTGAGGTTAGGAAAGATCCCCAGATGTGATCTAGCACTACCATCATGTTTATTTTTTGCTACATGTGACGTCATTGCTACAGCGCATGCGGGAGAAGTTGGATGAATGCAGTTCACATGGGAAATCACATGAAAGTCTCATATATTTGGAAATGTGAACGACGACGCAAGAAAATCGGATCTCAGAAAAAACTCAGAATTGAGCATTAAGGCCTGCAGTGTGAATGAAGCCTGAATGCTTGGTGCCACACCTGACTTATATTTTAAAGGGGTGGTTGAAATCAATCATTTGAAGCAGGTGTGCTGCAAACAGACAATGTCTAAAACATGCAGAGCAGTGGGTCTTGAGTACCAGGACTGAGAACCATTGATCTAGAGCAAAGCCCACAAACAAAAAAAGTGAAGAAAATATAATCTGTGAAATACAAACTTCAAACTTCCATTTGTTCTTCCAACAGTAATAGAAAAAGATTCCTTCCAAAATACATGCCACACTTGTCATGACTCTGCAGTTTTTGGTTCTGTGTAATTTTTGTTTCTTTAGTTTTCAGTTATATTTTGATTCGTGTCTTTTTGTGTTTTCTAGTTTATTAGTTACATTTCCATTTTGTGTTATTCTACAGGTGCTGGTCATAAAATTAGAATATCATGAAAAAGTAGATTGATTTCAGTAATTCCATTTAAAAAGTGAAACTTGTATATTATATTCATACATTACATACAAACTCATATATTTCAGATGTTTATTTTGTTTAATTTTGATGATTACAAATGACAACAAATGAAAATCTCAAATTCATCATATCAGAAAATTAGAATATTACTGAAGACCAATAAAAAAGGATTTATAGAAATGTTGGCCAACTGAAAAGTATGAACATGAAAAGTATGAGCATGTACAGCACTCAGTATTTAGTTGGGCCTCCTTTGGCCTGTATTACTGCAGCAATGCGGCGTGGCATGGAGTCGATCAGTCTGCGGCACTGCTCAGGTGTTATGATAGCCCAGGTTGCTCTAATAGTGGCTTTTAGCTCTTCTGAATTGTTGGGTCTGGTGTATTGCATCTTCTTCTTCACAATACCCCATAGATTTTCTATGGGGTTAAGGTCAGGAGAGTTTGCTGGCCAATTAAGAACAGGGATACCATGGTCCTTCAACCAGGTACTGGTAGCTTTGGCACTGTGTGCAGGTGCCAAGTCCTGTTGGAAAATGAAATCTGCATCTCCAAAAAGTTGGTCAGCTGCAGGAAGCATGAAGTGCTCTAAAACTTCCTGGTATGTGGCTGCGTTGACCCTGGACCTCAGAAAACACAATGGACCAACACCAGCAGATGACATGGCACCCCAAACCAACACTGACTGTGGAAACTTTACACTGGACTTCAAGCAACGTGGATGAAGTGCCTCTCTTCTTTTCCTCCAGACTCTGGGACCTTGATTTCCAAAGGAAATGCAAAATTTACTTTCATCAGAGAACATGACTTTGGACCACTCACCAGCAGTCCAGTCCTGTTTCTCTTTAGCCCAGGCAAGACGCTTCTGACGCTGTCTGTGGTTCAAGAGTGGCTTGACACAAGGAATGCGACAGCAGAAACCCATGTCTTTCATACGTCTGTGTGTGGTGGTTCTTGAAGCACTCACTCCAGCTGCAGTCCACTCTTTGTGAATCTCCCCCACATTTTTGAATGGGTTTTGTTTCACAATCCTCTCCAGGGTGCGGTTATCTCTCTTGCTTGTACACTTTTTTCGACCACATCTTTTCCTTCCCTTCGCCTCTCTATTAATGTGCTTGGACACTGAGCTCTGTGAACAGCCAGCCTCTTTAGCGATGACCTTTTGTGTCTTGCCCTCCTTGTGCAAGGTGTCGATGGTCGTCTTTTGGACAACTGTCAAGTCAGCAGTCTTCCCCATGATTGTGTAGCCTATAGAACTAGACTGAAAGACCATTTAAAGGCTTTTGCAGGTGGTTTGAGTTAATTAGCTGATTAGAGTGTGGCACCAGGGGCCATCAATTTTGAACCTTTTCACAATATTCTAATTTTCTGATATGATGAATTTGAGATTTTCATTTGTTGTCATTTGTAATCATCAAAATTAAACAAAATAAACATCTGAAATATATGAGTTTGTATGTAATGTATGAATATAATATACACGTTTCACTTTTTAAATGGAATTACTGAAATCAATCTACTTTTTCATGATATTCTAATTTTATGACCAGCACCTGTAGTCATTTTTATTGTATTGAAGTTCTTATGTATTGTTTGCCCTCTGCTGCCCTCTAGTGTCAGTCTCTTTTTCCCTAGCTTCCTTCTAGAGTCCTCTGTCCACACCTGCTCCCTATCTGCTGATTAGCCTGGTCTTTGTTCTGTCTCCCATTTATACACCTCATGTTCAGTCACCATTTTTTGGTAGGTTGTATTTTTGGATCTCTGCTTCAGTTTTTTAATTAAACCAACAAGATTTAATCTCTGTTTCACTCATCTCAGCATTTGAGTCCTCAAGCAACCTCACCCCCCGACTCTGTTTTTTGAAATCACATCTGAAGATTCATAGCTTCTTCCTCTGATCATTCATTTAAAACACTTTTCTTGTCCTACTGCTCTTTCTTTATTCACCCCTCCTCGGTGAAAACTCCACCTTGCCGACCTCTCAGCTTCTCAGTCTTTCCTTCCCCTCTTTTGGTTTCCCTTCCCCCACTTTGACTTTCCGATCCTGCACCTCCCCTCCCTCCATCCCGCTCCTTGCTGAGCAGGTGAGGAAATCAATCACCGATCGCTTGATTCCCCCTGCAGCAGTTCACACCCCAGCAGAGGAGTTTTCATCATCGACTGGTGCCGCCCCGGTAGGCGCGTTTGGACAAAGACTCGGTGAAGGGAGTGTATTTCAGTGGCTCTGACTTGTTAATACTCTGTCTTACACCACTTTGGAACAAAGGGGGAAGACAAACATCTTGCAAGCTGCTTTTTTCCTTCATGCCTCATATTTTTCACAAAGCTTGTGTTGCCCCTGTCATTGTTTAGTGAGCCCTTGTGACTGTGGAGATTTCTAATGATAGGGCAGAGTTGGCCGTGCTGCTGTTATTAACATTTCACAGCCACACACACACACACATCCAGGCCCGTCATTGTCCTGTCACAGCCGCAGGCTATTTTTGGATGCTTTGCCCACATCCCTCGCTGAAAACGCCTGCCCTCTCCCTCTCCTCCCACTGCACCCATCAAACCCCGTGTCACCCCGTGTCACCCCGTGTCACCTCGCCGTCCAATCAGAGCCTTCTACAAGCGGCTCTGACAGGAAGCGGAGCTGACAGCCTACCAATCAACTAATAACCACCCTTTTCAGGGGGAGGTTGATGGTGCTCATTGTGGATATGGATGCAGTATTTTACGGCTATTTACGGTGTAATTACAGCTTGATTACATAAATACACTTTGCTTTGATATGAGACAGGCAAACTGGTAAGGTGCACATGCTAAGACTGATTTTATTGCATACCAACGCTCTAGAAAGATAGCAATGGAACACAAAGGGGTTTAATTAGGGAGCTTGACAAATATTTTTAGATCCAAATAAAAAGGGGGAGGGGTAAAGATTTTTATGCAAGATATTTGAAACAAACATATGTGCTATACATCAGTTATGTCACACCACCAATCAGCATAGGTGAGATTAACATCAGGAGAGGAGGAGAGTTTTGTTATGTTTTTTAATATTAGTGAGAGCAGAAGTTTGTTAGAACAGTATTTTATAATTTTAGATGGAAAAATGCAACCATTATCCAATTAATCTTTTATTAGTCGAGGTATCACAGCTCTTCAGTCGTTAACAAGCCAAAAAAATTTGTTTTTAATATAGACAACACGGTTCAGGGTGGTGTGACCTGGGGGAACTCTTTGAGATTTTTACTATTTTCTGCCTCTTCAGCAGGAAATAGCAACCACTAACAATACTAAGGATACTGATAAGTTTCTTTAATTCTTCATACTATGTGATTGCTTCTTCTTAATCCAGATTACTTCAGACAAATTATACCTAAACAGAATAGTTCTCTTCTGAATACAAATTATTAAAACAATCTAAGATTTAAATTAAGATTCAAATTTTTACTTTTATTCATTTCAATTTAATTTTGTAACATTTTGTACAATCTGTGGCCTAATACCGAACGGCCTGGCAATCTAAAGACTCCAATGTCAATGAAAGCACCAATGTTGACACCATTTGGCGCGACACTGAACCAGATACGGACAAGTAATCTCTAAATAGGTGCATAAGAATATCCTTTTTACTATATGTGTGAATATCAGAGGTCCACAGATCCGGCTGTTAGTCAGTGTTGGTTAAATTTCAACACAATTTACCCTAACCGGAAACTGGATAAGCCTTTACAGCTTATCGCTGATATTTTCAGCATTCGGGGTCAAATCAAAATCACAGAAAACAAAGAAATGATTTTTCATAGAAGAAAATATATCTTCTATGAAATCATAGGACTGATTAAAAAATGTCGATAAATTTGTGCTGCCGGAGAGAGCGAGCCTTTAAGCAGATAACAGGAAGGTTGATTGTGTGAGAACAAGGATGCTCAGCTTGATCCATTTTAACCTCTTCTACTGTTACTGTCATTTTGGGTTTGGAAATTTTGTGAGCCTTTGGGAAATATCTTCTTTTTCAGGGAACAATACATGGATGTGTATGCTAGCTGTGCTAACCTTTCTAATCATTGTAAAAAAGCTGCAAAAAGGTATGAATTATTAGATAAGCATTTTGTCTTTGTTTCAAATAGTAAACAATGATAATGATAAATTATGGAAGGCAAAAAAAAGGTATTGAGATGGTGTATTTATGTCTTTATACTATTGACAACAAACTGAGGCTCTGTTCACATAAAGGGAAGGTTACTCCTAAACACATAAATACTTTATAAAACCTGCGTATTCATATGAAGTGGATGCTGTGGCAGTTTATAACTGAACGTTTTAAAACTAGGTCCCAGTGTGGAAATTTTCAAAACTTTACTTGAGATGCTTACATCAACAGCCCACATCTATAGACAAACACGCATGTGTCACATTAAGAAATGACAAGAAAAATGAACATAAATTTAAAAAACTCATAAATAAAAGTTTTAATGCCAGGGATACCCAAGAATTATTATTGTTAAAATGTTCACCCAAGTTTTTCTGAAATTACTCAAAAGAGCTTAGCTTATCATATTTGAGCTACAGGGATTATATAAACCCAGGACCTTTAAGTATATAATCCTTTATCTGGCTGATTTTACAAGGTTTCTAACCAAACTTAGCGCTGTCTGTTTTTTCTGGTTCTAAGTCCAAGTTATACCTGCAAATATAGAGCCAGTGACATAGTGGATGTTCTTAAAATTCTGATAATCTCTAACCGCAATTCATCATCAAAAGTCATGGTTTTATTTCCTTGGTGAAGTTGTTCTGAAGCATAAAATGAAACCACTACCATCACAAAAAGCAATTTACAAGAACATAAAAATAAGGAAGAGACAAAGAGAAGGATTTAGATGTCAGAATAAGAAGCAGACACTGAACTGAATAAAAATGCAAAAATTCAAGAAGGGAGCATTCTGAAGGAAAAAATTGGATAAGCAAACCATCTTTGGAAAGAAAAAAGCTGCTCTGCTTTTGAAAGATCTTCTTGCTTTAGGCCTCAAAATATTGTCTCCATGCTGCTCTTTCTGAGCAACCAGCAACCACTGAATTTGAAACCTCTCCTTTCCACATGCACACACACAAATAAAGCCATCTGAACTGTTTGTCACTGGCATTACCATTTCTGTGAAAAATCATTAACTTGCCTTTTAAATCACCAAAGGCAAGCTGAGAAGGGGGCTACACCACGCTGCTCTTCTTCTCTGGCTGTAAACTAAACCTGAAAACATTCTACAGCCACAACTAATGGAGCTACTAATACTAATATTCAGATCAAACTTTCTGATTTATGAAACTACTGTATCTTTAAAAAAAAAAGGTTTTATGAACTTTTTATTATTTTTTTGGTAACGCTAAAGTTTTGTAATATGAGCCGCACTTTTTGAAAGATTTTCCTTAGTTAAATATCTCTGAACAGAGCTTCTTAAACACAAATGTCCCATTTTCACAAATCTAAAGATTCTGAAGAACATGGCGGCTTCAGCCGATGAAACTAGCGTTAGCGTGGCTATCGAGCAAGTTTTATCGGAATTACAGAGTATTTCTTCACTGATAGAAGAGCAAAACACTGCTCTGGAGGCTTTTCTCAGAGGAAAAGATGTTTTTGCTCTTCTCCCGACTGGTTTCGGCAAGAGTAGCCTGGCTAGAGGTTGTGTTGTCGTCGTCGGTCTGTTAGTACGTCATATGCTTCGTTGATCTGATTGGTTTATTTGGCCCGTCTATCACCAACATAGGCCAATCAGCTAATCAGTATTTTCGCCCCTTCCCAAAATTACTGCAACGGAAGGTTTCCAGATGGATATGTGGAGCAAATCCATCTGGCGGGGTCAGGTTACCCTTTTAGAAGAACAGAAGAAATTTTTTACAGCCCCGAACTAGACTAAGTAATGGGTCAAACTAGTTATAAAGAAAAAAATAAGTCATGAATGATTTTGTTCTTTCGAGAAACAAAGGACTTGTTTTACCCTATATTTCCTGATAAAGGTTTCTCAACAAAAAAAAACGTAAAAAATGTAATAACTAAATTGTTAAAAAGATCAAACAAACTGCTGTATAAACAAAAAAGAAAAAAAAAAAGTAGCTTTATGAACTAAACAGCCCCAAAGTTAACTAGTCCACCCAACTGAGAACAGGAGAGAGGATCATTGGGGCTCCTCTTCCCTCCATTAAGGACATTTCATCTCCAGCCCGTGACATCATCACTGACCCCTCAGACCCCCGACATGGACTGTTTTCCCTGCTGCCCTCTGGGAAGAGGCTTCAAAGCATTCGATGCAGGTCCAGCAGATTCCGAAAACAGTTTCTTCCCCACTGCCATCAGACTGCTGAACTGTTGAAAAAACTCTAAATCGTGACTCTGCATCAAAATGACCATATCAATGCGTTTTTTTTCCACCACCTTTTTTCTCTCACGATGTTTACACTTATATCACTGCTGCACTGGAAAATGGAAATGTCATGAGAGCTGTAACAAAAGTTGTCTGAGGCCCCGTCCACACGAAGCCGAACCCTGGCCTAAACGCACAAATTTTCCACCAAACCAGCCTCTCATCCATACGAAGCCGGCGTTTCGGGGGTCTGTAAACGATCTTTTTTTTATTAAGCCTTCAGAGTGGGGAGATTTTGAAACGCCGTTTTCGCGTTTCCATCTTTAAGCTCTAACCGCATTTTTTTTTCTTACACGCATGCGTCATAGCGTCGCCTCTAAACACGCATGCGCGACACAGTATCACAACAACAATGGCGATGTACTGTGTTGAATGGTTGCTGCTCATGCTACACACCCTGCTGTCGGGCTTACAACAGAATTTTCTTCTTCTGGAATATCTCCAGGAAGAACAGAGCAATATCGACGACATAGTTCAGCACCTGAATTTAACTGAACCATTAAAATGGACCCGCAGGGCAACCATGTATAAATATTAGTGCGCATGCCCAACATTTCGTCGCCTATTTTTGCTTTTGCACCACAGCGCCACTTACAGGCATGGCATACATTTTGCAGCGTTTTCATGCATTCGTGTGGACGATCACATTTATTTTACGTCTCCGTCTTTACGACAAACGTTCTGGAAAATATTAGCATTTCGTGTTCGTTTTGACTTCGTGTGGACGGGGCCTAAGTCGAAGTCCAGCTATTATTATCAATCCAACTGGTTCACAACATTAACCCAATCCTGAAAATGAATCTGTGAGCTCACCACAGGATGTCAAATGCTTGAAGCTTCACTTATTTTTAGTAGAGTGCTAAGAAAGGCTTAAACTTAGATTAAAAAGTACATAACTCATTAAAGATGGCCAGTTGACAGTAGACTATTATGTCAGAGAAAAATATAGCATTCTATGTGCTGACATGGTAGCAAATTGTTCATTTTATGTTCATTTTATCCCGACACTATAAAACATACAAAGAAGGGATGCACCATTAATGATATAAAGCTTTAAAGATTTGACAAGATATTTGATGACATGTAATTTATCTTTTCAGGTTTAGACGCACAGAACAGAATAATAAAAAAATATCTTTATCATCCTTAATTTTAATATTTTATACTTAAACCTGGGCTAGCTGTTCACCTGAATTTTTCCACTTATCTTAGATGCTCTTTTTTTTTTCACATAAAAAACAGCGCTTTGGTATAAGCTTACACAAATAATTTTGAATCATAGAAGTTAATGCTCGAAGATGAAAGTCTAAACGATTGTGGAAAACAAAGAGGTTTAAAAAAATAGTAGACAGCGAAGAAGAGCGAATTGAAAATATCTTCGACGTGGAGCAAGTAATTACTTTGCTGTTCCATTATTAATCCTTCCTAGTCCAGATAAGAATTGCATGAGAGTTGTATACATAATTAATAATGGAGACTGGAGTGTCCGTTGCTTTCTTTTCAGCAGTGGATGGGTGCATGACAAAAAAAGAGTGACAACTATTGAAGAATAACATGAAACCAAGGAAAACACCATGGAGCACTTCACCAATGTCTAACAAGTGGGACCGGACAGGCTCCTCTTGCCTTCTTTTCATTAAATACTCATATTCCAACTCTGAATTAGAAGAAAACGCGATTATTAGGAAGAGAAAACGTCTGTTTGTGTTCATGTCATGCAATATTGTTGCTCAAACGGCTCCCTGTAGCCTCATGAATAATCCAATGAAAGCTGATTAATTGAAACCCATCCAGTAAACGATGTACTTCATCACTGGTTTAATAATGCAAAGGGGTCCCTCAGTTGTGTACAGACACAGCTCTATAGATTATAATTGGACTCAGCCATAGTATTGCACATCTCTTGGCAAAAGAAATAAAAAGAAATAAAAGAGTCGCAGGATTCTGGGTTTCTCAATCTGAAAGACATATAATCAAACACCAGGCAGTCATATTTTCACACTAGCTTGCTTATGCTGCTACTCTTTATCCGATTAAATCAAGATTGCATTTGTGCGGTGTCCTCTGACCTTGTCTTGTCTGAGTCATCCAGATAGAGGCCCAGAGAGGATTAAAGCACAGTAAAGGTCAGAAGGGAACCACTGCTTTCATCCATACCAGCACAACACTGCTGCATTTCACGCAGGTTGTACATAATACGGCCTGTCACTCCTAATGTAGGTAGCATAAGGTAACAGGCTGGAAGAAAAGTGAGGAGAAACAATGCTGGCTAATACTCTTGGTAATGCTTCATTTATTCCCCTGAGGAAGATTTCGTTTTTTGTGTGTATGAACACTAAAGAGAAGTCTGGGTTTATTTTTCTAAAATACTGCAATGCAGCCACTGCTGTGGATTTTAAATAATCTCCAAAAGGGATTAGGTTTGTTTATTAGATAAGATAGGAGCCAGTTACCAGTTCATATGAATGAGGAAATGTTTCAAGGCTTCAAAAAGTTTAACAAATAGCATTTCCAGTCATGCCACTGCTATGGTTTGGAAGTTTAGTACTGAACAGTTTTTCTTTCTTCTTTTAGTTACATAAGGGCTGATTATTGAAATCATCTTCAACGAATTTAGTAAATCTTTGCAGACATGCAAGAACTTTTTCGATCAGGCCACGTTTCAGCTAACCTGACTCTGCCAGATGGATTTGCTCCGTATATCCATCTGGAAACCTTCCGTTGAAGTAATTTTGGGAGGGAGCAAAAATACTGGTTAGCTGATTGGCCTATGTTGGTGATAGACGGGCCAAATAAACCAATCAGATCAACGAAGCATATGACGTACTAACAGAGCGACGACGAAGAGGAGCCAATTGATAGATCAAACTCTTGCCGAAACCAGTCGGGAGAAGAGCAAAAACATCTTTTCCTCTGAGAAAAGCCTCCAGAGCAGTGTTTTGCTCTTCTTTCAGTGAAGAAATACTCTGTAATTCCGATAAAACTTGCTCGATAGCCACGCTAACGCTAGTTTCATCGGCTGAAGCCACCATGTTCTTTAGACTGAACTGTCGTGCTTCTCGTTGCGTCACACCTCAACCCGCCTCAAAGCCAACGCTGATTGGACGTTCGTTTGGTGAACGGCTCCAAATTTCTTTAACGGAGAGTCTCCAGACTGATCTGCGAGTGAAACCTTGAAAGCTCGCGAGATCAGGATGGTCTCACGAGGCTACGTTTCAGCCTCATGGTGCGTCCTGCGTCGTGCAGTATACAGGGAGTAACGAGGGGAGATCAGCCTCTCACGACCACCTCCTGATGAGGAATCTTAAGGTCGGGAGAAAATCAATCATGTTTGAAAGTCGGCCGTCGTGAGGTGGTCATGAACAAATCCTGCTGTTGAAGCAGAGCTACTAGCCGATTTAGTAGAATCTCACTCACATCGGATGTGCAAAGAAGGGAGTTCTTCTTCCTTCAGATTGACGAGTCCGACCAGCACCATCTCTTAGCGCTGCGCCCGATGTGTGGTTTTTGGACGTGCAGTGTGAGCAGGTAGATCACATCAGAGCATCGGGCCGCACCGTTTAAGAACATACATCACGTTCTTAACTTTTAAACCCTTCGATTTTATCGTTAAGTTTGAGATGTAGCTTCCTGCAATGATTGAAAATATTGCATTGTATGCCCGGCTTAACTGGATTATAGAGACTGTAAACGATGCTTTTAGCTGACAGAGCAACCCACTTACAGCAGGAATTATATCAAAATTGTAAAAAAAAATATATATATACATTTTCCATTTAAGATTTGTTTTTTAAACTTTCCTTCTGTCAATATTCTCTATCCAGAACTCCTTAAGTGGAAAAGTTTTCATTTCACCTGGTTTAAATTCATAATAACAAGTCTTTAAGGAAACTTTTGTTATCCGACTATTAATTGATTAATTGAAAAGACAATCGACAGAATAATCGATTTGCAAATTAATCGTTATCAGTTTACATGAAGGAGTGTTTTTTGTTAGGGAAGTCATGACCTGGAAACTAAAAAAAGAAGAAGCAACCCTCATGTTCTCAGACTCTGCGTATGTTGGTGTATCAAGATCAAACCTCAGTTAATAGATTTTATGTTCAGCATTCTAAGGACTCCAACAATAAACATATCATTTCAGCAACAGAAAGCTAATGTTTGTTTCTTTTGTAACTTAAAGATAAGCAATAGGGTTATCCGAGAAAACTTTTTTTCACAGATTTTTTCTAAAGGCCATGAGAGACAAGTCGTACTTTAACACACTTTGATACTCTAAAGCAGGATTATTCTCTTCTTAAAGGTATAGTGGCGAATTTTTTGAAAACACCTCTTCATCCTCTGACATGGGAGCTGGCTCGGAGCTCGTCTGCCTGGCTGTGTGTTTCCTGGACAGGGCCGCCTTGTACAGTTGCTTTTTGTATCGCTGCTTCTTACCCCATTTACACTACCCTTGAAAAACCGTGCTGAGACCGGTCCGAGCTCAGTAACTGAGATAACTTATCGTGTGTAAATGGAAAGCAAACTGAACTGAACTGCAGACCAGTTCCAGAGGTGGGCTCGGCTCGGTTTTTCCCTGGCTCGGTTCTCTGATAACAACAGCGCAGGAGCAGAACGCGTCATCTCCGTCTGGCTGCACATCGCGATTCACACTCCATTCCAGTAGGTGGCAGTAATGCCCCTCCAGAAACAGAAGAAGAACAACTTCTTCTTCAACTATAAACAGCAATCGAAATCTTCTCCACGCAACATTTTAAATAATGGCATTTTAAACAATAACACCGAAGTACAGCAATAATAATCAAGCATAATTTTCTGAATGTGACGGCGCTGCCATTTTGATTTGCTTGACTCCCTCCTTCTTCGTCTTCTTCTTCTTGTGTTTAATGGTGGTTGGCAAACAACTTTCGTCCATTACCGCCACCAACTGCTTGATTTCCTCCTTCAATGCTGGCAGTAATACCGCAGATCGTCACTAGGAGGCGAGGAGTCGAGGAACCGAGATAGCGTGATGTGTAAACGGTCATCAGAACAGAGCTCTGCCTGGTTAACTGATCCAAGCTCAGACCGGTCTCAGCATGGATCGCTTTTTCAAGGGCAGTGTAAATGGGGTTTTTCTCTCCTTGAACCCCAGTCGGCCTCTGCAGATGGCCGCTCACACTGAGCCTGGTTCTGCTGGAGGTTTCTTCCTGCTAAAAGGGAGTTTTTCCTCTCCACTTTCGCTACAAGCATGCTTAGTGTGAGGGATAACCTTCAAGTCAATGAGTCGATGTAATCAACTGGTTTTCCTTAGATAGAAAACTTTGAATCAATTTGACTGTATGGTCTGGTAAACTGTAAAGTGCCTTGAGATGATGTGTGTTGTGAATTGCCGTTATATCAATAAACTGAATTAAAATTCAGGGTTTAAAAACACCCAATTTAACCACAAGGGTCTCTAATGCATTGTAACAAAGCTAATAATAAGCTAATTGTATCCGATACATTTTTTAAGCAAAAGATTAGGAAATATTTTTTATTATACTTGAATTTAAGAAATCAAATGTGGCATTAGGTCTTGTTTTAGGGGGAGGGTTTCAAACCACCCAAAGAAAGAAAAAAATATATAGACTCTTTCTAGAAATTATGAGTGTCCTAAAAACAGTCAGAAATGGTCCAACCTGTTCTGACACCAGAGTTGGACAGTTTGTCTGGAGCCCTATGCCTTTTTACTTTTTTCACAGAGCATATTAAATACTGTCGAGCTGTATTTAATCTGTGCTGCTTTGATTTCACACTGCTCAATGATGTTGTCCAATTTGCATTTGGAGGCAGACTGTTATTTCACAGTCTATGAAGCCCCAATAAGACTTTCCAAAACATCATTGAAGAGCTTTTTGAACATTTATGCTGCTGCTTCCACTTCTTTACAAGCTTGGCCTGATTCCACAGTTAAGGAGACATGTTCAGTAGCAAGTGTTGTGTAGGCAGAAAAAAAAATGAATTTAATTTTGTGATGAATTTAATTATCCAGTTGGAGGAATTTCAGGTTAACCTTTAATAATAGAAATGATGTGTTTTTAATCAGGTTAGCAATTTTTTTCTCTGTCATTAAACTTTTTTAAATGCTTCTTGATCAGGACTGGTTCTTTCTGGACGATTGCCTGGACTTGTGTCAACATTTTATGTCCATGTTCAACTTTTCCTATTTCACATACTTTGTACATCAGCCCTTCTTAAGATTTCATCCTTGCATACCTCAGCATCACCTGTGTATTAGAGCCATATATCATCGCAGTATTCTCTACCATCTTGTAAACCATCCATGTCAATCTTGCAGCTATCTTTTTGCTATAAATCATCTACACCATTCTGACCACAGAGACTCTTCACTGTATTTGCATTTATTCAAGCAGTCTTGCTATTGCTAATTTTAATTCTTACTCTCTCAAAATAGCACAACTATATTACTATATCAACAAATAACTATATAATATACTATATCTGTTATCTCTAGTTTAAATACATCACAACACTGTAACAGGCAAATGGGTTTCTATGGCAACAGCTAACCTAAACTACTATTTCCATGCCCATACACCACAGGAATCCAAATGATACACCCCTCTTGATTGAACAGAACATTATACACCTGCTGATGTGATGTGAATTGGAGCTATAGAAATAAACTGAATTGAACTTAAAAGATTAAAGCTTTCTTAAGAAAGTTTCTCTGAAGCCATTGTCACAAATATTTAATTGATTTTAGTAATCTTCATATAGTTGTAGGCTAACAAATGAGCTAGCTTTTTTACTGTAGCTTTGTAAAAAAACTCAATCTATAGAAGCTCATATCAATGTGATACAATGCTACATTCACAAGAAACGTTTAAGTCAGTTGCTGTGTTCTGAAGGCTGTTTGGTTTTTTAAAGTAGAGAAATCTTTTCTTTTTCTTAAAGGATATCTCTTGTGCAACACCATCAAAGATCAATCAGAACACTGATTTATGATACAGATGGAAGCCGTCTTTATTGTAATCCCAGCCTGATAACACAATATGGCTATACACAATAGCGCAAAACTTTGCAATAGTTTATTGTGATAATAAGTAGACATTTTTATTATATCTCTGTACACCACATGTATACATATTGTCCGTTTTCAATTGCTGCTGTTATCAATTCAATTTTTCTTGTCTAGTATTTCACCTTTAATAGTTGTTAAGATTTTATTTACTTTTTTGCTTTTCATACAGCAGTGATATCTTTTATGACCGGTAACTTCACAAACTATAACATAAAAAGGTTGTTTTGTGTTTTTTTTTTTTTTTATTAAAGGTGTATCATATGCCAAAGTAGGATTTAACGGTCTGATTCAAAGAAAAACACAGTGTGTATAAAATGTTTTTATGCATTTTTGGCACTAACATTTATTCTATAATCCATAAAGAACAGAGCCATGCATGCAGTGAGGAGCACCAAAGCCAACTGTGATAAATTATGGAAGAGCTATCAAAGAATTAAAGGCAGGGGTTGAAAGGGGTCTCTTTTGAAGCTGCACTGCAAGCCTGAATATGCATGGAGCATGCAGTAATGCTGAGTAGCAGGATTTCATCGAGAGGGTGCTGTGACCCTCAGGGATTACTACTTGGTATCTGGGTTGATAAGGATGTGCTTTAGCCCTGCAGCTAACAAAGTGGAAGCTCCAGCTAGCGAGGGGCTGGCGAGAGATAACCGGGGTGTGGGTGGGTTCTGGATTTCATTGCTGAATGCGGGAGGATAACGATGTTTACTTATCTTCACATACAGAATATGTGCAAAACTGATGCAGCCAAGGAAGGAAAGGAGTTTATAAACAACTAACGTCTACCGACATTTTGGTGTTAAAATTTCTGCATTATGTATGTTTGACTCCCTGTGCAGTTTCAAGACTTTTCATGACATTATCGCCTCTCACTAAAGCAACCTTCCATATATTTTTAGCCCGGTTCAGCAGATATCATCTCCGCCCTACAATATCAAGCCTGCAGATCATCACATAGAGTCAGTGGGATGCATGCATCCTCGCAATCAATCCCATCACTGCCTATTAAAGCAAACGTGGAGCACCTCATCCAGAGCAACCCTTCTCCTTTCATGTGGAGCTAATTAACTAACACTGTTGCTGGTAATTAATTACTATCCCACGCTAAAGGCCCCCGCTCGTTTGGGCAAATTAACGACATCCTCATTACTGTTGCTGTCTTAGGAGGGTTTAGGTAATGTGTGTGGGTTGCGTTAGTGTGTGTGCATGGCAGGTGTGCGGAGAACTGTGCAACAAGTGTCGTGTCAGTAAAAAAAAGTACGAAAATGCATTAAAAGGAGGGAGAGGGAAGAGATTCTGGGAATTTTCTGTGTGAAACTGTATTCCTTGGTGTTAGAATGTTCAGCATTCGCATCAACACCCACAAGTCTTCCATCACTCCATCCAGCCAGCCATCCAAGTCCAAAAATAAAGATCTGAGACAAAGCACAAAGGGACCTCCTGTGTGGTCAGTCTGGTTGCCCCCCACCCTCCTCATGTGGACAGGCAGTAAAATCTGAAAGCACCACATGAGGTGAACTGAAAAAGAGCCCAATAAATCCCCCAACTTAAACACACACAGAAGGTCAAGGCATTGTTCTTGTTCAAGCATTATCGTACCTTTTACACAACGTGTGTGTTCCTGACTGGGGAAACCATAGATGGCAGAAATTATTAAAATACTCATCTATGTTTTTAAAAAATCTTTATCTGTTTATTTTAACTGCAACTAAACTGAAATCCCTGCAAAGACTCAAAGTGGGAAACAGCTTAATGAGCTCCGGTGCTGCAGAAATCTGCAAACACATCTCTGAATCTCTTTATCACTTCAAAATGCAAGTACACTGTTGGCTTACAGTTTATCTTCTCTCAGCCTCAAGATCCAAGTAAACTCCCTGAACCAGTCTAAGGATACAGTTTTCATCTGAAAACTTTTTTTTTTTAAAGGGCTGTTTAAAGGAATAGTACACCCAAAACATGATTAGCCTTCATTTTCTACTCACCCCCATGCTGAACAACACTCTGGAGTACTTTTTTGATATCTCAAATGCATCTGGAGATCTGGGAGGCTTCTTGCTGTCTGCTGACATTCAAATAATGGAGGTCTATGGTGACCGAGACAGAAAGGTCCATAAAAGTCCACAAAAAACGTGTCAATATTCCTCCATACTGCTCGTCCAATGTATTCCAAGTGTCCTGAGTGGGTAGCATCCAGAATTTACTCGAAACGAAGTCATTTAGAATGTTTTTAGAGCATAAACAGTAGTGTATAGGATTTCCTGAAAGCGCGCACATGCGCGCTCACGACGCTACGGAAGCCAGATAAAACCTGCAATTGTTGTGCTATATTGATGTGTGTCTTTTAAATCCCAAAATGACAGAAATACACTAGAAAAAATCAAAATCTAGATAAGTAATTTTTTCTTAAAATAAGTGCATTTGTTCTTGAATTGAAGAGATTAGTGAGAAACCCTGCCAATAGAATAAGACAATTTACACGTACAGTAAAATAAGAAAACACAATTGTATTGTTGTATTTCAAGTGCATATTATCTAATTATCTTATTTTAAGAGTAAAAATACTCATTCCATTGACAAACCGTCTCATTTACCTACTCAAATTAAGGGTAAATGCACTTAATTTAAGAAATATTGACTTATTTTTAGATCGTTTTTCCAGTGTATAAGGATTTTCTTCAACAGATGATGAGATGGACTCATTGGGTGCTGACAGACTAAAGCCGGGCATACACTGCGCAATATTTCCAATCGTTTCACGCAGCTACAGCTCAAACTATACGATAAATCGCAGGGTTGAAAAGTTCACAGATCACAGGAATTTAGTTTTGCCCAAAGGTTTTGGGTTAAAATTCCTTGAACCTTAAATCACTTTTGCATGTTCTCTCTGGGTACTCCTGCTTCATCAGTGTCTAAAAACAGGACTGTTGGATTCCAATCGTTTCACGCAGCTACAGCTCAAACTGTACGATGAAATCGCAGGGTTGAAAAGTTCACAGATCACGATATATGTTCTTACACTGTGCGGCCTGAAGCTCTGATGCGATCTACCTGCTCACACTGCACGGCCAAAAACCACACGTCGGACTCAGTGCCAAGAGATTGTGCTGGTCGAACTCGTCAATCTGGATGAAGAAGAACTCCCTTGTTTGCACATGCAAAGTGATCAAGGTTCTGGTAAATCAGCTCAGAGACGCTTGTGGCTCCGCTTCAACAGCAGGATTTATCCATGAACACTTCACGACGGCCAACTAAATTTCAAACATATGGTCGGGAGGTGGTCGTGAGAGGCTGATAGCTCCTCGTTACCCCCCTGTATACTACACGACGCAGGACGCACCATGAGGCTGAAAGTCGGCCTGGTCGAAAAAATTCTCACACGACTGGAAAATCCAAATATAAATTTTTACCATTTCTCAAAGAAGATGAGAAATAAGTGCTTTTATTTCAGATGTATTATATATATATATATATATATATATATAATACATTTGGGGCAGTTCTTCACCTTAGTAATTGGCAAACTGCAAAGAATACTGGGTAATTTTTAACTTACCAACAGCTGGAACAAGTATGATTAATCAACTTGTACTGGCATTTTGTGATTAAAAAAAAACAACAAATTTTGTATATTTTTTTTTTAAATGGTAGTTAAGAAAAGTCACGTTTGCATTTTCCACCCCTGCATTCCTGTTGTGAAAAAGCTCTGTGTTTAACCTGGTTAGAAGCCTAATGTGAAACAAATGGACCACTTTTAATCCTGACCTTTTATATGCTAATGAGTTGGAAAGGATAGAAAAAGTTGAATCTATTCGATATTATTTTTGTGTTTCAACTCTTAACTTTGTTAAATTTCACCTTTTGAGAAAAAAAATTACTGAGGTCAGCTCGGTTTACCACTGCTGCTTATTTTCATTTTCTGAAGTAACGCAATGACTTTAAAAACTCACACAATGTCACATGACTGCAATGGAAAGTTAAACAGCACTTTGAGTTGGATACAAATTTTATCATAATTCTGAATAAAAAACTTTCCTTAAGTTGGAAATGTATATTGCATGTGCATTATCGTGCATCATTATGAATTTAATCAAAGCTTTCTCTAATAACACTGTTGGGATCTGGAGGTCTGTCCACCTTTCTCCTACAGAGGGCGTTCTAGGTCTCCTGGAGCTGGAGCTGACTGCACACCTGCGGCTTGTTTGCTCATCAGGAGACCAGCATTTAAGGAGAGGCAGAGCAACACTCCAGCACCAGAGTGTTTGCCAGATATGGTTAGCAAGCCTGAGCCAATCTGCCTGTCTGAATCTCTGACTCCCTGATAACCTGAACCCAGGGGCGTTGCTAGGCACAAAGCTTTACTGGGGCACTGGCCCCCTACCACATATGCCCCTCCTTCCATACACAAATACAGACAAGCACACTGCCCCACCCTGATATATTCCTACCAAAATTTCCAGTTGAAATATTAATGAGTTTAAGAGCATATTTGTTTTAACAAACATGAACATTTTCAACATTGCAGCTATAAAAAATAAGACATCAACAACTTTGACAAATAAAAAGTGTCCTTATACACATTCTGAGGTAATCATTAATTCCTAGGTTTCCGAGTTTTAGTTCAGGAGAAAGTTTAACTCAACCTGAACTAAGTTTGCACATTCAGCGTCTGCTCTGCCGATAATGCAAGCGTAGAAGAAGAAATGTGCTGTTTACCTGTGCAAAGAAAGAAACAACGAAAGAAAAATGTCTGAGGACTTCAGTGTTGAGGAAGAGCATGAGTTCTTTGCCGAGCTGAATGCGCACTTTCGTCTGGTTTGGTCTGCCGCGGTTTCCGTAGACTCGTGAACGCGCTTTTAGGAAATCCTATACACTACTGTTTATGCTCTAAAAACATTCTAAATGACTTTGTTTCGAGTAAATTATGGACGCTACCCACTCAGGACACTTGGAATACATTGGACGAGCAGTATGGAGGAATATTGACACGTTTTTTGTGGACTTTTATGGACCTTTCTGCCTCGGGCACCATAGACCTCCATTATTTGAATGTCAGCAGACAGCAAGAAGCCTCCCAGATCTCCAGATGCATCTGAGATATCAAAAAAGTACTCCAGAGTGTTGTTCAGCATGGGGGTGAGTAGAAAATGAAGGCTAATCATGTTTTGGATGTACTATTCCTTTAAATCACTAATTCATCACCTCCCTCTCTCTCATCTTGTTTTACTGCTTCCCTGTCTCTGCTTCGTGTGAGGAATTTCCTGATATCCATCTACAGACCAATGCAGTCATTTTCAGTTAGTAGCCTATAAATCATGTGGTTTCACTGGGAAAATAATAAAATTGACAGGTAAGAAACGTTACCAGAACTAAAAATGCGTCACGGCCGCACAGTGTCCCATCCAACTCAATTGAGAGCAGTGCATTAGTTTACCTGCAGTTCATGCAGTGACATGCGCTGACGTGGGGGCGCTATTACATCCTCAATTTGGAGTAGAAATATACGTCTCCTCCCGTTGGAATCATCTTAATTGATGCATTAAAAATTTATTACTGTTGCAAATATTCATGAGATTTATACTGGGGCACAGTTCATTTATACTGGGGCACGTGCCCCAGTAAATGGGGTCTGGCGACGCCGATGCCTGAACCTAACCTGTTTTTGTCCTCTCTGCTTCCCAGGAAGAACCTGTCTGAACCCTGAAACTCTGGAAGAGTTTCTCAGTCTGAAACCAGCCTGTCTGATCTCTGAAGAACTCTGGAAGTCAAATCTGTCAGATACCTGCCTGCCCACTCTCAGAAGAAACTGAAAGAGAAACACAGATCCGAATCTGCAAGATCACAAACCAAGCTCTGCCTCTGCCTTGCCCTCTGCCTGCCAACAGCCTCTGGACCCTCCTGGTTCCCCCCCTCTGCCGCTCTGCTCAAACCTCAGAACAGGTACAGACCTACACTCATTCTACCAGCAAAGATACCTGGACATCCACTAACTCCACTGTCCCCCTCTGCAGAGAAACCAGTCGTGACCAGTCCTGGACCTGATAACCCCCAGAATCAGTGCTTTATTCTCATTGTGTCAAACATTAAACTGTTGAACTTTTTCCCAGAGTCCGTGTGTTCTGCATGTGGGTTAGAAACCTTAAAACAAACATGACAAACACATCAGGCTTCTGTACTGAAAAACAGCAGAAAACTAGTCTTTTAGAGCTGCTTCATACTCTGTTTTTAACTAGATCATCCTCCAACGGTTTAAATCATATATATACTCTAATATATAAAACTTTACAGGTATTACAGGTAATTAAAAGCAGTGATTTCTTGGCACCATGAATCAGTTCTTCTAAATAACAGTGTTCCTCAACACCTTAGCAACAGTTAGCATATCAGTAATTAAAATAAACTAGCTACCGTGAAATCAACTTTGACATTTGAATTTGCAGAAAGAATGAATTTGCTAATAAAACAAAGTTATTTAAAGTTGGCGTCCTAATCATAGCAAAAAAAAAAAACAGTTGCATTTTTTTTTTTTTTCATGTGTTGAGATACATACAGATTTAGAGAACACCAGGTCTATTATTTATAGTTATCAAATAATTCAAGATTATAAAATAATGGTAACAAGTAACTGGAAGTTAGGGGTTTCAAACTTGACTCTGACTTCTCTCTCTTTTTTGAGAATTAACTCTGAACTTCAAGATTTGGGATTTACTGGTGAACTGGAAAAACTTAACATGGTCCCGCCTCTGATCAATGCTGGTAGATGAAACTTGATCCTAGAAATTGAACCTAGAATTCCTTGAACCTTAAATCAATTTTGCATGATCTCTCTGGGTACTCCTGCTTCATCAGTGTCTAAAAACAGAACTGTTGGATTACCAGTTTGTGTAATTTGTGAATACAGTAGCAGCCATTCAAAATGGCCCTTCCCAGTCAAACACCAGCCGAATGGCCGCCCACTTCCTTTCAACTCCCAGCGAACTCACCTCCAACTTCCAGCCACTGGAGTGACCACCTCTTGCATATTTTCTTACTCTGACTCCCCCCTCTCACTGAATTACAGGGTCTGACCAGGAGATGAAGCTTCTCTTTAGATCTTAATGTCCACAAATCATGACAGAAAGAATATTTTAGTACAAACATTGATGTTTAAAAATGGAATTGTAGGGAATCAGCCAAGGACCTATCAAGGAAAGTAGGGAAATTTCAATGGCTACTACTGTAAGTACAGGTGTTCATTGTGTCTGTGTTATCCTCTAATAAACACAACGATCTATACAGGGTAGAGATAAACTATGGATGGATGCTCCAGCTCGGCATATACTAAGGTGACCATATTTTCATTTGGGAAAACAAGGACACCTTGGAGCGGGGGGGGGATCTTTGTTCCCATGCATAGAGATGTCTGTGGCATGCACTCACTTATCATAGACCTACGTAATCCTACAAAGACATGATATTTACAGTTGGTTTATTAAAAGTGCTTTTCAGTAAAAGTCAACAGCAATAACTCCAATAACAAACGATAATTTTATTCAAAATGTTTTTATTAAAAATGCTTAACAATTCCTGTAATGAATGAATAGCACAATGAAAGAAGAAATGTCTCATCTAAACATCCCTCACTTAACAATAAAAGTTAACGATAACTCTCAACTCAGCCTCAGCAATGAACGAAATAATGTCTGTTCTGTAGGCTATTGGAAAAAATAAATTAACAAATGAGCTAATTAACAAAAAAATACCTCTTGTGTAGCAAAAATAACTCAAACTGTACCAAAAAGGAACAAACATATCAATAGACGATCTTTACTTTCGGAGTCCAGGTGGCTTTTCAGATTCCTTGCACCACCACTAGACACCGAGACATACACTATATTGCCAAAAGTATTTGCTCACCCATCCAAATTATTGGAATCAGGTGTTCCAATCACTTCCATGGCCACAGGTGTATAAATTCAAGCACCTAGGCATGCAGACTGTTTTTACAAACATTTGTGAAAGAATGGGTCGCTCTCAGGAGCTCAGTGAATTCCAGCGTGGAACTGTGATAGGATCCCACCTGTGCAACAAATCCAGTCGTGAAATTTCCTCGCTCCTAAATATTCCACAGTCAACTGTCAGCTGTATTATAAGAAAATGGAAGTGTTTGGGAACGACAGCAACTCAGCCACGAAGTGGTAGGCCACGTAAACTGACGGAGCGGGGTCAGCGGATGCTGAAGCGCATAGTGCGAAGAGGTCGCCAACTTTCTGCAGAGTCAATCACTACAGACCTCCAAACTTCATGTGGCCTTCAGATTAGCTCAAGAACAGTGCGCAGAGAGCTTCATGGAATGGGTTTCCATGGTCGAGCAGCTGCATCCAAGCCATACATCACCAAGTGCAATGCAAAGCGTCGGATGCGGTGGTGTAAAGCACGCCGCCACTGGACTCTAGAGCAGTGGAGACGCGTTCTCTGGAGTGACGAATCGCGCTTCTCCATCTGGCAATCTGATGGACGGGTCTGGGTTTGGCGGTTGCCAGGAGAACGGTACTTGTCTGACTGCATTGTGCCAAGTGTAAAGTTTGGTGAAGGGGGGATTATGGTGTGGGGTTGTTTTTCAGGAGCTGGGCTTGGCCCCTTAGTTCCAAGGAAAGGAACTCTGAATGCTTCAGCATACCAAGACATTTTGGACAATTCCATGCTCCCAACTTTGTGGGAACAGTTTGGAGCTGGCCCCTTCCTCTTCCAACATGACTGTGCACCAGTGCACAAAGCAAGGTCCATAAAGACATGGATGACAGAGTCTGGTGTGGATGAACTTGACTGGCCTGCACAGAGTCCTGACCTCAACCCGATAGAACACCTTTGGGATGAATTAGAGCGGAGACTGAGAGCCAGGCCTTCTCGTCCAACATCAGTGTGCGACCTCACAAATGCGCTTCTGGAAGAATGGTCAAAAATTCCCATAAACACACTCCTAAACCTTGTGGACAGCCTTCCCAGAAGAGTTGAAGCTGTTCTAGCTGCAAAGGGTGGACCGACGTCATATTGAACCCTATGGATTAGGAACGGGATGTCACTTAAGCTCATATGTGAGTCAAGGCAGGTGAGCAAATACTTTTGGCAATATAGTGTATGTGCACAAGGCTTTCCATTTGTCTCAACCCGGTGTGAAAGCGGGGAAACTCTTTTGTAAATCGTCGATAAACATAAATTTGCGCTTTTGCATGTTGTTGGCGAACCAACAGCCACGCTATCTATCTTCTGATTAAGGACAGGGCTGCCCGCACTGACGCGGCTCAGGGATTACGTCACACGCAGCGCAGTGCCCTAGTGCCTGTAAATGTAATGGTCCAATAAAGGCAATTTAAAAAAACAGGACATTTCCTCACTTTCTAAAAAAAACGGATATGTCCCGGGAAATACGGACGTTTGGTCACCCTAGCATATACATGATCTAATATCTTACTGGTTCAAGAGTTCGGTTATCCTTAAGATCTTTTGCATGAATCCAAAACGAGAACATTCACTATGCCTCTTAGTGTTTTCTTTGTAATGTCAAAAACAGAAAACAGCAGTTTTGCATTTTTTTGTTCTCCATAAATGTGATACCGAATGTCTCCCATTAGATTTGAAGGCATATTTCAAGGCATGGTTGAAGACCCTACTTCCACAGTGCTCTACATCTAATAAAAAACAATCATTTATAAAACTTTGACTTGCTTGCTTTAAGTTATTATGCCTTTAGAATTCTATACGGAGCTCTGCATATCCAAAAGCTAAAAAAGACTATTTGTCTTCTTATGACATCTAAAAAAAAATAGTTTTCAACTAAAGTGTGTTGTTTTGCTTCTGCAATTCTCCTTTCAGCTTGAGGTTTGATTTATGATTGTTGGCTGCTGCATGCTGCGTAAACAAATCCATTTCTCAGGGCCCGCGCTTTCTGGTTGCAAACCATCGAGTATCTTTAAATGATTCATTAGAGAGGAAGGACAACAAAGATCATAATTCTTCCGTTTTGTTGTTGTTGTTATTCTTTTTTTAATGAGTTTCACTTTATACATTCAGCAAATGAATCATCACCATCAAGCTCACCGCCATGGTTTTCCCAGCAGTTTTTTTTAAATCAAAGAGCACCGAAAGGCGTGTGAACAGAGATTAAACTGGAAGGACCTGTACAGGCTTCTGGCAATAAGCCAGGTTACTCCAATCAAGCAAACGCCGCGGAGGGCGTGCACACGCCGCAAAAAGGAGAAAATATTTGGAAACAACCACATTCTCCACCTGTGACTCCTCTGACTCCATTATTCTCTTCCCAGTGAATAATGAGTCTCACTGAGAGTCATGAGTGGGTCCATTTATACCTCATTCATGTTTGACTGATTGCATTACATACTGGCAGAGAGGAGAGTGACAGACAGAGGAATGGAATAAAAAATGAAGGGAAACACTGAGGACAGCCACAAGCCTAACAAATGTCATGTGGCTGTCAATGGTAGGGCAACGCCGAGACCATTTGAAGCTTTTATTCTGGCCCCAGGGTGTTTTTGTGGTGGAGCTCTGTGGCTAACTGAATAAAAACAAAGAAAACCAGTTTTTATAGTAAGCAATGTTGCTGTTTTCTTTTTTTTTTTTTACTATGACGAATTATCCCACTTTGTATGGCTTTTATAGCTTGTAACAATTTTATGTACTCTGCTCAAACAACGTTGTGAGCTCGCACTATGTACACTGTTCCCCCTTTTAATGGGCATGTGAATTTCACAAGCTGTAGCATGTTTATGTCTGTGCTGAACATTATATCACAGTGATAAATCTTGCCACTCACTCGCACACGTTTGAAGAGGGCACTCAATGATTCTTTGCGTCAAGGGTCACAAGAAAACCAACGTGCTTTACTGCTTGATGGGTAAGTGTGCCTAGAAATCCAATACCTTGCAGGGAGGACTGGGGAATGCGTAGATCCCCGCCGGGGTCACTGAGATCGGCCCCCCGGATTGAGAAGATCGTCTTCCCACTTTCGAAGTTAACTACACCGAAAGAGTAAGAGGAGTTGGAGCAATTTTAGGGGTATGTACTTAACAGGAAAGAGGCAATAAAAAGCTCAGTTAGAAGTCTGGTGTGAATAAAGCATTAAACAAACATGGCAGGGTTAAAAGCGCAGCCCCCTGGTTGCTCTCTCTAATTATCCCCATGTCATTGCTTTGCACCCTGTGGGGTGATACTAAATAAAACTATTAAAAATATAGGGAAATGGGCGGGGAGAGTAGGCAGTGATGTCAGGGCAAACGGGTTATCCGTTAAATTACAGAAAGGCTTCAGGGTTTTAATGAGATTTTTTTTAACTGCGTACTTCCTGAGAAGTAGCCTGGCTAAAGTTATATTAGGGCCTGTTTGAAACAGAGCAACTCAATAGAGTTACAGGTCTAACTAGAATTACCTTGTAGTTCATGGGGGCATTTTTCTAGCATCGTGCATCAAAAATAAAAATCAGGCCTAGGATGATTTGGGAAGAGAGTCGGGAGTTTAACCAAATATACTGATGCTGCTTTATGAAACCGTTTTATAGACAGCGTACTACAAAAAATTAAGTTTTCATCCAGCAAATAAGCTAAATGAATGATTTTAAATAAGAAGAGATGTTTAGACAATTAAAGCAACTGATTTCAACATGATTTTGCTAATTAATATTCAATAAGTCTATATGTTAATTAGCAGTCTCCACAGTTCCTTCCCATTTATTAAATGCAGCTGTTTTATGGTCAGATTAAAGGTATAGTGGAGGATTTTTGCAAATTTGTGAGAACACCAACCCTTTCCACCTAAAAGAAAAATGCACATGTACAACCGTGTACTATGGAGGATAAAAAGTGCCAAAATTAAATAAATAAATACAGCATTAAATAAATAATTTAATGTGTCAATAATTAATTAAATGTGGAATTAAATAAATAAATGTGTCATTCATTAATTAAAACCACTAATATAAAGTGCCACAATTAAATAAATACAGCGATAAATTAAATGTGTAATTCATTAAATAAATAAGGAATTAAATATATAAATGTGTCATTAATTTAATAAAATATGTCTTCATTTTATTAAAAAATATATATATATAATTATTTCAGTGTGCATTTAATTATTTCATGGTCCTGTGTCGCAGTGCATCGAAACCATTAAAAGAATCTGTCAAACTCACCCATCAAAGTTAGGGGGCGGTTATCTAACACCTGATTGGTCAACCTGCACATTAAGGCGACTGGATTTGCGTTAACCCCGACATATTTTATTAAATTAATGACACATTTATATATTTAATTCCTTATTTATTTAATGAATTACACATTTAATTAATTGTTTATCGCTGTATTTATTTATTTAATTGTGGCGCTTTATATTAGTGACGTGGTTTTAATTAGTGAATGACACATTTATTTATTTAATTCCACATTTAATTAATTATTGACACATTTAATTATTTATTTAATGCTGTATTTATTTATTTAATTTTGGCACTTTTTGTCCTCCATAAACATGATCTTGCTACTTATAATATTCAATAAGTTTATATGTTAATTAACTCTCCACAGTTCATTTATTAAATGCAGCTGTTTTATGGTCAGATTAAAGGTATAGTGGAGGATTTTTGCTAATTTGTGAGAACACCAACCCTTTCCACTTAAAAAAAATTGCACATGTACAACCATGTACCCCCTCCAGGGGTTGATTTTAAGGATTTTTACCAGTTGCCCTTTGGGCAAGTGACTTTCACGGTTCATTTGCCCAGAAACAATTTTTAATTGCCCAGTATAATGTTTCATAAATATAGTTCCTAATATTCATTTTTGTATATATATCAATGAAACATGTTTGTTTTTTAAATGTTTTTTGTAATTCAGTATTTTTTAAGTTTACAGGTTCCTGGTGTGTATATGCATGCGTCAGATAATGAACTCAAGCCTACATTACCGTGTTAACATGCTTTTCAATCCTTCCTGCACATTCTTTTCAAACTAAACTTTGCTTTAAAGGCACACTATGCAACATTTTTCAGTTAATTAATGTGTTCCATAACGTTTTGGATGATTAAATGAGTCATTTCAGGTTGAACAAAGGTATTCTCGGCCGCCCTGGTGGTCTGTGGGGGAAATACCGCACTTGCAATTGCAGGAGCACCGACCCGCACCCACAGGCTCAGAAGTCTCGCGAAAGTCGGTCTTGCTTTACGGCAAGAACTGCTACACGCCCCCAGTTAAAAGCATTCTTGTTCACTGCAAAAACAATCCAGAAATAAGTAAAAAATGGCTTAAATTAAGTATATTTAGCCTTAATTTGAGCAGGTAAATAAGATGATTTGCCAATGGAATGAGTATTTTCACTCTTAAAATAAGATAGTTAGATAATATTTACTTGAAATAAGACGATAAAATAGTTTTTTCTTATTTTAAAAGGAAATTGTCTTGTTCCATTGGCAAAGTGTCTTACTTACCTCCTCAAATCAAGGAAAAACACACTTATTTTAAGAAAAAATAACTTATTGAGATTTATATTTTTTGCAGTGTAGCTAGCACAGTGGCGATCTTTGTGCAGTACTGCTTTCACACCGCAGCAAAAGCAGCAAAATCACGTCTGCTGCGTCATTTTTGCTGCTTGTACCAGTTAGTTCTGACGCAGCTTTGCTGCTCTGGCTGCGCGGTGCAAAATTATGTCTGACGCGCGTTGGGCGGAGCTTCACTATCCTTTCTCTGCCTTGCAGCTATATTTGCTGTGATCAGTGGGAATAAAGTAGTTTTAATATGTTTTTAAGTGAGAAAATCCACCTGAAAACGTAATCAGTGCAGTCAGTTCATCAGGATTATCATCCTGCCTTCCAATATTTTTTCTGTCGGAGCCGCTCAGACCCCCACATACCAGCGGTGCGCCGACAGTAGGGATCCATTCATCAGCAGCCTCTGGCCGGGTCGCCTCCTCGCGGTTCACCGCGACAGCTGGTAGGTGTTTTTCATCTAAATAATCCAAACTGCAGGCAGCAGGATAATGAAAATTCTGCTGGTAGATTTCTGCATTTTAAGTTAATTTAGGCGTCAAACTGTTTAAGAGGAGTGATCATAGCGGTCTGTATCATCAGCGCTCTGTCTCTCTCCCTGCCAGCTCCCAGATCAGCTTCTCTGATTGGTTGACGCGGCGCGTCGAGCAGCAAAAATTCAATTTTTCCATCTCGAGCAGCAGCGCGTTTGCGGCGCGTCACGCGAGTCAGATGCTTAAAACGCGCCTGACGCGCTGCTTCAGCTGCTCAGACGCGCTGCGCCTGCTGCTCAAAACACGCCGCGGGACCTTTTGCTGCGCCTTGACGCACGTCAACCATTGACTTTGCATGTAAACTCGCTGCTTCTGTCGCGCCAGCTGCGTCCAGTGTGAACGCAGCAGTCATTCGTTGCGTTTGCCTGTCTGCTAAACTCAAAACAACCGCGCCTGGCTTGACGGAGAAACCAGGAGAACAGCTGTGCATATTTACGACAGTGCACTTTTACTTTCGGCCTCTGGGGGGAGCCTCGCTGGAAAATCAACACCGGTTGCATAGTGTACCTTTAAACTGTTGTGTGCTTGGAAAAATATATAAATTGTAATGTTAAAAATCTAAAAAAATTTTTAAAAACTTAGATAAGATAAATCACAAGACAGAAGTCAATGTAACAAATGAATAACTTCTATTTTAGAGTCACAGTATGTTTATACAAGATAATACTATTAATATAATGTGACTTTTCTAGAGAATCATTATACATAGTTATTTTATACAGGGTTTCCACAGTTTTACATCATTTCAGAATTTCCTGACTTTTAACTGACTCAGGATTAGTTTTCCCTGACAAAATAAATGCAGCCATTTGTCGTTTTGGTAACTACATCAAAATTACCGCTAGGTGGACAAAAAGCAAGCCATCTGGTGGAAAATCACGCGAGAATGTGCACAAAACAACAAAAATGGCGCCTGCAACGCTTCTGGGTCGTTTTCATTGAATGTTGGTGATTTTAAAGTAATTTTGAGTGATAAATTATTTTTCTTTGCGATCATTGCATGCCCGGTGGGCAAAAGCAATGAAATTTGTACTCTCCCAACAATTAAAACGACTTTCCTCGGGAGATTGGGCGATGGTTAACATCGAGCCCTGCCCTCCCAAGGGGGAACAGCCATTAAACGCGTAGCGAGAGCCCATTTCTCCTCGTGCACGCTCTGTTTAAAAGATGCTGTTTGCATCGCTCAACAAGCTTACTTTCCAAAAGAAAATTTGCAATTTTTCCACTATGTCAGACTCACCACAGGTAAGTGAAAATGGGAAGCACCTGCCTCAGGAGCTCATGAGGTGTTGCTCTGACAGCTCAGATGTGTCAAGACGCGCTTCTCCCGCTTCTTTGATGCGCCTTGACATCAACCATTGACTTTGCATGTGAACAAGCTGCTTATGCTGCCCAAACCGCGTGCGGTGTGAACGTAGCATAAGTATGTAGAGAGTCATTTTTAACGTCTTCAACACAAAGGACAAGATCGAAAGTCATGATGAAGAAGCTACAGTTCTGGGCAAGTGTTTGTGAATGGGAACAAACTCTTGCATTTCCATTTCAATACAGTTTCTAATTAATGATAAACAGCCAAATTTGATGGACGAAACACTGAGAGGGGGCTGTTGTATTCCGGTGGGTCAGAGAGAAACAAGGTTTCACGTATAGAAGGAGCTTAAGTCTTCATAGAATAAGTAGACAGTTTCATCAGAAGTAGCATCTCTCGCTTTACATTGCCATAGCTATCCTCTATGCATGTGTGCTGAATGTATATTGATTTAACACACATGCATAGAGAATATATATATATATGTCACACTGTTTAATATAGCAACATTTTAACATTCCATTTTACACGTATAATATCCTGCAATCTAATTAAGAACCACTTCCTTTCCCCTCCCATGGGAAAGCCCTGCAACATATTAACTGAGGAGGATGTGGTTTTAAAGCAGCACTCCAACAGCATATCTTAATAAAAAGCCTGTTTGTGTACTTTAGCTGAGATGGAAGGTTGCATACAGGACGGCTTCCCACAAACCGCAGAGTCCTCCTGGGCTGCTCTTAGCTAGTAATGGACCGGCTGTACCCATTATCCCCCTCACAACTTTACAGAAAGGCCAACCACAATAGATTTCTATTAGTTAAGCACAGTAGGCCTCCTTGTGTGAGTGGATTTGTTGGGTGAAAATCTTTTTCTTTTTATCTACTATATGACACAGAACTCAATTGTTGTAAATTTTACAAACGAGCCTTTAGCTGCTTTAAGAATGTTTTTCTCTCTCTTGATAACTTTTTTTCTTTAGAGATGGAGATAAATGTTTCATTGAAAGATCGCTCCTAAGGTTTATTACTGTTAATATTAGAGTCTCGAGATATTGAATAGGAATTTATTTCAGACAATTTTGACAAACAACAATAAATAACAATAAATAAACCCACCAAATACACACAAAAGAGACCAGTTAACATCAACCAAACCAAACACCAATGTTCAAACTATCTAAGTTTACCTAAACATTAATAGTACAAAGTCCTCTAACCATATAAACCTCTTGGTATATACAGCCAGATAAATTATATCGATTAATGGAAATCGTCTGAAAAGTGTTATGAAGAAGAAAACTTATTTTTCATACCCTCTCTCCCTCTAAATTCACTAAAATTTACTTAAAGTAACCTTCCTGTTAAACTTGATGTTTGTCCAATATTCATACACACACACACCAAGAAAATAAAATAAAAAAGACTCGTGCTTGAACATTGCTTCAGCTCTTTTTGGAGTTTATGGTTTATGGAGTTTATAGTGGTTCGTACCATCATGGTTCTGAAGTTAAGGTTGTTTATTTCTAGCTTCATATATAAAATGAGCTGTTTGAAGTTCTACCAGATCTACGATAATAATGATTTAAAATAAAGCTTTTTTTTTGCTGAGTCATTTTTTTAATTAGCCCATACCCAATAAAGGCTGTGGGATGGTTTAGATAGGAAGGCCACTCGCTGAGGAAGTGTGAGGTTATTGTCAGAGAGCAACCTGCGAATTTTGTTGGGTTTTTTTTTCATAAAGAGGGGATAGTGATAAGCTGTGTTTTCCTACTCTGTCCCTCTTTTTTTTTTTTTTTTGGCTCACAGGATCGTTACTTCACTTTATGCATTTTCTGTTCTGAACTCCTATTAAAGTTCAGGTGTTCTATATACTGAAGTGTTTTATTGATTATGTCCCAGTCTGACCCACTTGCGATATGCGCGCTGTGCAATTCCAAACAGGGAAACATTGTTTTACGTTATGAGACATTTTATTTAGCAGTTTCCCCAACATAAATGGGTTTTACTTTGCAACAGCGACTCTTTGCCATCAGAGAAATGGTCTTCTCTTCCAAATGCCTCCTCTAGAGTCTAGACTTCTTTTTAGGCCACTCAAAGAGCCCGCTATGCTCTTGACTACACATCTCCTTGTCATTACAGGTAACAGTAGAAATTCAATCATGGCCAATTTAGCTTCTGCCAATTGAGAACAATGTCCCGGTGTGACGTCACTGGTTTTATGGCTGCAGCCAAAGCATTCGGTTTCTTAGGTAGTTGCTATGATGCCTTCTTAGATTTGGCTGATTGATATTTTTCTCTCTTTTTTGCCATTTTTTAATAATAACTGTCGAGTCCTTGCTGTGAAAAAAGTTCTATTTCTCTTATTAATTCATTAATTTCTCATCTCATTTTAAATCATAGAAAGGCTTGATAGTAGAAACTCTTCCTGAGTACTTTTAGAGTTGGAAGGCTTTAAGACGCTCCTTACACCAAAAAAATTAATAATGCCTCACATTCCAACATGGCGTTGGATAAATTGAAACCATCAACTACTTCAACTCTGAAAGAACCAGATTTATGGAGCTGTGGGGCCCTGGGCTGCAGGCAGTTTTTGGTGCCCCACTCACACAGGTTTCCTAAATGTATGCAGCTTATAATGAAAAGACGGTAAGGTACACATCATCTTAAAGGTCAACAGGACATGCCCACCTGAAAGCAGTACTTTCCCAAAATGACCTTTATGTTTGTTTATCAAGAGTAATATCAGGAACGTCGAGTTTCTCTCCAAAAAAATGGCACAAAAAAATTCTCTGGTAACTTTGGCAGGTCTGTAAGTTACTGTAAATGTCTCAGCTACTGTAACACAGCTAATAAACAGCTCAAATGACACCAGATCACATGCTAGTACTTTTGGTAACAACTTGCTGTAACTTTGTAGCAAAAAGGTTTGAATGTGTGCAGGGGAGGATCTAGGATTCTAGGAGACCAGGGGCTTAGCCCTGAGGGTGAAGATGACTTTCTGGTATCCCCCATTATAATGTAAAATATGACAGATTAGTGGATTATGGAAATTTCAGGCATACGACATGCTATCACACAGATTTCCCAAACGTATGGTAGTAGTAGGAGGAGGAGAGAATGGATATTTTAGCTGCCTGAAATAATCTGTTTCCCCTCCATAACATGGGAGGAAATTAATTTACCTGCAAGCCTTTAACTGTGTTCATTCCTCTCTTCATAAACAACAAACCCTGTGGATTTGGTGACATTTGATCATCATTTGCCATAGTTATGAGAGGAAAATAAAATATTTTAGCCACCGGGACTGAGCTGGGCTAAAGTGGCAGCAGCAAGAGGGAAACACTTCTTCTGCATGCTGCCACTCTCTGGCGAATTCCAGTACTGCACATTTTACTCAGCTCAGCTAAGAAGCGAGATCCGAGGCTCTTGGGAGAACATCCAGAGCTGTAGCCCAAGTTGCCACCCCCTAGATCTTTAGATCTTTAGATCTTAATGTCCACTAATCATGACAGAAAGAATATTTTTGTATAAAGATTGATGTTTAAAAATTGAATCTTAGGGGAACAGCCATCAAGGAAAGTGTGGAAATGTTGAATGAGTACTACTGTATAAGTTTTGCCCAGAAATTTGTGACATCTCAGAGAATACTCAGTGTCTCCCACAGTCTAAAACCATGTAGGGTAAATTGGTTTCTTATGGTTCTTTCCTTGCTTGTCTCTGTGTTGTCCTGTGATCAACTGGCAACTTGACCAAGTTGTACTCCAGCTTTCACCCACTGACTGCTAGAGAACAGCATCAGCCCTGCGTCTGCCAGGATATGCTAGTTTTGTTAAACTTGTGAATGGAACAAATGGATCTCATTCATTCTATCATTAATAAAAGAACAAAGCCTACTAACCAATTAAGCCTGTTATTTTGTCTGGCCCAGGTTGCACCTAACTTATGGGTCAACTTTATAAATTCTAACAAGCATAGGTGTCTATTAGTGGGATGAATTTTTTTACAACCTCATATCCCTGTATCGTAATTTGATGAACTTTTATTAAAGATTACGTAAAATCTTACTAGCAATGTTAATTAAAAAAAACACACAAAAATATACAAATATTTTTAATTATCAGCTTTTTTGTCCAGTTTATAAAGTCTCTGGGAGCATTGTCAAAATTGAACACAAGCTTAAGAGTCACATGTATAACATTAAATAGGGTTAGAAAACACACAAGGAAGTCAATTGGCAATGCTTATGTAATTGGACAGGATGAATCTCAGTGGGAGGTTGTCCTTGTTTTGACACGACTCATGCAAATCTTGCATAACTTTGATTGCACGTTCGCAGCACTGGTTGCTCCGGGCAATGTTTATTAGAGATTCATGTTTTCCAATTGGTTGTCAAACATTTGAGACCTTTTGGGTATTCATTCAAAATCTTCAGCACGGTACAAAATTCTCATAATTCTCAAATTTGAGCGCGTGTCAAAAGTGCCCACAAGAACAAATTAAAAGTGTTTCAGGTATTGTTAGTGCTTTTGATACCGTTTGGGAATACTTTCTTAGGCTTAATGAATTTAGTCCTATTGACAGTAATAGTGATTGTCTTTCAAATTGGTTTGTGTGTGGCCCTTTAAGGGTTCATTCATTTTTGCTACGGGAAATAATTTTTGAGAAAAAAAGTCATCACCCTATTGTCTATTCTACTGCCAGACACACATGGAACAGCCCCAGGTGAAGTGTGGAAAAAACAGGTTTGTTAATGGGTCTTGTGTCTCTACAGAGCCATTCCCAGAACTGTCCACAGTCGACCCCCCCGATGCACTGTGTGGTTTTCAGTCACCACATTTAGCCAAACAATCAGCACACACAGCGATTGTGGAAGTCGACATAAGAAAGAACAGCAGAACCTCAAAGAAAGACTGGTTTTAATATTTCTTTGTGTAGGTGATGCCTTTAACAATCACTTTAAGTATTTTTATCTTGACCCAGGGGATTTAATCATCCTAACGCAATTAAAGAATGTGTCAAATAAGACACCATTAGGTAAACAGTAGCCTTATCGGTGCACCAAACCCATTAACCTCCTTTTGTGCTATGCTAACGAGAGACACTTCATCGTTATCCCCTTCAGAATGACGATATCAAAGATCCATCTGAAGATGAAGCGAGAATCAAACATATTCTTGCTCTTGGCGGACCTTAGTGGAAAAAAAAGGAAACGAGAAGGAAAGACGGAGATCGAAGCCAAGTAGCCCGGAGCAAGAAGGAAGCTCTCTGGCACGAGGGGAGGATTGTCTGTGTTCTGGAAGATGAATGCCATGTCGGTAAAAGAAGCCTTTGTTCAATCAGGATGGCATACTTTTCTAAATATGTAACACAATCATACACATTTAGGAGATCTCAGACAATTTTTTATTAAAAAAATCTCATTTTATATGTTTTTATTTTAAAGATTTTAAAATTTTGCTCTGATAGATTGACATTAAAAAAAATCAAAACACAATGAAACAAAATGGGAAAAAACGCGAGAATGATATTGTAACTGTAGGTGATTTCCATTGTGTTAAACAAGCCCATCCTGACTCTGAACCTTTTTAACAAAAGTGTATATTATCTGGCCTCTCCCTGTATAATGATCAGGTAATCACAATTACCTTCATGAGGCTTTGAGAGCTGATACAGGCAGAATGAACTGGCAGCTCTCCACATCCAGGATGTGCTGTTCCTCCAGGCTCTGTTGGATTGGATCACTGTTGCCTGCCAATCCCCCCCCCTCCACTGGAGAAAGGCTGTTTGTCATCAACAAGGACGATTTTGGCAGCTTGCACTTTGATGAACACCCAAGTATTATGCTTTTATACTGGAAGGAGCGTTGTATTGTTCACAAAATGTGCCAAGGAAACAAAGACAAACAGAACACTTAATTACCAGCAATGCTATATTAAGCTATCGCATTGTACATGCTTGTAAGTATATTGTAAATACAATAGGAAGGGGGCGTTCTTTGGCTTGCTTCCCTAATGCAGTACAACGAGAGAACACCTTACAGACAGCACCACAGCTGAGAGAGCTCAGAAGGCTCACCAGGGGGGTTGGCAACTGTCTCCAGCTGGATGCCAGCTGAAAATAAATCAAGCCATGAGTGTGATGAGAGGTTTTCTTGTGATGAAGCTAATTTTAATACATTTTAGCAGCTGTATCACCAAGATAATACCATTCAACTCTAAACAAGGATGTCTCAGGTTACCCTTGAATATGTGTATCATACTAGAGGTTAGGATATACACGGCGGCAATAAACAATAGGAAATATATACCAGACTGATGCAAGGTAGGACTGTGATTTTGGTAAAGCTTTTCGATTTGCAATTTTTTAATTCATTTTCTTTTTTTTATCAAAATTGCGAGCATAATTTTTTCTCGGTTTTCCTTTGCAGTAACTATAAGCATATTTTTTAAGTTGTAGGGAAGTCATATTTAAATGTTAAATAATTCTGGCTAAAACATCCATATAAATGTACTCTTTATCAGACCATATTGTCCCAAAAGTTAGAAAATTTCTGTTTTAAAAAAATCCTTACCTAAAACCTGTTTTTTTTTCTCTCGTTATTTTATGCAGGCCAGTTAGTTATACATCAGCTTGTACACCTAAATTCGGCCAATCATATATCGACGGTCATCTGTGAAATTTTTTCAGTCATAGCATCTTGATTTATATGTCGCAGCTAATAAACGCAACGGTTGAAATCAGAATCCTTTCCTTTCCCATTGAGTTGCGTCCCAGTGTTCACGGGGATGGACGTCTGTGTCTTCGGCAGGCGTAGAGCTAACAGAACTGGCAGCGTTGCGAGGCAAGGGCTCAAACATGTACGGCTGGAAGCCTTCTACACCAAACCAAGCTTCTGCCGCCCTGGCGTCCTCTTCCACAACATCTTCGTCCCCGCTTTCCTCCTCTAAATAAAAAATGGATGACGGAGGAGACTCATCCACGACCTCCGACACTAAACTCTCCTCCTCTTGCATGTTTCCTCTGTCCATAGCGTTCCTTGACAGCGTCGTTTCTAAGTCACCAATTTAGTGCTACTTGGTCCCAATGGAATTTCCCATTGTGAACCTACTAGCACTAAGTTGCTAACTGGTTAGCAAGATGATTCTGAGAAACCGGCCACAATCAAACTTGCTTGTGAACCTTCCACCACAAAAATCCCGCCCTCTTGATAAAAACCAATCCCATTCATTTTATTCACTTGTATAAAGTCGTGCACCACTGGGGAGAATTCGGAAACGCGGCGGTTGGAACGTCTATTTCCCTACGGCTTTAAGTAAAGGTTTTTTTTTTTCTTTTGTTTGAAGGTTCTTTTGTCCACAGGAGTTTACTGCTGCAGGGAAAAGTTATTTCTTCTAGCTCTGTCACTTCTTGATCTACTCGATTGTCTAACTTCCGTGTAGACAATATTTCGTTTTTCTAACTTTTTTATTCTTTTGTCGTTTTCGGAAGGTTCCTTTGAATATTTTTGTATGCATAAGAATTGCATATTTTAAAAACGAAAAAAAAAAAATACAATAAATAAAAAAGCCATTAAATAGCCTTTCGAACTTTACTGGAGCTGTCCGATTATGACGTCACACAATTCATTGGAGAATGTGAAACGTATCTTCTTCCAGAAAAGTCTTCAATATTTTCTATGCAATGTAATTTAGCACTTTAATGTTTTAAGTATATAAGTATTTTCAGTACCGTTATTACATAGTTTACAAGATAGCTGTATGTCTCCCTCTTCCCTTCAGTGTGGCGAGAGACTCACTTTAAGTGTAATACCGCCACCTACAGTGATGGAGTAAGAAAGTTAGCATTTTACGTTTTTGAAAAACACACTCTCCTAAATTGTCTTTAAAATCATGTTTAATCATTTTTCAGAGAAATCATCTTCTGGCCTCAAAATAAATTCATTATGGAACAGGCAGGTTTATTTGAAAAAAAAAAAATGGATGCACATTTTAGTATTATTACTGTTCAATCTAATATTTCAGAAAGTGCCAATCTGAATATTGTGTTTCACATTTATGTGCTAATTTAAATAAAGAACAAGCTATAAAAATTGTATTACTTTTTTTTTTTATCTCAGCACAATTCTTAATCATAGATAACTGTTTAACCTTATAATTTTGAAGGTTTCTTTTTTCAAAATGTCATTCTGTTTCTTATTTTCAAACACAATGAGTGATTCAACATTAGTTTCATTCCTGCAAACATGACTATATGGGGCTTGCTCATTGCAGCCTGGTATCACTGATAGATTAACAGTCAAATGTTTTATTATTGTTTGTTGTAGAAGGGGAGGCTGTTTTTACTGTGTAATATCAGTCAGGTGTTTGTTTGCCTGAATTCAGCATTTCGTAGGCAAACTTTAAATTGCGTCAAAAAAATGTGAAGAGCAGAGATTTCAGGAACCTTTGCCACAGCATTAGCATCTTAAGATTTTTTTTTTCTTTAATAAGCCCTTCTTTAAGCTTTATATTTTCTGTTCTGCATTTGCGGTACGCTGGATTTAAGGTCTTATGAATTCCTGAAAAAAGAAAAGAAAAATCTGACTGAACAGGAGTATTCTCTTGTAAAGATGTTCTGTTAAAGTAACCTTGTTTACTACGTTTTATTCCACAATATACAAAATGACACTTTGGCTTTGATCCCACATTCATTTAACAACCTTTAATTTCAAGGCCTTGATCTTTTTATGAAATTTCATTTAGATGTTTCTCTTTTCACCAAAAGAATGACGCTCTGATTAAAATACTCAACTGTAACAGGACAGAATGCAAAAAAAAAAAAAAAGATTCAGCTTCTGACTGAACAACTATCATCACTCTAATAAAGCTTTAATTCCACATTTATCACATTGCAAAAATTGAAATATAAGCAGGTTTTACTTGAATTAACTGTATTTTCTCTTGGTCTAAGCAAGACCAAGGGATTTTTAAAGATTTTTGGCACTAGTGGCCTTTATTTGACAGTGAGCTGACAGAAAATAGGGTGTAGATAGAGAAGGAGAGAAATGTGACGAAGGCCAACAGCCTGGATATTGAACACATAATAGCCATATTGAGGACTAAGGTCTCTCTACAACACCTGTGTCACTGCTCGGGGCAGATCTTTTTAAAATTGTAATGTTTTGTGATCTAAAAAAATTTGAAGATAAAACATAACCCAAAACATTTGCAATTATTTAACCCTATAATGCCAAATGTATCATATTTGATACATACGGTTTCTGAAATGTTTTGCGTCTGACACCTTTTGCATAATTTAATGGTAAAAACTGCTCAAAATCCTATTGTACACAATCAGATATACCTGATAACAGAGGGCAGAAGACTACACAAAAAATAATCTCGACTTATCGCATAGTAATAAATTATTAATCTAAAAAATACATTTCTGTTTTTTCTTTTTTCATATTTTGTTAAAAGGCCAAATAAGGAATTCAAACCACAAAAAAAATGAAATTTCTGTTTTGTTTTATCCTTGGATCGGGCTTTAAAGGGTTAATACAGCAACTCATAATCTTTCAAAGCAAAGTGGACAAAAAATATGAAAATAAAAAGTTGCAACAACCTAATGGGATCTGAAAACAGATATCCTTTGCCTTTGAGCCGCAGCCCAAGTTTGCATATCCTTTCCAAATGATCATAATGACCTCATCAAAGAAAGGAATCAGTCTGTAGAAAGTTCTAAGACAAAAACTTCATATTTTCGCTATAAGAGATAAAAAACAGAACTTGGCAGGTAAGTGGTACATCTTAACTACAAGCTCTTCATCACAAAAGTGACAGTGTCACAAACTTTCCTCCTGCGCTGACCACAGTCAAGACCAATTCACCACTGCTGGGATCACAGTAATGCTTTATCTACAATATTACAGTGTCCACAGAGATCTCAGCTTCTGTGTTAGCTGATCAGTCGCTCTGACAGTGCAGAGCCGCTGTTTCCTCTTTGTATCCTCTTTCATATTGGACCGCTTAAGACAACAGTCCCTGGGCTAATCTCTACACACCTCTTATCTACCCACACCAGACTATGCAGCTGTGTGAGTGTGTGTGTCATAGATAGAATGAATCCGCTGTGTAAAAAGAGCAATATGCCTACAGAGAAAGAAAGGAAAAAACAAAACAGCTACAAGATAAAGGAAAGAATCAAACTTTTGTCAGGTAGAAGGCAATAGAGATGTCAGTGACTATCTAGTCGATGGAATCAGTGCTTGTAATGTCTTGAAATTGCTCAATTTATGGGAATAAGTAGAGAATTTGGATGAAACTTAGGAAAACTTTCCTTTGAACATCGATCTGGCATTCCAATAGCAGGTCTGGAGTCCAGCACTTCCGCAATAACTTCCAATTATTCTTGGCGGTGTCTCAGGGGCGGAGGTAATATCGCTGCAAATCATGTCAAGTCATTTCAACTTAAGTCTTTCAAAGAACTGCTTTGTTTTGCACCAAATTTGCCCATGTGGGTGAGATAATTTCACGCTTCAAGTCACCGAATGAGGACATAATTCTCATGATGTCAAATAATTTAACTGGATGTTTTTGAAGCAGTCGTTGCACCACTGCAAAGACACGGCGGATAAATTTACTTTTTGTGATCTACCCTTTTTTTTTCTATGCTTTTCTTTTTTTTTATCACAATTACCGCAATGCCATCTGAAGAACACGAAGCGCTGATCTACCCAATGTTTATTTAAATTCAAAAACTATCATTGAATGCAGTCCTCTGCATATTAAGATCTTTTATATTCTTTAATCATTCCAAAATAAGGGATCATCTATATGTTAATTCACTAAAGGATCTGATATACATTGTGAGGATGTTGTCTCCTATTTATACCCCTTTGCCACTGGCCAAAAAAACCTGTTTAAACCCAGGAACAATTGTGCTTTAGTGGCACTGGGAACAGCTCACTGACGCATATCTACCGTGGGTCAAACGACTCGGCAAGCGACCTGCGTTAAAACCGCCTCGGTTCTGATCGGCATGTTGTGGGAACACCAGAGCAGAGTTGACCCCCTAAATTACAGGACATCATTGAACGCAACATACGGACATCAACACACAGCGGCAGCCACATCTGATTTGACAAGCTGAAACAACTCAGTTGACATTTGATAAACATGGCGCAGCACCAGTAAGAGATATTTGGACTGATAATAGAGAGAAACAGTAAAGCACACTTACACTTGCTCTCCATTTTTTACTTCCCTGATTTCATCATCAACACTAACCTAGCGTGATGGTGTTACCAGACACACACTAGCCAGAGGACAGAGTACGCAGCTTACCAGGGAGGAGCTAGACCAGCTTTTTTGTCGATGTAAAGGGGACTAAATGCTGCTTGTTTGCGGGTCGACCCATGTTTGGAAAACACATGTAAACTCGGCATTTTAAGAGGGAAAGGGGCTTTAGAGATAGCAGAAGACCAGGAATCCTCTAGATGTTGATCGACTGAGGGTTGTAAAGCTGTGAGGGCGCTGCTGGAAACTGACACTGACTCTGTATGACAAAGGAAGGGGGTGTTTACTTTGGAGCGTGTGGTCAGGAGCCTGGAAGCAGGGTGAATAAAAGGGATGCTGTATATTTTAGAATTAAGTAGATCAAACTGGGCTCAATCTGGGTGTTGAACGGTTTCCTGCAAGTAAGACCCATGTTCTCATCAGGGCGTCCATTTTAAGAATGGCAGCCTCTAACTGTTTCTTTTTTCTTACAGATGTGACTTATTATAATTAGTTTTCATTTATAAAGTTTGAATAGCCTCACTGCTAAAGACAAGAATCCTCCAGGATGATGTTCCTACAAAAAACAAAAAACAAAAAACAGATGGAGGATAATCACATGTTCTAAACCCCAAAACAGGAAAAGAAAAAAAGAAAAATAATCTGGATATCCAACACTTCAAGGTTCTTTATAATTTTATTAAGGGAAAAAACGCATTTTGGCTACTTCTACATAATCTTCAGCTCATTACAGAGACTCAGGCAACCCTATATAGAGAGGAGAGAATATCTAAATGAGGGGTCTGCAACCTTCACAACTCAAGGAACCATTTTTGTCCGGCTAATAAAACTGTTTCAGGGCAGCCAACACCAAATATCTTTTTTTTAAGAAAGAAAAAGAGAGGTTATATTTAATTACCATCTATCACAGAAGATTAATCCTTTTTAAATGCCCATCATGCCATTTCAAATTGTACGTTTAAAATAAAAAATACACTTGTAATAAGAGAATATATACATTTTAAATGGGTTGGTGTAATTTGTGTAAAAAACAAAGCATTTTTGCTGCTTCTGTTATATTTACAGTTAATTTACTTTAGAAATGAAATGCAAATAGTCATTATAGAAACTGCTAAAACAAACATTTGTTAGTCTATTTTTCTAAAACATTAGCTGGCTCCTTTTCATCTTTGGCCAATGTGATGAAGAGCCATTGTTGAGTGTCTAAAGAACAACCCAGAGCCACGGGTTGCATAACCTTGACCTAAGGCAATCAAAGCTTTGTGAAGAAACGTGTGCAAAACCTCTGTCAGTTCAATCAGCACCACTCCCACTCTAGTACCATTCTATTACATATAAAATAAATAATTATCATAAAACTCAGCGAAAACAGTTCAGCAACAATTCCTCATTCCGTCCCATAGGGTTTAATGTAGAGAGAGGATCTGAAACGCTTCTCCTCAAAGTAACGGTTTATGTCTATAGTGAGTCATTTTAGGAGCGGGCACCACTTCTGTGATTTGAAATGTCATGTAACAAAGATATCGGGCCAGCCTTCTTGAAATGTGCAGCATGAGGCAACTTCTCACCTTTATTACAAATATTGCTTTGATGTCCAGAAATCCTGACTTTTTAAATCTTCCTAGTTTTACTTGTATCAACCAGGCCACAAGGAAATTTCAAGAAATATACAACATATTTAATAGGGATACAAAATGTTTAACCTGACTCCGCCAGATGGATTTGCTCCACATATCCATCTGGAAACCTTCTGTTGAAGTAATTTTGGGAAGGGGCAAAAATACTGGTTAGCTGATTGGCCTATGTTGGTGATAGACGGGCCAAATAAACCAATCAGATCAACGAAGCATATGACGTACTAACAGAGCGACGAAGAAAACACAACCACAAGCCAGGCACAAGCCAATTGATAGATCAAACTCTTGCCGAAACCAGTCGGGAGAAGAGCAAAAACATCTTTTCCTCTGAGAAAAGCCTCCAGAGCAGTGTTTTGCTCTTCTTTCAGTGAGGAAATACTCTGTAATTCCGATAAAACTTGCTTGATAGCCACGCTAACGCTAGTTTCATCGCCTGAAGCCGCCATGTTCTTTAGACTGAACTGTTGCGCTTCTCGTTGCGTCACACCTCAACCCGCCTTAAAGCCAACGCTGATTGGACGTTCGTTTGGTGAACTGCTCCACATTTTCTTTAACGGAAAGTAGCCAGACTGATCTGCGAGTGTAACCTTGAAAGGTTGCGAGATCATGATGGTCTCACGAGGCTACACAATGTTAGCTTTAAAGCCGAATATAAGACATCGGCTATTTTACCATTTTAACTCAAAGCTATAAACTGTACTGTAGAGCACTGTTTTTCTGTTAATCCTGCAGAGCCAGCGGGTCAAGTGCATCTCATTTATTTATTATTCTACCACAGGAGAGATACTAAAGTAAAAATGTGAATGGCGTGGATATGAAATATTGGCATATCAGAAAACAGCCTAAATTCCAATATCTAATATTTAGTCCTGCAGGTTATTCTTGGTAAAACAGCCCCAAAAACAATGAATACCCCATGTAAGACTGTTAATTTCAACATCAACCTTTAAACTGCATGATGGACAAGAGTTACATTGTAAATACTAAGAAAGGATATGTTCGTTTTTTTAAGTTCTAAGTAAGTGGCTTGAATTGTTCTAAATAAATATAGTGTAGATTATCTCATAGAAGAAATGCTTTTTATAACCCCTGGTTCACCTCTTTCTGCCGACAAGTGCTCTGTAAATTAATTAGTGTGTATTAATTACAATAAGTCCACCTGGGGCTGGCGAAGAGGTTTAATCAAACACCGGTGAAGATTATTAGCTTTATTATTAAGCATTCGAAGAGACGAATGGAAGGTCCACGTGAGTGGTCTGTCTGAAATACCTAATGCAGGCAGCTTTTTTATGCACGAGGACTTACATTGAATGTAAAAAAAAAAGTTTTCAGTAGAGTTTTAATTGCTTTTTATCTCCTTTATTTATAAATCATTTCTACACGTTCGTGTCGTGATGGTTTTCATGACCGTTTTAGACAAACAGAGCAAAAACTTTTAATTTAGGCTCTGGCATTTGTCCTCCATTTCCGCTGTTTGGTATAATATTGTCATTTTAAACAAGACACACACACACACACGGAGCATATGCTAATGGATGCTCTGATGCTCTACGTGCGTTCTCATTTAGTTTGAACATCAGTCGGACCATTTCCTGAAATTGAGGTGCACCGTTCACATCAGACGTCTCCTTTCTCCTCCGCCTCTCCGTCTCTGTCTCGTCTCTCTCAATTTTGTCAGTTGTCACAGTCGACCGCAGATGCATTCCAAATTTACCCCTGCAGGCCAACGTGCCTACACAGTTTCTCCGATATTGTGCTTAGGGGATACGGGATCATACCCGTGCATGTAAATGGCAAACACACACTGAGGACTGGGGCCTTGAGGAAACATCACTTGGTTCAGTTCACATACTGGCAAAGCTCCTTTCCACAGGAACTCGCCATCATGCCAGAGGAACATTAACGAGTCCAGATTGTTGGACATTACTGTATTAAAAGACAGAAAGAATGAGACGATTGTCTGTGCACTGGCACGAATCGCAGTTTCTATGGTGATTCCTTATATGAGGAAGAAACAACATACCTCTCCTTTAGGGGTCCAACATGGAAACATGGGTGTGAACAGATCCTTTACTACTTGAGTGTGAGGAAGCCGAAGAAGCGATGATTCTCCTGAGAGTTGTAGGATGGAAGAAGAACCGAGAGACGCAGAAAAGCTTCCACCCACCACACAAAGCACAAAAGCAGGAGCTTTTCAAGCTGCGTAGTTTATAGAGACTAAAATCTAATTTTAATGCGTTTGTCCCTCATGTTCAATAAGACAAGTGAGATGTTTGAAGTTGTTAAAAGTTTGATTTTTTGTATTACAGTCTATGTTTTCCTTCTTTTCTTCAGCAAACCTCTGAGGCCTTTGCTGTTTCTGCATTTTTTATTTTATTATTTTTCCTGCTTGCTTCGATTCTGTTTTATCTTCCTGTATTTTAATCATGTAAAGCACTTTGCATTGTCTTTGTACTAAATTGTGCTATACAAATAAATTTGCCTTGCCTTGCCTTGCCTTTGCTGAGCAGCTAACAGGTGAATATCTGTTTAACATTTTGGGGACTTCTGTCTGCAGGTTTCATCAAATAATATTTACAGGCTTTTAAGTACATTTCAGCTGTAAAAACATGTAGAACTTTCCATCTACATGACAATTAACTCCAATCTTTGTGATATTTTATAGATTTTTTTGACTATGTTTAACACTGTTTGTAACTGATTTTGCTGTAAGAAAAGTGATTTTGGAAACAGAGTTTAATCCCATTGTGACAGCCTGCCATCACACTCTAAAGCTTTGTGGTAATTTATGTTTCATTCTCAAAATTAGTTACACATTTCAAATATTTTCAGCAGCATGGCTTTTAGTTAGCTATTTGCAGTGCACACTGATCATTTTACACTGGAAAATGATCTAGAAATAAGTAAAAAAATTATTAAATTAAGTGTATTTACCATTAATTTGAGTAATTGAGATAATTTGCCAATAGGATGAGTATTTTCACTTTTAAAATAACAGAATTGGATGATATGAACATGAAATAAGAAACAATGACTTATGTAGATTTACATTTTTTTGCAGTGTAGGTAACTGTCAGTTTGTTATATTTTTGTTAAAATGCAATTGATTAATTTCTTCTTTAAGTTTCCAGTTGCCAGTATTTCTCTGTTTAATTCAGTTTATGTGTTTGTTAGTTTGTCAGGCAGTTATCCCCCTTGCGTGTCAACAGTGGTCTGATCAGCCACTATCTAAGTTTCCCTCATGTCTTGTTTGATAGGTCAGTTTTTGCTCGACTTCTTTAAGTTTGTACCTGAATTGCAGTCTGTTTTGTTGACCTCCGTTTTTGGTCATCATTTTTTAAACAATTTTTGTAATAGATGAAGACCTTTTTTGAACATTTTCAGTGGTTTTCTGGCTGGTTTGTGCAAATCCCTTCCACCAATCTTACATTGAAAAAAGCTGCAAGAATTTTCTAGGTCACTAAGTGCTATCATCACAGCTTAGCTCAGTTATAATTACAAATGGCCCCAAAGGTCACCCTTACTAATTAAAGGTGCTACTAGAAAGGTTGGCTCTTAAAGGCGAACCCATTGGTGGTTTTAAAAAGAGCCATTGTCTGTGGGCCAGCTTTCCACAAAGATGTTTAAACATCTTGGTTTGAGGTGGCCACAGCTGCTCACTCACACGTGTTGTCCTTCTTCAGTTAGCGTCATGTTGCCATGTTGTATTCTTGTGAAAAAAGGCCTTTGGTCCATTTATTTTGTCTGACTCAAAAGTTTACTTAATTTTTTTCTCAGTAAGTCTGGTTTGTATTTAAATTGCAATTTTTGGTAAGATCACTGCCGACTAGGGGGCTCAGAATTACATCAAGTGTCTTTTACTGGTCTGGCAACAGAAACTTGCAAAGTTTATCAGGAAATCCTTTTAAAGGAAAGTCCGATCAGCAAGGAATAATCAATGGATCATTATCTCTACCTAAAACTAATACATTTGCAGTGATTTCATGAATTTAGCTTTAATTAGTGAAAAAATAAAAATAATATTGCAATCAGTGCAATCCGTGAGTCCGGGGGCGGCCATTTTTGCCCAAATATAGTAACACCTCACTCCTGACATCCTCCTGCAGTGATGTCATGGTGCGGTAAGCTTAGCGCAATTCTCCCCGCTTTACAAGCAAAATCATTTGGAACTAGACTACTAGACGTGAAAAACACCAGATACAGCACTGGGACTTGATTAACAGCCGATACACCGTGACGTCACAAACCGGTACGTGGCAGTGGTATTCTTTGACAAACATGGATGCCTCCAGTAAAGAACATTCTAATGAAAATTACTCTTAATTAAAAACACTTAGCATTTATTGAACAGTATGTAATAATTTCTTATTGAAAGTACTCTCAGAAGTTTGAATTCTGAATGTGACCGCACTTTTCCTTTAAGGAAATGTAGTACTATCTGTGAGGAGATAAAAACAAGATCCAACGGGGTTTGTTTTGCAAAGAAGACAGGATGGTACTAGAGTGGCCACAACAGCCAACTGACTATTTATTAGATCTGGAAAAGGCACTCACAGCAGTCAAACTAAATAATCTTAGTGTACTGGAGTTCGTCATATGAAGTACCACCCAGATAATATTGCTTACGGGCCTATTGTTGTGTCCTTACGCCATTGGGATAGAGTATTCTAATCAAGACAATGCAAGGCCAAGCACTACTTTCAAGGTGCAGCACCAAAAGCAAAAGCAGGAATCAATTAGCTTCCTGGTGATACAGAGAAATTAACGTCTTGTCAGTACCCGAAACTGCCTTTTTATGCAATTTACAGTTTCTCAAATAATATATCAGCATGCGACATATAAACGTTCTGCAAGAACTCCCTGGAAGTCTCCAGTTTTTAACATTGAAATATTATTCACAGCTCTCCAATTTTATTTGAGCCACAATAAATACGATGAAGGCATAAACAAAAACACATAAACAGATATTTATCCACAAAGACACACACGCACACTCTGAGTGTCATCTATCTGCATTGACTGATGGCCAGGAGGGGTCAGGCTGTGGCTGCTTGAACAGCTGATTAATTTAATGACCATCTGCACATCTGCCATGTTCTATTGCTCTGTCAGCCTTGAAATGAGTGGCTGTGTGTCGTCATTATAAATCAAATATCAACCTGCAGCTGTACATCGAGATTCACTGTCAGCACAGGCCAATATCTTTAAATATCTACGGGTGCCAAACCATTTACAGCAGGATTAATAAGTGCTGAACATATTGCTGCTATTGTGGGGAAGATGGTGGCATAGGAAGCATTAGAGGTGCAACGTAATGGTCAACCGTTCGAAACCCCAGCCCTCACCTGTTGTGTCCTTGGGCAAGACAAAACCGGCCTAGTAGTCAGAGGGCCAGGTGGGGCATTAGTACACACTAGTTCACGTCTGTCAGCGTGCCCCAGGGCAGCTCTGGCTGGGATATCCCCTTATAGACAGGTAAAGTCAATCAGGTTTGCACCAGTTCCAGTCTAAACGCAGCCAAATTGGTTTATGTATACAACAAATGCTGTTTATACTTATGCCTGCTGTATTAAGGACAGCACAAAATGTACTTTTATATCAGTTTGTTCTTGGGATTGTTAGCTAAACAAGTAAGAGCAAGCAGTCACATTTAGACCTCATAGGGATTTAACTGCTAAACTCAGTAATCTGTCCAAATTTAAGATGGGCTTTACAAACAAAAACAAATAAAATGGGGGGATGTCAGGTAGAGCCATCCAAGCTGACTGAGAGAAACACCCATGCTATGACCGATATACTGTACAGTGAACACTCGTTATAACACCGTTCACTTTTCACTTTATTGTCAACACATTGTCGAACATAATTAATGTTGGCATGTTGGCTTATAAGGATCTTTTGGCCCAGAAGAAAAAAGAGCGACAACAACTTCCGATAACTATGTTCTTCTCTCTAAAAAAACACACCTGCACCGCAGGCTTTAGAAGAAAAAAACGCCACAGAGCAGAGTCAGGATGCAGCAGCTCCATCAGAACAGCAGTGAAATACTTTACTTTACTTTACTTTACTGTACACGTGAGTCACTATTTGTCCTACTGTACTTTGTTTGTTTTTTTTCATAATCATTTTACATTTTCTCAATCCGTCACGGTGGGGCGGTGCTGATCCCCGCAATATTAACCCTTCAGTTCGTATTGATGATTAAAATTATTATTTATTTATTTATAACTATATAAACTGTACAGTACAGTAGTTATTTGTAAAAAAAAAAAAACAACAACAAACCTTTACACTTTACTTTTATTTGTTAAACAAATGCTTGTGCCTGTAAAAAGTTTTTGTTTCTTGATTTAAATTTTTTATGGAGTATTTCATTGTATAATAACTGTAAAAAAATAAAGGTTTCTACTTCACGGATTTCGCCTATCGTGGGTTCTTTTTGGAACGTAACCCCCGCGATAAACGAGGGTTCACTGTATACAATATATAGTGCACTATATAGTGGTTATGCCATTTTATGTAAGTGTCCGCATCACTACTGCAGTGATTCCCAGCAGGGGAAACGCATATCCCTAGTGGTCCATGACTGCATTGCAAGGGGTACATCTAAACTTTTTATTTCTTATGTAGCTATTGAAATTAAATAGGGAATTGGCTGGGATCCGTTTTGATTTATGAGGACCCAATTTAAAAATCAAACAAGCTTTTATCAACCAAAAATTACGTTTTTCTTATAGGTTTTAGTTCACCTTCAGCTTTGACACACATCCAAACCAAGCAGAGGAACAGACTGGATGTAGAGAACAGCCTGGGAGTAATCATCAAAGCAAGCTTAGGTGTCTTGACCAATAACAAAGTAAAAGTAATTAAGCCAGTCTGATGATAATGATGTTTTCTGTTTTTTGTTCCTAATACATCAAGGTTAAATATTATAAGGGGAGTTACTCAGAGCAGCTCCAGCTTTATAAATACAGGTTTATAAAATAAGATTTTGTTTTATTCTATTTTGTATTTCTTTAATAACATCTCATTCAAGGACTCATCTAATTGGTCAAATTCTAAAAGATCTACAGCCATGTAGCTGTATCTTTGCTGGATGGCTGTATATAGATCTTGTGCTTCTAGACCTCATTGAGGGAAGGGGAGGGGGGGGGGGGGGGGGGGGGGGGCTCCATTTCAAAAACAGTAACTTGCCGTATTAGGGGTTAATAACTGTAAATTTGTTGTCGGTTTTTGTTTAAAATAATATTAAAATGTCAAAGCAGGAAATTCCACATGATGATGGTTCAGAGACGAACTGCTTGTTCCCGAGGTGATGAATTACATCCCAGTGGGGACAACAAACCGCCTGGTGAGGATGGCCACAGGGGTGGCCAGTGATTGGCTAACGGGGGGGCCATGCTCGTCCTTTAATCAGCTGAACTTTCACAGGGGGGTGTTTACTTTCCTTCCTTTGCTTAACAGTCTCAATGTCATCCTGCTTTATCATGCAGGTCTGCACTAATAGTCTAATTTGTGTGAATTAACTGGGTTTTTTCTTGTTTTGTTTTTTCTTTAAATAGAAAACATATTGATCTACCTAATAGTTATATTCCTACTGTTTGCAGGAGATTTTACATGCTAGACCAGTTTAAGCTAAGAGATTCTGAATAATAATAATTGAACTTTATGTGCAGGACACATTTAAAGAAACAGAAGACAATGCAGACTTTGCTGTTCTGCATTCAAACCATCTCAGACCTGATTTAGTCCATTTCTATTCACTGCACCACACTGACTTTCCATCCATACAGAGGAAATGTCAAAGACTGTGTTCAGTTTCCCAGGCAAAGGAAGTGAAGGAGCCGCTGCAGCCTCCAAAGGTCAGAACTGACCTCCTTACTTCCTCACACTTTCTCCACAGACTGCAGCTCATTGTCCTGTTCGGCAGCTGCTATTTAACGCAGCCCAGGCCCCGACTCACGCAAGAGCCGAGTGCTCCAGACGACTTTGATCTTGGTCATGACACCGGGCTAAAGTTTTGGTAACAGTGCTGAAGGGAACGACCTCTGTTCTTCTCTCCACAAAGAAAAACGGAGGTCTGAGGACTCAGAAAGAATAAAAGGCCAAAACAGAAAAATATGAAATGTTATTCAACTCTTTGATGTTCTCCTTTAGGGCCAGGGGGAACGCTCGGTTAGCCACTGAAATGAATTCGGCACACTGGCGTACTTTTCCCAGCGACGACATCAAGGAGAAAGCGGGCATCTTGTTTTCTTTTTTTTCCTTGCAGCCGAGATGATTCAAACCACACACCTGCATGAGGTGAGGACATGAAGTGGATTTCTATCCCACGGCTCTCAGCCTGTTTTTTTCTCCCTCTCCCTCTCTCTGCCATGACTCACAAAGCCCTGAGATGACATCACGTACTGTAAACCCCCACAGCTGCTCTGCAGCTCTTGTTCATTTCTTTTGTCCATCTGTAAATATTCTTTTCGGTTCCGAACAAAGCATTGAATTGTTTAATTAGGCTGAATGCCAAAAAAGAAATGGAACAATGTTTGCTGTTGTCTTTCGCAATCAAAAAAATTCCAGGTTTGCACAGCTGTCTGAGGACTTTACTTGAAAGATTAAATCCCAGAACCTTCTGATCTGTATTCTACTTTTCTATCCAGCTGTTTTTAAAGACATGAAGGGTTTAGTATCTTGCAGCATTCTGGCTCTTCTGTATTTGGTTTTGCAGCTTGTTGTGCCGATTCTGACCCCTGTGACTGCTTCCACAAAGGCCACTCAGTCTACTCCAGAATGAGCAGCCATTTAAGGGTCAACACACAAGGCTTTGCGGAATGGATCACGCTGGGGAAAAGAAAGCAAAAAAAAAAAAAAACAGGGCTGGAAATTGGACTGGCGTTGCACGGCTGAAAGCGTTCTCATGAAGAGCACAAACAGAACAGAGGAAGCCCAGAGCAGATGAGCGTAGCAGCAAGTGAGCACAATTCAATTAAATGACTTCCTCCCTGACGAGTCTGGAGTTCAGGGGGTGATCTGCGGGAGCATAATCTGTCACAGTATCATGTAACCTGTGATTTATGTAAAAAAAAAAATAAAAAAAGAAAGTTTAATCCCAACTGAAAATGATCACTTTTTGGACTCTAACACAATTTCTTGCAAATTGTCATTTCTTGAGCTTCTATTTGCATTTTCAAATTAATGTTAAATTAATCAAAAGTAATCCCATGATAAATTTAAACAAGCTATGAGTTATGTTTGCATGCTTGATTGTTTTCTTGGCATCTCTGTCTCTTTAAAGTCCAGGATTGGCTGCAGTGCATTGGTCTCCTATCAGCAATTCCCTTTATCATTTCCTTAGTGAAGCTTGTGTAGCATGAGAGCCATGAACATGGACGTAGGTTTGCATTAGAGACTGACACGGGAGTGGATTTTCACTCCTGTCCCGTCCCACTCCTGGTGAAATTACTCCCACTCCCATCCCGCTCCCATTCAGAATGACTCCCGCTCCTGCACCACTCCCATTCTTGTTGTTTTTGAGCGCGGGTGAAAAACTCAGAGCAAAAGCACTGTTTTTGGGTCATGTAGTTTTTTTGACTCGATTTATAGTCTAGGCTTCAAGGAAAAATAACTACAAAAAGGCGGCGCCAGTACCGGATTTTCTTTCTTTCTATTTTATTTTATGGCATAGATCCTAGTTTTTTTTAGTTACTGTTGGTTTGCTCCCGCTCCCGTCTGCTCCCGTTAATGTTTAATCCTGTACCGTCCCAATTACGTGATCGTTACCAATACTGACTCCCATCCCACGGGAATCCCATGGGAATCACGTGACCCGTGGGATTCCCGAAAAAATGTCGTTCCTATGGTCCCTATGCAAACTAGAGACTAAGTCCCTACCAAAACTTTGGACGGACCTACCTGTCCCTGCAAACAATTAGATGTGAATACTAGGGGTGTGGAAAAGAATCAATTTGGCAATATATCGCGATTTTTGGCTGCCTGATATGATATCGATCTTTTATTTCCTAGTATCGATTTTTTTAAAGGAAATTTTTTTTACCGGGCTACCTTTGTACCACCACTCTGGCAGATGGTGCTGTGGCGCCCTTTTGCTGTGCGGTGCAGCATATTATTTATAGTTGAGGCATTCACAGTGGAAGACATGGACTCGCTTAAACCCCAAACAACATGGATACCAAAATAACTGAACCATCGATTTCATCTGATGAACATAAACAGAGGTTGTTTTTTTATCTATGCATTTAATTTTGATAGCAGGAAAAAAATCGCAATATATGGTTATAATGCAATAAAGTTATAATATCGTATCTTGACAAGCATCGTATCGCAGCACCCATGCCAATACTCACCCTTAGTGAATACCATGTTTATAATTTACAATACAGCGTTCTTGCAGCAGTAGAGGAGTTCTGGAATGGGGATTATTGACAGACCAAAACATGTTTTATCTAAAATGGAAAATGTTTATAAATTTTTTTTTACAATTTTGGTATAATTCCTGCTCTAAGTTGGTCGCTCTGTGAGCTAAAGACATCTTTTAGAGTCTCGAAACTCCATAATGATCAATCGATTACTAAATTTGTTGACATTATTTCAATAATTGATTAATCCAATGAATTGTTTCAGCCATAAAATAAAATACATGAAATGCGTTAAACAGAGTAACTACAGCCTAGATGTAGAGCTTGTAGAGTGAAGTTAATATATTAAATGCTCAGTGTCAGTTCCTCTGCTATTTCCAGAGCTCATGTAAATACAATACATATATTTGGCGTCCCTTGAATCTATTATTTTGCTTTGTTTTAATGATATAAAGAGAACATTTAAAATATAAGAGTTGGTTTTACCTCTGCACATTTCTATATCTTGAAAACAAAAGTATAAATCCACATATAGCAGACATATTTAGACTATATTCTGTTAAATAGGCACAGATTTACCTACCGTCTTGGGTAATTTCAAATGCAAACATTTTCACAGTGGAAAAAAGTCCTATTTCCTCATTCATCAGAAACCAGTAAAGCGACCAGTAATGCGTCAGTCATTGATAAACAGCATCTAGATTGTGTAGTGCTTATAAAATTTGTATAAATGTAGCAAGAAATGCTGCTTTTCTCTTTAAACGAGATACACCCTGATTTTCACGTCAAGCATAAAAATACGAGCATGCATATTTTTGCATAGGACCAATGACATCAGACCAACAGTGTCCCTACCAGAGTTGAAATCAAACCTACGCCCTTGGCCATGAACGAGGTGCGGTTGCTGTGCAGTTGTAGAGCAGGAGCAGAGAGGCACCCAAAGCATTAAATTCAATCTTCTGAGGGGGCCTGGTCTCTGCTGTCATCTTACTTTTAACACCTAAAGGCTACAGCTGCATTTTAGATTCATAGCCAATAATAATATTATCAAATTGCAATTAATGTTTCCACAATTTCTTTGCCAGCAAAGTTTGTAATTGGGACAGCCGTAGTGAATACATCCAATTTGTGCATCTTCTCAATTTCTTTTAGCAACCGCTTTCTTTATCCTAGTTTCCATTAAGGTTGATTTTCTGCAGAAATTTCACTATTTAAGATGCATTGTGCTTAAAAGGGGCCGAATAAAATCCATGTGAGATTTTTGTGCATTTGAATTTGCAGAAAAAGGTGCATCTTTTTATTCTACCTTACAGTAATGAGTTACATATCATCCCAGTCAAATGCATAGAAGATGACGTAATAAATAAAAAAAACTTTTTAATACCTTTAAAAGGTAAACAAGCTCTAGATCTTTGTCAGGAGATGAAATCAGACTTTGTAACCAATGACTATGTTTAGGTTCAGATTTCATTTGTCCGGTTTGGAAAGATTAAAGTCAGTCATCGGAAGCAAGGGATTTCTCAAGGCTTTCCAAACTCTTTTTATCCAACGTTCATCACAGCCGGATAGAACAATTCTGTTTATTATCGCTAAAAATAAACTAAAAAAAAACAATAAAGACAAAAAAAACAAACTCCTGAAGGCAGAACAGGAAACAAGTGCCAGACAGGGGAGAAGATGGTTGCTATTTGTGGAGAACGATGAGCATCAAAGTAAGGAAACAAGACAGCTGGGTATTTGGAGCAGTCGTCTGATGACGACAGGACAGACCAATGGGAACACAGGCCACAGCTCGCTTCGCTTTACATGATGTTCCATAAACCCAGACACTAATGTGGACTACGGGACCACCCCGACTCTGAGGGTGATGTCAGGGACTGGTGACTGTTGCTTGTTGCCAAGCCATCAAAGTCTGTGATTCAATATAAAACAGGCACACCCTGATTCTGATGAAAACACACAATTTTATTCAAATCCAAATAAAAAAAAGGAACACCTGAAAACAAACCGTGCTCGGCACAAGTATATGTAAAGTGGTAAAAAGTTATGAGAAAAATCTTGATAGAGTGGCAAACATTACGTTTTCACTTCTCTTCTACTCTGGTGCTTATAAATAAAATTTTAATACAGTCAATTCCCCTTAATCCAAAAAACAACACCCATGCTGTGAAAGATGTGAGGGTGTTTTTTTATAGGAGAAGTCCAGTCAGCAAGAAATAATCAATGAATCATTATCTATACCTGAAACTAATATGTTCACTGTGATTTAATTAATTTAGCATTAATCATTAAATAATAAAAACAATAATTTTGGTCGTGATCACCGAGTCTGGGAGCGGCCATTTTTGCCCAAAAATAGTAACACCTCCCTCCTGCCATCTTCCAGCACTGACGTCACGGTGCGGTAAGCCTTGCTTATTTTCTTTAGTCCAACTGTTTTTAATATTCTTTTTTGTTCCTGCATTTTTGGCTGTTACATTGTGTCGAGATCAGGGAAGTTGTGGGTACCATATCGTGTCAATGTCAGGGATCCTGTGGTTTGAAATAAATAGATCCGGGACCTATAAAGTCAACAGGGTTGACAGAAGTTGGTAAAGACATCATTGGAGTCTGCAATTTTTTTTTAATCTATTTATTTTCTTATTTTTTTCCTACTTGCTTTGATTCTGTTTTATTTTCCTATATTTTAATAATTTAAAGCACTTTGCATTGTCTTTGTTCTGAATTGTGCTATACAAATAAATTGGCTTTGCCTTTCCTGCCATTCTCCCCGCTTTACAAGCAAAAATCAATGGGAACTACTAGACACATCTGCAATCAACTACAATCATTGAAGATTTCCAGAGGACTTCACCATTGAAATTCACCAGAGCTATAGTGAAACTGACAATGCCCACGTGCATGGCAGCTGGATGTTGGAATACATCGGGTAAAAGTGAAAGTCCGTCATTGGAATACCAACTTGAAGAGGGAGGATTTGCCATCGTACTTCTGGCCAGAGAAAAAACCCGTAATATGTAGCCAACATTTGGAAGAAGAATGTTTTCAAGATCACTTGGATAATAGCGCGTTGTGACAAACACCAGATACAGCACTGGGACTTGATCAACAGCCGATACCGCACCATGACGTCACAAACCAGTAGGTGGCAGTAGTGTTCTTTGACAAACATGGATGCCTCCAGTAAAGCACATTCAAATGAAAATTACCCTTAATTAAAACACGTATTTATTGAACAGTATGTAATAATTTCATACTCAAAGTAATTTCAGAAGTTTGAATTCTGAAAATAACCAGAGTTCTCCTTTAAATCCAGTAGTTCTCTGAAGGTCTCAGAATTTGTTTCACAGAACACTGGTTAAAAAAAAAACATTACGGAGATTAAACAAAGCAGACAGGTCAGGGAAAAACACAGGCTTAATTTTTTTTTTATTTCTAAAGGATTGCTCCTAATGGTTCAGGAAATAAAATTATTCATGCCAGAAGTAGCCAAAATGTAATCTGGGACTAGACAAAGAGATCAACAGTTCAGAGGAACAACTTATAGTCAATCAATCAATTAAATAGTGTAAAAAAAAAAATAATTTTTTTTTTAAGAAATAAAAAGTTTGATAAGCTGCATATTAAGGACAACACAGAAATGTGGAAGAATGATCACATCAGACAAAAAGCAGACATTTTTGCCTGCAGGCAAAGCCCTAAACACACATCTTTGCAGTGAAACAGCAGTGGAAGCATCATGCTGTGGTATTTTCTTTACTTCAGCAGGTTAAAAGCCTTCAGTGTGGAGGGAGAGGTGGTTCAAGTTAATGAGGTGGTTCCATTTGACTTGGAGGACGGAGCTGCAAATGATAATACCTCCGAGTTGGAATGGCTGTAGCAGTAAATCAGAAAAATACCGCTGCGTCTTAATAGTAGAAATTGATAAGGATTTTTTTTCAAAAGATGGTTTCCGTCAGTGATTTCCTTCATAAAGATGTCCGAAAAGTGCTGGCAGTAAGGAAGGAGATAAGAAGAGGAAGCAAGATCCCTCCTGTTAAGCAGGACAAACACTGTACGACATTTTCAATCGTTGCACGCAGCTACAACTCAAATTGCACGATGAAACGGCACGGTTAAAAAGTTTACAGCCCACGATGTATGTTCTCACACTGTGCGACCCAATGCCCTGAGGCAATCTACCTGCTCACACTGCACACCCAAAAGCCACACGTCGGACTCAGCACAGAGAGATGGCGCTGGTCAGACTTGACAATCTGGAAGAAGAAGAGGAAGAACTCCCTTGTTTGCACATGCGTAGCGATTGAGGTTCTAGTAAATCGGCTCATAGCTCTGTTTCAACAGCAGCATTTGTCCACGAACACCTCATGATAACCGACTGAATTTTAAACATCTTTGAATTTCTTCCGACCTTAAGATTCCTGATCAGGAGGTGGTCGTGAGTAGCCTCGTGAGACCATCCTGATCTTGCGAGCTTTCAAGATTTCACTCGCTAATCAGTCTGCAGACTCTCCGTTAAAGAAAATTTGGAGCCGTTCACCAAACGAACGTCCAATCAGCGTTGGCTTTGAGGCGGGTTGAGGTGTGACGCAACGAGAAGCGCGACAGTTCAGTCTAAAGAACATGGCAGCTTCAGCCGATGAAACTAGCGTTAGCGTGGCTATCGAGCAAGTTTTATCGGAATTACAGAGTATTTCTTCACTGAAAGAAGAGCAAAACACTGCTCTGGAGGCTTTTCTCAGAGGAAAAGATGTTTTTGCTCTTCTCCCGACACGCTAATGTTCATATCTTCTTATGTTTTGGGTTTTATAAGTTTCAGCCTCTTTTCACATTCGTGCAACTTTTGTTTTTTGTAGTTCTTTTTCAGAAGGCTGTAGTTCCAATTTAACCAGCGCCATTTTTCTGTGCGTCTCTTTTGTGTAAAATGCCCATGACGCTGAAAGCTCTTTGGATTCAGCACAGCTTTCTGAAGCTCCTTTCCTACCCTGGATAGCATTCTAACTGCTCATCCACAAAAGGTGAAGAAATACTACGAGTTTTGATATACAATTTGAAGATATTCAGAAGCAGCCTAGTATTCCCGCTTCTTAGGGTGTCTGTGTTTTTCCAAAAAAGGAACCTAGAAATTTAAAGTACTGAGAAATTGCACCGTTAACTAAAGAGAATCCGGTCATACAACTGTCAGATTCTGCATCAGGACAATTAGGAAGCCAGTAGGGTGATCACACTCAACAGTTAAAGCTACAATGAAATGTTTTACAGTGAGTCTGATTAAGAATCTGTGGCAGGACTTGAAAAAAATCAATGCTCACAGACCCGCTATCTGATCTGGCTGAGCCTGAGTTACGCTACAAAGATAAATGGGAAAAAGGTTTAGTCTCTAGATATGTAAAGCTGGACGAGATATACTCCAAAAGACCTGCAGCTGTTACAGCAAAATATGGCTTTACAAAGTATGTGGAGGCTCTCAGTGTGTTAAACCTTTTAAGATTTAATTGCATTCATTTAAAGTAAATGTTGCACGGTTTGCATTGATTTACGATTGAAATACATTACAGTTTGTAGCTGTAACATAAAGAAAAAAAGGGGGATAGATGCTTCTAATAAGTTCTGTAAATTCATACAGTAAATAAAACAAGCATCAAGTAACATCTGCAATCCTGCCCTTATCTGTGTCATGACACAAAGAGCTGGTTACTCACACTTCCAGCCTCCCTCTCTTACTGTCTGCCTCTATTTTCTTTTTTTCGCTTATATCACCGTCTCAAAAAAAAAAAAAAAAAAAAAAAAAAAAAGCTTTTGATTCTTTTTTTTCCAGTCATCCCACGCCTCAATGTGCTGACCGGCCTTCTGTGCCTGCTCTCCTTGGCTGTATCCACATGAAGAATATGTAATTACAGGAGACTCTGGGGCTGATAGATGACTGTGTGAAGCCACAATGCAGCCCAGGAAGAGTCATTCTGCCCAGGGGCCATTATCCGATTAGCAGCCCCTCTTCTTCCGTGCCAGGGCACTGCTAAAATCTCCTTCTCTGCTCTTGTATTCCAGAAGTGCCAGGTTACACACCATTGTCCTGTTTGGCACAGCTACAAGGTCAACTCAAAGAGAGAAATAGAAAGGAGGAAAGAGAAAAGAATTTCGTGGGGAAGAAGCATATTAAATGTCAGCCCAATTGAAGAGGAAGTGCTGGAGGTTTGGGAGAAGACAAAACAAAAGTATAATTTCTGCTAATAATGTATTAAAATCCTGTGGAATGATAATGATAGGATATTATGTGGGATTTTGCAAAGGCAAGTTTCCTTTAGCAGCATTTGTTTTTGGCAGCTTCATGCAAACACGGCGTTCCAGAGGTCTGAATAGTTTCCTCAGATAGTCCACTCATCCAATTAAGCTCAATTACCCCTAACCAGAGAACACACAAACACTGACATAAGTTACCTTTTTTTTTTTCATCCCAGTTTCCTTCCATTGGAGAGTCTCTTAGAAATGTGGGGAAACTCCTGACAAGTTGGTCATCCTCACGGTGAAGATCTAAACAAACTGAATTTTGGAAATGTGAGGTGGATTCCTGGGCTTAAGCTGTTAAACAAAAATTTCTTCCTCCTGTTATGGTTGCATTGGGTCTCTGTCTTTTTTCCTTGTAGGGTTCGGGAGACAGGCCCTCTGCAGGTGTTATGTTTTGCCCTGATTGGTGCTCTGCTGTTTAAAAGCTGCTATGCATGCAGCAGATGAGCAGGCCTTTCTTCCTCTTCTTCCTCAGAAACCCCATTTGATTTGATTATTTTGTTTTGCTTAATTCAGGTTAGTTTTTTTTTGTTTTTTATTAATCTATTTTAGTTTCTTATTTACGGAAGAGGATTAGGGCCACTGGAAAAAAAAAAAAAAAGTTTACTGATTTTAAAATTTTATTTCAATTTAATATTGGAAAAAAGTCAGAATTCTGACTGTAATCTCAGAATTCTGACTTTTTTCTCAGAATTCTAACTTTAATCTCAGAATTCTGACTTTTTTCTCAGAATTCTGACTTTTTTCTCAGAATTCTGACTTTTTTCTCAGATTTCTGATTTTAATCTCAGAATTCTGACTTTAATCTCAGAATTCTGACTTTAATCTCGGAATTTTGATTCTTAATGTCGATGGGCACCATGAAGGCAGAGATGTGGGAGCACTTAGCTTCATTGACAAAGATGTGAGTTGTTTAAGAGGGCCAGTGACACATTGGTGGAAAATGACGGAATTAGCAACTTTTTAGGTGCCTCAGGGGTCCCCTCATTAATGGAGGAGCAGAAGGTCATTAAAACAAGAGAGCTAGTCTGTAAAACAGACATGGCTATGGCTTGATGCTAACATGTTTGTTAGCTTTGAGAATTCTGAGATTAAAGTCAGAATTCTGAGAAAAACTTCAGAATTCTGAGATTAAAGTCAGAATTCTGAGATTAAAGTTAGAATTTTTAGTTTATAGTCAGAATTCTGAGAAAAAAGTCCAATACTTTTCCAATACTAGGTATGTTCTTTTCAGATTTTTTTCTTTGACATAATTTAATAAATTCCATTTTCATTTAATAAGAAAATTCTTGTGTGGTCTCCCTTAATGTTAGCCACCAAACAAGCCTGGTGGACAAAACACTCCTTTAAATAAGAATGTTGAAACATTTTTGGTGATGATTTAAAAAAAAAGTCTAAAGAAAAAAGAAAGGAAAAAGCTGCCCAGACCAAAAAAGCTCAACATCAAAGAAAAAAAATAAATAAAGAAAAAAAAAATCATAATATCCTATGGCAGGTGTAACCAATTAAAAACCAGTGGGGTCCGAATAAAGAAAATCATCAACCAGTAAAGATCCGGAGACATTTTTACTTTTAATTATAATCTATTACTCTAAACAGAATTTAACACTAAAATAAAATTAGGTGTTTATGCATCCATGTTATACATTGACTTTTTAAAAATATTTTTATTTAAAACATTTTTCTATTTCAACCCTTTATAGGGCACTAAGTGAAATACTTAGTGCCCTATAAATACTAGAAAAATAACAAAAGTGCTTCTAATAAAAATTCATGAAGAACACTGAGACTAAAATAGAGGAGAATAAGAATAATCCTAGATTTCTTTTTAATACAGTTGCCAAACTCACCCAGAGCCATAGCTCTGTTGAACCGTCCATTCCACCTGCTCTTAGCAGCAATGACTTTATGGGATTCTTTATAAATAAGATTGATCTTATTAAAAATAAGATCATAAGCACTCCTCTATCCGCGATTGTACCTGAGGTAGTCATGGAATCTGAACTGGGTTTAGACTGCTTTGATCCAGTTGAACTCTCTGAATTAGCAAAATTATTGTCTTCATCTAAGCCTTCAACTTGTATGTTAGATCCAGTTCCAACCAGGTTATTTAAGGAGGTATTCCCTTTGATCTCCTCCTCCATTTTAGATGTGATTAATCTATCTCTGTTACAGGGATATGTACCTAAAGCTTTTAAGGTTGCTGTAATTAAACCTCTGCTTAAGAAACCGTCTCTTGACCCAGATGACTTGGTCAATTATAGACCTATATCCAATCTTCCTTTCTTATCCAAAATTCTTGAGAAAGTAGTTGCCAAACAAGTTTGCGATCACTTCCACCATAATGAACTTTTTGAAGAGTTTCAGTCTGGCTTTAGAGCTCATCATAGCACTGAAACAGCTCTGGTGAAAGTCACTAATGATATTCTCATGGCCTCAGATAATGGACTTGTATCTGTGCTCGTCCTGTTGGATCTTAGTGCTGCATTTGATACAGTTGACCATAATATTCTTTTAGAAAGACTTGAATATTTTGTTGGAATTAAAGGAACAGCACTAGACTGGTTTAAATCTTATCTATCTGATCGAATTCAGTTTGTTCATGTTAATGATAGATCTTCAACACGCTCAAAGGTTACCTGTGGAGTACCACAGGGATCAGTGCTAGGACCAATTCTCTTTACTTTATACATGCTCCCAATTGGTAGAATTATTAGACAGCATGGGATTAATTTCCACTGTTATGCTGATGATACCCAGCTATATCTGTCTATAAATCCAGATGAAGCTAACCCATTACATAGATTACAGGCATGTCTTGAAGACATAAAAACCTGGATGACTCTTAACTTTCTGCTTCTGAATGCAGACAAAACAGAAGTTATAGTCTTTGGACCAGAGTCTCTGAAAAAGAAACTGATTAGCCAGTCACTTCATTTGGATGGGATTAAACTGATTTCAGATAATAAAGTAAAAAATCTTGGTGTTGTTTTTGATCAGGACCTGTCATTTAAATCCCACATCAAAGAGGTTTCTAGAATTTCCTTCTTTCATCTGAGGAACATTGCAAAAATTAGAAATATCCTGTCCAGGGGTGATGCTGAGAAACTAGTCCATGCATTTGTTACTTCAAGGCTGGACTATTGTAATTCTTTACTATCAGGAAGTCCACAAACTGTAGTTAAAAGCCTTCAGCTGATCCAAAATGCTGCAGCCAGAGTTCTAATGAAAATTAAAAAGAGAGATCATATCTCGCCTGTCCTGGCTTCTCTTCATTGGCTTCCTGTTAAATCAAGAATAGAATTTAAAATCCTCCTTCTCACATATAAAGCCTTAAATGGCCAAGCTCCATCTTATATCAGAGATCTGATTGTTCCTTATGTTCCTAACAGAGCACTTCGCTCTCAATCTGCAGGTTTACTAGTGGTTCCTAGAATTTCTAAAAGTAGAATGGGAGGCAGATCTTTTAGTTATCAGGCTCCTCTCCTGTGGAACCAACTACCAGTTTTAGTCCGTGAGGCAGACACCCTGTCTACTTTTAAGGCTAGGCTTAAAACTTTCCTTTTTGATAAAGCTTATAGTTAGAGTGGCTCAGGTTATCCTGAGCTATCTCTATAGTTATGCTGCTATAGGCTTAGACTTTTGGAGGACATAGGGACCCCCATTTCATCATTCTGCTTCATTCTCTCTCTGTTCTCCTATTCTGCAGAATCTGTTAGTTCAATCTCTAACCTTCTGCTCTCTCTGCTTTTCCTCAGAGTAGCTTTGCCTCGTCTGTTCCTGTTTGGCTGTGACGTCATCCTGGAAAGAAACATCAGCTGTGCTGCTTCTATCAACACCCTTGTTTATAGATGTTGGAGATCGGCCTGTTTTCCAGTGTGGTCCTGTTTCTCTGACCGTGACTGAGTGGATGTGCTTTCTTCGTCCTCTGGCATGGGAGCTGCCTTGGAGCTCGTCTGCCTGGCTGTGTGTTTCCTGGACGGGGCCGCCTTTTACAGCTGCTTTTTGTATCTCTGCTTCTGTCTCCTTGAACCCCAGTCGGCCTCGGCAGATGGCCGCTCACACTGAGCCTGGTTCTGCTGGAGGTTTCTTCCTGTTAAAAGGGAGTTTTTCCTCTCCACTGTCGCTACAAGCATGCTTAGTGTGGGGGATTGTATTTGAGTCAATGAGTCAATGCAATCAACTGGTTTTCCTTAGATAGAAAACTTTGTATCAATTTGATCTGGTTGAACTGTAAAGTGCCTTGAGATGACATGTGTTGTGAATTTGGCGCTATATAAATAAACTGAATTGAATTGAATTAAAAGAAACATTTTTCTTGGTACAACATAAGCTTAGAGACATTAATGCTGATACTTGCAGTTACATTTTTTAGATTATAAACCTTAAAATAATTGTTTATTTAGGCTTATTAATTTTTTTACTTTTCTCTCAGGTTTTTTTCCCTTTTTTCTTGAATTTTTTCCTTTTTTCTTTAAAATAATTTACAGTAGGTAATATAGCATTCAAAGGCTTATCTAATTGGTCAAATGCCAAAATAAGATGTACAGTCATGTAGAAGAATCTTTGCTGAATGGCTGGATATAGATCTTGTGCTTCTAGACCTCACTGAAAGACAGGGGGACTCAATTTTTAAGGAGTACGCAAGTGATCAAAAATGGTAATTTACACTATAAAGGCTTAAAATCTAAACATTTTTTTTTGAAGTAGAGAACAACAATCTTTCAGTTTGGTATATAGACAATTTCCTGATTCACATATTTTATCAAACACCTGAACTGAACGTTTATTATTTTCTTTCTTTTTTCTGTCTTAATGTTGGCAGTGGGCTTTAGGCTGCCCTGCAAGGCTTTAAACCTGGGTTTGAATGGAGACTAAGCCATTCTCAAGCACATATCAAGGTGCTCATTCTGAACCTGGATCCATATTATTTGTGATTCTGTTCATGGTGGAGAATCCTGCTTCACAGCATCAGGTTGAGCCAAACATCCTCTACATGTGCAGGGTCATCTTTGAGCATGCCATTTCACTTTTCTTTCACTAGTTCACGAGGGTTCTTCCTGCAGCTCTTCTCTGCTTTCTTGTTCTCATCACCCGGCTTGCCGCAGGTTTGCCTGCTGTGTTTAAAAGCAGCTGGCAGCAGCAACCCAGACTGACAGCTCATTGGCTAATTTGTATCACATGCAGCCTGGTCCTGGATGTACACCTCTCTAGTATTGGCTGATTTTGCTGGAGGTTTCTTCCTGTTTAAAGGGAGTTTTTCCTCTCCACTGTCGCTACAAGCATGCTCAGTGTGAGGGATTGCATTCAAGTCAATGAGTCGATGCTTAGATAGAAAACTCTGAATCAATTTGACTGAATGATCTGGTTGAACTGTAAAGTGCCTTAAGATGACATGTGTTGCGAATTGGTGCTATAGAAATAAACTGAATTGAATTGAATAATTACTGCTGAGTATCTGATTAAAACATAATACAAACATTAAAACAAGGTAGTAATAATAATTCAACTTTATTGATCTCACATTGGAGAAATTACCTTTACCCATCCCCATGGGGAGCAGGGTGGGTTAAAGGTCTTTGCTCAGGAACCCAGAGTGTAGGGTGTGGGGATCAAACCGGGTACTTGCAGCCCTTTCAGAACACAAGCGCACTGCTCTAACCCAGTAGGCCAACACTCTACTGCTCTCTACCAGAAGATTTAGGAAAGAATAACGTCAGTTGTCGGGTCATAACTTAAAATCCCCTCTGAATAAATAAAACAATGTCTGTGTTGGTGTAGCTTAGTGAAAGTGTAGATCATACTTCAGTTAAGATGCCGTGGCATTACCCTAAACAGATAAGTCTTACTCCCAAATTCTCCTTAAAGGGTGAGTCAAATCAATCCTCCAAGAAACATGGACAACATAAATTATGTGGAAAACATTTGTATTGATAAATGTCCCCTTTTTCACCTCAAATGTGAGAAGAAAATGCAACTTGTCTGAAATACTTTCAAGAGCATGGCATAAACCTTTAGCCTTAAATGAAATTCCAAACCTTAGCTGCTAATATGTTGATTGATCGACAAAAGCGTACGTGTAAATAAGCTTCCACTTGCCTCTTTGAAGCCGTTTAACTTTTTTAATCTTTTAAGAAAAAGTCCTTCTTTCAATAATAAGAGGCGAGATGGAAAAAAGGAACAAATTTGCTTTAGTTCAATTTGCAATGACAGACTAAATCATCTCAGAAAAGGAAGCATTGTGCGCATTGCTTTTCACATTGGATCTAATTATGAATGAGTAGGTGCTTCATGAAAGGTAAGGACAGCTGTTGATATGATCTTTTTTTAACAGAATTCAGAAATACTCAACAGACTTTTGCATTTTAGCATAAATTGTGTGTATCAAGGTATAACATGCTCTACTTGTAAGTACTGGATATTTCTAAAATAACATTATATATGAAAAAAATCATAGTGAAAAAAAGGATACTATGGTCAAAAGACCTGTCACTCTAATTAGATCTGTCAGTTCTTAGTTTTTAAAGTAATGCGCTCTGTTTCTTTGATTTTAATGTCTCTAATTGGAATTGTTAGGCTATTTTTTAAGCATCATGCAAATAACTAACCTGACTCCGCCAGATGGATTTGCTCCGCATATCCATCTGGAAACCTTCCGTTGAAGTAATTTTGGGAAGGGGCGAAAATACTGGTTAGCTGATTGGCCTATGTTGGTGATAGACAGGCCAAATAAGCCAATCGGATCAACGAAGCATATGACGTACTAACAGAGCGACGACGAAGAGGAGCCAATTGATAGATCAAACTCTTGTCGAAACCAGTCGGGAGAAGAGCAAAAACATCTTTTCCTCTGAGAAAAGCCTCCAGAGCAGTGTTTTGCTCTTCTTTCAGTGAAGAAATACTCTGTAATTCCGATAAAACTTGCTCGATAGCCATGCTAACGCTAGTTTCATCGGCTGAAGCTGCCATGTTCTTTAGACTGAACTGTCGCGCTTCTCGTTGCGTCACACCTCAAGCCGCCTCAAAGCCAATGCTGATTGGACGTTCGTTTGGTGAACGGCTCCATATTTTCTTTAACGGAGAGTCTCCAGACTGATTAGCGAGTGAAATCTTGAAAGCTCGCGAGATCAGGATGGTCTCACGAGGCTACTCACGACCACCTCCAGATCAGGAATCTTAAGGTCGGAAGAAATTCAAAGATGTTTAAAATTCAGTCGGCTATCGTGAGGTGTTCATGGACAAATCCTGCTGTTGAAACAGAGCTATGAGCCGATTTACTAGAACCTCAATCGCTGCGCAAGTGCAAACAAAGCCTCAAAGCCAACGCTGATTGGACGTTCGTTTGGTGAACGGCTCCAAATTTTCTTTAATGGAGAGCCTCCAGACTGATTAGTGAGTCAAATCTTGAAAGCTCGCGAGATCAGGATGGTCTCACGAGGCTAGCAAATAACGGCTTCGGACAATAGAAAATATTATTATAATATGAAAGGAGAGACACTGATTGGCATTGGCTTATTGTGAATCTTATGTTCTTATAAACAAATGGTCACCTGTTAAATTTAAATAACTGCATGCAAGAAAGCTGAGATGTTTACCACCTGTATCTTTGTAATTTCAGGGTCTTAAATTAAACACATACAGAGCTAGAGGTCTATATCTGTATATGACATTAAATGCACTTCTATTCCAGAGCACCATCTGCAAAAAAGTCTCACATATATTCTGTGGCTGAATTTTTCTGAAATACATGAGGATATTATGTCTGCGTAATGCAGTAAAACATGCACTACAAAGGGAATAGATGGTGTTCTCTGCGTAACTGACAGAAGGCCTGAATTCAAGAGGCTCTTACCATGCGGCTCGATGACAGGCGTGATACTAGAGTTTTGTTGTGGAGCGCGGCAGGGGCCCAACAAGTGGCCTGTAAATGTGACTGAAGAGAGGGCAGCAGCAGAAGGGGGGAGAGCCAAACAGCCGCACAACACACGCCCTTGTCTCTGCACACACCCAGCAGGTTGCAATCGCGACGACATGCGCACCCAGCATGCTCTGAAGTTACACACAAACAGGCAGCTGCCGGTGACCTGCTGCGAGTGTGTGATTGTGACACTGTGGGGTTTTGTTTCTTAGGGGCATATCATCACATAGGTGTGTCCCCCTGCTTGTGTGAGTGGTAGTACATGTGCGGGGGCGAAGGGGGAGTCGTGCGTATGTGTGTGCAGTCCGTGCAGCTGTCACGGCCCAGCACCAGTGTCTTGATCTCGCACAACGACACCAAGGAGGATTAGCCGCCGCGCATGCCGAAGGGCACATCCCAGCCAATCACGTATTCATGGGAAATTCAATTTCTCCGACACACTGGGATGATTTGTACCCTGACATGGAGGCTCTATCTCAGCCAGCGAGTTGTGTCTCAAATTGAAAAAGCAAGCAGAAGACATCTTTTACAATGGGCTTGAGCTGAACAAAATAGAGGAGTGCGAGGCGAGGCAGTGATAGAAAAAACTAGTTAAATGTTTGAGGATTTCCAGTGAAGCACCACTATGCTCGCTTAATTTTGTACTCTCCGTTTGGACTTATAAGAAATTCATCTACATATAAATGTTATTAGCTTTGCTCTGTATTGCCAACCCCCACCCTTACTTTATTTTTGAAAAGGAAGATAACTAAGACCAATAATGAAAGGAGAATCACGAAAGAGCAAAACATTTCAACAATGTGTAATCATTATTTTAAAGTTTTTTTTCTATAAAAGCAGTTTTTTTTCCCCAATGCTTTTGACTGTAGCAGACAAGCAGACCGGAAAAAAAGTCAGAATATTTTCCGTCTACAGCTCATCATCAATAGAAAAGTGATAGAAAATAGCCAAGAACAAAAAAGACTATACAAAGGTGCGGCAGAAGACATTGACCTTTACCAGATATTTGTTTCTGCTGTTAACCAACACATTTTCCAATTATCCCTTCAATGGAATCTCATTTACTTTCTCATATCAATCAAGGACATTGTAATTCTATCAACAGTTCATTTTACTGTTGTTTTGAACACAGGGAAAGCAACATTTTCCAGTTAATTTTCAAAGTTAACTTTCACTAACTTGCCTTCTACCTCAGTTTTCGTCAACACATTGTCAAATTCTAAGCAATTACAAACACAGAAACTGTTTTTAAGGACATTTGTCTCCTTATTTGCACATATCCTTTGCAGTAAGTAGAGTCAGCTCTATGAAAACTTTTATTTTGAAAGGAAGTTGCACTCGCCACAAAAACGACTCCACCGCCTTGCGAAGGAGGCTTCTTGCTTCGACTGACTAAGGCTACGTTCACACTTTAAGGCCTTGATGCTCAATTCCGATTTTTTTGTGAAATCCAATTTTATTTGCGTTCCTGTTCATATTTCCAAATATATGCGACTTGTATGTGATCTCCTGTGCAGTCCCACAACGTAAGTGTCCCACATGCGCAGTAGAGGACGCAATGACATCACAGGCCAGCGTGCTCTATGACGTGCTCTATGTTTACAGAAATAAACATGGATGGTAGTGCCGGCGCGCATCTAGAGGTCTTTTCCAACCATAAGAACACAATCTTTTCAATGTGGTTAAACATAAATACTGCTCTCTGCATCATCATCTGCCATTGTTGTTGTTTTTCTTGCAGCTTCTGCGTAGCAAGACGCAGAATAGTGATCTTTGTCGGGTATTAATGACATTGAGGTCGGATGAATCCGACCTGGCCGTTCACACACAGATCGCATTTGAAACGATCAGATTTGTATCGGATTCAGGACCAATAAGCAAAGTGGCCTGGGTCGGATTGGGAAAAAAATCGGATCTGTGTTGTTCAGACTGCCATGAAAAGATCGGGTCCAGGTCGCATATGGGCAAAAAAATCGGATTTGGGTCACTTCAGGCTGCGGTGTGAACGTAGCCAAAGAGTGCACATTTTGAAGCCAGGAGAGGAGTGGCCATAGAGAGGTTTGGAAGGATTCCCCAAAAAAAAAAAACATGTTTTCCAATTATCCCTTCAATGGAATCTCATTTAGATTCTCATATAAAGAGTATTATACTTTTAGGAAGTCATCAGTTTACCGTTGCTTTGTATGCCAGGGAAGCAAATTTTTTCAGTTAGAATAGACTTTGTCTCCTAGGGGAAATTTACTACTAGCTTGTCTTCTACCTCAGGGTTCTCACTAGTGCATTGTTAAAATTAGGTCACACCACGGCTGTTATGCTTAATTGTTTTGAGCCTCTCTGGCAAGCGTGGTGTGGCCATAGAGAGGTTTGGAAGGATTCCTAAATAGCTGGTCTGACGAGCCAAACCGGCCAGTGATATTTCTTTCCTTTCTACTTGATAAAATATATCCTACCAGCTTCGAGTTCACCTTGATGTCATGCAAATTAAGACTAAACTTTAAAAAAAAATGTAAATTAAACGCGATTCAATAAATAGGAAAAAAATTAATGAGCCCATGGAAGGCATAGCTGTCATAAATGTCAAATGTTATGTTTGGCTATAGAAACTGAGGTCGGATAGAGGTTTGAAGAGGACCCAAATGCAGAGACTTAAGCTGAAAGGGTTTCTTACAGATTTAATAACAAAAACGGTGATAGAAGCCAAAAATAAACATAATCCAAAAAATTTAAACATACTGAAAACCAGGAATACTTACAACAAGAAGGTTAGCCAAATTTAAGACAAACCAGCAAACAGTGACTGGGTAAGAGGTGTATATATGGGAGAGAGAACAAAGACCAGGCTAATCAGTAGATTGGGAGCAGGTGTGAACAGAGGAATCTAGAAGGGAGCTAAGGAAATGGAGACTGACACAAGAAGGCAACAAAGGGCTAACAAGAAATACCTAAGAACACAAATACAATCAAACATAAGTAGAATAACACAAAATGGAAATAAACCCAATGAAAACTCAAAGATAAAACTTAAACAGGACCAAAACCATGACAGAAAACAAGATTTAGAGGTAGTAAATTAGCGCAGATCACAAATCCAGCAATGAACTGAGGTTTTATTTAATGTGTTGTAATTGGGAAAACTGAACTTATTTTATCTTCTTAGCTAGTGTTAGGGATGGTTCATGCAATCTGGACGCATAGAGGGAGAGAAGTGTGATTCTAATGCTGCATTCAGGACGCCCCACGGTGGCAAAAACTGCTGATCAAGTGTGTGAGATAAATATTCGCTACATCAGAACTTATTTGAAAAATGGCGTAGATCAACATCACTACAAAAACAAAAAAACTTTTCTTGATATTGAACAAATTTTAGTACTAAACGGATTTATTGGCATTACCAATAAGGTCAAAAGGTCTTTATCATGACGCTCTTTCCATCACTCCTGAACAGTAAGTTGGGTTTTTACCTGGCTTTGATCCCCGCTTTGCTGTCATTAACATGTGCTCATTTCAGTCTATTTGATGATGAGCTTGTCTGCCAGACAGCAAAGGACTCGTCATAGCACTATTGGAAGTGGACCACCCCCCCACTGGGAAACACATGTTCTGCAGGTGCCAGCAGGCTAATTGAAGCCAATCAGCATTTCACACAGTAAGCTTCTCCTGCATAATCAGGTCCTCCAACACTCCCCAAGGTACTTCACTCATTTTCCCCACTCTACATTTCCTCTCTCCCAGCGGCACGGGCCTTGATAATAATGCCGTGTTTAACGGTTAGGAGTTCTGGCAGGGTCATGGGTGAGGAGCGCTGCGGGAGTTCAGATGCGGGTCCCCTTTAAGATGAATCTTAGCTGCAGGCTGGGATTTTTGTGCCAAAGTATAAAAATCAGATGAGGCCAAGAAGGAATATAATGAATTACCCCTAAAGAAAACTTGTAGAGCAAAGAAACGGACCTTTAAGGATATTTTCTAAGAGATAATCCAGCCTTTTAGAGGGAAAATATTCATCCTTCATTTGGGTTCTATTTACCCTGCTGCAGGTATGATAATATTCTGTCTAAACCCTAAGGCTAGAAACCTGCATACTGCAACATGATTTAGGCCCCAAATTAGGGATTAGGTTTAAAGAGGATGATTAAACAACAAGGACATTTGCAAGCTGTAGGAGAGAGGCTGTGATGCAGGTTTAGGATCATTAACCATCCTGTATCTGAGAAGAAGTGGCTTTGATTTAATCGCCCTGATATAAGAGAGCCTGTTAGATAATTAAAATGGCTTAAATGGAAAGAAGGACATCCAACAGTTTTTCCTGCAACAAGATGCTTGTTGCCAAACCTTTGACTCAACAACACTGCTGTCAGCGTCAAACTACAACTAATTAATTAGAACTGGAAATTGGCATTTAAAACATTCCACATGGCTGCACTTCTCCGGGTCTCACAATTCCCTTAACTTGGTGAGACCACGGCTCTCAGCTAAATTGAGTTAGGGGAACTTTGAAGAATCTCCCAGCTCGTGCTAATCTGACAAACCTTGTTGCATAAATTTCCATGTTTACATATGAACGATACATTTTTTTGTAGAAGTACTTGTTTGCTTCGGAGGCGGAAAAAGCAGCAGGCAACATTCATTCAAGACCAGCACGGCTCACTCATGAGCCGCTGCCTGGCGCTAAGCAATAGAAGCATCGCTAATGAGAACGAGGTCATGGAGACTTTGGCTGCGATTGTGACTGATGTGGAAAGATACAGTAACCCGAGCCGTAACACCCTTTTTCTCACAAGCTTCTCATACTGTGTCTCAAATGGAGGAGAGTACAGGGAATGTGGCAGCAGCTGACTAGGAAAGAAAGGCAGCTTCCTGGCAACTGGCCGCCGTATTGGAGTCCAGCTCCTGTAAAGGGGTTTATGAAGGAAATAAGAGGAAAGAAAAAATGCTTATTTTATTTTGTCCAAGTGACAATCAATCACCCCGAGGCGCAAGCACACTAACAAAGAGATAATGCATGCAAACATATTCAATCAAAAACAGTCTAAGTTGCTTTTAGCTAATTGACACCAATCAGGCATTGTGTTGTTTTGCTCCTGAAAGGCATCAGGCTGACTGCCTTTCATGGCTGAAGAACTAGAGGCGCAGGAATGGGCCGAGAGAAAGGGGCCGAGAGAAAGGCGAGGTTTAACAGAGGGGAATGGGTTTAACAAGGCTGGAACACTGCAGAGAAGAATGTCTTCTTTCTGCAGATCCCTGGAATGGGACAGGGACAGACACAGCAAGAAAAATATATTAATAAAAAATGAACCTCCCAAACCCAGAAAGGCACTGGTGAGCAAAGCAGACTCATGTCTAGATATCAAAAACATTAGTTTTGTTCCCTGCACAACAAAGCTCCTACGGCTCTGATGTTCTTGAAAATGAGCTGTTTTGCGGGTAAGAAAACAACAATGTGTCCCAAAGAGGCTAAATATCCCATATATGATGTCATTCAGGATCAGCTCTGTGAGCTTTTGCTTAGAGAGGGAGCTATTTCAGATTCATCTACGGCTTAGCTAGTATTAACAGCTGAAACATCAAAGTTAGTTTATCCCAAAGAAAATATATTACAGAAACTTAAATGCAACTAAAATGAGATTCACCACAAATCAGTTTCCTTGGCAATAGAAACAAGCTCGCAGCTTTTTGTAAGAAACAGCAAGGATAAAAGGGGAATTACAGGTAGTTTCTCAAATGAAAAACACAAAAAGCCTTTTTTCAAACAAGTCTTCAAATAATTTCAACCTGTTAATGGCAAGTATGTATTATTGTCCCAATGTTTTTGCAAGCAAAGAACAAGTTTTGTGAATCGAAATGTGAGAAAAAACTGCAATCTAGTTGGGAAACTCTGCAAAAAGTCTTCCAAAATATGGAAGTAAACTCATTCCATGTATTACTTGGTAGAGCACATTTTTAGAAAGGCTGCCTCTGTCCTAGGCTGCACTCTAGACTCAGCGGAGGAAGTGGCTGAGAGGAGGGTGCTGTCCAAGCTTACATCCATCATGGACAACACCTTCCACCCTCTGCAACAACCTTTGGAGCAGCTCCTTTAGTGAAATACTTTTACACCCTGTTTGTAAAAAGGAGCGCTACAGGAGGTCATTCATCCCTGCTGCCAGCAGACTCCACAATGCGACACTACAACTGCAATAATATGTGCAATTTATAATGTGCAATTTATCATTTGATACCCTGTGCAATAACTGTTTCTCTACATTTAACACCCAGTGAAATAACTATACATATATAAATATCCATCCATATAAATACAGTGTAAACAACCTGTGCAAAAACACAGTATAATGATCCTACTATTTAAAAAAAAGCCGTCATAAGTGGATGCACTGTATATACTGTTTATATCCCATGCACCTTTTTCTTCCTTTGGCGCAATCTTCTTGTTTGAATGAATGAATAGGAATTTATTTCAGACAATCTCAGACAGATAATTTGACAAACAACAATAAATGAATCAACCAAATACACACAAAAAAGACTAGTTAACATCAACCACACCAAACACCAATTACCAAACTAACTAAATTCACCTGAACATAAATAGAAACAAAATCCTCCATCAAATGAACCGGTCGGTATACAGCCAGAGAAGTGACATTGATTAAAGTAAATTGTTTGGAAATTGATATGAAGAAGTAAAACTTATTATTCATACCCCCTCTCCTTCTAATTGCACTTAAATTAACTTAAAGTAAAGTAACCTTCCAGTTAAAGTTTGGGGTCACATTGAAATGTCCTTATTTTTGAAGGAAAAGCACTGTACGTTTCAATGAAAAGTACAGTGCAAACAGGCTCTAACCAGAGTAGAAAAAGAAGTGGGAGGCCGCGTTGCACAACTGAGCAAGAAGATAAATACATTACAGTCTCTAGTTTAAGAAACAGACTCCTCACAGGTCCCCAACTGGCATCTACATTAAATAGTACCCGCAGTAGCCTGTTTGTGATGTCCTCTGAAGGGAGTAGTACACACCGTTGTAGGAAATCTTCAATTTCTTAGCAAGTTCTCGAATGGAATAGCCTTTAATTTACCCCACAAATGTGATGCTCCAGAAACTCAATCTGCTCAAAGGAAGGTCAGTTTTATAGCTTCTGTAACGAGCTAAACTGTTTTCAGATGTGTGAACATGATTGCACAAGGGTTTTCTAATCATCAATTAGCCTTCTGAGCCAATGAGCAAACACATTGTACCATTAGAACACTGGAGTGATAGTTGCTGGAAATGGGCCTCTATACACCTATGTAGATATTGCACCAAAAACCAGACATTTGCAGCTAGAATAGTCATTTACCACATTAGCAATGTATAGAGGGTATTTCTTTAAAGTTAAGACTAGTTTAAACTTATTTTCTTTCCAAAAGTGCAGTGCTTTTCCTTAAAAAATAAGGACATTTCAATGTGACACCATACTTTTAAACGGTAGTGTATATATATGTATATGTACATACATACATACATACATACATGTAAACAAACATATGCATACCTACACACATCAGGTCAAAGTACTCCAGAGTACTGTGACCCCCCAAAACCCGCACTTATCTGCGCCATTAGCCTCAGAGCAGCTACAAAAGCCACACGGCTCAATATTTGCAAGAAGTTAGTTTGACAGGATGATGCAGCAACATCTTAAATGCAGGAAAAGTTAGTCAGGAGAGAATTCAGGTGAATGATTAAGTCCAGCATCAGTCGAAAGTGAAACACATCAACAACAACTGCCACCAAATCTCGCTGTAAGTCTCGGTCAAGGGTCATCATTGAATATAATTGGGATTTTAATTATTACCCTATATAACTTTTGAATGTTAAAATTCTAACTCATCCTTGTCATGGCAACCACATAACAGCCTTAAATCAGAGGCAACTTATACAGGAGTCTTTGTCAATTGGATAGGTGTTGAAATGTCTTCAGAAAAAAAGGAGAAAAGGTCTTGCTGCTCCAATTTAAGCCTGTCTTGTGGTTATTTTAAGCTCCATCCTGGTAGGGAATTTGCTGAGTCACCAGATTAATCAGTTGGTCATTTTCTTTCAACCCTCTTCTTGTTGAAGCCAGTAGGACGGCTGAGAAGTTCTAATTGCTAAGAAGTGATGCATGTTTTAGTGATGAGACTGAGAGGTAGGTCCCATGATGACCTGTAAATAATCCCACAGAGCAACAAGGGTTTCTGTTGAACTACAGCCTACAAATCTCCCCTAAAACCCAAAAAGAGATACTACACTCCGGAAATCAGTTTGTGTTTTGGCGCAGCTTTTGGTGCTAAGCTGTTTTTCCAAGGCAAATTAAAAGAAAGGATGATAATGAGAAAGGGATTACCGGAAGGAAAAAAAAGACAGAACAAGTCGGGCCTGTTACTGAATACACACAGACGGACAAAAAGGGCAAACAAGCTTTCTGTTCCCTGCCTCTGTTGCCCTGCTGGAGCGTTGTTTACTCCACCACAGCAGCAGTGAGTCTCTTTGGGCTTTTCCTGTGTGTGCATATATAGGCAGGGGGGTTCCTCCAAAATAATGTATCTGCATACAAAAAGGCTACCCAGATCCACAGAGGAGAGAAGGAGAAACATAGGAGGGGTGGGAATTCAAACATGCAGAGTGCAAAAGTGTGTCTATGCACAAGTGAACGTTGGTTAGTTTTCCCCCTGAAAGACAACTTCAGAAAGGGGGTTTGTTTGTCCTCGTCTGGTGCTGAGGGGCTTTGGATTTAAAGAGTGGAGAATCTCATTACCTGCATGATGCACTGCCTGTGTTTACTTGCGTTATCCCAAAGTGTCTAAGACGCTTCTTCAAGCTGCCGCTGACTTCTCTCTTTCACTTGCTCTACTCCTTATTCAGGAAAGCCACAAAAAAAAAATCTCAAATTGCAAAGAGGAACAAAGGAGTTGGACTCAGTGAAGAGTAAAAAAATATTTTCCCAAACTAAAAGCACTGCAGAGAGCATGGTTGGGTAGCAAAACTTTCCTAAAATGTGTTAGATATTCACACAGCCTGAGATCAGACGGGACTGTGTTTAACACTTCATGCATCTTGGAAGCGCTGAGGTGCAAATGGTCTCTCACCTGAATGGATCATTTTAGGAGCAAGTTGGAAAACTAGAATTTGCTGTTTGCCTTGATGCAAACTACTAATGCCAGAAATCTATATTTTCTTGACAGTTTTAAACAGCGGCCAACTGTCAGGGTTCAACCGGATGTGATCAACCCTTAAATGGCCGTTATTAGCGGTTATCAATGCCATAAAATGGCTTCAGACTGCGCCTCCTCTACCTTCTAGTAGGTGTTTTATGGCTTCTATTATGCAGCTTATCGTTGATAATAGCCTCTTCGGCCTAGGGGTTTAAATCACATCTATCATGACGATTCGATTCAGTGTCGATTTCCTGACCCAACAATTCAATTATTTTCTATACTCAAGAATACACCAAGACATCCAGACATCCCCGCCCCCTCCACAGAAGCTCCGCTGCACCTCTCCAGAATTGTAGCTGACCGCAGACAGTGCCGCCCGAAATTGCAGAAAACAACTCGTGAAGTTTGACCCGCTAGAAGAGCGAGCTGCGCGAGAACGCTGGGACCCTTTTTCTACCTGGATCTCCGCTCTTTTTGGCCCTCATGTCCCTCCATCGTCGGACTAAACTCGCCCCCACTTCCTCGCCGCCTCGGCCGTATCTAGACCCACAGCGTGTAGCACAGACCACGCTTCAATATTGAGCATAAATCAAAAATGCCTGCATCAAGCGTACTGCAACCCACTGCTGTAAGAGTATAACCAGGAAGCGAGGTAGGAGGGCAAAATAGGTTTAGCGCCACCGCAGCACGGGAGGGAGAATTACATCCAGGAGCAAATGGATAAAAATAGACATGAATCGATTATCTTGCGGACGTATCGATGCATCGGATCGTCGGCTGTTGGATCGATGCATCGATACAAAACGATTATTATTTACTTCCCTACTTCGGCCACATCTAAGATCTTTAGTTTAACTTTATATTCACCTACTTTATACGTTTTATCTACTTTATTTAAAGCCTATCTGCGTTTTAAAGCAGGTAGGGTGTAAATAAGTAAGCTTTGAGTGAAATCCATATGTTTTGGTCACAACTCAATTGATGTATATGTATATGTATATGTATATATATATATATATATATATATATATATATATATATATATATATATATATTTTTTTTTTTTTTTTTTTTTTTACAATAGATGAAGTTCAGTTTACACATAAATACATGAATTCTGTAGGTAAAATCTAAATTAAAAAGTATTAGCTTTGGGTTAGGATTAGGATTCATTTGGTGATAATCTACCGAGCCTACTAGAAGGTAGGCAGTAAAATCTGAGGCCATTTTATTGGACTGATAACCGCTAATAACGACCATTTATTGGGATCATAACATCGGCGGCAGGATTTGGGGATTCCTTTCATTTTGTACGCTAGTTTCTCTTTTTCTAATGTGAGCTTTAAGTTTAAGTTTTTTTTTTTTAGATCTGTTTGACGTTTTCCTTTGTTTTTACATTTATTCATGTGATATATTTTTTTATTTGCGTCTTTTCAAATGAGTTCATTTTTATGTTGCTGACAGTTAAGTGTTTTCTCTTCTTAAGTTTCTTCTTTACTCTCTTTTCTTAATTTATCTTAGTTTGGTTTCTTTGTGTCTAGTTGAATGTGTTAGATCTTTTCAGCCGTTTTGCTCTCATTTTCTTAAGGCTTTGTCTCTTTGTAATCAGTCCAATCCCACTCAGCAGCTGCCATTCTTGTTAGCCAGTAGTTATCCAAGTCAATTCACCTGTGTTCAGCCTTTGTTAAGCTCCATATCCTTTCACTGATGTGGATGACAGTGTTTTTTTGCAGTTTTTTTATCCGTCATGGGTGAATATTGGTTTCAGGACTCATGTATTCGGACCAATCATGCCATGCCAGTTTTGAGACCAATTCAGTTTTATTAAATACTGCCTCCATCTCTGTCTGCATGTGGATCCATCCAAGCTCAACACTTCCTGACACCAACAGGCCTAGCCTGGCCGGCCGCATTGACTTACACCACATATATTCAATACACAGCTTGTCAGACGTTCTGGCCTAAAACTCAATGACCAATCACAAAGCAGAGGGCGAGAGTTTACCCTTGTGCCAAAATTACCCATAATGCAACAGCTCTTTTCTATAGCCATAAAGGTCAAGATTTTGGCCACAAGAGAGTGATGTCTTATTAATGACCTTTATTATGTTCAAAATTAGCTGGTTATACCTTTAAAGTTATTTGATCTGGCTGCTACAAGAGTTTATTTTTTTTAAGATGTGTTTTTTAATCAGAGTGCGAAATACGGGGGGTCCGGGGGGGGTACGGGGGGGCTCAACCCCCCCCAATTAACCCATGAGACCCCCTGAAAGCCTCAAAAGCTAAATTTAAAGGGGATCTTAAATTGTGTCAAAAAAATTAAAAATATATTTTTTGTTACTAATGGTCACTAAAATGCTTTTATGCTCAACATGTCTAGTATTTAAAATTAAAAACATTTATTCACAAATATGTTCTGTCTTTTTGCCAAGTATAGCCAGCCAATCCTGTGTGCGTATGCAAATTAGCCATGTGCACGCTAAACTGAAGAAAGACATAATTGGGCAGAAGAAGTTAGTTTTCCCAGCATGCACTGGGCAGCATGTTCAGTATTAGAAGCTGCCAGTTAATGTCAATCTTTTCCAGGTTATTAAGTTACATGTTTTATTTGTTACTGTTCTTATGTCTGTTATATCATCAGAGTTTCTGTTATAATCTGAAGTACTTGTTGTTTGGAAGGTATGTCCGTTAAGGAAAATTTAGATTGGTATTGCGCAACAATCAGGAGATGGGGACCCCCCAAAATATTGACAGGTATTTCGCACACTGTTTTTAGTCATATATATAGTTTTCAGATTGGTTTTAACCCGTTTCCACCCAACCCTGTTAGTCCTGCCCTTAAAATCAAGCTCTACCTGCTCCTTTTAAAATAACGTGTATATGCTACACATTTCACCCTGCGAATACTGTGACGTAGACCTATTGTTGAAAGTCACGTTTTGGATCATTACCAAATTTTCTGCTCTTACCTTCTTCATTCACTCTGCTTTCTTGTTTGATTAGCAGATCGACGCTTTCAGCGAGACATGTCTCACCTTACCTGTGATTTTGTCTGTATAATAATTCTGAACTTTTTTGAGTCTGATGCTGAAGCTGTTGCTGCCACTCCCTAATTTTGGTGGGGAACTGCTTCTTCTGCCAAATAATGTCAAAGAATCACCCAAATTTTTGGATTGTTCCTTGGACTGAGGTAGCCTCATGAGACCATCCTGATCTCGCAAGCTTTCAAGGTTTCACTCGCAGATCAGTCTGGAGACTCTCCGTTAAAAAAAATTTGGAGCCGTTCACCAAACGAACGTCCAACCAGCGTTGGCTTTGAGGCGGGTCGAGGTGTGACGCAACGAGAAGCGCGACCATTCAGTCTAAAGAACATGGCGGCTTCAGCCGATGAAACTAGCGTTAGCGTGGCTATCGAGCAAGTTTATCAGAGTATTTCTTCACTGAAAGAAGAGCAAAACACTGCTCTGGAGGCTTTTCTCAGAGGAAAAGATGTTTTTGCTCTTCTCCCGACTGGTTTCGACTAGAGTAGCCTGGCTTGTGTTTTCGTCGTCGCTCTGTTAGTACGTCCTATGCTTCGTTGATCTGATTGGTTTATTTGGCCCGTCTATCACCAACATAGGCCAATCAGCTAACCAGTATTTTCGCCCCTTCCCAAAATTACTTCAACGGAAGGTTTCCAGATGGATATGCAGAGCAAATCCATGTGGCGGAGTCAGGTTAGGACTGAGGTGCATCTTTGGTAAAAAATTTCATTAAAATCTGTTCATAACTTTTCAAGTTATTCTGGACGGACATGCGGACAAACCCAAACTTAAGTAAAAACATAAACTCATAAATTTAACCCTTATATTATGTTGAAAAAAAATGACATTCATTATGTTGCGGGTCATTTTGACCCGCACTGTGTAAATGCATGCAAAATAGTCAAGAAAACAGGTTAAACCAATAAATTATTTATTTTAGATTACTTAAACATTTAGTCAATCACAAACAATACAGTTTTAATTCACACGCTTTATTTAGGTTTAAAATGTTCCCTCTTCACATTTTTTTTTACTTTACCTATAAAATTAATCAGTTACTAATATTTTGAACATTTAACAATTTCAAAGTTGTCCACATGATGAGAAGAATGTAAGTGCTTTCTGCAGATGGAATTCATACATTTCACATAAGTTGTTTTACTGTCCTCTTTGGAGGGACAGAGCTGGGATATTTTCCTCTTCTCTTTACCAGTCTCCAATTCATGTTGGTTGGGTAGCGGGCAGACTTGCCCTGGCAGCTGTATGTTGCTGTGACTTTGTCCAGATTGTCAACTCCTCCTCTGGTTGAGTTATAATCAAGGATAATTTTTGCCTTCAAATCCTCTTTTGTGCTCAGAGATATATCAGCTTGGATTGTACTCCTAATAAGAACCTTCTGTTCCCAAGATGGTCAGCTTTCTTTTCTGAAGTTCTTCTCCAAGGAGGTAGGACATAAAGAGGTCGCCACAAGTGATGTTATAAATTGCAGCCCTTCATTCATCTCCAGCACCACACACATCCCCTGATTCTTCTAAGCTTTTCCTCCATGTAGCTTTCCAGTATATACTTGCATATTCCATGCATAGCTGGATTTTGCTCCTCAGGCTGCCCATATTATGATATAGGCATTCTGAGCAATGCTGACTGAATCTTCTCAATTCATGTGATGGCAAATATGGTAGGACAAGGAGTTTTATCAAATTAGCTGATGACAGTCTGCATCAACTCTGGTGTGGTGATGTTGAACATTTTATATTACAATCTTTAGATTTCTATGTCACTCTTGTGGAAGATGATTGCCTCATTCCTGGCTTTTCATCTGTTGGGGGGACAATGGCAGACTCTTCCTCTAAATCCTTCTCATCGTAGGAAAATTTATCATCTGGATCAACAATAACTTTGTCTTCTGATTCTGAAAGATCCTCTGTCTCAGAAACCTCTTCCTCTACATCACTGTCCCAGTTCAAAATTTTTGATAAAGACTACTCAGCTGTTCTCCTTCAGGAGTTCATTTTTTAGTGAGTTTTTTCATATAGATGACGTGAGAGTAGTGACAACTAGTGTAAGAAATTTCCCTCCCTTACCACACCTGGCTGTCAGAGGCAAATGAAAAGAGTGAAGTACATCAAAAAAGCATTTTTATTTACCTGAATGGCTACTTACCCACATTAAAGTGTCCGGGTCAAAATGACCCACAACATCATATTTGTATACATACTCTGCACAGACACTCCACTACACATCAGAGTGACCAGATTTTACATACATGTTCATGACCCCAGATGAGGAAAAGTCACCAAATTTCATGAAGAAAAAAAAAAGATAACTAGTATTTTGATGAACACAAAAAGTGAAATGGGTCAAATTGACCCTTAACATAATATAAGGGTTAAGTAATTAGGTTATTTTTCTAATCTATTTTTTAAATGAGACTGAATTCTTCTTTTTTTTATAGCTTAGATTTTTATTGATTTTTAAAACAAAGCAATTATAAAGGCATACAACAGCAATAATTATAAGTTTTAACAATGTGAAATTATACCATACGTTCGATGTCTCAGCATGACATTTTACAATTTTAGCATCATAACTGCGGTCTCTGCATCACCAAATAAATCTAACACAAGAGCCCATCTTGAGTGGAATTCTTCATTCCACTCAAGGGTTCTTCTGCTCTAAAAGCCCAATGACCCCGTCTGCCAATTTCTAGAACCGCCCCTCCAACGGATCCCGACCTCCAGTTTGGGAAACCCTGATCTGGCTAAGAATTTCTTGGATTTAGAAGAAGATAAAGCAGTTTTCACTTACGTTTTATTTTATTTTATTCATAATCTGATTTCTTATGCTCTAGGCTCTATGGAAAAAACAAGTATTTCTTTGGCACAATCGAAAAAATCCAAATCTAAATAAGTCATTTTTTCTTAAAATAAGTGCATTTGTTCTTGGATTGAGGAGGTAAAAGATACATATTGCCAATGGACCAAGATAATTAACACTTAAAATAAGAAAACACAATTGCATTGTAATATTTTAGGTGCACATTATCTAATTAATTTATTTTAAGAGTAAAAATACTCATCCCATTGGCAAACTATCTAATTTACCTACTCCAATTAAGGGTAAATACACTTAATTTAAGAAATTTAGACTTATTTTTAAATAATTTTTCAAGTGTAGGCATATTTGAAGTAGAAATGGTATATCAACACATTAACAGCTTATTTTAACTTCTCACAAAATTTCCATCCTAGTTTGCATTAAAGGTTAAATTTCCCTGTCTGAGCGTCATGCCTTTTTAGTGCTTCCTTTTACATCTAATCCTAAACTCACCCGACTTCCCTCTTTCTTGCGAGCAGCACTCCAAAGAGTAATTGAATTTGTCGCTTCTTTGCATCTTAATTCTCACTCACGGGAACACATCAGTCAGGCAAAGGTGTACTGCGTGAAAGTGGGCGAGGGACACGCGGCGAGGTGGAGGGAAGGAGAGGGGAAGTATGAGCCTGGGAAGTGGAAAGTGTTAAACCGTTGCCAGCCTCTGATCACACCGTGCAGGCCTCGTGTTTTTCTCATGTAAAACAACCGTTGTTTCTGACAAGCGCGTTTGTTGAAACCCCACCAGAGGAATACACGGGGTTTAGATGTATAAAAACCCTCAGCGCAGTCGTCTTCTTCCGTCTTTCCTCCTCTTTCCTCCCACACTTGATCGCCTCCAACACCAAACCTCCCCGGATACACCGGTGCACTAATTGCCGTTGACATGAGTCACATATATTCAGCCCACTTTTTTTTGTGCGTTTCAAGAGAACAAGACTAGAACTGGCTGGCTCCATGTCTTTCAACGTGTGGTAATTCATGTTTTACTGCTTCTGGACGCTTTGTGCGACTACGTAGGTGTGGTTGGCAGAGAAAAAGAGCACATCATTCCTAGTAGAGCTGAGATGCCTTTGAACTGCAGACGGAGCTGAGTTAAAGGCTCCAGCTTAAGCTGCTAGATAAACTTAGGATATCTGGGAACACATTGAAATATAAAAGCCATCAAGAGTGGAATCCTGAATATTTCACTACAAGATGTTAAATAAACTAATGCAATGCTTTTATGAGCATTTCAAAAGGTCCTACAATCAGAAGCCTAAAATAGTCTAAACAGGCGTCTTTGCGTCATTTTATAAACTGGAGGCTTTCTATTTGAAGTCGATACCTTCTGCAAAGAATACTTGATTAATGCTTCTTCTTATTAACTGTGTGAAGGGGGGAGAAAAGAGTGTTCAAAATCAAATTAACTTACTGCTAATTAAGTCTTTTCATTTCAAAGATGGATTGACTGAGAATGAGCTAAAAGCAGTGCAGGTCTTTTGTTTCTGTGGACTTAGGAGTAGGAGAAAATCATTTGTACATTAAGAAAGAGTGATGCAGAGGACAAAGTGGTCAGGGTCTCTATGGAGAGATTAATTAAAGACATACAAGAGTTAACACCACTGAGATGCTGGGCTGCATCGGTCATCATGAAATATCCTTCATGAACTCCAGGCAGAAAGTTAGGAAAAAGTTTTTAGCTTCTACTTTTACAGAGACTGTTGCTCAGGAAGTGTATCCTGGCTTTCTAATGTTTCCAAATGTCCTGTTCAAACTATTGAATCTGATACTGCTGATTGTTGATATTCACATCCAAAAGAGCACAAATTTCATAACCAGACTCCGCCAGATGGATTTGCTCCGCATATCCATCTGGAAACCTTCCGTTAAAGTAATTTTGGGAAGGGGCGAAAATACTGGTTAGCTGATTGGCCTATGTTGGTGATAGACGGGCCAAATAAACCAATCAGATCAACGAAGCATATGACGTATTAACAGAGCGACGACGAAGAGGAGCCAATTGATAGATCAAACTCTTGCGGAAACCAGTCGGGAGAAGAGCAAAAACATCTTTTCCTCTGAGAAAAGCCTCCAGAGCAGTGTTTTGCTCTTCTTTCAGTGAAGAAATACTCTGTAATTCCGATAAAACTTGCTCGATAGCCACGTTAACGCTAGCTTCATCGGCTGAAGCCGCCATGTTCTTTAGACTGAACTGTCGCGCTTCTCGTTGCGTCACACCTCAACCCGCCTCAAAGCCAACGCTGATTGGACGTTCGTTTGGTGAACGGCTCCAAATTTTCTTTAACGGAGAGTCTCCAGACTGATCTGCGAGTGAAACCTTGAAAGCTCGCGAGATCAGGATTGCCTCACGAGGCTACAAATTTTAACCCTTTACTCCTCTTTATTATGTGAAATTTATTTTGAGTTTCAAACTCATCACAAATAAATCACTGAACAGTTAATTCCCAAAAAATTAAGAAACAATCCACTGGACTTTGTTTCCAAGTTTGAAGATGTTTCGCTTTCCATCCAGGAATCTTTTACAATTTAAAACGTCAGAATTAGCGTTAAGTTCGAAGCTTTGAACCAAGAGTGGAGCAAAACAAGGCTTAGATTTTTTTGATCTACTATTTAAAGCTTCAAACTCAATGCTTATTATAACATTTTGAATTAAAAGAGTTCCTGAATGGGAAGCGAAAGGTCTTCAAACTTGGAAACAAAGCGCAGTGGATTGTTTTTTAACTTTTTTGGAATGACTGTTATGTGCCCCAGGCACATTATGATTTTTGTCCATTTCTTTTCTTTGTTTCTTATAAACTTTAGTTGAAGGATCTTTTGTTAATATATTTTGGGATTCTTTTAGCAAGTTAATTATGTTAATTTGTGGTGCTGTCGTCCGCCTATAAATAGGCTGGCCTTCAGCACGTTAGCGCGTTCCTTTCCAACCTCGTTTGGACGCCACTTCCCACCTGCTTCATTTGCTCCATCGTGCGCGGTGCGCACTTGTCTTGTCGCTGCGGCCTGCAGCGGACGTTCCAGCCTGCCATGTGGTATTTTTGTTACCTTTTTCTTACTTTTTTCTTGAGGTTTTTGGCCTGGCGGGACCGGTAGTCCTGTTTTCGATTTTTCTTTCGCTTAGGTTATTTTTTGCCTTTAGTCCGGTACCAGTAGGGGCTTCGACGGCCCTGTATAGGGTTGGCCCCCTGCTGTACCGTTTTATTCTGTTTGATCGGCCTGCCAGGTCCAACTTTCTGTTGTTACTTTGGGTTTCTTTTGTTATTTTTTTGGGGCACGGGATTTGAGGGCCGTTAACTATTTTTCTCTTCGCAGAACATCTGAAGAAGCCGAACCAAGAACAACTAAAACGGAGAGAATTTATTAATAAAATATCTTTTTTTGAACCCTCATTTTTGTCTCGTGTCCTCAAATATGTTGTGTCCTTGGTGGGCGTAACATATTTTTGAGGGCTTGTCAAAACAATGTTTGCCTTTAGTGCCCTCCGATATGTTGTGTCCTTGGTGGACGTGACATATTTTTGGGGGCTTGTTTAAACAAACTCTCCTTGGGCTGCCACCTTATCGTGGTGGAGAGTTTTGAGTGTCCCAATGATCCTGGGAGCTATGCTGTCTGGGGCTTTATGCCCCTGGTAGGGTCACCCAAGGCAGACAGGTCCTAGGTGAGGAACCAGACAAAGCGCAGCCCAAAGACCCTTATGATGAGTACAATAATTGGATCCAGCGTTCCCTCGCCCGGACGCGGGTCACCGGGGCCCCACTCTGGAGCCAGGCCTGGAGGGGGGGCACGATGGCGAGCGCCTGGTGGCCGGGCTTTTACCCATGGGGCCCGGCCGGGCTCAGCCCGAAGAGGAAACATGGGTCCCCCCTTACATGGGCCCACCACCCGTGAGAGGGGCCATAGGGGTCGGGTGCAATGTGTGTTGGGTGGCGGCCGGGGGAGGGGACCCTGGCGGTCCGATCCTCGGCTGCAGAAGCTGGCTCTTGGGACGTGGAATGGTACCTCGCTGGTGGGGAAGGAGCCGGAGCTAGTGTGTGAGGCTGAGAGGTTCCGGCTAGAAATAGTCGGTCTCACCTCAACGCATGGTTCTGGTTCTGGAACCAGTCTCCTTGAGAGGGGCTGGACATACTTCCACTCTGGAGTTGCCCACGGTGAGAGGCGCTGGGCAGGAGTGGGCATACTTGTTGCCCCCCATCTCGGCGCCTGTACGTTGGGGTTTACCCCGGTGAACGAGAGGGTAGCCTCCCTCCGCCTACGGGTGGGGGGACGGGTTCTGACTGTTGTCTGTGCTTACGGGCCGAACAACAGTTCAGATTACCCACCCTTCTTGGAGTCCTTAGAGGGGGTACTGGAGGGTGCCCCTCCTGGGGACTCCCTTGTTCTGCTGGGAGACTTCAACGCTCACGTGGGCAATGACAGTGAGACCTGGAGGGGCGTGGTTGGGAGGAATGGCCGCCCTGATCTGAACTCGAGTGGTGTTCTGTTGTTGGACTTCTGTGCTCGTCATGGATTGTCCATAACGAACACCATGTTCAAGCATAAGGGTGTCCATATGTGCACATGGCACCAGGACACCCTAGGCCGCAGTTCGATGATCGACTTTGTCATCGTTTCATCGGACTTGCGGCCGTATGTCTTGGACACTCGGGTGAAGAGAGGTGCTGAGCTTTCCACTGACCACTACCTGGTGGTGAGTTGGCTCCGGTGGTGGGGGAGGATGCCGGTCAGACCTGGCAGGCCCAAACGTGTTGTGAGGGTCTGCTGGGAACGTCTGGCGGAGTCCCCTGTTAGGCGGGGCTTTAACTCCCATCTCCGGCAGAACTTCGAACACATCCCGGGGGAGGTGGGGGACATTGAGTCCGAGTGGACCATGTTCCGTTCCTCCATTGTCGAGGCAGCTTATCTGAGCTGCGGCCGCAAGGTTGTCGGTGCCTGTCGTGGCGGCAACCCTCGAACCCGTTGGTGGACACCTCCGGTGAGGGATGCTGTCAGGTTGAAGAAGGAGGCCTATCGGGCCTTTTTGGCCTGTGGGACTCCGGAATCAGCTGATGGGTACCGGCGGGCGAAGCGGCATGCGGCTCGGATGGTTGCTGAGGCAAAAACTCGGGTGTGGGAGGAGTTTGGAGAGGCCATGGAGAAAGACTTCCGTACGGCTCCGAAGCGATTCTGGTCCGCCATCCGGCGTCTCGGGAGGGGGAAGCGGTGCAGCACCAACACTGTTTATAGTGGGGATGGTGTGCTGCTGACCTCGACTCGGGACGTTGTGGGTCGGTGGGCGGAATACTTCGAAGACCTCCTAAATCCCACCAACATGTCTTCCATTGAGGAAGCTGGGCCTGGGGACTCTGGGCTGGGCTCTCCAATCTCTGTGGGCGAGGTCGCCGAGGTGGTTAAAAAGCTCCTCGGTGGCAGGGCCCCGGGGGTGGATGAGATCCGCCCGGAGTTCCTCAAGGTCCTGGATGTTGTGGGGTTGTGTTGGCTGACACGACTCTTCAACATTGCATGGACATCGGGGGCAGTCCCCCTGGATTGGCAGACTGGGGTGGTGGTCCCCCTATTCAAAAAGGGGGACCGGAGGGTGTGCTCCAATTACAGGGGAGTCACACTCTTAAGCCTCCCCGGCAAGGTCTATTCGGGGGTGCTGGAGAGGAGGGTCCGTCGGATAGTCGAACCTCGGATTCAGGAAGAGCAGTGTGGTTTCCGTCCTGGTCGTGGAACGCTGGACCAGCTCTACACCCTCAGCGGGGTCCTGGAGGGTGCATGGGAGTTCGCCCAACCAGTCTACATGTGCTTTGTGGACTTGGAGAAGGCGTTCGACCGTGTCCCTCGGGGGGCCCTGTGGGGGGTTCTCCGGGAGTACGGGGTGCCGGGCCCTTTGATACGGGCTGTCAGGTCCCTGTATGACCGGTGTCAGAGTCTGGTCCGCATTGCCGGCAGTAAGTCGGGCTCGTTTCCAGTGGGAGTTGGACTCCGCCAGGGCTGCCCTTTGTCACCGATTCTGTTCATTACCTTCATGGACAGAATTTCTAGGCGCAGCCAAGGTGTTGAGGGGATCCGTTTTGGTGGCCTTAGGATTGCGTCTCTGCTTTTTGCAGATGATGTGGTCCTGTTGGCTTCATCAAGTCGTGATCTGCAGCTCTCGCTGGATCGGTTCGCAGCCGAGTGTGAAGCGGCCGGGATGGGGATCAGTGCCTCCAAATCCGAGGCCATGGTCTTGAGCCGGAAAAGGGTAGAGTGCCTTCTCCGGGTCAGGGGGGGTGTCCTGCCCCAAGTGGAGGAGTTTAAGTATCTTGGGATCTTGTTCACGAATGAGGGAAGAAGGGAGCGGGAGATCGACAGGCGGATTGGTGCAGCGTCTGCCGTGAAGCGGGCACTGTACCGGTCCGTCGTGGTGAAGAGAGAGCTGAGTCAAAAAGCGAAGCTCTCGATTTACCGGTCGATCTACGTTCCTACCCTCATCTATGGTCATGAACTCTGGGTCATGACCGAAAGAACGAGATCGCGGATACAAGCGGCCGAAATGGGTTTCCTCCGTAGGGTGGCTGGGCTCTCCCTTAGAGATAGGGTGAGAAGCTCGGTCATCCGGGAGGGACTCGGAGTAGAGCCGCTGCTCCTCCACGTCGAGAGGAGCCAGTTGAGGTGGCTTGGGCATCTGTTTAGGATGCCTCCTGGACGCCTCCCTGGTGAGGTGTTCCGGGCACGTCCCACCGGGGGGAGGCCCCGGGGAAGACCCAGGACACGCTGGAGAGACTATGTTTCTCGGCTGGCCTGGGAACGCCTTGGGGTTCCTCCTGAAGAGCTGGAAGAAGTGGCTGGGGAGAGGGAAGTCTGGGCCTCCCTTCTTAAGCTGCTGCCCCCGCGACCCGACCCCGGATAAGCGGAGGAAGATGGATGGATGGATGGATGGATGGATGTTTAAACAAAGTGTGCCTTTTAGAGACAGGTCGTGTCCTACGGTTGGTTCTTGTTTGTTGGCGGTTGTGCTGGGTTTGTGTGTATTTTTGCGCAGCTGACGCGCGTTGCGCTGATTAGTTAGAGCATTCGGTTCTGGTGGTGCTGTAGCTTTGTTTGTGCAGAGGTGTCCCTGATTTGGTGTGGCTTGATTCCAGGGGTAAACATGGAGTTTGACCTGGATGAGTTTGTTCGAGGGCCCACATTGGACACTTTGCAGAAATGCACAAAGGATCTGTTGCTGAACGTGCGCCCGCTCTGCATAACTCTATCAGTTGTGTTTCCAGTGAACGAGATGACGCAGGTGTCGGGGCAGCTGCAGATGCACGGGAAGCCGAGCATTTTGAGGTTATTGTGGATTGGACGATTTGGCTCTGGTGTTTTTTGTGGCTTTGTATGTGTGCTTGACAGTTTGTGTGGCTAGATTCCAGGGGTGGACATGGAGTCTGACTTGGATGAGTTTGCTCGAGAGCCTACATTGGATGGAGTGTTCCTGTTTAGTGTGGCTAGATTCCAGGGGTGGACATGGAGTCTGACCTGGATGAGGGCTCGAGGAGCAACATTAGATGTCTTTAGTGAGTGCACGAAGGATATTTTTCCTGCTGCAGTTTTAGCACAGAGTCTTGATGAATCGCCGAATAAAACCTCACTTGCAGCTGATCCGTGTCGTTTAGAGGAACTTCAGATCGAATTAGGACAGCTGGCTTTGATGGAAAAGGAGCTGTTTATGGAAGAACGCAGACTGGAGTTGGTGGATCGGCTGTGTTTGCGCGCTCGGTGGCATTGAGAGCGCATTAGATCATGTCTTGGATGTGGAAGCTATGTGACGCGTTTTTTATTGTAGGAAGAGGGGACAACGTAGTGGCTGACGCACTCTCCTGACTCTAGTCCCCGCTTTCCTTTTAACGTGTTTTTATTATGTGAAGATAAGACAATGTAGTGGCCGACGCACACTCACGACTGTAGTCCCGCTTTCCTTTTTTTTTTTCTCTGAATGGGTTGAGCTTTGCTTCGGACCCCATTCAGAGTCTTTGGGTGGGGGTGTTATGTGCCCCAGGCACATTATGATTTTTGTCCATTTCTTTTCTTTGTTTCTTATAAACTTTAGTTGAAGGATCTTTTGTTAATATATTTTGGGATTCTTTTAGCAAGTTAATTATGTTAATTTGTGGTGCTGTCGTCCGCCTATAAATAGGCTGGCCTTCAGCACGTTAGCGCGTTCCTTTCCAACCTCGTTTGGACGCCACTTCCCACCTGCTTCATTTGCTCCATCGTGCGCGGTGCGCACTTGTCTTGTCGCTGCGGCCTGCAGCGGACGTTCCAGCCTGCCATGTGGTATTTTTGTTACCTTTTTCTTACTTTTTTCTTGAGGTTTTTGGCCTGGCGGGACCGGTAGTCCTGTTTTCGATTTTTCTTTCGCTTAGGTTATTTTTTGCCTTTAGTCCGGTACCAGTAGGGGCTTCGACGGCCCTGTATAGGGTTGGCCCCCTGCTGTACCGTTTTATTCTGTTTGATCGGCCTGCCAGGTCCAACTTTCTGTTGTTACTTTGGGTTTCTTTTGTTATTTTTTTGGGGCACGGGATTTGAGGGCCGTTAACTATTTTTCTCTTCGCAGAACATCTGAAGAAGCCGAACCAAGAACAACTAAAACGGAGAGAATTTATTAATAAAATATCTTTTTTTGAACCCTCATTTTTGTCTCGTGTCCTCAAATATGTTGTGTCCTTGGTGGGCGTAACAATGACTATGACCTGAATGACTGAGAATCTTCACCGGCGTATTGAACAGTTAACAAAGGTGGAAATATTTTCTCCTGCTTTAAAAGAACTATTATCTGAGTCTATAAAAAAATAACAGAAAGTTTATTTTCATTTTTCCAACCAAATTGTTAAATTTGCTTTTATTTGCCTCCACAATAAACTCAAGGATGTGGAGGTTTGACTCCAGAATTTCTGTTTTTCATGACATTGAAAGCTTGCTTGTCCATTGCCTCAGGACTTTACTGTAACTCTTATGTGGAATAGTTCTCACTTCTACTCACATGCATAGATCTACATGCTAGATGCAACCCTCTACTTTAAGAATAACACACTACCTAAAGGTTCAGGGTGATGAATTATGTGTCTTACTCTTTAATGTAATGTCACCAAAATTTTGTGCCTCTGGGATTTGAAAATATTTACGCAGCTCAGTGCCCGGCCTACAAACAGAATCCATGGATTCATAATTACTATCTTATCACATTCTTTACAAACATATAAAATGCTTTTTGCAGATGATGTGGTCCTATTGGCTTCATCAGGTCGTGATCTGCAGCTCTCGCTGGATCGGTTCGCAGCCGAGTGTGAAGCGGCCGGGATGGGGATCAGTGCCTCCAAATCCGAGGCCATGGTCTTGAGCCGGAAAAGGGTAGAGTGCCTTCTCCGGGTCAGGGGGGGTGTCCTGCCCCAAGTGGAGGAGTTTAAGTATCTTGGGATCTTGTTCACGAATGAGGGAAGAAGGGAGCGGGAGATCGACAGGCGGATTGGTGCAGCGACTGCCGTGAAGCGGGCGCTGTACCGGTCCGTCGTGGTGAAGAGAGAGCTGAGTCAAAAAGCGAAGCTCTCGATTTACCGGTCGATCTACGTTCCTACCCTCATCTATGGTCATGACCGAAAGAACGAGATCGCGGATACAAGCGGCCGAAATGGGTTTCCTCCGTAGGGTGGCTGGGCTCTCCCTTAGAGATAGGGTGAGAAGCTCAGTCATCCGGGAGGGACTCGGAGTAGAGCCGCTGCTCCTCCACGTCGAGAGGAGCCAGTTGAGGTGGCTTGGGCATCTGTTTAGGATGCCTCCTGGACGCCTCCCTGGTGAGGTGTTCCGGGCACGTCCCACCGGGGGGAGGCCCCGGGGAAGACCCAGGACACGCTGGAGAGACTATGTTTCTCGGCTGGCCTGGGAACGCCTTGGGGTTCCTCCTGAAGAGCTGGAAGAAGTGGCTGGGGAGAGGGAAGTCTGGGCCTCCCTTCTTAAGCTGCTGCCCCCGCGACCCGACCCCGGATAAGCGGAGGAAGATGGATGGATGGATGGATAAAATACCATTAAAGATTACAGGAAATATAGAGCTGCAATTGAACGAAAAACTGTAAAGTCTAAATATATCTTGATGAATGAGAAATATTGAAGAAATCCTCTAAAGACAGCATTTTAATAATCTCTAAAAGGCATTTTAGTTTAATGTGGTTGATTACAAAACACTGGTAAAAACACAAATAAGTCAAAGATTTAATTTTGATACAAACCATGCATAGAAATGAGTGATTTACTTAGCCTAAAATCGTAATGGCTGTGTTAGACCTTTCAGTCAGGTTAGGTCAGTTAGGACTAAATCTCATAGACATGGTCACATTTCAGCAACTTTCCAAAACCTCTAACTGCACCAAGTGCTTTACAAGTAAAACAGCAAAGGGTTAAAGAAAGCATCACAATAAAAACAGAATAAGATCAAAGACACAAAAAAAAGGAAAATAGCTCAAAGCAGATGAAAAACGAACAAAACTGCGAAAAAAGAATAATAAGATGAAGGCGAATAAAAATAAAACTACTATATAAGAAAAACAACCATGAAACAAATCATTTAGGCCATTGTGTATATAAAGTCATTTTAAGAAAATGAGTTTTCAAATGTGATTTAATGCTTGAGATTAGCTTTGATGTTAAGAGGCAGGATGTTCTAGTGCAAAGACTCTGCATCCTTGATGAGTAAATTAATCCCTGGGAATAAACAGCAATGATTGAGTCACAGACCCCATAGAGGAGCTCAGACACTTAGGAGGGCAGAAACATGGGCTATCAGAAACTGATTTTAAATAGTCCTTACTGAATCTTTAATAATAAAAAAAGAAACTTTTTTACTGTATTGAAAACAAATTATATTGTTTGAAACAGTAATTAAACTTCAATTCTGAAATTCAGTTCTTGATGTCAGCGAAACGTGTCGTTAGGCCACAAGAGTAAACTAAACACAGATTCAGATTGAACTTGTTTTTAGCACATTTTCACCCGAAGCTCTGGAGCTTCTGAGTTTGGTTGATGTTATAATCAATCACCATGTCAAATGTATCAGTGTAAAAACCCAGAAAAGTAGTATAATATGCCCGGGCTTGATGTTAACCATAGCCCGATCTCCCGGGGCAAGTAGTTTTTATTGTTGGGAGAGCACAAATTTCATTGCATTTGCCCGCCGGGCAAGTGTAATGATCGCAAAAAAAAATTATTTATCACTCAAAATTACTTTAAAATCACTGACATTCAACAAAAATGACCCAGAAGCGTTGCCGGTGCCATTTTTGTTGTTATGTACACATTCTCGGAAAAGCGGCGTGATTAGAAAAAAGCCGCGTGATTTTCCGCCAGATGGCGTGATTTTTGTCCGGCGCGAACCAGACACATTTTTTTTCAACTTGGCAGGCTAAAAAACAACAACAAGGCTATTTTACCCTCCACCCATTTCACCCACCACCCAGACAACCCTAGATTAAAAATTATTTGTATGGATTAGGAAAACTGGCATAATTGTATGCCATGCGCACTGTATAAAATATGGCTATCATATGGCAGTCTTCTGTACAGTGATACAGGTCATACATTAAAAAATTTTCATAAAATTTTTTTCTCTCAGACATTGGAGAGGTGCATTTAAATGTTATAGAGCTAAACATGTTAAATTGGTGACCTGTTATGTTATTATTATTGTCTTGTTGCTGCATTTATTTTGTCAGGGAAAACTAATCCTGACACTGCATGAAAAGTGGGATTTTCGTCAATATACGGCACTGTAGATTGTCGTGGAACTTCAGGTTACGGCAATTTGCAGGCCTTGCCGTAAACTCCCGTAAATTGTCAGAAATTGACGTGGAATTTCTTAGGCAGTGTTCCCCCCATGCCTCCCCCCCATGGAATTCTAGGGGAGGCTTTAACATGTAAATGAACATGCTGTGAGCTATACAAATGCAAACCAGGGTTGCAGGGGGGGTTTTACCCCCCCTGCAACCCTGGGTAAGAAAATCTCTGATACAAAGAGATCAGGTATAGCCTCTTACATTTTAGCTTGAATTGATTTATTTAATTAAAGTATAGAGACCAAAACAGATCTTTAGCTGACAGAGCAATACATTTAGAGCAGTAATTATTTTTTTTTTAATTTGCATTTAAGATAAAAAATAAAATGTTGTCTGTCAATATGCTCAATTCACAATTACTTAAGTGGAAAAGTTTCAAGAAATGATTCTGAGATGATTCACTTTATAACATGGCGCATTATCCTGTTGGAAGTAGCCATCAGAAGATTGGTACACTGTGGTCATAAGGTCATAGGTCAGCATGCTAAATTGGTTTTAAGTGGCCCAAAGTGTGGCAATAAATATCCTCCAAATAGATGGTAGAAATAGATCAGGCCCAGTATAGCCTAATTATAGACTCTTACATTTTAGCTTGAATTGATTTATTTAATTAAAGTACGCTAGATTACTGTGTATGCAAATGTTATGTAAAAGAAAATACACAAAATAATTTACTTCAAAAATTAGTTTTAATCAGAATCAGTTGGCTGTAATGGTTAATTTTTTTTTTTTAGATTTCCACTTTTTTTTTTTTTTTGTTATTGAATATATAAGAAGACAATAACAATCTCAAACAACAAGTCAATAACAAATATTTCAATACAAGAAGAAATATCACAACTCCTGCTTTTGAAAAATAAAATTAGATGCACAGGCTGGAACAAAGTATAAAATAAAATAAATAAAAATAAATAAAATAATAATAGGGTTTAAAGTAAATTAATCAGTGGGGACTACCAACTGAAATTCTTCAATTAACTCAAAAAATTTAATTGCATTTAAATTCTGCCTCTTTCTCAGACATCTTTTGAAAAGGGAAAGTTCATTTTTGAGAGCAGAGATTGAGAGGGAGCATTTTGCATAGCGACATTTATGGATATAATACTTTGTTACAATTATTAGAATATTGATTAAAAATTCCAAATTTTTTTTCTTTAATGGATAAACCGAATTGAATGTTTTGCCAGGAAATAAAATCTAAATTTATTGTTTTAGAAGACAGAAAGGTTCGAAGTTGATCCCATAAGTTTAATACTTCTTTACATTCATAAAAAAGATGTTTAGTTGTTTCCAATTGAGTTGTACAAAAGCCACAATTCTCAACATTAAACTTAAATCTCTCTCTTAAAAACTCATTTGAAGGATATATGTTATTTATTATTTTAAATTGTAATTCTTTATATTTAGGAGGAATTGGGAATTTCAAATAATTTGTCCTAATTTTGACTATCATAGATTTCTTAAAATTTTGTTAGAGAGCTGTGCTTTTTGTTCTTCCTGGGTACATATTATTTATAGAATATTGATTCAAAAACTTGTTGTTGCATTTATTATCTCTAATGTCCACCTGCTCAAATTCAATCTTATGGAGACAAACAATTGCAATTGCAAACAATTTATAGGTGCATTACCGACACCTTCCAGAATGGAGCGACGCGAGCTCTTCTCGCGAGTCCTTCCGTATAACAATGACGTCGTATGTGATTGGAGGAGCCTGATGAGCCTTCGGCCCCATCGTCCAATCACGTGTGAGCTTTTGTGCACTACGACTTCTCGCGAGACCAGCATATTAGCAGACATGTTTGTGTTACTACACTTAGAAGAACTTCATCTCCATTTACCGTGTTTGTATTTTGTTGTTACGTGAACAATGGCTGCACGACGTCTCGCGTTCAACTCGCCTCCAACTGCTCTTAGTCCACAACTTTCGGCCAGCCCGCAGACTGACGAGAAGAAACTGCTGATTGCTATCAGCGGACTGTCTCGTCAGCTTGCCCAACATACTGCCGACATGAATGAACGCCTCACTCAGCTGGAGAATTCGATGCGCTCCAGGTTGTAGTCCATAGAGGACAAGATGGCGGCTCTGCAGTCGAGCAACTTTGCAGGATATACGAACTCGAGGAAGAGAAGACGGGTGCACAACGCCACGCTAGCGGTAAATATATGTTCGATTACTGGTAGCTATGCTAAAAGCAGCCTAGCTTAGCTAGGCAAGCTAAAGACAACCTAGCCTAGCTAGGTAAGCTAAAAGCAGCCTAGCCTAAAGCTTTATTAAAGTGTATTTTTTGTGATTCACAGGAAACAATATGCCGTCTTAACAACTCGGAAACTAATTGCAGGCGCTATGAACCGGAGCAGGGGTAAGGTTTAAAGAATATGCGGTAAAAGGACATGGATACGGATTGATACCGACCATAGCTGTACTTTTTTTTTTTTTTTCACAGACTACAGTCGCCTCACAATGAGGCGGTGACCTCCTATTTGCTCGGATTTGCACGATGTTGATAAAGACGACATTGTGTGTAAGTGACTTGTTTTAATGTTTTCTCCTTCCTTGTTACTGTGACTTGCGTTTGATTTTTTTTTTTTATTCATACCACTCTCATTTAATTGTTTTCCAGCTGCCTGTAAGACGTATTATGAGACGGTATGCAGGAGCTTCAGATACACACTGCTAGCCAGCACGCTGCGTGCGGAGGCCGCCAGGCTATCTGCTCGGAGTCGGGCCAGAAGAAAGAGGGTAAGACTTTATTTGGTGACTATTTTTCAGGTGCATTGATAGATGTGTTGTGTCCATATGCAGTGCGCTGATTCATTGTTTTTTTTTCAGCTGCTGAAGGCGAGGCAGAGTGTGCTATCAGATGAGGAAGTGGAACTCTGTAAGTCCGCCACCGTCGACCTCAGGTCCGACGAAGAAGATGGCGTCGTCGGCGGTGTCTCTGGATGGATTGTACGGTCGCCGCCATTTCGTAGGCCGAAAAATTAAAGCCTGGCGTGGCCACGTGTGGTTTTGCTGCCAATCACGAGCGATTTCACTTGTTTGAGAATAGTGGTTTCAGCCAATACTGAGAAGGTTATTCAAGCCAGACCTGGCCAGCCGCGCGGGTTTGCTGCATTCATATGCTAATTAGGGCCTTTTGGATACAGCTGATCGCTCTCCACATACGTCAGAGTCCGTTTCCGACAATTTGTGGCACGACAAACGCGGACAAGCACGGGTTGCAAATTGTCGGAAACTGACGAAAATCAGGCAGATCTGCGGGAGTTTACGGGGGTTTACGGGGACGAAAATCTCACTTTTCATGCAGTGTGAGTCAGTTAAAAGTCAGGGAATTCTGAAATGATGTAAAACTGTGGAAATCCTGAATAAAATAACTATGTATAATGATTCTCTAGAAAAGTCACATTATATAAATAGTATTATCTTGTATAAACATACCGTGACTCTAAAATCAAAGTTATTCATTTGTGACATTGACTTCTGTCTTGTGATTTATCTTAAGTTTTTAACCTGTCAAGTTTTTTTTTAGATTTTTAACATTACAATTTATATTTTTCCAAGCACACAACAGTTTAAAGCAAAGTTTAGTTTGAAAAGAATGTGCAGGAAGGATTGAAAAGTATGTTAACACGGTAATGTAGGCTTGAGTTCATTATCTGACGCATGCATAGACACACCAGGAACCTGTAAACTTAAAAAATACTGAATTACAAAAAACATTAAAAAAACAAACATGTTTCATTGATATTTATATAAAAATGAATATTAGGAACTATATTTATCAAACATTATACTGGGCAAGTAAAAATTGTTTCTGGGCAAATGAAATGTGAAAGTCACTTGCCCAAAGGGCAACTGGTAAAAATCCTTAACGTCACCCACTGTATGCTACGGTAATATAGCAACATAAATAGCTACAGATAGCTCTTACAGTTAGTCCACACCCGTCTTCTGCTATTTTTTAAAAACTGCTTATGGATAAAAATGTGGTAATGTATGCTCATGTGCTATAGCTTAATTCAAGAGCATGCACAAGCCAATTTCCCGTCCTGTACGCCCTGTTTTAAAATGTGCTGTTCTCATAGCTCATGCAACCGTACTGTGTATGTATACAGCGGGGACAATATAGTGGACTTTATAGTAAACTCAGTTAACTGACCATTGGGACAGATGATAACTGCTTTTTGCACTGTTGGTCACAAAACTCCACCTCCACTGCACAATGCATGCACCATCTTTGCTATTAGTGGCTGCTATCAGGTAGCAACAGCCTATGGCGATAGCGGGCTGCTGTGACAGCAAATCCTATAATGCTTTGCAAGGAGAGCTCTCTGCGCAAAGCATTATGGGATATATTTGCCTCTTCTGAGGCCGTTCTTTTCTTCTCATACACTTCATAGACACTTTTTCTCTTCGTCCCTCGGCCATTTTCAAAGAACCGCTGTGAGAAAGGTGAGCTTCAATGACCGTCTGAAGCCGTGGCTCACCACAGACATATGCCTGAAAATGCGCATGCTCAGAAAAAGATAGCTAACCTATCGAGCACGTAGGACGGCCTTACGTAAACATATCAACAGAATAATTGACAATTAGGAGGACCTGCTATTTAGATGGATCACTCGGAAATAAAAGATTGTACTCTATACCTTTAACTTGATGTGAAACATCAATCCATGAATCTGTATTTGATTAATTTTTGATGGAAAATTATTTTAGTTTTTAAACATTAAATTGAGTTTCAAATTATGGATAATTTATTTTCTTTCTTATCCATTTAACTTCAGATTACATGAATACCGATTCAGTCAAGGCGTTTTAAGTTCAGTTTCTGTCCACAGGAGAAAGCAAGACCATGTAAAGATGAAATAACTGAAAGGTAATATTTAAAACAGGATCCTGCTAGAGAGAAGAAGTCAGTGAAGGGAAACCAACACTGAAGTAAAGGGTTCATTTCAGTTCCTACTATTCAGCAAATGAGCCGCAGTGTTTCTTAGTGCCCGAACAGAGGAGTCGTCCAAGTTTAAGTGCAGAGAGTTGTATCTGTCCAGCTTTACTTTACCAAACTATCAGGATCAAAAAGGTCAAACATAAGTTAAACTCAAACATTCCACGAATTTAATTAAAATAAAGAAAACTAAACCCTTTTTCTTACTTATACAGGTATGTCAACTGACAATTTGAACGTTGGATTCACTGACATCCCCTTTACAAAAGATTTAAAGTATTATTTTAACCTGGAAAGCCTTTTTTTATTGAAACTGTATAAATCTTGAAGGAATATACTGTATTTCTCAAGCTCTCATGCACGATGGGCATCAGTCATCCATGACAGGAAGCCAGGAGCCAGTCGGAGAGACATCCTGACAAGATGTATCCTGACGGCAATTTTGGTTGGCAAGCCTGTAGTGCCTGGGCTTTACTTGTCATTCAGAGACAGGAGGGAAAAAATGGCACGAGGGGGACAGAATATGTAAAGTATGAATAAGTTAAGAGAAAAAAATAGAGAGGGTCTTCATCTTTTAGCGATTTTCCACCGAGGAACAACCAGCATCCAAATAGGCTGTCTGTTTATTGTATGAAGCGTGACTGAATATCTTTCACATTAAGTCAAGGTGGTGTATGTGACAAAAGAGCGGGACTCGTGTGTTTACGCACCTGCATAGGCCAGGATTTGGCATGCAAATCGGAAGGATGCATCCCATTACAAAACATTACGCTTCATCTAAATACTCGATTTGAATTCAACCAAAGTCATGTTTACATGAAATGTATCCCACAGGGAGAAAATCCCTGGACTGGATTGAATACCAATACCTAGGCGTGATGTGTGGGGATGCTTGGAAGAAGCAGAGGAAGCAGCTTAAAAAGTGGTATCTTTTTTTTTAAAGAAAAAACGAGATAAAAGGAGTGGTAAATGTTTATGCCAAAGAATATGAGAAAAAGTAAGTGGTTTTCTTTGAAGAAAGCACCAGAAATAAGCATTTTTCTATAATCTTATGGTATTGCATTTTCTCTTTAACCTTTTTCAGATTAGGTTTACTCCTGCTTACGGTTGTTGGAGGTGACAACAACCCTAAGCAACCCAAACCAACCTAAGCACCATCGGCGTCGCCAGACCCCATTTACTGGGGCACGTGCCCCAGTATAAATGAACTGTGCCCCAGTATAAATCTAATGAATATTTGCAACAGTGATAAATTTTTTTTAATGCATCAATTTAGATAATTCCAACGGGAGGAGACGTATATTTCTACTCAAGTGCGCAGCAAGTGTGTTGTTAACTCCAAATTGAGGATGTATTAGCGCCCCCACGTCAGCGCATGTCACTGCATGAACTGCAAGTAAATCAACGCGCTGCTCTCAACTGAGTTGGATGGGACACTGTGCGGCTGCAACGTATTTTTTTTTTTAATTGACAGGTAAGAAACGTTCTGATAACGTTTCTTACCTGTCAATTTTATTATTTTCCCAGTGAAACCACATGCTTTATAGGCTACTAACTGAAAATGACTGCATTGGTTTGTAGATGGATATCAGGAAATTCCTCACACGAAGCAGAGACAGGGAAGCAGTAAAACAAGATGAGAGAGAGGGAGGTAAGGTCCCGTGGTGAATTAGTGATTTAAGCTAAGCAGTTACATTAGGGACGTTATTAGCCATATGATAGATATTTACATAATTATAAATTAACGTTTTTTAATGTTTGCTGTAGAGAATGAGAATGAAGGTGCTGGAGTAGGAAAGGGAGGAGGAGGAGAGACTGACAGGCAAGAGACAGGTGAGAGACAGGAGAGACAGGAGAGACAGGACCATGAAGGTGATGAGGAAGCAACAACCAGCGTCCACAAACAAGAAGGGGACATTAGTGACTTAGGGGGAAAGCATGATGGTCCTAAACAAGTGAAGTTGTCCCACTATCCCCAGGACAAATTTGGAGTGAAAAAAAAAACTTTCATTTAATTCAAAATGGTTTGAAAGCTTTTTATGGTTGAAAAAGAAAGCCTTGTCATCAAGGATATGCAGTGTGTTTTCAACTTGCTTGATAACACCATGTTCCCCACACTAACGCAGGTCATCCAGATCTCCCTCACCATCCCAGTCAACAGCTGGAGTTGTGAAAGGTCATTCAGTGTGTTGAGAAGTCTCCACACTTGGCCGAGGTGCACAATGGGACAAGACAGGCTCCATCATCTTGCTATTTTATCAGTTGAAAAGGAAGAACTTTCTAAGCTGAGTCAAAAGTGATTGACCACTTTGCAAAAATGAAAAATAGGAGGTACACTTTAATGCTCAAAAAATAGAAGAAAAACTTAGTTCAGGTTTAGTTAAACTTTCCCCTGAACTAAAACTCTGAAACCTATGAATTAATGATTACTTCAGAATGTGTATAAGGAAACTTTTTTTTTTTTTTAAGTTTGTACTGTCTTATTTTTTATAGCTGCAATGTTGAAAATGTTCATGTTTGTTAAAACAAATATGCTCTTACACTCATTAATATCTCAACTGGTAATTTTGGTAGGAATGTATCAGGGTGGGGCAGTGTGCTTGTCTGTATTTGTGTATGGCAGGAGGGGCACATGCGGTAGGGGGCCAGTGCCCCAGTAAAGCTTTGTGCCTAGCAACGCCCCTGCTAAGCACTCTCTTAAAAGACATTTTTATCTTTAAAAAGATGCACATTTCCACCTATAAGCTGTTCATAAACAGTAGTCCCATGCACTTGCATGTATTTGACACCTGGAAAGTAATTAGCATACCCGGATGAATACCATGCAGGCATTTATCCAGAACCGGGTCATGGGGACAGCAGACTGCCAGACTTTTCTATCCCCAAACACCTCCTCCAGCTGTGCTGGGGAAAGCTAGAGGCATTCCCAGGCCAGCCAAGAGACACACTCCCTCCATGGTGTCCATCCCCTGGGCCTCCTCCCGGTGGGGCATGCTTGAACACCTCCCAAGGGAGGTGCCAAGTGGGGCATTTGAAAAAAGACATCTAAGCGGACTCCTCCTGGTGTGAAGAAGATTCAGCACTACTCCTAGCCTCTTGCGGATGACTGAGCTTCTCACCCTATCTCTAAGGGAGTGCCCAGCCACCCTGCGGGGAAAGCTGATTTCAGCCACTTGTATGGATCTCATTCTCTCTTGGATCTCTTTCTTACAGTATGGTCCAGATTTCATGATCATAGTTGAGGGTAGAAATGTAGACTTTCAAGTAAACCAAGAGCTTTGTCTGGAGGATATGTCCATACCATGAAAGCCAGAATATACCGTTCTGTGTTGACCCATCCATTCATATATATATATATCACTTTTTTATGTTTAACCTGGAGGTTAATGGATCCACAAGGGAATTAAAGACAGCACATCATAGGCAATCTGAAACCATTTCAAGGCCTAAAAAGGATACAACCCCCCCCCATTAGCAAGTTCTAAGCATATCCTTGGGTCTCCAAGAGGGACTTAACTGGATAAATCTCCAGGGGGCATCCTGCTCCATCTGTATGACTGAGCTCACACTATGCCTAAGGCAGAGCTCAGACATTCAATGAACTCTGCTCATTTCGTTTCACTTTTATCCAGGACCTTGTTCCCCCAGTGATTATCTATATCTATTGACTACAGGCAAGGGTTTAGAATGTCGACAACCTGCCTGACGGTTTAAACTTTCCATTCCCTGACTAGAGAGGGATCTCAAGTTTGATGCCATGGGATGGTGGTGAAGGTGGTGGGCTACTAATCATACTAAGAACAAACATCCATCTGACTCTTTGAACCTAGTGATAACAAGAGGAGGGGGAACCTTTACCCAACAGTCAGCCATAAATGCAGATAATCTGAAAGATGGTAACATCGCCTAAAAATCTGCTGACTATTACAGCAAAAAACAGCGGTTGAAGCTCAGGGGGGAACTGCTCAGTTTTATTTTAACATTACTTTTACACCCATACCATCCCTTTTCTGTCACGCTTTACAAGCGTGGTCGCGAGGGGTGCTGGTGCCTATTTCTAGTTGTCTACTGACAAGAGGCAGGGTACACCCTGAACAGGTTATCGGTCCAAGGCAACACAGAGACAAACAACCATTCACGCACACACTCAAGGCTGATTTATACTCAGCAACCAGGTCGTCTGCATGCGTGTCACAGTGAATGCAAATGTGCCCAGGCCCCTGCTTTGGCTCTCCAAAATTGTTGTTGACCGAGAGAGTACCCCCGACAGGAGTCATCTGATTGTTCAAATCTACATCCGCTCTACACTATGCGTATTTCTATTCCATTGTTTGGTACCTTACCAGCTTGTTTTGTTTGTATGACCGCCATTGTGGAAAACAAATCTCTTGAAGTTGGACCAGCTAGAAGAGCAAAGCGCACTGGGACCCTTTTTCCACCTGGATTCCCGATCTTTTTCTCCCTACGTTGTCGGACAAACTTGCCCCCACTTCCTGACTGATGTTTTTGGACTGTGGGAGGAAGCCAGAGTAACCAGAGAGAACCCACGCATGCACAGGGAGAACATGTCAACTCCATGCAGAAAGACCCCAGGCCGGGAATCAAACTCAGAAACCTTCTTGCTGCAAGGCAGCAGTGCTACCCACTGACACACTGGGTAGCCCTAATTGTATACCCATTCAATATTACTCAGAAATCTACAGACTTATAAATAGGTAGATGTGCTCTTGTAACTCTTTCAGTTATTTTGAGAAGAAATACTTATTCAAGCTTGGTGTTTTCTACCTACAGATAACATTCATACATTTTTAAATAGCTCTCTGCTGACTTGACATAAAAGAGACAGTATGCTGTCATTATCTTTATGTCTAGACCGTCGTATTTACTGTATAAACTGTAAGCACATTCTATAAATAAACACTGACTAATAGAACATATACAATGCTTTGAAAGAGTCAAGAGTCCCCTAGGAGAGATCTTAAACCAAGAAATGGCACAAATTATTCACAAATCCCCACATGGAGGTTGAGGCTGGGCTGAGAGTTTGGTCTGTCAGCGCCCTCTTTGGCACTCATTAATCACTCAGGCTACCGCTAGACAGCCCACCAGGGATCAGCGGAACATGTCTTTTTTCTTAAACAGGTGCGGTTGAAATGTCACTTTTTAACATGCCTCTCCCCAAAACAATCGATCTAGATAAGGTAGAGAAACCTTATTATATACCCAAAGCAGTGTTAAAACGCCTACATCAGGGAAAGAAACACACACACACACATATACATATATACATACATACACATACATATACACATACATATACATATACATACATACATATACATACATACATACACACATATACACATATACATATATATATACATATATATACACATATATATACATATACACATATACATACATACATACATACATACAATATATATATATATATATATATATATATATCTATCCTTCCATCCATCTGTGCACGTGTACACAGAGCAATGCTTGCCGTTACCACAAAGAAGACAGAAATAGATTGAAGAAGAACTTGGCTTTGGTTCCCCGGGGCTAGCCAACAGCTCGCAGAGAAGAGAGTCAGACACAAAGAGAGTTCTTTCAATGGTGAGGACTCTCTCTTCAGTCAAAAAGCATGTCTCATTTTATACATATTCACCCTTGGCAGGATGTCCTCCACAATACTAGGTTCTCTTTTAAAAGATGCCATTTGTTTTTGTTTCTATGGATAATTTTACTCCTTGCAGATAAGAAATTATATTTCCAAGCTGTTTTACTGTGTAGCTGGATGACTTTTTAGGCCATATCTCTTTTTCACAGAGTGCAGTGTCCTATAATAATAATGATAATTATTATTATTATTATCTGCATAAAATATATAACACTGCTTTTGTCTAGAAATTAAAGAATATTGTCCCTTTTTAAATTTTCCTCAAAAAGGGTTTAACCAACCTCAAGTTTTAATTATATTTTTCTTAAAGCCTTTATCTAGTGTGATTTGTCTGTTGTCTATGTCATATATGCCGTCATACATCGATGAATGTTGGGTGGAATTTTATGTAAGCTGCGTTATGTAAGTAAGCTTACCCCATATTAAAGCAGAGGATGAGTTTGGCTGTTGTTTTTTCAGCCAACAGCAGCTGTGTTACTGTAATACCATCTGGCAACCTCACACCCCTACCCCTGAAAAGCATTTATTTGGAAAGCTACATGAATCAAGTGTCAGATTTGCATGTTTTAGAAATGACAATGATCAAATAGGTAGATGAAGCATGCACATTTGAAAAAAACATGTGGGTAAAAACCGCAGGAGCAGCATTCCCTGTGATTAAGACCAATATAGCTGAATACTTGTTCTGGGTTCTTCAACAAAAGTCCAAGAATGCAGGTTGTATGTTAAGCTTTAGATGTGAGTCTCCTTCCATACTGAAAGAAATTACATTTCTGAACAAACAACCAAATTAGTGCACTACTTAGGAATTATTTATGTAAATACTAGCTAAGCTTAACTTATACTAACCTAATATTTCAAATTTGCAAAACAGAAAAAAAATATTCTTAGAAAGCAGTCGTTGCTATGCTTTTTTAAAATTTTTGAATGTATATTAATTAACCTGGAATAAAAGCCAACAGATCATTTAGCAAAATATTCAACCATCATAAGTTTCAGCACCAAGTAATTCACTAATCGATATATGAAATAAATAAAGTCTATAAAGTTTCCCGCACTACTTTTATCAAAACTACTTCTTTTCATACATTTTGTTCATTGTGCAAAATGAGTAATATTAATTAGCTGTGTTATTAGTCCTTATTGATGATTGCCAGAAAGGTAGAAGTCACGATTTTTTGCGTGAATTTGTATAAATGATAATTTTTTTTTTTTTTTTTTTTTTTATCCTGAAACTTTAAAGCATTTTTCTCAGCTGGAAATAAAGCTCACTGATGAATTACTGCCATAAACTTAGTAACATAAAAATCTATGTAGTGACATTTCTTTCATTTCTCCCTGCAAGTTTTTTTCTCAACAAAAATCCTTTATTTGCTGTTATAAGGTCAAAATGCTGATGCTGTAGGATATGAATAAAAATGTATTGATTTTTTTGTTGGATAAGCCACTCCTCCCTATTTTTCTTTTCCTCTCCTCTGGAGGTTGCCTGAGGAAAGGCTGTGCTGTGGCCTCATCCATCAAATGACCAGTCACGGCCTCGTGAAGAAAAGTGAATGCCCCTTCAGAACGGATGCAGGAAAGCTTACGTGAAGCTATTTTCGACAACAGCACTTCCACGAACAAAATATCCGAGCGATTCGTCTTCTTGTTAAAGCAATTCCGAGTCTATGAGGTGAAAGTTGGTTTCCATCACATGTCAAACCAAACATTACGAAGAAAGATGTGGGAACGGAAGCCACCTGAGCTGCTGACCCTTTCATCGGAGATTTACATGTAGAAGCTAAAAGACCGGAAATTGCCTTAATGAAACCATAAGGGAGGAGGAGATTAATTTCTACGTTCCATCAATCTGCACACTGCTCATAAATGTCAACCCCAGAGAAATTGAATGGCTCCATTTTTCTGTGTTTATTAGACCGGGATGAACTCACTCTTTTCGACCTTTCAGTGTACACACGCAGTTAATTGAGTATAAGTCAAGCTCGGAGTTCTGGAGGCAAGCAGAGCCTGAGCAAGACAATCCCTGCAGATTCATTGCTTTGTTTAAAAAAAAAAAAAAGGATGGAGGAAGTTCCCCTCAAGACAGACAGCAGTCCGGCAGCAGAATGTCAGTTTTTATTACTTGAATGAAGTCTTAAATGCCAAATGATTACAGTTCTAGAAGTTATTCCTTGGCTGCACCATGTCATAAAAAAAAAAGGCCCTGAGCTGTTTGTTTAACTACAACTTTAGCTGAAAGTTAACACTCATTTCAAACCTTTATTTGCTTTGACATCTAGACCTGTTTGATCAAAGCTGTTTAATCTTTAATCAACTCACTGAACAAACTGTTAAGTTGGTGCCAAATATTAAGACATTTGCAGCTAAATCAATGCTTGTCTGTAATAGTTGGCTGACTCTCATGATAAATATAGAAATAAATGTAGTATAAAATAAAAATTATAAGTGTTTTATGTCGATATGTCGGTGTTGATGTGCTGCTGCCATCAACACCTTTGTTTCTAGATGTTGGAGATCAGCCTTTTTTTTCCACCACCTGTGGAGCTAGTTGACAGTTGCCTTTTGTATCTATGCTTCTTTTTCTATGTCTGCTTCTGTCTCCTTGAACCCCAGTCGGCCTCCGCAGATGGCCGCTCACACTGAGCCTGGTTTTGCTGGAGGTTTCTTCCTGTTAAAAGTAGTTTTTCCTCTCCACTGTCGCTTCAAGCATGCTTAGTGTGAGGGATTGCTGAAGAGTCAATGTGTCAGTGCAATCAACTGGTTTTCGATAGTTGTTTTAGATAGAAAACTTTGAATCAATCTGACTGGATGATCTGGTGAACTGTAAAGTGGCTTGAGATGACATGTGTTTTGAATTGGCGCTATAGAAATAAACCGAATTGAATTGTTAATTCTATTTTAACATATATTCCAAGAGTAGCTAGCTGACCACTAAAAACCCTAATGCTAGTTTGACCATTAAAAGGAAGATTCAAAGTTGTTTTATCTATAACACAACAAGAAAAACTGTCTCAGATTAATGGAGGAATTTAAACCCAATATATCATGTGGTTTACACTTAAATTTGATCAACCACAATGTATTTCCATGTGGGTTTGCTGTTAGCTCATACCCAAAAGATGTTAATTCAATTTTGAATTATGGTTAAAAAAAAAAAAAGGTTAATTATGGTTAAGTTTAATGATTGAGGGGGAGTGGCGGCCTAGTGGTTATTAAGCTGCTCTGCATACATGCAACAATAAGATCTCCTGAGGTTCTCCAGAGCAATATTATTATAAAAAAAATTGCAATATATCAATTCAGTCAGAAAAATTCCCAAAAAGAGAAAAGATAATTAGGAGAAATTTATTGATACAATTACTTTGTCTTTGGCGCTCAGACCTCGGCAGGAAACATAGCGCTGAATTTTGATAGATATGCATGAACAGGAGCAAAGAATAGGGCTGTTTCCCCCCCCCCAGGCCTGAAACTGGTGGTGGAGTGGAGATAGATGAAGTTGGCTTTATGGGGAGATCCAGTGGACTGCGTGAGCTGATACCAGAGCTTCACTCAGGGACCTGGAAGATGGAAGACCAGCTTGGATAACACAGGCTAAGAGAACCTGTCCATGATGAGCAAGCATGAAGCGACAGTGGAGAGGAAAAACTCCCCATTGGGAAGAAACCACTGGCAGAACCAGGCTCAACAAAGCGGTCTTCTGGCAGTCCAGGAGAAATGACACTCTGATGAAGCTTTACCTACGAATGTGGAGGAGGGGTAAAATTTACTCAATTTGAGGAAAACTTTACTCCCAAAAACACAATATTTGGTCCCAGTCCAAAAAGAGTGAATATTTACTCACAGCATAGAGTTAAATTTTCAGAGTTATTTCTACTCTATCTAGAGTTTGTGTTTTATTCCACTAGATTAAAATTTACTCAATTTAGCATAAAGTGAGAACAACTCCAACACCATTTCACTCAATACAGAGTTGAATTTTACTCCGTAGGTCATATTTAACCTGAGCTCAGAACTGCCTGTTGAACTCTAACTATGCAAGTAGGAACTCTGATTTTATTTCATTTTTCTTACCAGGAAAGCAGATATTTTAGCTTTCAAATGCAACTAAGGCAACAAAGAGTAAATTGAAGCGATAAATGGAGGGGAAGATTAAATTTAATACAAGGCAACAACAACAACTGAGTTAAAGGCAAACAGAAATGTGATAAAATATAAGAAATATTTAATTACTATTTAAACACTGCCAAAAATGTAATCCCTATAAATTTGTGCTAAAAAAAAAAAAAACTTTCTCTAAATATTCAACAATTAATACAATATGCAAATATTTCAGTCTTTAAATATGGTGGGAAAATGATCAAACCAATTTAAAATCAGACATGAATTTGCAAGAATATGTGAAAGAAAAATGCATTGCATGTAAAAAAGAAGCTGAGCAGGTTCTCCAAACAGAAGGTCAGCAGTCTAATCTTCACTATATCAAAGCATCATTGGTCAGCGCTCCAAGCTCTTAATAGCCTGATCGATGCTGGAAAAGGTGCAGTTATGCAGGAGGAGCTAAACTGGGAAGATCCACTCATGTATGAATAAAAACAATTAAACAGCCACATGTTTAGAGGAAAAAATGCACAGTTAGAGTTTTAGCATCATAGCTCTAAATGCAGCAGAGTGAAATCTCACATCAACTTAAAAGATCCAGCATGCAAAATGTAACAATAAAAAATCAGATCTATTTGCATTCAAAGCAGCTCCTCAGTTTTGTTCTTCTAATTCTCCAAATCTTCAGCTTCTGTTCAGCTCCCCCCCCTTCTCTGTTGGTTTTAAATCAATAAGCAAAGCAGCTTTAAATCATCTTCTGTGTCTGCCACAATCCCGTAATAGTCTGTCTGCTCATGTCACATTATTTACCAAACGTTTTGTCTCAATCCTGCAGACATTCATCTTTTCTTCTAGACTCATCATTCCTTCTCCGTTTTGCCAGAGGTGCTGGCGAAGCAGACAAGACGGCTCTGACTGTGAGGGATGTCCCCGGCAGACACGGCCGCCGCTCGCACCCCGCCTGGTGTCTGTCAATATCCATCCACAAAGACTGCACTTGTTTACAGTGCTCTCCATAGACTGCATCCAAAAGGAGAGAAGGGTGGGGGGAATAATTCTGAAAATGGGCTTTTCAATTATTCTTTAAAATATCACTAAGATGGGAGCAGAAAACCTGTGATGTTTGAGCGTCTTGCAGCATCACTGTTAACTCCTGAAGGCCGTCTATCTAAAGTTTTAAATAAACAACTTAATATAGCCTTCTACACACTGCAAAAACTGATCTAAAAATAAGCACTTATTTCATAAAACAAGTCTATTTACTCCTAATATCAGCAGGAAACTAAGATGGTCTGCCAATAGAATGAGTATTTGTGCCCTTTAAATAAGAAAATTCCATATTATGCATTTAAGATAAGATAATGCAGAGGATTTTATTTCTATTTTAAGCATAAATCACCTTATTCTACTGGAAAACCCTCTTATTTTCCTGCTCAAATCTTACCTATATACCCCTTTAATCACTTCCATATTTTAACAGTTCCAAACAAGAGTCGATTCTTTGCCGCCGACTAACACTAAGTAGGGGGTACAGTATTTGTGAAGCAGCAGGAGAAAAGATGCATGGCATACCCCCTTTAAACTGACACCCTTAAATGAAAGCAAACCAGCTGGCTTCAGCTAAATAGTAAACAGAGACCATCTGTGTGTGATTTAATCTCATCATAATTGCAGCTGTTCTGCAAAGACTCCAGAGGTTTGATTCAGAACATTATTAAAAAAAATAAGAAACTACAAAAAAAAATAAACAAAGACAAAGGAAAACTGCAGACAGGTCAGGGTGAGAGATGTGGAGAGGTGTAGGAAATGTTAACTAGAGGAGATGCAGAGATCTACGTCTCAGATTGGAATCTATGCAAGAAACTATTGCGGATTACACGTTTGTCATCCAAATAGTGGAAATAAAAAAAAGCAATGTTGGGAAAAAAAAGGTACAAGAAGTCCATCCATCCATTTTCTACTGGTTTTCCTATCATTCTCTCTGTGAAAGGTCACTGTAAACCCACTTAGGGGTCGATTAGAGTCGCCAGTTAACCTAATAGTTATGTTTTTTGGACCGTGAAGCCAAAATACCCAGAAACCCACAAATGCAAGACTAGAACATACAAGCTTAATGCAGGAAGATCGTAGAACCCAGGACCTTCCTACCGATACCTAACGATGTTACAAACTGCACCAACCTGCAGCCAAAAACAGGAAACCAAATTTTACACCTGAGTAAAAAAGCGTTCAGATCAGAGTAAAGAAAAGCTGAACTTGTTATGGTGGTGGCACCATCATGCTGTGGGGTTGCCTCCTTTGAAATGGCAGGCGTTCCCCTTTAAAGATGTAGGCTTTCACTTTAAAGACAATTTTATGTCAAATAAGATCCTAAAAACCTCCAATCGTTTCCTTCTACATCATAACTACACACTGTGTTTTGGTTTGTCTCATAAAATCCCAATTAATACACTCGTTTATGTCAATCTTTAAGAGGAATAAATACCTTTAAAATGTCACTCTACCTCTATTATTAAATGTTATAAATAAAGTAGTGTAGCATTCCGAATAAACAAAGCTTTATGACAGTTTGCATGGTGGTTCTAAGGCTGCTCTGTGCGCACCGCCCGTCTCCAGGCGGGCTCTGTGCGCTCACACACGCACCAGAATGGAACAATGCAAAGTGGCACAAATCAATTCACAGTAGTTTCCTCTTATCTTAAAGATAACCCTGTTAGGATCGCTAAAACCCGGGAATCCTCTGACAATATGCTGGTAGCCAAGGCACCAGGTGGCATGGACGGAGGATCGGGGTTTGTGTTTGCCCCTGACCCGACAACAAAGCCCATCTACTGCGCGTCCAGGTGCCTCCACCTGGACGCGTAAAACCCTGCTGCGTTCCTCCTCCTCCAGTCTCCCATAAAACCCAGCTGGAACAATAAGTTGATTGTAGGGATGTGCGCTGAGGCTGAAGCTGAGCTGATGGATGTTGGAAGGTGACAAAGAGGGGAGGGGACGGTGATGGGCCAGCGGATCATGACGGGACGGGACGGGAAGGGAAGGGCAGGGGTACTCACGCTGCTGTTCTCTCCTGTCCAGTGGACCATCGCCTGGTTGTGCGTCGCATCTCCTTTAAGCACAAACGAGCTGCTGAGCAGAGACATCTGTTTATCCAGAGACGCGGCTCTCTTGAAGCGGGATGAACTCGCCGCGGAGCCTGCATCAAACGCCCGATCCTCCGCGTCGCGCCGGCTTATAGTCCCGCTGTCACAACGCACGGCTCCGGGCAGCGCCGTCCACACCGCCAGGGCGGTCAGCAGGAAGATGCAGAGGTTCGCAGCGGAGCAGACCGCAGGTTCCGGGCGCAGAGGTGCCATGGCCTTTGCGCCGTAGTAGCGCGGAGACTGATGGAAAGGCTGCTGATGCTTGTGGGAGACAGATAGGTGTACACTGTGCGCTGGAGAGGCAGAGAGTGAGGGTGGGACACGGAGAGGGGAACTGGAGCGAAAGCAGACAGTGTGAACAACGTGGACGCGTCTCCGTGCCAAGAACAATCCGCAGGAACGGCGCAGCGGTGCCATCTGCTGTCCTGCAGCTGTAGCGTGCTGTCATCCCTCTCCTATTACTCAATCCATCTTCATGTGGTGTCAGCGGGGGGATTCACACATGTGTGGCCTTCTGTTGGTTGGTTCTGATGCATTGGATTTTCCTCCACAGGAAACGTGAAAAGGGGTCAGCATGCAGCCAGAGCTCAGTGCAGCATGGTCAGAGAGGGAAAATATAGAAAACTAGAGCTTTATTTTGTCTCACAATGGAGAAATTAACTCTCTGCATTTAACCCATCTCCTTAGGGAGCAGTGTGGGGTTAAAGGAATAGTACACCCAAAACATGATTAGCCTTCATTTTCTACTCACCCCCATGCTGAACAACACTCTGGAGTACTTTTTTGATATCTCAAATGCATCTGGAGATCTGGGAGGCTTCTTGCTGTCTGCTGACATTCAAATAATGGAGGTCTATGGCGCCCGAGGCAGAAAGGTCCATAAAAGTCCACAAAAAACGTGTCAATATTCCTCCATACTGCTCGTCCAATGTATTCCAAGTGTCCTGAGTGGGTAGCATCCAGAATTTACTCGAAACGAAGTCATTTAAAATGTTTTTAAAGCATAAACAGTAGTGTAGAGTTGGCAACACTGAAAGGTCCAAACAGACAGCAGCAAACCATTTGAAAACAAACGATGCAAAGAGCAGTGTTGCCAACTTAGCGCTTTTGTCGCTATATTTAGCAACTTTTCAGACCCCTCTAGCACTTTGATTTCAAAAAAGCTCCTAGCGCCAAATCTAGAGACTTTTTTCTGCTACTGGAGACTTTGGAGACAACATCTAAAAGCAGCGAACTCTGCTCTCCAGAGCGAGTAGATTGGTAACCCCGCCTCCTGCTCTCCTCTATCTTGTCTGCTGTCATGATTCATGCAGCTATTATTTCATCTAAATGAAAAATGGAGAACAGAGAAGCAGATCATGGCTGGTCTACAGTGAAAAGAAGGACTGGGTTATTTACTTTGGCCTTTTTGGAAACACAGGAAGGAGCAATCAGCTAAGTTAGATAGGGCTTAGTAATTGGAAAAAATCTTTCATACCTTGTGAGATTGCATTAAAAGTCAGCTGAGCACATTGCATACATGAAAAAAGGGACAAAAGAAAACATAGAGAGGAAAACAGCAAGAAAAGAGATAAAAAGAGACGGAGAAAAGGTAGAACAAATAATGTATGCCTATTCTATAAAAAAAATTCTGTATCTGTTATATGGGTCTGCTTTGTTTGTTGTCATCCCATTTCAAAAGGCCCCATGCCTGTCTTTGCCTAGGGCCCCAAATTTCCTAAAACCGCCCCTGCCAAGTACATTTTTTTCCCTCAAAACATTTAGAAATACACTGGGGACATTCTTTGACAACCAAAATATATTTCATAGGGTTTGCCATAAGCTGATATGTTTCAAAAGCATCTCTGGTTGAATCTACATAAATGTTGAAACAATTCATCTAATTAATTTATTATTTAAATGCAGTCAACTGATGTAAAAACTAGTTAACCCTTAACTGGACTGTAGAAATTCTAAAACATTAGAATTTTAAATTAGAATTTGCAGTAACTCATAATAATATTTTTTAAACAGGTGTTGTGGGTGTTGATAGCTGTGGGTAAGAAGGATTTTCTGTATCGATCTGTCTTACACCAGTTCTGGAGAAGCCTCTGACTGAAGACACTCTATTGTTGTTTAAAAAAATCCTCTGAAGAGGATTCTGACTGTTGTCCATAATGGTCTTCATATTATTAACAATTCTTCTTTGTCAAATAATCTCCAGAGGAGTTCATAGAACAGAACTAGCCTTCTTATTAGATTTTTGAGCTTTTTTTTTTATTTGTTTATTTGACAGGGACAGTACAATTAAACATTGCAACCAAACAGGTGGCCGATGTCCAAGTACATAAGGCTTGTAGCCATGGGCTAATTTGCAGCCTTCGTCCCTGGTTAGGCTTTTAAAAGGTGTTAGCATTAAGGGGGAGGGAGGTTAGTAACGACACACAGATGCATAAAAAAAAAAAATGTACAGTACAAGCCAGTTCTCACACTCTTGATTGTCTTTGAGCCATTTTTTCAATCTTGTGGAGAAAAGTTGAATATCAGTCTGTGACTTAAGCTCCAGAGGCAAAGAGTTCCAGAGATGTGATGCTTTCACTGAGAAGGCGGACTGACCCATAGATGTCCGACATCTTTTAATCCTGCAGTTCCCACTAGCTCCAGCTCTTGTCCTGATTCCTTCATTTGCATACTTTAAAACAAATTTACAGATTACTTTAGGGGCAGGACCATTAAGGCATTTAAAAATAGCTTTTAAAAATGAGAAATTTATAAAATTTTCAAATGTCATCATATTGTGTTTTTTAATAATTTTGCAGTGATGTCACTTCACCGGTTTTTGATTGAATATTTTTAATGCTTGCTTGTGAAGTGAGAGTAAAGGTTTTAAAACAGACTTTGTGGCCTGGGCCCAAACGATGGCGCAATAAGACATATGGGATAAAATCATTGCATGTAAATATACTTGTGCAGCTTGATTTGATACACATGGTCGAATCATTCGAAAACAGTTTATATTTCTCTTTATAGTTTTTGTAATTTTCTTAATATGGGCATCAAATTTCAATTTTGAATCTTAAACTACCCCCAGATGCTTAAATTCACCAGCCGGCTTTATTTCATGTTGATTAATAATTATTTTGAATTCATTGTTTATAATTTTCTTAAGGGAGAAACACATGGAGACAGTCTTGGTGTAGTTCAGAGTTAAGCAGTTATTTTGGAGCCACTCTGATAAGATGCACAACTGTCTGTTTAACAGATCAGAGGCCTTTTCAGGTGTGCCTGCTGCCACATAAATTATTGTATCATCTGCATACATTTGACAGATGGTAAATGGCATGCACTTATATAGCGCCTTTATTCAAGTCAGGAGACTTGACCAAAGCGCTTTACACTACATTAATTCACCCATTCACACACACACACACTCACACACTGATGGTGGCAAGCTACATTGTAGCCACCTGCATTGTTGACAATGCAGGTGAAGTATCTTGCCCAAGGACACGACGACACAAAGTCGGAGTCGGGGCTTGAACCGTCAATCCTTCGATTTCAGGGAAAACTCCTACATCCAACGCCACTGTCGCCCACAGATGGCATCTTTGCACATGTTTGGGATATCATTTATGTACAAACAGAAAAGTAATGGGCCCAAAATGGACCCCTGTGGTACACCCACATTACATTTTTGGATCCCAGATTTGACGCCATTAATTTTGATGCACTAATGTCGTTGCTCAAAATAAGATTTGAACCAGCTTAAGGTTTGTTTCGAAACATGTAGTTGTTCCAGTTTCCTTAACAGAACTGTGTGATTTACAGTATCGAACGCTTTTGTAAAATCTAGAAATGCTGCCCCAACACATTTTCCTCCATCCAATCTACTTTTTATGTATTCCGTAAAATGGTATACAGCCATTTCAGTGGATTACCTTGGTCTAAATCCAAATTGTTTAGAGTTAAAGGAATAGTACACCCAAAACATGATTAGCCTTCATTTTCTACTCACCCCCATGCTGAACAACACTCTGGAGTACTTTTTTGATATCTCAAATGCATCTGGAGATCTGGGAGGCTTCTTGCTGTCTGCTGACATTCAAATAATGGAGGTCTATGGCGCCCGAGGCAGAAAGGTTCATAAAAGTCCACAAAAAACATGTCAATATTCCTCCATACTGCTCGTCCAATGTAATCCAAGTGTCCTGAGTGGGTAGCGGAAACCGCGGCAGACCAAACCAGATGAAAGTGCGCATTCAGCGTCTGCTCTGCCAATAATGCAAGCGTAAAAGAAGAAATGTGCTGTTTACCTGTGCAAAGAAAGAAACAACGAAAGAAAAATGTCTGAGGACTTCATTGTTGAGGAAGAGCATGAGTTCTTTGCCGAGCTGAATGCGCACTTTCATCTGGTTTGGTCTGCCGCGGTTTCCGTAGGCTCGTGAACGCGCTTTTAGGAAAGCCTATACACTACTGTTTATGCTCTAAAAACATTCTAAATGACTTCGTTTCGAGTAAATTATGGACGTTACCCACTCAGGACACTTGGAATACATTGGACGAGCAGTATGGAGGAATATTGACACGTTTTTTGTGGACTTTTATGGACCTTTCTGCCTCGGGCGCCATAGACCTCCATTATTTGAATGTCAGCAGACAGCAAGAAGCCTCCCAGATCTCCAGATGCATTTGAGATATCAAAAAAGTACTCCAGAGTGTTGTTCAGCATGGGGGTGAGTAGAAAATGAAGGCTAATCATGTTTTGGGTGTACTATTCCTTTAAGTATTCTTTTCTCCTCTAAATAGGCCATTAATTGTTCAGCAACTAGCTTCTCTAGCACCTTAGAAATGACAGGTACAATTGCAATGGGTCGATAATTACAGACCGCATCAGCTGATCCAGACTTAAAAATTGGAGTCACAACAGCTGTTTTAAACCCTTGTGGAAATTCAGATTTTTTAATTGACAAGTTCACTAGATTCGATATTGGTTTTACTAGATCTGCACTATACTTTTTGATTAAAAATGTATCTAAACCAAATATATCTTTAGCTTTGGATGAATTTAATTGATTGATAATTGTCCTTATTTGACTATGGTCAACCTGTTTAATGTGAAAAAGTGAGGCTGAATCTTCAGCAACATTACATGGAAGCAAAATTGGATTTAAATTTTCAGCAAGTTGCTCTACTGAATTAATAAAATTTTAATTGAATTCATTTGCAATTTTTGCAGAGTCATTGCTAACCATTCCATTTATATCGAGCTTTGTTACACATTTTCTTAAATTGCACTTGCGATTGGTCAACTTGTTAATCTGCTTCCATATTTCAGAGCTATTTCCACATGATTCAGCAAACAATTGCATAAAATATGTGGACCTTGACTTTCTGATTTCATTAACAACTTTATTTCGTAGTCCTTTAAAGACAAGTGTGTCTGTTTGCAATTTAGTTTTTAGTGAAATTTTCAGAGCAAGATCTCGCTTTTTCATAAGTTGAATAATGGTTTACCCATGGTAGACTAGTTTGTTTTCTATTGTTTTTTATAACACAACTAAATCTCTGAATAATATTTGTTAGAGTCTCAGTTAACTGATCACAGCATTGATTTACACTTTCTGTTTGTATCACATTATCCAAAATCATGTTTTTCAGTTCATTTTCAAATAAGGGTAGTTTGTTTTTTTGGAATAAACATTTGGCTTTTTGTTGCATTAGGCACTGTGAAAACTCCCTCTAATCGTTTCTTTGTTAATTTCCTGACCAACAATGTCATATTATGATCTGATAGACCTGTCACAAGGTTATATGTTTTGATGATTCATTCTGGTTTATTTTGTGATTATTAAATCTATCAGAGTTTGACTAGTTTTGGTGATCCTGTTTGGTTTTTTAAGAATTTGGACAAGTTTATGTTTTGATAACACAGCTTTTAATTTATCCCTTTTGTTTTTCTCCATCCAATTTATATTCATATCTCCGATTAAAATTGTTTCACATTTAATATTAATTTGTTTTAACATTTCATCAAAATCTTGATAAAAAGACGCACCATGAGATGGTGGACTATATACAACTAGTAAGTTAAAATTCAATGTAGTTGACAGTGAAACTTTTAAAACAAGGCATTCAATTCCTAAAGTATCCAGTACAGTGACAGAACAATTTAAACCATCTTTGATATAAATCAAAACACCTCCCCCTTTCCCATTTGTACGATCCTTCCTATAGCATGTGTATCCCGGAACATCAATCATGCTTGTGGGAACATTAATATTTAGCCAAATTTCACTCAGTGCCAAAAAGTCAGTGTTTTAATTGCTCAATAAATGATAAACTTAATTTAATTTTGATAGTAGGCTTCGAATGTTAAGATACCCCCCAAAAATTCCTTTTGGTTTTGCTGCAGAATCCCAGATTACTTTTGCATGGTTTACAGTTTGAAAATATTTCAGCTTTTTTTGTTTTTTTGCTGCACAATGATCACTTGTAAGTTTTTCTGGATTTCCTTGGCAATTTGCAGCACCAGAATTGATAGTTACAGTTTTCTCAATGTCAGGATTTACATCAGACAATGTGTTCGTCTTCAACTTCGTTGAGAAGTCCTCTGGTAGTAAGCCAGTGGGTGTCCACGCCACTGCAGTACATGATTTTTCCACAAGTTGGGGCTGTTGCAACTTTTCAACACATATTTCTGCAACATTACTTTTGTTGATATTATTTGTGGGAGCTGGATTTAGTTATATGTCCCCGCTCAAGAGTAGAAGAAGCAGAAGTATCCATAACCATCCATTCTTCCTGCTTGCATGATGTTTAGCTTTGGTGGTGGTTATTTGGCATTTTTGCCAGCTTGTCAAAAACAGAGCATGATATCCAAATCCAAAGAAGCGTAAAGTTGGTTTCACAATCATTGGCATAAGTTGGGTAGAACTGCTTAAAGATAATGTTTCATCTTGGATCAGGCCTTGGCCCAGTAGGAAACACAAACACCACAAACATAGTAGCCACACAAACACATACCTTTTGTAGGCTGATTGATTGTCTTGAAAGTTATGGTGTTGTGAGGGCCTTTTCACTGCGCTGGGATGTCGAACTATCCAAATATAGTCCAAGAATGTCCAAAGAGGCTGCAGGCATATATCCCATGTGCAGGTGTATCCTTTGTCTCTCCTGCTATAGTTTGGTTGTAAAAATCCACGTTTCTGAGCTGAGTTGAGGATTTCTGATCCACACAGTTGGAGTTGTTGCTTATGGTGGTCAAATCCAACCAGATTTTGCAGACAGGAAAATATGGCAGCAATTGTAGAGCCTAACAAACCACCACTGCTCACAGCAGCCATCTTGGATTGTCCCCTTGGAGAGCAGTGGGCTGGATCTGTTGGTCATTTTATGTCATTTGCGCTAATTATTTTACCCCATCAGAGCATGGCCTGGGTAACAGTATTAGGGGTAACAATACTGTCCAGGTGAACACCAAGGTATTTATTCTCCTCAACCACCTCCACTTCTTCTCCAATGACTTTCATGGGTTTCAACTTGTTGCTGTTTCTTCTAAAGTCTAAAGTCATCTCTCTTGTTTTGATGACATTCAGGATCAGATGATTGTTTCCTCATCATGCCACTAAGCACTTCACCAATCCTATGTATTCAGCTTCTTGTCCATCTTTGGACCCAATGACTGCAGAGTCATCTCAGTATTTTTGCCGATAGCAGGACTGAAAAAACGTCTTAAATTAAATGTATTTACCCTTAATTTGAGTAGGTAAATGAGATAGTTTGCCAATGGGATGAGAATTTTCACTCTTAGAATAAGATAATTGGATAATATGCATCCAATTATGGAATGAGACAATGCAATTGTTTCTTTTCTTATTTTAAATGTAAATTGTCTCGTTCCATTGGCAAAAGTCTCACTTTCCTCCTTAATTCAAGAAAAAAATGCACTTATTTTAAGAAAAAAGGACTTATGTAAATTTAAATTTTTTGCAGTGTGGTACTGGAGGTCAGACATTTACAGATTAAAAAGGAATGGTGAGAGTACAATCCCTGTGATGCTCCTGTGCTGCTGACCACTTGATTAGACAGTTGACCCTTCAGTCTAACCAACTTTGGTCTGTTTGTCAGGTAGTCTCCGATCCAGGTGCATTTTTGATGCCTCCACCTGAGTCCTCTGAAGTTTCTCCCAGGTAAGTCACGCTGAAGTGTGTTAAATGCACTGGAGAAATCAAAGAGCATGATCCTCAAAGCGTTGTCCGCCTTATCTAAATGACAGTGGCTTTGTTGAAGCATGTGGATGATGGCATCTTCAACTCCAACACTGCGGCGATAAGCAAACTGCAGGGGGTTCTGATGGCGGCTTGTTTGCTTGCTGAGGTGAACCAACAGAAGTCTCCATTGGACCTTTATGATGTGTGATGTCAGGGCAACAGGTCTGTAGTCTCTGAGGACTGTTGGCTGATGTCTTCCATATCACTGGAACTTAGACTCTTCTGTTCAGGCTGTTGTTTGGTTTCTCCAATGTAGGAGGCTGTAGAGTTCTCGCTACGCTGGACCACTGAAACAAGTGCATTCAGCTTTGGTTTGGGATGAACCAGTTTGTGTCTGAGTCTATTGTTGTGTTTGAAATTCACTTGTTTGTTATGTTTAGAGAAAATCCTGAGTCTTAACAAATGATCAGTTTAGATAACCACATGCTTCAAGTGATTTCCTGACATGTAATGGGTTCTTTTCGTTTCTCCTCTGCAATTTAGGGACTATTGATAGGAGAATTACTGGAGAAACAATCTATAAATAAGTCAAAATTTCTTAAATTAAGTGTATTTACCTTTAAACTGACTAGGTAAATGAGATAGTTTGCCAATGGAAAGAGTATTATTATTCTTAAAATAAGATAATTAGATAATATGCACTTGAAATTCAATTCAATTCAGTTTATTTCTATAGCGCCAAATTCACAACACATGCCATCTCTAGGCACTTTACAGTTCGACCAGATCATACAGTCAAATTGATACAAAGTTTTCTATCTAAGGAAAACCAGTTGATTGCATCGACTCATTGACTCAAATACAATCCCTCACGCTAAGCATGCTTGTAGCGACAGTGGAGAGGAAAAACTCCCTTTGAACAGGAAGAAACCTCCAGCAGAACCAGGCTCAGTGTGAGCGGCCATCTGCTGAGGCCGACTGGGGTTCAAGGAGACAGAAGCAGAGATACAAAAGCAGCTGTAAAAGGCGGCCCTGTCCAGGAAACACAGCCAGGCAGACGAGCTCCGAGCCAGCTCCCATGTCAGAGGATGAAGAGAGCACATCCAGCCAGTCACGGTCAGAGAAACAGGACTACACTGGAAAACAGGCCGATCTCCAGCATCTATAAACAAAGGTGTTGATGGAAGCAGCACAGCTGATATTTCTCTCCAGGATGGAAATAAGACAATGCAATTGTGTTTTACTCATTTTAAATGTAAATTGTCTTCTTCCATTGTCAAAATGTCCCTTTTACCTCCTCAATCCAAGAAAAAATGCACTTATTTTAAGAAAAAAAATGACTTATCTAGATTTGGATTTTTTTCCAGTGTAGAGACAACCCAAAGTAGCCGAAGAGTTTGAAACTGCAGTGAATACTCAGTGAGGTTGGATACAAATGCACCCCACTTTCTTGTTGTCATTTTTTTTTTTTTTTTTTTTTTACAAATGTTTTAAAAGATACTAAATTCATTTACTACATTTGTTGTTTGTGGGTTAGAAGAGAATTCTCTTTTTACATGACTTTTGGATCAACCATCAGATCTAGAAATAAGTAAAAATGTCTTAAATTAAGAGTATTTACCCTTAATTTGAGTGGGTTAATGAGATGATTTGCCAATGGACAGGGTATTTTTACTCTTAAAATAAGATATTTAGACAAAATGCACTTAAAATAAGACAATGCAATTGTGTTTTCTTACTTTAAATGTACATTTTCTTGTTCCATTGACAAAATGTCTCTTTTACCTATTTAATCCAAGAACAAATGCACTTATTTTAAGAAAAAAATACTTATCTAGATTTAGATTTTTTCCAGTGTGAGGCAGCAGGTCCGTGAAGTCCTGTTGCCACAAACAGAGCTAGCCCAAAACATTAGCCTTCTACGACCATGCTTGGGGGATAATAATTTATGTTCTCATTAAATTTGCTCCAGTACATTATTGTAAAGCAAATACAAATTGCTGTTGGAGGATATTGTTCCATAAGTCTTATAACCAGGGCTGCTTGATCTTGAATAAAGATCATAATGAGTTGTTTCTGTAAATATTGACAGTGGAAGTGCTGAAAGGAAGAACTAAGATTAAAAGAATACCAAAAAGATATTACATTTAATCACTCTGAAAGGAAAAACAGTAAACTTGCAACACAAAATGGAGCTAAATTGCTTTAATTACTGGCCTTCTTGAAAATAAATAACTGTTTTAATCTCTTTCTATCTGAACAATGAAAACCTTAAGATCAGCATTTTAAAATTTTATACAAAATATGAAACTTTTTTTGTGTGAAACCCCTGACCAGGGGTTGCTGATGGCCGCCTTAGGAGACCAAGTGCTCAGAAGTGGCATGATACAGATGTTTTTTCTTGCCAACCAGAGATTGCAAAAGTACTCACTTTCCGTACTTGAGTAAAAGTACAGATACTTGTGTTAAAAAATACTCTGGTAAAAGTGGAAGTACTGATTAAACTTCTTTACTCAAGTAAAAGTAACAAAGTACAGGCTTGTAAATTTACTTAAAGTATAAAAGTAAAAGTAGAAACCACTTTTTTCATACCGTTGCCTACATTTTAAATGGATGTCTGCCAATAGGACTAGATCTCCGTTGTGTTCATTTTCAATCATTTCGTCGTCCATGCTACTATGCTAATGCCACCGCCACCAAGCTGCAATGATTTGCCGCGAATGAATACAGCCGAATCTGTCGATTCATCTTGTAGTGGTGCGTCAAATGCAACATAGATTCCCATCCAATTAGATTGAATTTGGTATTGATGACTTGAAAAATAATAACGGTAACTCCATTGAAATGATTCAAAACTAAAGTAACGAGCCAATTTTTTAAAATGTAAGGAGTAGAAAGTACAGATATTTGTGTAAAAATGTAAGGAGTAGAGGTAAAAAGTCGCCATAAAAATAAGTAGTAAAGTAAAGTAAAAATATCAGAAAAATCTACTTGAGTACAGTAACGAAGTATTTGTACTTTGTTACTTCCCATCTCTGTTGCCAACATTTAGTAAAGTACAGCAGCTGTAGAAGCATTTTCTATGTTTGAATGCAGCAGAACATCAGGATAGGAGTAAAGGTAAAAACTGTGAAAGAATATTTCACTTTTTTGATCCTCATGGTTTCTTCTGTAATTTTATACAAGGTTTGCTCTGATAGGCAGTATAGTTAATCTCCGTAGATCTTAGTTCTTGTTTAATTTAGAAGCTGGTCTGTAAGCTCTGTTTTATTTAGCTTTTCTGTCTGAATGTCTTTGACAGATTTTGTCTTATTCTGATGTGAAACCGTGTCCTGTATTATACTTTCTGTGTCTCTGTCTTCCTGGTTTCCTCTGTGATCCATCAGCCATTTCCTCAGGTCGACTTTAAGCATTTTCCATTCCTCATAGATGCTCGCTGCAAATCAACATCCTGCTCCTTGTCTAGTAATCACAAGTGTCTCAGATTCTATCCTTTTCAACTGGATTCAATTCAATTCAATTCAATTCAATTCAATTCAGTTTATTTATATAGCGCCAAATTCACAACACATGTCATCTCAAGGCACTTTACAGTTCAACCAGATCATACAGTCAAATTGATACAAAGTTTTCTATCTAAGGAAAACCAGTTGATTGCATTGACTCATTGACTCAAATACAATCCCCCACACTAAGCATGCTTGTAGCGAGAGTGGAGAGGAAAAACTCCCTTTTAACAGGAAGAAACCTCCAGCAGAACCAGGCTCAGTGTGAGCGGCCATCTGCCGAGGCCGACTGGGGTTCAAGGAGACAGAAGCAGAGATACAAAAAGCAGCTGTAAAAGGCAGCCCCGTCCAGGAAACACACAGCCAGGCAGACGAGCTCCAAGGCAGCTCCCATGCCAGAGGACGAAGAGAGCACATCCACTCAGTCACGGTCAGAGAAACAGGACCACACTGGAAAACAGGCCGATCTCCAACATCTATTAACAAGGGTGTTGATAGAAGCAGCACAGCTGATGTTTCTTTCCAGGATGACGTCACAGCCAAACAGGAACAGACGAGGCAAAGCTACTCTGAGGAAAAGCAGAGAGAGCAGAAGGTTAGAGATTGAACTAACAGATTCTGCAGAATAGGAGAACAGAGAGAGAATGAAGCAGAATGATGAAATGGGGGTCCCTATGTCCTCCAAAAGTCTAAGCCTATAGCAGCATAACTATAGAGATAGCTCAGGATAACCTGAGCCACCCTAACTATAAGCTTTATCAAAAATGAAAGTTTTAAGCCTAGCCTTAAAAGTAGACAGGGTGTCTGCCTCACGGACTAAAACTGGTAGTTGGTTCCACAGGAGAGGAGCCTGATAACTAAAAGATCTGCCTCCCATTCTACTTTTAGAAATTCTAGGAACCACTAGTAAACCTGCAGATTGAGAGCGAAGTGCTCTGTTAGGAACATAAGGAACAATCAGATCTCTGATATAAGATGGAGCTTGGCCATTTAAGGCTTTATATGTGAGAAGGAGGATTTTAAATTCTATTCTTGATTTAACAGGAAGCCAATGAAGAGAAGCCAGGATAGGAGAGATATGATCTCTCTTTTTCATTTTCATTAGAACTCTGGCTGCAGCATTTTGGATCAGCTGAAGGCTTTTAACTACAGTTTGTGGACTTCCTGATAGTAAAGAATTACAATAGTCCAGCCTTGAAGTAACAAATGCATGGACTAGTTTCTCAGCATCACCCCTGGACAGGATATTTCTAATTTTTGCAATGTTCCTCAGATGAAAGAAGGAAATTCTAGAAACCTCTTTGATATGGGATTTAAATGACAGGTCCTGATCAAAAATAACACCAAGATTTTTTACTTTATTATCTGAAATCAGTTTAATCCCATCCAAATGAAGTGACTGGCTAATCAGTTTCTTTTTCAGAGACTCTGGTCCAAAGACTATAACTTCTGTTTTGTCTGCATTCAGAAGCAGAAAATTAAGAGTCATCCAGGTTTTTATGTCTTCAAGACATGCCTGTAATCTATGTAATGGGTTAGCTTCATCTGGATTTATAGACAGATATAGCTGGGTATCATCAGCATAACAGTGGAAATTAATCCCATGCTGTCTAATAATTCTACCAATTGGGAGCATGTATAAAGTAAAGAGAATTGGTCCTAGCACTGATCCCTGTGGTACTCCACAGGTAACCTTTGAGCGTGTTGAAGATCTATCATTAACATGAACAAACTGAATTCGATCAGATAGATAAGATTTAAACCAGTCTAGTGCTGTTCCTTTAATTCCAACAAAATATTCAAGTCTTTCTAAAAGAATATTATGGTCAACTGTATCAAATGCAGCACTAAGATCCAACAGGACGAGCACAGATACAAGTCCATTATCTGAGGCCATGAGAATATCATTAGTGACTTTCACCAGAGCTGTTTCAGTGCTATGATGAGCTCTAAAGCCAGACTGAAACTCTTCAAAAAGTTCATTATGGTGGAAGTGATCGCAAACTTGTTTGGCAACTACTTTCTCAAGAATTTTGGATAAGAAAGGAAGATTGGATATAGGTCTATAATTGACCAAGTCATCTGGGTCAAGAGACGGTTTCTTAAGCAGAGGTTTAATTACAGCAATCTTAAAAGCTTTAGGTACATATCCCTGTAACAGAGATAGATTAATCACATCTAAAATGGAGGAGGAGATCAAAGGGAATACCTCCTTAAATAACCTGGTTGGAACTGGATCTAACATACAAGTTGAAGGCTTAGATGAAGACAATAATTTTGCTAATTCAGAGAGTTCAACTGGATCAAAGCAGTCTAAACCCGGTTCAGATTCCATGACTACCTCAGGTACAATCGCAGATAGAGGAGTGCTTATGATCTTATTTTTAATAAGATCAATCTTATTTATAAAGAATCCCATAAAATCATTGCTGCTAAGAGCAGGTGGAATGGACGGTTCAACAGAGCTATGGCTCTGGGTGAGTTTGGCAACTGTATTAAAAAGAAATCTAGGATTATTCTTATTCTCCTCTATTAATGAGGAGAAGTATGCTGCTCTTGCTTTACAAAGGGTCCTCTTATACAGCAGTAAACCATTTTTCCAGACTAGGAAGGACTCTCGCAGGCCTGTGGAGCGATATTTTCTCTCCAGTTTCCTAGCATTTTGCTTCAAAGTACGCAGCTCTGCATTAAACCAAGGAGCAAGCTTTCTATTTTTAACGGTTTTCATTTTCAAAGGAGCTGCGTTGTCTAAGGCAATACGCAGAGAACTAGCAACCCCCTCAACAAAATCATCAACCTGTGAAGGGGAATAAGCTAAGCTTTTGCACTCTGCAGCACTGCTCAGTGACACAGAGCAGAGAGAAAGTGAAGCAGATTCTTTAAAATTTATAACTGCACTATCTGATAAAGATCTACTAAAATTGAACCTTCTTTTGGGGGAGGAGAACTCTGTTAAAGTAATCCTGAAGGTTATTAGAAAGTGGTCAGAGAGGACAGGGTTGTGAGGAAATACTGTTATTTCTTCACATTCTATGCCGTATGTCAGCACAAGATCCAAAGTATGAAGATGAGAATGCGTGGGACTATTCACATTTTGAACAAAGCCAACAGTGTCTAAGATAGCATTAAAGGCTGCTCTTAAGCTATCGCCTTCAATGTCAGCATGGATGTTAAAATCTCCCACTATGATGACCCTGTCAGTATTTAATACCAAATCAGAAAGGAACTCTGAAAACTCATCTAAAAATTCAGAGTAAGGACCTGGTGGACGATACAAAGTTACAAAAAGAAGAGGTTTTCTTGCCTTGAAATTTGGATCAGGGAAATTAAGGGTTAAATGTTCAAAAGAGTTGTAGGAATTAATTGTTTTGGGAGTAATCAGTAAGTCAGACTCGAAGATTGTTGCTACTCCTCCTCCTCGCCCAGAACTTCTGGGGATGTGAAAATTTAAATAGCTTGAAGGAGTTGCCTCATTTATGCTCACATAATCCTCTTGCTGCAGCCAGGTTTCTGTAAGGCAAAACAAGTCAATGTGATTATCACAAATCAAGTCATTAACTAGTAGACTTTTAGAGGAAAGCGATCTTATGTTAAACAGACCGCATTTAATTGTTTTAACTTTTTCCCCAATTGGAGTTATTTTGATTTTAATTAGATTATCATGATTTACTCCTTTGGGAATCTTTGCTAATTTATTAGATTTTGGTCGTGGGCAAGACACTGTCTGGATGGAGTAAAGAGTGGGTAACAGTAGAGAAGCTGCAGAGATGTGTGTTAAACTACAACTCTGCTTCCTGGTCTGCACCCTGGGTGGTCAGGGTTTTGGAGGACTAATAAATGTGGCCAGATTCCTAGAAAGAAGAGCTGCACCATCCAAAGTGGGATGGATGCCGTCTCTCCGAATCAGACCAGGCTTTCCCCAAAAGGATTGCCAATTATTAATATAGACCACGTTGTTTTCAGGGCACCACCTAGACAACCAGCGGTTGAATGACGACATGCGGCTAAACATGTCATCACTGGTCAGATCAGGGAGGGGACCAGAGAAAATTACGGAGTCCGACATTTTTTTGGCAAACTTACACACCGAAGCAACACTAATTTTAGTGACCTCCGATCGGCGTAACCGGGTGTCATTACCACCAGCGTGAATAACAATCTTACTGTATTTAACCTTATCCTTAGCCAGTAGTTTCAGGTAGGATTTGATGTCGCCCGTTCTGGCCCCCGGCAAACATTTGACTATGGTCCCTGGTGTCTCTAATGCCACGTTTCTGACTATGGAGCTGCCAATCACCAGAGTGGGCTTCTACTGTTGCTTTTGCCCTGGTTCCTATATTTCCTCAAACTGCCTTTTTATCAATTTAACCTGCTGTGTTTGCACTGGAAGAAATTAAAATCTAGATAAGTCATTTTTTCTTATAATAAGTGCATTTGTTCTTAAGTCGAGAAAGTAAAAGAGAGGCTTTACCAATGGAACAAGACGGTTTACATTTAAAATAAGAAAGCACGATTGCATTGGCTTATTTCAAGTGCATTTTATCTAATTATCTTATTTTAAGAGTAAAAATACTCATTCCATTGGCAAACTATCTAATTTACCTACTCAAATTAAGGGGAAATACGCTTAATTTAAGACATTTTTACGTATTTCTAGATCGTTTCTCCAGTGTGGGGTCCTAAAAAAAACAAATAGAACAAATATTTCAAAGGTGTAGCATGTTTACAGAGTTGCAAAAAGCTTTAAAGCCATGACTGAGAAGTAAATCCAAGTTAATGTTTGAAAGGAAAACCAAAGAGGAGGAAATTTAAACCACAGATCTGAAAGCAGCTCCAGGCAACATTCACGCTCCATGCAAGCACCTGCAACAATGACCTCAGTTTCACTTCAAGTTCCTGTGGATTATTTATGAACCCAACCACTAAATCAGTAGGCAGTAGGGACTCAGAGCACTGAGGATGATTTAGTTTCAAATTTTATATTTTTTCCTCTCTTTCAATAATGGTAAAAATAATTGGATGACCAGAGAAATTCCTGCCAGCCATGAGTTTGGAGGTTTATATGCATAATGCTATTGTACCATTTCTCTGGCTGTGTTGGTGGGCCAGCTGGAAAAGAGGGTTAAAGTTCACACTTGATCCCACAAATAATAGCCCCTCCTGCTGAGGCTGTCTTCCCATCCAATTTTGGCTTGAGACTGGATTAAACAATGACTCGTGGGATTAGGATTTATTTGGGCTGATGTCTGTCATGTAAACAGGGATTTACTTTTGCTGCCTGATATCATGGCCTTTTTTGTTTCTATCATGTAAACTGCTGACCATATATTGTCATCTGGAACAAAATGTACAAGACTTGGCTGGAATCCCTTTAGACAGTTAGTGTATCTGTCCGTCCATCCATTTTTGTCATTTAGAAGAAAAATTAGGTCAACACAGTTAATCACATCAATAAAATTTCCAAATCTTTCTTTAAAATTATTGAAGATCATTAAATGTAAACACTTTTAGAGGAAAAAAAAAACATAAACTCCAAATTCCCAACTCCCAACTCTAGGGACCACATCTAAGGACTTGGTTTTAAAATCAGCAAAATAAATATTTAGCCTCGAAGTAATTGAAATTAGTGCAAAGGCTACAAATTATACTCAAATCTAAGAGGAGCAGATTATGACAAGCTCATCCAAAATATTAAAAATTAAGCAAAACACAAATTTTAATCATGTTTTATTCAACATCAGATTTCTCATTTTAAATACTGTTTGCTTATGAGATGATTTATTATAATAAGAATCATCTCTTTTTATTCAGAGGAAGATGATTTACTGTAAATAATTATGATTCATATGATTCAAATTTTCTCATTCCCAGAAATACTGGGATGGTAGGAGGAGCTGCTATAATATTTTAGCCTGATTTATTTACTATTCCCAGGCTAAATAAGACCTACATTTAAAAATATTTATTATTCAGTCATAAGTTTTACACATATAAATAACCACTACTGTTTGATGTGTTTGATCATTAACTGGGTCCTCGCTGGTAACTTTTAGATCAGTTCTCAGACATCTCATTTGATTTAATGTTAGTGCTAAGGTTATTAAAGTAAGTATTTCAACAATAAAAGTGTTTGCTTAAATGCAAACTTTAATTTCAATTTAGACTCAATTGCCTTACGCAAAACATCCAGAGACCCACCCACATTAGTCATCATATTTGGGACCTACTGCTCACATATGTCATTGATTGGGATTAATAACATTTTGTCCTCATAAACTGTCTTTTCTGACTGAATGTTTTTGACAATCACACAGGATCAGGAGTTTGTTCATCCATCTATACCCCAGCTCTCAACATTAACAATTACACTCGCCGGCCACTTTATTAGGTACCCCATGCTAGTAACAGGTTGGACCCCCTTTTGCCTTCAGAACTGCCTCAATTCTTCGTGGCATAGATTCAACAAGGTGCTGGAAGCATTCCTCAGGGAGTTTGGTCCATATTGACATGATGGCATCACACAGTTGCCGCAGATTTGTCGGCTGCACATCCATGATGCGAATCTCCCATTCCACCACATCCTAAAGATGCTCTATTGGATTGAGATCTGGTGACTGTGGAGGCCATTTGAGTACAGTGAACTCATTGTCATGTTCAAGAAACCAGTCTGAGATGATTCCAGCTTTATGACATGGCGCATTATCCTGCTGAAAGTAGCCATCAGAAGTTGGGTACATTGTGGTCATAAAGGGATGGACATGGTCAGCAACAATACTCAGGTAGGCTGTGGCGTTGCAACGATGCTCATTGGTACTCAAGAAAATATTCCCCACACCATGACACCACCACCACCACCAGCCTGAACCGTTGATACAAGGCAGGATGGATCCATGCTTTCATGTTGTAGACGCCAAATTCTGACCCTACCATCCGAATGTCGCAGCAGAAATCGAGACTCATCAGACCAGGCAACGTTTTTCCAATCTTCTATTGTCCAATTTCGATGAGCTTGTGCAAATTGTAGCCCCAGTTCTCTGTTCTTAGCTGAAAGGAGTGGCACCCGGTGTGGTCTTCTGCTGCTGTAGCCCATCTGCCTCAAAGTTCCACGTACTGTGCGTTCAGAGATGCTCTTCTGCCCACCTTGGTTGTAACGGGTGGTTATTTGAGTCACTGTTGCCCTTCTATCAGCTCGAACCAGTCTGGCCATTCTCCTCTGACCTCTGGCATCAACAAGGCATTTCAGCCTACAGAACTGCCGCTCACTGGATGTTTTTTCTTTTTCGGACCATTCTCTGTAAACCCTAGAGATGGTTGTGCGTGAAAATCCCAGTAGATCAGCAGATTCTGAAATACTCAGACCAGCCCTTCTGGCACCAACAATCATGCCACGTTCAAAGTCACTCAAATCACCTTTCTTCCCCATACTGATGCTCGGTTTGAACTGCAGGAGATTGTCTTGACCATGTCTACATGCCTAAATGCACTGAGTTGCCGCCATGTGATTGGCTGCTTAGAAATTAAGTGTTAACGAGCAGTTGGAGGGGTGTACCTAATAAAGTGGCCGGTGAGTGTATATGGGGTTCTTAATAAATAAAATTAATTCTATTACAAATAAAATCATTGGTATCCTATATTAGCAACACATCAGTAAAAAAAAAAAAAAAAAAAAAGATTAGAAAGCACTTTAGGTAAATACCAAACCTGTATTTAGACTGCTTTGTTCCAGTGGAGCTCTCTGGTTTATGAAAGGATTGCCCAGTGCAGTGGTTTTCACGTGATAGTTCTTAGGGGGGCCTAGAAAAATTGGGAGAAAAAAAAAAAGCAAAACAAAAATGTTGGAAATATTTTTCATTTTTTGTTGTTTTTTGAATAATTACATTACAAGTTCAAATAATATATAATTTTAACATAAAAACTGAACTTTGAGGCTCAACATCTTTTTAACTATGTAAGAAAGGATGATCCCACTTTAGCTGAAAGGATGATGAGCCTTTTTATCTTTTCACTAATTAGAATGTATGAATCTTAGCTTTTAACTTTAAAGAAACAAAAAGTTTGTTAATCTGGGGAACTATAACAAAATTAAAATAGTGTTGGGATCTGGAGGTCTGTCCACCTTTCTCCAGCAGAGGGCGCCCTAGGTCTCTTGGAGCTGAGGTGACGATCACACCTGCGGCTCATCAAGTCATCAGGAGACCAGCATATAAGCAGTGGCAGGACTTCACTCCAGCGCCAGAGTGTTAAGCCAGTTATGGTTAGCAAAGCCTGAGCCAACCAGCCTGTCTGATTCTCTGACTCCCCTGAAACCTGAATCCGAATCTAATCAGCTTTTTGTCCTCTCTGCTTCTTAGGAAGAAACCTGACTGAACCCTGGAACTCTGGAAGAGTTTCTCAGCTGGAACCTGCCTGCCTGCTTTCAGAAGCACATCTGAACAATCAAACTGTCTGAACCTGCCTGCCCGCGCTCAAGAAGAGAACTGGAAGAAAACCCTGGACCTGGACACTTACAAGTCTGAAGTCAAGCCCTGTCCTTGCCTAGCCCTCTGCTTGTGCCGTCACGGTGCGGTATCAGCTGTTGATAAAGTCTCAGTGCTGTATCTGGTGTTTGTCACAACGCGCTTTTATCCATGATGGCAACAACAGTGCACTATGAGAGTAACGGATTATTGATTTGTTTTTTTTTTCTCTGGCCAGAAGTTTGAAGACAGGGTTACAACCGGTCTTGCATATCGTGAAGTGGCCCTGAATCATTATTAAAGAAGCATGTCATACAACTCCAGTCTGTCACATCATCGCATTATTACAGCATACACATCTGTAAATGAGGAGACATCGCTAACTCCAGCCTTATCAACATATTACAGAGGGTCCCAGATAGAAACACAGAGAACTTGCTGTAATGAGAGATCTACTCTTTCTGTGCCCCCATTCCATTCCTACATCTCGGTTATGTACATAATGAACATTATAACTGAATATCCTGTTAGAGAAACTGTCCTAATTAGATAAACTACTTGGAAAACATTAGTTCTGACACACAACAGGGAGGTGATATTAGAATTGAACAGATTCACATCTTACTCCTAACACTTTAAAGAAGGAATATCAGCTGTTAGTGACCAATTTGAGCACTAAGAGGAACATCTTGAAATATTTACATGACCAAGCTGTCCTGATGTTGTTTTAGGTAACGGATAAAGGGAAAGAGTGTCTTTGGCTCAACTAACCCTAGATCAGTTTCCAGCTTGGAGTCACAGCAGCACAGCCAGACTGAATAATTGATAGTTGTCAGAGGTGGAGTTAAATCAACATTGCACTACAACAATGTTGTCCTCATGTCAACAACATCAAAATCTGTGTGTTCTCCGATACTGGTTCGTTTTGAAAAGAAAAAAAAAATCTGAGTAAATAGCAGAGTTAGTCTGATTTTGATGAGGAATTTTTTTTAAGGTTTCCTTTTTGGATTGTATTTTTTTTCTTGAGTAAAAAAAAACAACTAAAGAAAGTTTTTAATGGTCACAACATATTTAAGCTAAACTCTACTTGTCTTTGTTTTCTTAGACAAGTCAGAGCAAGTCACCCTACTTTTAAAAGAAACCACTGCGGTCTCCACAGAATGTCATGGACTTATTGTCGTTGGAGCAACTAATTTGCACAGAATAAAAAAAAAAAAAAAAAGTTCGGTCTATTCAGAATTCAAACTTCTGAAAGTACTTTAAACATGAAATTACATGCTGTTGAATAAATGATAAGTGTTTTTAATTAAGAGTAATTTTCATTTGAATGTGCTTTACCTGAGACATCCATGTTTGTCAAAGAACACTACTGCCACCTACTGGTTTGTGATGTCACGGTGCGGTATCGGCTGTTGATCAAGTCCCAGTGCTGTATCTGGTGTTTGTCACAACGCGCTATTATCCAAGTCATCTTGAAAACATTCTTCTTCCAAATGTTGGCTACATATTACGTGTTTTTTCTCTGGCCAGAAGTTCGATGGTAAATCCTCCCTCTTCAAGTTGGCGATCCAACGACCAACCCGTCCGTGGAGGATCAGGAATCAGAAAGGTGGAATAACTCTTTTTTTTCCACTTTTACCCGATGTATTCCAGCATCCAGCTGCCATGCACGTGGGCATTGTCAGTTTCACTATAGCTCTGGTGAATTTGAATGGTGAAGTCCTCTGGAAATCTTCAATAGTTGTTGTTGATTGCAGATGTGTCTAGTAGTTCCCATTGATTTTGCTTGTAAAGCGAGGAGAATGGCGCTAGGCTTACCGCATTGTGATGTCACTGCCGGAAGATGGCAGGAGGGAGGGGTTACTATATTTGGTCAAGAATAGTCGCTCCCAGACTCAGTGATCATGATAAAAATTATCGTTTTAAAATTTTTTTACTGATTAACGCTAAATTCATTAAATCACTGCAAACGTATCAGTTTTAGGTAAAGATATTGATCCATTGATCATTCCTTGTTGACCGGACTTCTCGTTTAATGCAGAGAGTTACAACAAATGCTACCTTTAAGAAGGCTTATTTTCCTGGATTTCAATGCTCTTTTCAACAATATTAAGTAAATTTAGCACTTATGGCAAGGTGCTGAAGACATCAAAGTTTTTGTTCTGTCTTTACCTTTAAATATGTCAAATATGGACATTAAATTTGCACCGGGTGTTTGCAAAAATCCATTTTCACACATACAAAGAAATCAAAGCATTTTAGTCCAAAAAATAAGTTGTTGGTAAGTATTGGAAGGACATTTGAGAAAAGTATTCTACACACTTGCAGAAATGTATTTAAGTTTAAAACCTTTAACATTTTAATTTTTCAAAATTAGAGTGGTTGCTATGCTATCTGACAAATGAAATAAAAAAGAAATTGTAAAAGTTAAATTAGATTGTTTATTCGAATCACTTTTAACACATTTGGCTTTTCTGTATAATCTTTTATATGTTTTCTGTTTACTACATGTGTCTGATTTTGTAAGTCAGGGTTTCCAAGAAAAAAAATACTTAAATTATTGTGCAGAGGTCTCCAAAAAATTGCGTATCCATTAAATTAGATACAGGATTTTTTTTTTTATCATATGTATATGCAAGGGTATCATGTGTATAAAATATGATATTATTGGCTTTAAAGGGTGAAATTATTTAAAGATTTATTTTCTTTTTATACTGACAGCTCGGTGATATCTAATTGGACAGTAATCTCCCGGCTTGTCCAGTTCACGTGCAACAAACTTCACCAACACTCTAAAGTAAACTTTCCCCAGGAGTTCAGAGAAATGTGATTTTCATCAATAGTTGAGTCTTGCTGAAGGTTTTCTAGGAAACACCTGAACTTTTTGTTGTCAGGTGTTTCTGAGGTCCTGTGAAAGTGCTTTTCTGACTGTTCTTTAGAGTCCTCTGTCAAAAATCTAAAAAGGGACATGTCATGGTGACTGGTTTATGGTGAAAGGATGCTCTATTCACTTTCACACTATTGCTCCAGGGGCACACACTGCCTACAGAGGTGAACAAAGGCAGCTGTAACCATTGCCATTTCTGTTTTTGCAGGGTCAAGGTTTTTTTTTCAGAAGGTCTCTTTGCATCTAACAACAAGCTCATTTTGTGCTATACTTTGCTTTTCCCTGGCCATCACTTACAGAGGAACCAAAGAGTATTTAGTCAGCCAGTGATTGTGCAAGTTTTCCTATTTAGAAAGATGAGAGAGTTCTGTAATTTTCATTTCATCATAGGTACACTTCATCTATGGGAGACAAATGAGAAAATAAAATGTATGAAATATGTGGGGTTTTTTGTTGTTGTTTTTTGTGTGCAAATTACTTAAGAGTAGAAACTTTACCAAAAATGTCACTTAAGAGTAAAACTATTTCTGTCAGGTTGGACGGAGGTTTGTGAGTAGGACTCAAATGCAGCCTGAAGGTGGTTTCTGGCAGATTGATTTATCCAAAGAGGCAATAGAAGCAAAAACCCAAAAGCATAGATCCCCACAATCCACAAAAATACTGAAAACCTGAAAACTCACTTGAAGGGGAAGAAATTACAAAAAACTAGCAACAATGACTGAGCAGGAGGTGCATATATGGGAGAAAGAAACAAAGACCAGGCTAATCAGCAGATTGGGAGCAGGTGTGAACAGAGGAGCCTAGAAGGGAGCTAAGGAAAAGGAGACTGACACAAGAAGGCAACAAAGCGTAAACAAGAAATACCTAAGAACTCAAATACAATCCAAAATAACTAGAACAACACAAAAATGGAAATAAAATAAATGAAAACTCGAAGATAAAACTTAAACAGAACCAAAACTATGACAAATTTATTATATTGTTACTCATGTAAAACAAAGAAAGTACTTTACAGAAAATAACATAATTAATTGCTTTTTAGATAAAGTTAGTCAAGTTAATGTAACTACTACTGACCTCTGCTGGTTTAGGATATTATCGGCTGATACATGAACGTATCGGTTTTAGGAAGCGCATTTGGTTACTCTAAATTATTTAAGGTGGACGTCTTCAACAGGGGGTCTGCGACCCCTAGAGGGTCCACAGAGGTACTGCACAGGGGTCGTGAAAGTTTTGGTTGATTAGACCTTTTTATTTATATTCTCACCCTGCAATTTTTTCAACTAATTGAAATGTCTTTAAATACACATTCACATGAATTCAACACACTGTAGGAAATAGATATATAGAGTCAGAAGATGTCTTTCAGTCATCAATGTACACATTCAGCGACACACAGGAGCTCTTTCAAGCTGGGCACCGTTTCATTCACAACCCCTGTCCCATCAACCAGGAATCAGAATACTTTAATAATCCCAGGGAGGGATTACTTTCGTTACATTATTCCATATTTAACAGAGTGACTATAGGACCATTTTAATATAACACAATTTCATTAAATATATATTTAGAGGGGTCCCCGCTCCATCTCGCCATCAGTTTGGGGGTCCTTGGCCTGAAAAGCTTTGAAGACCCCTGATTTTAGGTAATGTCTCATAGGTCCAAAAGTCAATTTATTTTTGTTTACTGTAACATTCATAAACCAAATTGTAACAAATATTTGAAAAATCTAGATAATATAAAACAGACGGACAACATCCACCACATCTTTGAAAAGCTTTCTACAGTACAGAGAATGATTCTTAGTCAGGTTATGGTCTGGACTTTGACTGGGCCATTTTCACAAGCTTTGATCCAAACCCATCTATTTTAGCTTGGGCTTAACATTTATTGCCATTTTTCTATCAATCAAATCTGTCGGTCAATCAGATGCAAAACATGCATATTTTGAAGTTTGGAGGGAAGCCAAAGGTACTAAGAGAAAACCATGCATGCAAAGTAAGAACGTCAAACTCCAAGCAGAAAAGCCCTGGATAGGATTCCAATCAATGACCTTCTTACTAACGAGAGAAAACCTGAAAACTTTATCTGACTTCAGCACTGCACTCTCTTTTTGATGCCTACAGCCTTGACAGCATGGAAACTGGTTAAAAATGTAATCTCAAGGAAAAATGCAACGAAAAACCCCACTATTAGACATCATCCATCTCATGCACGCCCGCACACACCAATGCATCCACCTACACATATGCACTATTTGTGAGGAAGCTGTATGCACCATTCCTGACCTCTGTTGTCAGCCTACTGCCTGTAATTGCACCTCCCAAACTAGAGCGCAAGTTTAAATATTTCATAACTCAGTGGAAATGTGTGTGTGTGCTTAAATTTGTGGCTGTGTGTGAATAAGAGACAGTTGGAGGCTAAGGCTGAACAGAATAAAGAGCTGGAAAAGTCGGCCCTGTTCTCAGTCTAGTTGCGTTAAGCCTGTATCGAAAGGTAAATTCAATACATTCTTTTAGTTATCAATCTGTTTATCCATCTGTCTATCTATTGTTCACCAGTAGGGAAACCCATCCTTCCTCTGTCAAACTCAATCTGTCCTGAGGCATCCCAATGCTAGAAAGGACAAAGTCCTGCCTACCGAGAAGTTTCCTTCAACTATACCTAGCAAACCCTTCAAAGTTAGGAGCCCAGGGGGCATCCTAAAAAAATGCTTAAACCACATCAACAGATGCTTTTTGATTTAAAGGATTCCAAAAAAGCTATAAAAAAAACAATCCACTGGACTTTCAAACTGTCAGAAATAGTGTTGAGTTCAAGGGTTTATACAGTAGCCCAACAAAGCCTTGTTTTTTCTTGGAAAATATGCCAAATCCAGTCGAACGGGTCCACCCCTTTGGAATGAGGGTCGTTTGGTTGCTTTATTAGCCTGCAATACCCCATACCGGTCTATGTCTTTGAAAGGGAGGTCGTTAAAGGGAATTGTTGGCCTGGCTGAGTAGGCAGGATCGTCTGTTCCCCTGTAAAGGGGTGGGGGCTGCGATGATAGCGAGATGGGATCGACTCAATTGATGCATTTTAGGTTTTTGAAAGCTGAAATTTGAGTCCACCCCCTCTGTTTAAGGTGGTTTTATTTTCTTAACATGAAATGCTTGTGCATCATTTCATGGGCATTACGCAGCATTAGTTAAAGCATCAGCTCCTGAGGGGAGCAGCAATGATACCAGCTGCCCAAAAAAAAGGATTAGAAAAAAGAAAAAGAAAGAAAGAAGGTTTGCAGTCGCAGCAGATTCAGCATCATGTCTGCCAGGACGATTGTTGGTCGTGGGTGTGAATTAGAGACTGACACGCAGTGGATTTTCACTCATGTCCCGTCCCACTCCCACAGAAAAAAATTGTGTCCCGACCCGATCACGGGCTAGAGTAGAAATCTAAATCCTGTCCCGTCCCACTCCTGGTGAAATTACACCCACTCCCATCCTGCTCCCATTCAGAATGACTCCCGCTCCTGCACCACTCCCATTCTTGTTGTCTTCAATAAGAGTTCCTCCAATACAATGAATCTGAATTTCTATGAAGGGTCAGTTAAGTTCCTGTTTCTAACTGTAGTAAAGGTCAGTTAAAGTAAAAGGAATTATAATTATAAATACATAATAAAAGTAACAAACAAGGAAACAGACCATGCTTATCTTAGGTGAATAAACAATCAAAACAATCAAACTTTTCGAAGTCAAGTTCGCCACTAACTGTTGGTCCCTCCATTGTTGTTTTTGAGCGCGGATTAAAAACTCAGAGCGGAAGCACTGTTGGTTTTTGGGTCATGTAGTTTTTTTGACTCGCATTATAATGTAGGCTTCAAGGAACAAAACTACAAAATGGCGGCGCCAGTACTGGATTTTTTTTTCTTTCTATTTTATTTTATTTTTTGGCATCGATCCTAGTTTTTTTTTTAGTTACTATTGGTTTGCTCCCGTCTGCTCCTGTTAATGTTTAATCCTGTACCGTCCCAATCACGTGATCGTTACTAATACTGACTCCCATCCCACGGGAATTCCGTGGGATTCCCAAAAATAATGTCAGTCTCTAGTGTGAATGCAGGGAGGATCCATCACACTGACCTTCTCGCTCACTATATGATGGGGATGAAGTCTGGAGAAGAAGTTACTCATAGGTTTTGGATAAGCTAGACGCCATGACTTATCAGTAACTTACACTTAACGTATGTCAACGATCAGATAACTTAACTGTAACTTATGCCACATGTATGAGCATATGCTCAACATTTCCCTGAGTACTTGTATGTCGACGTGTTCCAGAATGCTTCAGCTTACATCACAGTGCTCATAACATACCTATAACTTATCCAATGTATGCCAGGCATACGCTTTTCTAAGGTCGTCAAGGTGTAACAGGAGCTTTACGACACATCTTCGTCTTCAACTATGCCTTTAGGTTCTGTCAGTAGAAACCTGAGTAGGATTTATGGACAAAGACTGGAAACAGACATGACAACCCTCCCACCCCCAAAACAAACAAAAACACTAAGATGATCAAGGCAAACAAATTCCCATAAACCCTAAAACGATTAAAAATAAATAAATAAAATAAAGATCATTCTCGATTTTGAGACATTTTTCTCTCTCGGATCCAAATTTGATTAATCAGTTGGTCTTAGTTTTCACCCTAACACTCTAGAGTAAACAATTGGACAGAGACTGAGAAATTTGATCTAATCAATTAATATTTTATCAAATATTGGGATCCCCAATCTAGCCTTCTGTTTTACAGGCACTATGCCATTTTTCAGTGTAACATAAAAGAAACCATGAGAGCATTTAGCAGCACTGTGCATAGTTGTTTTGGAATGCATTTTTATTAATTTCTGACAAATTTTATTGGCTTTGTGTAAATACTGCAAAAAAAAATTCTTTGAAAAAAAGTTTTTCTAGAGTTTTTAAGAGTTCCTGCAAGAGAATAGTTTCAGCTGGACAAATTTAGAGATCTCAAATTGGATGTCATGAATGATGATTCAGTTCCTTGTTATTAAATTGCTTTCTTCTGAGAAAATCAGCCTGTTTTTTCTCGCAGTATTCATTCTAAATCGCCTTATGCCCTCAAGCATGCCTTTCAAAATAATGCATCTCAGGAGGAGGTTTGTTCTGTGGTTTGATATTAAATTTAGTTTGTAAAACAATTTCAATTCCTAGTAAAAACTGAATCATAACACCCACACACAGACGCACTAAAGAAACTCTGATACGGGCTGAAAGCCACATTTCAGAGGGTAAATGAATAAAACAAATAGAAAATTACCTTTTGAAGAAAAAAAACAGAACTTACAATTAGTTATGTTTCCCTCTTGCATCCTTGAATGAAACAATTAAATTAAACTCAAAGAGCTCATATGAAGAGCAGGTCTGATGTGAGTGTAATTCTACTGCTAAGATCTTTATATGCATCATAGATTTCATGGGTATAACAAACAAGTAGATTTATAATGATTCAATTCCTAACTGGGATCATTTAGACTAAATTAACATAAAGTTGAGTTGCAGATCCTTTAGGTATTGAAAAAATCCACAAAAAGCAGATCTATTTGTTTACTTAATCTTAGAATATAGTGTAAGAACATAAGGCTGCGTTAGTTGTTTCGTGTCACACCATGACTTGAGACAAGCCAAGAGGCATGAAACATGCATATTAATCCTCATAACATCCAATTAGATATCAAAATTTCATGACGAACAAAGCTCCGTCCAGCAGCCACTCAGCTGCATGTTAACAAGCTCGACTCCCGCGCTCCAAGGTTCACCTCTCCTTGAACCGTCTCTACGCTCAGAAGATGCAGGACCGGCTTTACTCAACCACAGCCTCTCATCTGCAATCATATCGTCTGTATTCCGCCATGGGCACCCATCAGTAAGGCCTATTAAATATTTACTGGATCTTTTCTGCAGGGTCGTGGGGCAACATGCAGAATTTAACTAAACTTTTGGGGATTTCCTACAGATTTTATGGATAACAATCAAAGAAGTTTGGAAAACCACACTTTTGCACTTCAGGTTTGCTTAAAACCTTTATGTTAGCATGTTGCAGCAGAGTTGAAGAAAAGAACACAAACACTTCATAATGAGAGAAGCTGACCTCTGCTGCTACTACATTAACTAGCATAAACCTTAAGAACTAAGATACAAGCTACAGATAATGGACTTGTATCTGTGCTCGTCCTGTTGGATCTCAGTGCATTTGACACAGTTAATCATAATATAATATATTAATGAGTCACTTAATTTGGATGGGATTAAACTGATTTCAGAAATAAAGTAAAAAAAAATCTTGGTGTTGTTTTTGATCAGGACCTGTGATTTAAATCCCATATCATAGAGGTTTCTAGAATTTTCTTCTTTCATCTGAGGAACATTGCAAAATAATTAGAAATCTCCTGTCCAGGGGTGATGCTAAGAAACTAGTCCATGCATTTGTTACTTCAAGGCTGGACTATTGTAATCCTTTACTATCAGGAAGTCCACAAACTGTAGTTAAAAGCCTTCAGCTGATCCAAAATGCTGCAGCCAGAGTTCTGATGAAAATTAAAAAGAGAGACCAAATTTTCTTCTTCTGAATAAGTGTCAAAACGTCTTCAGAAAAAAAAAATGGAGCTAAAGTCTTATTGCCTTCTGAGTTAGGCTTGTTTTGTGGTTGCCATGACCATTATGACTGAGAATTTACATAAACGCTGCAACGCTTTCCAACTAGAGGTTTTTCAATTGAGGCAAATGTTAACGGCCACACACAGAGTCTTGGTGGATTTTTAAATATCATTGGAGTTATCCATTTTTTTCCCATAATGCTTATCCCAAGTCGGGTCACAAGGGGTGCTGGTGCCTATATCCAGCTGTCTACAAGTGAGTGGCGGAGTACACCCTGGACAGGTCACCAGTCCATCACAGGGCAACACAGAGACAAACAGGACAAACAACCATTCATGCACACACTCACACCCAAGGAGAATTTAGACAGCATCGGAGGTGCTTATGATACTCAGCTGTATCTGTCTATAAATCCAGATGAAGCTAACCCATTACATACACTCACCGGCCACTTTATTAGGTACCCCATGCTAGTAACGGGTTGGACCCCCTTTTGCCTTCAGAACTGCCTCATTTCTTCATGGCATAGATTCAACAAGGTGCTGGAAGCATTCCTCAGGGAGTTTGGTCCATATTGACATGATGGCATCACACAGTTGCCGCAGTTTTGTCGGCTGCACATCCATGATGCGAATCTCCCGTTCCACCACATCCCAAAGATGCTCTATTGGATTGAGATCTGGTGACTGTGGAGGCCATTTGAGTACAGTGAACTCATTGTCATGTTCAAGAAACCAGTCTGAGATGATTCCAGCTTTATGACATGGCGCATTATCCTGCTGAAAGTAGCCATCAGAAGTTGGGTACATTGTGGTCATAAAGGGATGGACATGGTCAGCAACAATACTCAGGTAGGCTGTGGCGTTGCAACAATGCTCAATTGGTACCAAGGGGCCCAAAGAGTGCCAAGAAAATATTCCTCACACCATGACACCACCACCACCAGCCTGAACCGTTGATACAAGGCAGGATGGATCCATGCTTTCATGTTGTAGACGCCAAATTCTGACCCTACCATCCGAATGTCGCAGCAGAAATCGAGACTCATCAGACCAGGCAACGTTTTTCCAATCTTCTATTGTCCAATTTCGATGAGCTTGTGCAAATTGTAGCCTCAGTTTCCTGTTCTTAGCTGAAAGGAGTGGCACCCGGTGTGGTCTTCTGCTGCTGTAGCCCATCTGCCTCAAAGTTCGACGTACTGTGCGTTCAGAGATGCTCTTCTGCCCACCTTGGTTGTAACGGGTGGTTATTTGAGTCACTGTTGCCCTTCTATCAGCTCCAACCAGTCTGGCCATTCTCCTCTGACCTCTGGCATCAACAAGGCATTTCCGCCCACAGAACTGCCGCTCACTGGATGTTTTTTCTTTTTCGGACCATTCTCTGTAAACCCTAGAGATGGTTGTGCGTGAAAATCCCAGTAGATCAGCAGTTTCTGAAATACTCAGACCAGCCCTTCTGGCACCAACAATCATGCCACGTTCAAAGTCACTCAAATCACCTTTCTTCCCCATACTGATGCTCAGTTTGAACTGCAGGAGATTGTCTTGACCATGTCTACATGCCTAAATGCACTGAGTTGCCGCCATGTGATTGGCTGCTTAGAAATTAAGTGTTAACGAGCAGTTGGACAGGTGTACCTAATAAAGTGGCCGGTGAGTGTAGATTACAGGCCGTGTCCTCAAGACATAAAAACCTGAATGATTCTTAACTTTCTGCTCTTTTGGACTGTGGGAGGAAGGCAGAGTACCTGGAGAGAACCCGTGCATGCACAGGGAGAACATGCAAACTGCATGCAGAAAGATCCCGGGTTGGGAATCGAACCCGGAACCTTCTTGCTGCAAGGCAGCAGTGCTACGCACTGTTCCTCTGTGCAGCCCTCATTGGAGTTATTGTCCTGTTAAAATATTCATCTCCCTCCCTGGTCCCATATTGCTAGTGCCACTGTGACTCACTGTATGTGGTTTAATCTTTTATGTGGGTGATTAATTGTTTGTCCTCCATAAACGGCCCTAAAAGTTTCAGTTGTGCAACGGGGCAGGGGATCTCTCCCATGTAGTGTAAATATAACAAGGAGTCATAAATCCAAAACTATTTAGTTTTTAATAAAAGAAAAATCTATACAAATGTATACACACATGTCACACATGACATTTAAGACCCATTTAGGCCAATTTTTTTCGTCGTTTTGGGCAGCAGAATTCGATGTTTCAGCTAGCATTTCTAGTGAAACGTTCTCTGAACCGTCGTCGCTCTCCTGATCCACCTCCATCTTGTTCCCAATCTCCTACAGAAAGACTTGGCGCCTGGTAGCCTAGATCTACATGCTGATCACGTCACTCGCTGTCGTGCTTCCGGGCCCGATTTTTTGTCTTCCTTTTGGTTTTCCAAAGTTTTTTTTTTACTCAGTAACGGATGGGATTTGTAATGTAACGAAATACAATACTTCACTCAAAACGTAATCAAGTAAAATTTAAATTACCGATTTTAAAAACTACTTGAAAAATACAGAATACACAAAAAAGCTACTCAATACAGTAACTTGAGTAAATGTATTTCCTTACTTTCCACCTCTGCTAACAGAGCACTTCGCTCTTAAACTGCAGGTTTACTAGTGGTTCCTAGAATTTCTAAAAGTAGAATGGGAGGCAGATCTTTTAGTTATCAGGCTCCTCTCCTGTGGAACCAACTACCAGTTTTAGTCTGTGAGGCAGACACCCTGTCTACTTTTAAGGGTAGGCTTAAAACTTTCCTTTTTGTTAAAGCTATCCTGAGTTATCTCTACAGTTATGCTGCTATAGGCTTAGACTGCTGGAGGACATAGGGACCCCTTTTCATCAATCTACTTCATTATATTTCTGTTCTCTATCTGTACAGTAGCCTATGTATTAGTTCAAGCCCTAAATTTATATTCTCTTTGCTTTTTTATCCCTGTAGTTTAATCTGATCTGTTCCTGTTTGGCTGCGACACCATCCCGGAGAGAAAAATCAACTGGGTTCCTACCAGCCACACCTTCATTTATATTTGATAGAGTTTGGCCTGTTTATTGTTGTTTAGTCCTATTTATCTCGTAGACCTTGCTGTGGGCTCAGCTTTTACTGTGACTAATTGTACAGTTTGTGCTCTTGTTCACATCTTTGACATGAAAACTTGTTCTGAGCTAATCTGTTTAACTGTTTCTTTCCTAGACAGAGCTACCTCAGGAGCTAGTTGACCATTACTTTCTCTAACATAAAAAGTATTTATGGACCAATGGGTTTTCTGGAAGAACTGTTGGTATGAAAAAAATTGTTTTTAAATAATTTGGACAAGTGATTTGGGAGAAAATGTCACATTCAGAAGTTTTCTCCTATTTCTAATCTTCTCTCAGGTACGAACACATATTAAGAGTTCCCCTGACTTGGCGGTGGAGTCTTGCACAATCAGTTAGCTCTAATTCAACCCTAGTTTTTAAATAAATAACTACATTTGCTGTTGCTTAGAATTTATTTGCTAATGACAGAACTATTTGTCACTAAAGCAGCAGCTGGCATGTTGGTATCCAAGGGACACTGGTTTCATTTGTTTTCAATTCATCAAGAAGATAGAACAGTCATATCTAAAACAAAAACAAAAATAATAGATGGTTTAAGCATTGGGTTGAGTCTGTTTGTTTCACCTTTTAAATATTTTGTTTATGAGTTTTATGAGACAGATGGAGAGTGCAATAAGGAGATAGCAGACTTGGTGTGGAGATGTACATTACACATGTGCGTGTGTATTTAAAGGACATTTGCGCACAGTAGGATTGCATTGTTTTATGAGGATCATTTACGATCATTAACTGAAGTTAAAGGTACACTATGCAACTGGTGTTGATTTTTCAGCGAGGCTCCCCCCAGAGGGTGAAAGTCAAAGTGCTCTGTCGTAAATATGCTCAGCTGTTCTCCTGGTTTCTCCGTCAAGCCAGGTGCGGTTGTTTTGAGCTTAGCAGACAGGCGAATGCAACAAATCACCATGTCTACTGCGGTAAGTGACTATTTTGTTCCAATTTTTGAGTTTGAAAATTCTCGCTGGTTCCACCATGATAACTGCACAAAGATCGCCACTGCGATAGCAACAAGCATGCTTTTAACTGGGGGCCTGTAGCAGTTCTCTCCGTAAAGCAAGACCGACTCTCGCGAGACTTCTGAGCCTGTGGGTGCGGGCCGAGGGCTCCTGCAATTGCAAGTGCGGTATTTCCCCTACAGACCACCAGGGCGGCCGAGAAAACCTTTATTGGACCTGAAATGACTCATTTAATCATCCAAAACGTTATGGAACACATTAATTAACTGAAAAATGTTGCATAGTATCAGTGATGGGACTAACGGCGTTGAAAGTAACGGTGTTACTAACCCCGTTACCTTGTTTTAGTAACGAGTAATCTAACTAATTACTTTGACTGTAACTATAACGCAGTTACCATTGCAGACACCCCGTTACTGCGTGTTACTCAGGTCGCACAATTAACCTTTTTTCATAATAGGACTCGTGCGCGCCTTGTCATGAGAGAGGGGAGGATGAGATTGGCTGATGTATAGTGAGATTCCATCTGTCAGTTGGGTAGGTGGGTGTTTCTGCTGGCGGGTGTTAACGTACAGCACACACAGAGAGATGGAGAGTGAGGAGGACTCCAGCAGCAAAACAGCGTTTTCCAGATGGATATACCGGTGTTACATCGAGCTGCGTTTCCCCATCAGATACGGTTTCCCCTGCATCTCCGCACAGCGCAGGCGGCACGATTCACCGCGCAAGCGACAGGAAACGCGCATGCTCGCTAAAGGCGCGCAACAGTCGCCCTGTGCTCACGCCACAGGAGAACTATGGAAAGCATGAACGATCAAATGATAGCCTAAATGGAGAAAGGGAGAAATCTGGATGGATGGATGGATGGATGGATGGATGGATGGATGGATGGATGGATGGATGGATGGATGGATGGATGGATGGATGGATGGATGGATGGATGGATGGATGGATGGATGATGGATGGATGGATGGATGGATGGATGGATGGATGGATGCTCTGCCTTTTCAACCTACTGTATTTTTTATTTTAAACATTATTTGATGGCCTTTGTGGCAGGGATGGAGATCCATATTTTATGTCACACACAGAGTATAGATCTAGATAGATAGATAGATAGATAGATAGATAGATAGATAGATAGATAGATAGATAGATAGATAGATAGATAGATAGATAGATAGATAGATAGATAGATAGATAGATAGATAGATAGATAGATAGATAGATAGATAGATAGATAGATAGATAGATAGATAGATAGATAGATAGATAGATAGATAGATAGATAGATAGATAGATAGATAGATAGATAGATAGATAGATAGATAGATAGATGTTGCAGTAACTATAACAACCCAAACACACAGGATTTCAGAATTAGACATCCCCAGTTATTAATTTCATATACTCACCGGATCTGAATGTCCTGTTATAAAACTTCACATCGCGTTCCCCCCTGATGTCATTTACGTTGAGTTGCAATAAATGCTAAACTGTCTGCAGGTTCTTGTCTTTGTCGTTCTCTCTATTCAGCTGGCTTTGGAAACACACGGCGAGAAGGTGGGGGCCGGGTGGTGAGGGTTACGGGGGCGAGAAACGCAAAAGTAACACAATAGTTACTTTTACTAGTAACTAGTTACTTTTATTGTGGAGTAACTCAGTTACTTTTTGGGAGAAGTAACTAGTAACTATAACTAATTACTTTTTCAAAGTAACGTGCCCAACACTGCATAGTATGCCTTTAAGAACATTTGTTGAATGGTGGTGCATTCATAGGAGCCCACAGCAGTAGAAAAAGTAAGAAATTTACAAAAATAATACAAAAATGTTGTTGCTTGAGGCCAAATACTTCTATGTTCATTTTGTATGTCTGCTTTTGTCTCATTATTTCAGTGGGTCTCAGCAGAAGCCTGGTTCTGTTGGAGGTTTCTTCCTGTCAAATGAGTTTTCCCTGTCCACTGTCACAACATGCATGGTCAGTGTGAGGGATTTCTGTAGTCAGTGACACAATGTAAGCAAATATATGGCCTGTAAGTCAATGGCTCAACGCATTTAACTGGTTTTCCTCACAAAAAAAAAAAAATCTAATTTGACTGGATGATCTGTTTGTATTATTTGTCAAGTGCCTTCAGATGATATGTTTTGTGAATGTGCTGTATAAAAATAAACCAGATTGAGCTGTAATTTAACTGGAGCTGCTCTGTTTTGGATTTAGCTTGAACCCAATTTGCAGTGGTAGTTAAAATATTATTGGCTATTCGAAGCCCCGTCCTTAAAATTAGCAGTTAGTGTTAATACCGCAAAATGGGACTGGGCTCAAGCCTCGCCTCTTTAATATTTCATATTTTGCATGGTCTCCAAGGTGTGACCATCGTTTAGAGCCGGCACTAAGCCTCTGTCCTCCTCCTTTTTTTGTACGGTCATGCTCTGTCATTCCAGATTATAATCGGTGCAGTTGATAACTTACCCTGTCTGGTGAACTGAAGCCTTTCTGTTCCTCGTCACCACTGGTGCATGAAGAAGCACCCATGTTCTGGTAGAATTTACATGATTGTTTTCGTGTTCAAGCATTCATGCATAGAGACTTATAATATTCAGCAGACTGTGGATCACTTCCCCAGACTTAATGCATACATTTTACATGGCAAAACATCTCATATTCTAAGTCTTGTTATGGAAGAAGACATACTGAAAGTAAAAACAAAGTCAAATGAATGTATTATCCTACTATCGGTAGACTTAGAACACCAGATAATACTTTCTTTTGATCTGAAGCTCATGCTCTTAATGCCTCTTTCATACAGCAAGATAAATGTGCTGATTTCTGCCCTCATCTTCCCCTTTACATTGACTGCAATTATTTAGATTGCTCTAAAGAAAATCTTATGATAAACTTGCTGTGTGTTAAAGGTGCTCTTGTCTGGTCAGAAGATGCATGGGCTGTTTTCTTCAGAAAATGGGGGACTCCAGCATGTCAGACTGTCTTTGCCTAATGTGGGGTTCCCTGAACACAAGGGTGAAACTTGTTAAACCGGAATTTATATTTAATCTCGAGAGGTTTTGTAAGATTTCCTAGCTCACATCTAAATGTAGTCAAAAAAAAATCTGTTCATGTGAGGTGGTTTGCCAATATCCTGAGCTATCTCTATAGTTATGCTGCTATAGGTTTAGACTGCTGGAGGACATAGGGACCACTGTTCATCATTCTACAGGTGCTGGTCATAAAATTAGAATATCATGAAAAAGTAGATTGATTTCAGTAATTCCATTTAAAAAGTGAAACTTGTATATTATATTCATACATTACATACAAACTCATATATTTCAGATGTTTATTTTGTTTAATTTTGATGATTACAAATGACAACAAATGAAAATCTCAAATTCATCATATCAGAAAATTAGAATATTGTGAAAAGGTTCAAAATTGATGGCCCCTGGTGCCACACTCTAATCAGCTAATTAACTCAAACCACCTGCAAAAGCCTTTAAATGGTCTTTCAGTCTAGTTCTATAGGCTACACAATCATGGGGAAGACTGCTGACTTGACAGTTGTCCAAAAGACGACCATCGACACCTTGCACAAGGAGGGCAAGACACAAAAGGTCATCGCTAAAGAGGCTGGCTGTTCACAGAGCTCAGTGTCCAAGCACATTAATAGAGAGGCGAAGGGAAGGAAAAGATGTGGTCGAAAAAAGTGTACAAGCAAGAGAGATAACCGCACCCTGGAGAGGATTGTGAAACAAAACCCATTCAAAAATGTGGGGGAGATTCACAAAGAGTGGACTGCAGCTGGAGTGAGTGCTTCAAGAACCACCACACACAGACGTATGAAAGACATGGGTTTCTGCTGTCGCATTCCTTGTGTCAAGCCACTCTTGAACCACAGACAGCGTCAGAAGCGTCTTGCCTGGGCTAAAGAGAAACAGGACTGGACTGCTGGTGAGTGGTCCAAAGTCATGTTCTCTGATGAAAGTAAATTTTGCATTTCCTTTGGAAATCAAGGTCCCAGAGTCTGGAGGAAAAGAAGAGAGGCACTTCATCCACGTTGCTTGAAGTCCAGTGTAAAGTTTCCACAGTCAGTGATGGTTTGGGGTGCCATGTCATCTGCTGGTGTTGGTCCATTGTGTTTTCTGAGGTCCAGGGTCAACGCAGCCACATACCAGGAAGTTTTAGAGCACTTCATGCTTCCTGCAGCTGACCAACTTTTTGGAGATGCAGATTTCATTTTCCAACAGGACTTGGCACCTGCACACAGTGCCAAAGCTACCAGTACCTGGTTGAAGGACCATGGTATCCCTGTTCTTAATTGGCCAGCAAACTCTCCTGACCTTAACCCCATAGAAAATCTATGGGGTATTGTGAAGAAGAAGATGCAATACACCAGACCCAACAATTCAGAAGAGCTAAAAGCCACTATTAGAGCAACCTGGGCTATCATAACACCTGAGCAGTGCCACAGACTGATCGACTCCATGCCACGCCGCATTGCTGCAGTAATACAGGCCAAAGGAGGCCCAACTAAATACTGAGTGCTGTACATGCTCATACTTTTCATGTTCATACTTTTCAGTTGGCCAACATTTCTATAAATCCTTTGTTTTTATTGGTCTTCAGTAATATTCTAATTTTCTGATATGATGAATTTGAGATTTTCATTTGTTGTCATTTGTAATCATCAAAATTAAACAAAATAAACATCTGAAATATATGAGTTTGTATGTAATGTATGAATATAATATACAAGTTTCACTTTTTAAATGGAATTACTGAAATCAATCTACTTTTTCATGATATTCTAATTTTATGACCAGCACCTGTATCTCTATTCCCCCATCCTGCAGTATTTGCTAGTTCAACCCCTGACTTTATGTTCACTCTGTTTTTCCTATCATAGTAGCTCCATCTGGTCTGATCCTGATTGGTTTTGAAATCATCCTGGAGAGAAATATATCAGCTAAGCTGCTCCCATCAACACCTTTTTATATAGATGTTTGGGTGTAGTCATATTTTTCTTACTGTGACTAGCCATATGTGCAGTCTCTTAATACAGTCAATCGTGTCCTAATGCACAGAAATTGAATAACTAGCACCTCTTTTCTCTAAATATTTCATGTCAATAGTCTTTAATGTTCAAAAACACCTTACATTTAAATTTTTATGAAATCTTGCCTTGAAAGGCGCAACTGTTATGCCTGTAACAGGCGACTCCGGCTGGATTTCGTGAGAAATGGACTTATCAGGCTAGATGTTAGTGTGAGGCATGTTATTGGCTCCACAGCATTCAATCTCTATCAAACACAGTTTCTTGGGTTAAATAGACACAGTGATGGACTAGGCCAGTCACAGAAGTCAAAACGAACACGAGACTGCTGATTATTCCAAAACGTTTGTCGTAAAGGACGATGACGTAAAATAAATGTGATGTCCTACACGAATGATGAAAACGCTGCTTATGTTGCCAGGCTGTAAGGGCGCTGTGGTGCCAAATGCAAAAATAAGCAACAGAAAGTTGGGACATGCGCACTAATTTTATACATGTTGCCTTGGGGTCCATTTCATGGTTCAGTCAAATTCAGGTGGAACTATGGGTCGATATTGCCTCGTTCTTCCTGAGATCAATTCCCAAGCAAAGATTCTGTTGTAAGCCAAGCAGGTGGTAGCATTGGCAGCAAGCCATTCAACAAGTAGGCGCTTGTTGTTTGGCATACTGTGTCGCGCATGCGTGTTTAGAGGCGACGCTATGACCATGCGTATTGAAAAAAAGAAGCGGATTGCACTTAAAGATGGAAATGCGGAAAACGGCCGTTTCAAACTCCACTTGAGGCTGATAAAAAAGATCGTTTACAGACCACCGATCCGCCGCTTGTAGATTGGAGGCTGTTTGGTGAAATTTGTGCTTTAGGCAGGGTTCGCTAGTGCTGGACGGGGCCAAACCATTTACCATGAAAAGTAACCTTCACTTCATCTACAAAACACATTTTAACTAATCTCAAGCCACATAAGGTAATTTTAAGTAACATTTTTGATTTAACTTACACCCAACACTTAGAATCCCACAACTTGTGCACAACTCGCCTCATGTCATCGTCTGAGAACCTCTATGGTGTACGTGGACCCCGGTGAAGCATCTGTCGTCAAACCTGGAGAGGAAAGAAAGACAGGTAGTCCTTTCCCAAACACTTCCTTTCCTTTATAATACAGCTGACATTGACTGTGGAATATTTAGGAGCGAGGAAATTTCACGACTGGATTTGTTGCACAGGTGGCATCCTATCACAGTTCCACGCTGGAATTCACTGAGCTCCTGAGAGCGACCCATTCTTTCACAAATGTTTGTAAAAACAGTCTGCATGCCTAGGTTCTTGAATTTATACACCTGTGGCCATGGAAGTGATTGGAACACCTGATTCCAATAATTTGGATGGGTGAGCAAATACTTTTGGCAATATAGTGTAGATGTTTGGGTGTAGTCATATTTTTCTTACTGTGACTAGCCATATGTGCCGTCTTTAATCAGTCAAATGTGTCTGTGCAACAGAAATTGAATAACTAGACCTCTTTTATCTCTAAATATTTCATGGTCAATAGTTCTTTTAAATGTTCAAAAACACCTTACAATTTAAAATTTTTAAAATCTTGCCATCTGAACAAGGCGCAACTGTTCCATGCCTGTTAACAGGCGACCTCTCGGCTGGATTTTCAGTGAGAAAATGGACTTATCAGGCAGAGTGTAGTTGAGGCAAGTTTATTTGGCTCCACAGCATTCAGTCTCTATCAAACACAATCTCTGGCTTAAATAGACACAGCTGATGGACTTAGGCCCCGTCCACACGAAGTCAAAACGAACACGAGACGCTGATATATTCCAAAACGTTTGTCGTAAAGACGGAGACGTAAAATAAATGTGATCGTCCACACGAATGCATGAAAACGCTGCATTATGTATGCCAGGCCTGTAAGTGGCGCTGTGGTGCCAAAGCAAAAATAAGCAACGAAATGTTGGGCATGCGCACTAATATTTATACATGGTTGCCCTGCGGGTCCATTTTCGTGGTTCAGTCAAATTCAGGTGCTGAACTATGTGGTCGATATTGCTCTGTTCTTCCTGGAGATATTCCAGAAGAAGAAGATTCTGTTGTAAGCCCGACAGCAGGGTGAGTAGCATGAGCAGCAACCATTCAACACAGTACGGCGCCATTGTTGTTGTGATACTGTGTCGCGCATGCGTGTTTAGAGGCGACGCTATGACGCATGCGTGTAAAAAAAAAAAAGCGGTTAGAGCTTAAAGATGGAAATGCGAAAACGGCGTTTCAAAATCTTCCCACTCTGAAGGCTGAATAAAAAAAAGATCGTTTACAGACCCCCGAAACGCCGGCTTCGTATGGATGAGAGGCTGGTTTGGTGAAAAATTTGTGCGTTTAGGCCAGGGTTCGGCTTCGTGTGGACGGGGCCTAAACCATTTACATGAAAAGTAACTCTTCACTTCCATCTACAAACACACATTTAAATCAAATATCTACAAACACACACTTAAGGTTAAATTTTAATAAACATTTTCTGATTTAACTTACACCCAACACTATAGAAATCCCACAAACTATGTGCACAACTCGCCCTATATGTTCCATGGTCTCTGCCAGAACCTATAAATGGTGTCTGGACCCCCGGGGAAGCATCTGTCCAAACACCCTGGAGAGGACACAGAAAAGACAGGTAAGTCACTTTCTCAGCACCAAAACACTTCCTTTGCACACATTTCTAACAGACTTTACTCTAACATTTGCTGACGTTTCTAAACAGTAACCCTTGCTTGCTCTAACATCAATTCTCTTTTTTATCTATGCTTAAAGTGCAATGCTAAATTAAGTGTCCTTTAAAGTGCTACAAGCTATTTACATAAAAAGCTATATTCATGAAAATAGTCCCAGTAATGAAGACCTCTTCATTACAGTGCCTAGTAAAAAAACACATATGGAGCAAGTTCAGTGCTTGTATATTCTTTCTGTATGTTTGCATCTGTCTCATTAAAGTCCTGTCAACCTCAGGAAAAGGCCGCTCACGCTGAGCCTGGTTCTGCTGGAGGTTTCTGCCTGTAAAAAGGGAGGTTTTCCTCTCCACTGTCACTGCTTGCATGCTTCGTGTGAGGAGTTTAGATGATATGCTCTGTGAATGAAATTACATCATATGAGTTCATTGGAGATCAATGAGAACCAACTTTCAAGGCTGAACAACTGAATCGTAGTTCTAGCTGCATGTTTAAGGTTGTCTAAGGTATTTGGTCATGCTGGATTTTATTTGGGGTGTTTGGAACACTGTGTCTTCCCCCATTTCCACTTTAGTTACTGACAAATTGATAAAAGGATTTGCCATACAATTGCTTAAGCTAAAATTGCATGAGCCATTTCATGTTGGGCTTTTTCCACCTCAAATCTTCCGCTTTTTTTTGGTTTTCATATCAGACTAAACTAATTTACAAGCACTGCTTTAATTTTCTCCCACGATGACCCATTTGCCGGGTGCCATCAGCCTGAAATCTGATTAGCAGAGTGCAGAGCTGAGATATATGCATATTTAATTCTCCGAGAAATCACTCTGACCTACAATAAACCTTCAAGGATGAGGAGTTAATCAGAGGAGGTGTCGTCTTCATCTCAGGAGACGAACAGCTTGTGTTTAAAATAGGTGGTGGTTGTAAAAAAAAAAAAAAAAAAACGCATTCAAGGATTATATTTTTTAATTTTCTATTTAATTAGAATATATTTCTTAAATGGATACTATTTCTAATCATAATTGGACAATTTGGTTGTATTTGGAAAAATAAAAATTGAACTAGAATCATTAGAAAGCAACAATCTCTGCATAGACTTTATGCTTTCTAATGGTCCTTTTGGAAATGGCACTGGAGCTGAAAATACAAGCGCTAGCAATCTATCCAGAGGGCTGCGTCTCGTCTTTCTGAATACATTAGGTTGCAGCAGCCTAACAGTCTGAGGTCAACACTGCATTATTCTGAACTCCCCGATGCACCACTTTCCATTACAGACAGGCTCCTCATGCACACACCGTTTGTGTGAAGTCTTGCTGATGTTTGTTTAGGGTGAAATAACTACGGATCACACAGGAAAAGATTGTCTCCGTATAAAATCGTGTTTGACAAAATCCCAATGTATCAAAACTACCTTTACATGTATCCAATTCACCAATGTCACAGGGACTTATGCCGTCCCATAGGGTCACTGATGACATGTCTACACTGGAAAAAGGATCTAAAAATAAGTAAAAATGTCTTATATTAAGTGTATTTACGTTTAATTTGAGTAGGTAAATGAGATAGTTTGCCAATGGAATGAGTATTTTTGCTCTTAAAATAAGAAAATTAGATAAAATGCACCTGAAATAAGACAATGCAATTGTGTTTTCTTATTTTAAGTGTAAATTGTCTTGTTCCATTGGCAAAATCTCTCTTTTACCTACTAAATCCAAGAACAAATACACTTATTTTAAGAAAAAACAACTTATCTAGATTTCGATTTTTTTCCAGTGTATATTAGATATTGTACATGAAATACCAACTCGGTGATCTTTACTGCAGAGGAGAGGAAAGAAAAAATGTTTTGTTTGTTTTAAAACAGGTGAACATTTTAAAAGCCTTCTTTACTTTGATGCATTAAAATAAAATTGATTAAAACTTGAAGCTTTTACAAGTTTTTCTTAATCCTGCTCTGTTTTATTCAGTTGTTTTGAATTAAATTGTTGGCGCTCTATTGTTTGCAATAAATGAAGGAAATCAATTTATTCAAATAGATAAAATACAAAAATTTACAAGTGGGGAACCAGCTCACTATCAATCTACATTAGATTACACTGCACCAAGAGGTAAATAGAAATACTCCACATCTGCATTTTTTTATTTAAAAAAAAGACCAAACAAAAAAGACAAACTAGATTATCATGAATCCATTGCTAATTCACACATATGGTGATAATTTCTTTATCTCCGATGTATAGAAGACTCCTACATCAGGGTCTCTGCAAAAATGGTCTAGAAATAAGTAAAAATGTCTTAAATCAAGTATATTTACCCTTCATTTTAGTAGGTAAATGGGATGATTTGCCAATGGAATGAGTATTTTTACTCTTAGAATAAGATTATTAGATAATATGCACTTGAAATAAGACAATGCGGTTGCTTTTTCTTATTTTAAATGTAAATTGTCTTGTTCCATTGGCAAAGCTTCTCACTTACCTCCTCAGTTCAAGAACAAATGCACTTAGTTTAAGAAAAAATGAGTTATTTAGATTTCCATTTTTTGCAGTGCTCTCAAACATTTCAGCCAATTAACCCCAAAATAACAATGCAGACCGATAACTACACCCTTCTTCGGGATCCCTTGTCCTAGATGACTGCAGAGACACGTGCCTTTCCCTTTTCCCCCATAAAACACAACAATTAATTCCGAAAATAGCATGAGTTCTGTGCTAGCCCCCCCTGGGCTACCATTAAACCTCCTCCCATTATAGGATGATGGCCACCATGCTACGGCACATTGATACCATTCTTCATGCACAATGAGCCCATCCAGTTTGTGAGTGAATAAGAATTAGCATAACTTTAGGTTATTCTTATATTAAATATCCTTATTTGAATTTTCTTACTATATACAGGTTATTATATATCCTACTATATATTTTCTGGGCATCTTTTTCATCTTAAAGCCTTTTTCTATTAGTAAACACATCAAAATATATTTTTTTCTGCCAGTATGTGATGTCAGGTTTTACTCCAGGAACTTTTAAAATTCACTCCCATTTGTCAGATTTCCCTTGAGGACCACTTGTCATTAGCAGTTCACCCACAGCCCCCCCTGAGCGGAAACCCACCCGCCCTCCTTCCCAGGTTCTTTCATCTCTAAACAACCATCTGAGCACAGAATCACACCAGCATCCCACCTCCTCCGTAACAACGCCCTGCCTTAACAGTTTTAATTGTGACAGATTTGTTTACTGTGCAACTAATGTGGCTTCATTTCAAGGGAGGGCTGGAAAAATGAAACAAAAATATGAAGATATGAAGTGAACTTTGTCCCATTATTGTTGGAAGAAACACATTTTGTAAAAAGAGGTTTGTAGAAAAATGTAATCCATGAATTAAATTTGACACTTTGAGAGTAACTTTGTTGTTTTCTCAGATTTTATTTTCTTATATATATACATAATTTTTTTTCCCCTACATTAATTTAAAAAAAATCTGTTTTTTTTACATTTTAAATTTTTATTTTGTACGGTGGCCGGGAGGTGCAAACCAACATTACAAAATCTAAAAAACTTTTACAAGTTCCAAAACAAAATATCATTTCAGAAATCAAATTTCCATGAAAAAAAAATAAAAAATAAAAATAAACCAACACTTTTAAAAATTCAAACCAAATAGCATTTTAAGAAAACAAATGAAAAACATTAGAAACACTTTTACAAGTCCCAAAACAAATTATCATTTCAGGAATTCAACTGGAAAGGGTGGGAACTAACTCCGAGGCTGAACCGGTCTTGTTGGAACTTGTAAAAGTTTTTTTTAAATGTAAATTTGTTTTCTGAAATTATCATTTGTTTTGGAACTTGTAAACGTTTTCTTTAAATGTAAATTTGTTTTCTGAAATGATCATTTGTTTTGGAACTTGTAAAAGTTTTTTTTTTTTTTTTTTTTTTTTTTCTGAAATGACCATTTGTTTTGGAACTTGTAAAAGTTTTTTTTTTTATGTAAATTTGTTTTCTGAAATGATCATTTGTTTTGTTACTTGTAAAAAAAATTGTTTTATGTAAATTTGTTTTCTGAAATGATCATCTGTTTTGGAACTTGTAAAAGTTTTTTTAAATGTAAATTTGTTTTCTGAAATGACCATTTGTTTTGGAACTTGTAAAAAAAATTTTTTTATGTAAATTTGTTTTCTGAAATGATCATCTGTTTTGGAACTTGTAAAAGTTTTTTTTTTTATGTAAATTTGTTTTCTGAAATGATCATTTGTTTTGGAACTTGTAAAAGTTTTTTTTTTAATGTAAATTTATTTTCTGAAATGATCATTTGTTTTGGAACTTGTAAAAGTTTTTTTTTTATGTAAATCTGTTTTCTGAAATGATCATTTGTTTTGGAACTTGTAAAAGTTTTTTTTTTTTTTTAAATTTGTTTTCTGAAATGACCATTTGTTTTGGAACTTGTAAAAGTTTTTTTTTTTTTTTAAATTTGTTTTCTGAAATGATCATTTGTTTTGGAACTTGTAAAAGTTTTTTTTTTTTATGTAAATTTATTTTCTGAAATGATCATTTGTTTTGGAACTTGTAAAAGTTTTTTTTTTTTTTTAAATTTGTTTTCTGAAATGACCATTTGTTTTGGAACTTGTAAAAGTTTTTTTTAATGTAAATTTGTTTGAAATGACCATTTGTTTTGGAACTTGTAAAAGTTTTTTTTAATGTAAATTTGTTTGAAATGACCATTTGTTTTGGAACTTGTAAAAGTTTTTTTTTTTTTTTTTAATTTGTTTTCTGAAATGAACATTTGTTTTGGAACTTGTAAACGTTTTCTTTAAATGTAAATTTGTTTTCTGAAATGATCATTTGTTTTGGAACTTGTAAAAGTTTTTTTTTTTTTTTTTTTTTTTTTTCTGAAATGACCATTTGTTTTGGAACTTGTAAAAGTTTTTTTTTTTATGTAAATTTGTTTTCTGAAATGATCATTTGTTTTGTTACTTGTAAAAAAAATTGTTTTATGTAAATTTGTTTTCTGAAATGATCATCTGTTTTGGAACTTGTAAAAGTTTTTTTAAATGTAAATTTGTTTTCTGAAATGACCATTTGTTTTGGAACTTGTAAAAAAAATTTTTTTATGTAAATTTGTTTTCTGAAATGATCATCTGTTTTGGAACTTGTAAAAGTTTTTTTTTTTATGTAAATTTGTTTTCTGAAATGATCATTTGTTTTGGAACTTGTAAAAGTTTTTTTTTTAATGTAAATTTATTTTCTGAAATGATCATTTGTTTTGGAACTTGTAAAAGTTTTTTTTTTTATGTAAATCTGTTTTCTGAAATGATCATTTGTTTTGGAACTTGTAAAAGTTTTTTTTTTTTTTTAAATTTGTTTTCTGAAATGACCATTTGTTTTGGAACTTGTAAAAGTTTTTTTTTTTTTTTAAATTTGTTTTCTGAAATGATCATTTGTTTTGGAACTTGTAAAAGTTTTTTTTTTTTATGTAAATTTATTTTCTGAAATGATCATTTGTTTTGGAACTTGTAAAAGTTTTTTTTTTTTTTTAAATTTGTTTTCTGAAATGACCATTTGTTTTGGAACTTGTAAAAGTTTTTTTTAATGTAAATTTGTTTGAAATGACCATTTGTTTTGGAACTTGTAAAAGTTTTTTTTAATGTAAATTTGTTTGAAATGACCATTTGTTTTGGAACTTGTAAAAGTTTTTTTTTTTTTTTTTAATTTGTTTTCTGAAATGAACATTTGTTTTGGAACTTGTAAAAGTTTTTTTTATGTAAATTTGTTTGAAATGACCATTTGTTTTGGAACTTGTAAAAGTTTTTTTTTTATGTAAATCTGTTTTCTGAAATGATCATTTGTTTTGGAACTTGTAAAAGTTTTTTTTAAATCTAAATTTGTTTTCTGAAATGATCATTTGTTTTGGAACTTGTAAAAGTTTTTTTTAATGTAAATTTGTTTGAAATGACCATTTGTTTTGGAACTTGTAAAAGTTTTTTTTTTATGTAAATCTGTTTTCTGAAATGATCATTTGTTTTGGAACTTGTAAAAGTTTTTTTTAAATCTAAATTTGTTTTCTGAAATGATCATTTGTTTTGGAACTTGTAAAAGTTTTTTTTAATGTAAATTTGTTTGAAATGACCATTTGTTTTGGAACTTGTAAAAGTTTTTTTTTTTATGTAAATCTGTTTTCTGAAATGATCATTTGTTTTGGAACTTGTAAAAGTTTTTTTTAAATCTAAATTTGTTTTCTGAAATGATCATTTGTTTTGGAACTTGTAAAAGTTTTTTTTTTTTATTTAAATTTGTTTTCTGAAATGAACATTTGTTTTGGAACTTGTAAAAGTTTTTTTTTTTATTTAAATTTGTTTTCTGAAATGAACATTTGTTTTGGAACTTGTAAAAGTTTTTTTATGTAAATTTGTTTGAAATGACCATTTGTTTTGGAACTTGTAAAAGTTTTTTTTTTTATGTAAATCTGTTTTCTGAAATGATCATTTGTTTTGGAACTTGTAAAAGTTTTTTTTAAATCTAAATTTGTTTTCTGAAATGATCATTTGTTTTGGAACTTGTAAAAGTTTTTTTTTTTTATTTAAATTTGTTTTCTGAAATGAACATTTGTTTTGGAACTTGTAAAAGTTTTTTTTTTTATTTAAATTTGTTTTCTGAAATGAACATTTGTTTTGGAACTTGTAAAAGTTTTTTTATGTAAATTTGTTTGAAATGACCATTTGTTTTGGAACTTGTAAAAGTTTTTTTTTTATGTAAATCTGTTTTCTGAAATGATCATTTGTTTTGGAACTTGTAAAAGTTTTTTTTAAATCTAAATTTGTTTTCTGAAATGATCATTTGTTTTGGAACTTGTAAAAGTTTTTTTTATTTAAATTTGTTTTCTGAAATGATCATTTGTTTTGGAACTTGTAAAAGTATTTTTTTTTATGTAAATTTGTTTTCTGAAATGATCATTTGTTTTGGAACTCGTAAAAGTTTTTTTTTATGTAAATTTGTTTTCTGAAATTATCATTTGTTTTGGAACTTGTAAAAGTTTTTTTTTAAATCTAAATTTGTTTTCTGAAATGATCATTTGTTTTGGAACTTGTAAAAGTTTTTTTAAATGTAAATTTGTTTTCTGAAATGATCATTTGTTTTGGAACTTGTAAAAGTTTTTTTAAATGTAAATTTGTTTTCTGAAATGATCATTTGTTTTGGAACTTGTAAAAGTTTTTTTTAAATCTAAATTTGTTTTCTGAAATGATCATTTGTTTTGGAACTTGTAAAAGTTTTTTTTTTTATTTAAATTTGTTTTCTGAAATGAACATTTGTTTTGGAACTTGTAAAAGTTTTTTTTTTTTATTTAAATTTGTTTTCTGAAATGACCATTTGTTTTGGAACTTGTAAAAGTTTTTTTATGTAAATTTGTTTGAAATGACCATTTGTTTTGGAACTTGTAAAAGTTTTTTTTTTTATGTAAATCTGTTTTCTGAAATGATCATTTGTTTTGGAACTTGTAAAAGTTTTTTTTAAATCTAAATTTGTTTTCTGAAATGATCATTTGTTTTGGAACTTGTAAAAGTTTTTTTTAATGTAAATTTGTTTGAAATGACCATTTGTTTTGGAACTTGTAAAAGTTTTTTTTTTTATGTAAATCTGTTTTCTGAAATGATCATTTGTTTTGGAACTTGTAAAAGTTTTTTTTAAATCTAAATTTGTTTTCTGAAATGATCATTTGTTTTGGAACTTGTAAAAGTTTTTTTTTTTTTTTTTAATTTGTTTTCTGAAATGACCATTTGTTTTGGAACTTGTAAAAGTTTTTTTTTTATGTAAATCTGTTTTCTGAAATGATCATTTGTTTTGGAACTTGTAAAAGTTTTTTTTAAATCTAAATTTGTTTTCTGAAATGATCATTTGTTTTGGAACTTGTAAAAGTTTTTTTTAATGTAAATTTGTTTGAAATGACCATTTGTTTTGGAACTTGTAAAAGTTTTTTTTTTTATGTAAATCTGTTTTCTGAAATGATCATTTGTTTTGGAACTTGTAAAAGTTTTTTTTAAATCTAAATTTGTTTTCTGAAATGATCATTTGTTTTGGAACTTGTAAAAGTTTTTTTTTTTTATTTAAATTTGTTTTCTGAAATGAACATTTGTTTTGGAACTTGTAAAAGTTTTTTTTTTTTATTTAAATTTGTTTTCTGAAATGAACATTTGTTTTGGAACTTGTAAAAGTTTTTTTATGTAAATTTGTTTGAAATGACCATTTGTTTTGGAACTTGTAAAAGTTTTTTTTTTTATGTAAATCTGTTTTCTGAAATGATCATTTGTTTTGGAACTTGTAAAAGTTTTTTTTTTAATGTAAATTTATTTTCTGAAATGATCATTTGTTTTGGAACTTGTAAAAGTTTTTTTTTTTTTATTTAAATTTGTTTTCTGAAATGAACATTTGTTTTGGAACTTGTAAAAGTTTTTTTTTTTATTTAAATTTGTTTTCTGAAATGAACATTTGTTTTGGAACTTGTAAAAGTTTTTTTATGTAAATTTGTTTGAAATGACCATTTGTTTTGGAACTTGTAAAAGTTTTTTTTTTATGTAAATCTGTTTTCTGAAATGATCATTTGTTTTGGAACTTGTAAAAGTTTTTTTTAAATCTAAATTTGTTTTCTGAAATGATCATTTGTTTTGGAACTTGTAAAAGTTTTTTTTATTTAAATTTGTTTTCTGAAATGATCATTTGTTTTGGAACTTGTAAAAGTATTTTTTTTTATGTAAATTTGTTTTCTGAAATGATCATTTGTTTTGGAACTCGTAAAAGTTTTTTTTTATGTAAATTTGTTTTCTGAAATTATCATTTGTTTTGGAACTTGTAAAAGTTTTTTTTTAAATCTAAATTTGTTTTCTGAAATGATCATTTGTTTTGGAACTTGTAAAAGTTTTTTTAAATGTAAATTTGTTTTCTGAAATGATCATTTGTTTTGGAACTTGTAAAAGTTTTTTTAAATGTAAATTTGTTTTCTGAAATGATCATTTGTTTTGGAACTTGTAAAAGTTTTTTTATGTAAATTTGTTTTCTGAAATGATCATTTGTTTTGGAACTTGTAAAAGTTTTTTTATGTAAATTTGTTTTCTGAAATGATCATTTGTTTTGGAACTTGTAAAAGTTTTTTTTTTTAATTTAAATTTGTTTTCTGAAATGATCATTTGTTCTGGAACTTGTAAAAGAACTTGTAATGTTGGTTTGCACCTCCCGGCCACCGTAATGGGACCGGTCCAGAAGACTCACTCAACTAGAGAGATGCATTAGGTTATATACAGTAAATTCATAGATTTTTATTTCCTAAGAAGAAAGGGAAGTTAATTTTATTATTTAAATTGCTTTAAAAAAATGCAAAAAAAAACACCAATCAATAAGACACTTGTTTAAGGAAACCCAGCAGACTTTATGTGGTCACTGACTTACAGATTTCACTACTCCTGGGTGAGAATCCAGAACTTCAGGAGTTTTTGCCGTCTTTCAGAGAAATAAAAAAAATATTAAACAAAACAAAGAAAGCTATTTTAGCTTGTTGGCTGCTCATTGGGATTCACCATTATTGAGAATGAGCTTCTTTCCGGCTGTTTTCTGCACTGAATGCTCTGTTCCTACTAGGCTCCATGTCACCATCACTAAAAGCTGTACCTCAACGCCCCCTGCTGGACATCATTACTCACTGCCTCCTGTTTTAATCTTTTAGTGCTGTATCAGCCAAGATTCTGTCAGTACATTTGGTAAATTTAGTTTCCCGCTTTCAAATCATATAGTTATTAGAATAGGTATTTCTGAAATAGTAAGAAATTAAAATATGATAACGGGAACAGTGTTTGCTTGTATGCGTATGCAAAGCCATTTGTTTTCAGTGTTGATCTGAATTAAACAAGAACTGATCTGTTTGAGCAATACAGCCTCTTGGTACAGCTGTGACCGCCTGGTTAGTGTTTCTGGATGGAGGAGATATGACTCTAAAACAAGAAATATTGAAAAACCAAGAACAAAATGCTGGTTGATGTAAAAGAAAAAGAAGAAATAGAGGGTATGAACATAAGTTCTTGTATATTTCAATATTGGCAAATATAGGCAAATTGGTGCGGCGTCTGCTGTGAAGCGTACGCTGTACCGGTCTGTTGTGGTAAAAAGAGGTGCTGGGCCAAAAAAGCAAAGCTCTCGAGTCATCCAGGGAGAACCCAGGGTAGAGCCACTGCTCCTCCACATCGAGAGGAGCAAGTTGAGGTGGCTCGGGCATCTGGTTAGGATGCCTCCTGGACATTTCCCTGGTGAGGTGCATGTCCAAATGGGAGGAGGCCCAGGACACGCTGAAGGGTCTATGTTTCTTGGCTGGCCTGGGAGCGCTTAGGGGTTCCCCTGGAGGAGCTGGCCCAAGCGGCTGTGGAGAGGGACATCCGTGCCTCCCTACTGAAGCTGCTACCCCTGCGATAAAAGATGGATAGATGCTCCCCTTTCATTAAATATGAGTTTTTATATTCAAAAAGTTCACTTGTCATTCACAACTTGTTTGATCTACAGTAAACTGAAATAAAATCCCTTCTGCTGCCGTTATTAAACCATTTTCCCCCTAATGAGGAAGTGGAAGTCCTACTGCTGAGCCTGTTTATAGGAATTATTTTCTCTTCTATTTAGCTCCTCACAATGACAGTGAGAGAGACGGATCTGCTACTGCTGAGGGAGTAACATACCCATGAAATAGCTTCATCCTGTCAGATGTGCACAGATATAAAACAGGAAAGAAGTAATTGGGAGTGCGTATGTGTGTGGGGGAGATTAAGACAGAGATGTATGGGAGGTTTTACCGTGTGACAACATAACTTTGTATCCACACTGTCAGCCAGGAAGGATGAGGAGGAGAAAAAAAAGCAATCCTGCTGGAACCTCTTAATATCACAGATCCTCATCTCCACAATCCACCTATAGTTGGAGCTCTCTGAAATTCAGCCAGCTGTAAAGCTTTGTGGTTGTTATCCGACTACTTTAAACAATGAGTCATTTAAAAAAAAAACATATTTGATGGAACGATGGACACATTCATTGTGTGTTATGGCTGCACTGGAAAAAATCAAAATCTAGAAAAGTTATTTTTTCTTAAAATAAGTGCATTTTTTCTTAGATTGAGGAGGTAAAAGAGACATTTTGCCAATAGACCAAGACAATTTACACTTAAAATAAGAAAACACAATTGCATTGTCTTATTTTAAGTGCATATTATCTAATTATCTTATTTTAAGAGTAAAACTACTCATTCCATTGGCAAACTATCTCATTTACCTGCTCTAATTAAGGGTAAATACACTTAATTTAAGAAGTTTTTCACTTCTTTCTAGATCATTTTTTCAGTGGTCGCTGTCATATTTGTGTTTTCCCTTTATTTACCCCCTTTCTCACCTCTACTAAGTAGGCTGCATGGCCCTGTGGAAAGACCCGCCTACTTCCTGGTTTCTGGGGATCTGACTTCAGTCCCATCCATTGGCTCCCTCAGTTCCACCTTCAACCAATGGCTCATCACCACCTGCAATCACCTCCTGCTCATAAGGAAACCTCACCTTGATTGAGGCGGCTTGTCACAGCCAGTTGACTTGTGTGCCTCGTGTGAACCAAACATTGCTGGTTAGCAGCTGCTTGTTTGTTTAGTGGAGCAGCTCTCTAATCTTTTTGGTTACGGGGTTTGTACTTAGCTTGTGTCAAGTATTTGTTCTGTTTGGCTAATGTGCATCTTTACTAGGTTAGAAAGAGGATGGAAGTAGTGCCTGAGTCTGGACTGATTGCATCACTGAGTATTTTCTTTGTTAGTTACATTAGGTGTAGTGGTTGCTGTGCTCTCTGTGTTTTTTAGTAAGAATCCCCTTTTGGTTTAAATCTGTAATTAGGCACAATCCTCCTTTTGAGGATCTCTTTTATTTAACTTTGTTATTTTCACAGCACCCTCACCCACCCTCCTTTTGTTTGTTTATGCCCCCACTTCCCTAGACATACAGGGGGCCGTAACACGTGTCTGTGCAAAATCTCAAAAAACCCAAAGCGTGTTCGGTGGTTTATCAAACACCTCATGTCAAAAGTATTTAAAGAGAAGTTTGTTAGAGTGAATATTTGTTTATGCAGGTAAAAGCTTCAGATCCAGCAGAGAATCTTTTAAACCATTTCAGATACAATAATGCACATTTGGTACTCAATTACAATGATAGTTTAATTAATGTTCTGCCTCCATGTTGTTTTTAATAAGCCTAAATGTTTAGAGCATTAATTGGATAAAAAAAAAAATGTTAGCTGTTCTAAAAAATTCCAGAGAAGAACATTTCAACTATGCCAAATATCCATAGTTTTGGACAAAGCCTTACAGTGGCATGTTTGGTTTGTAAAATAATTCAGCTGCAGGAAACTGGAAAGCAAGATGAAATGAATTAATTATGGGAAAAGAAAGATAAATGGTAAAAACTTACAGCTCTTACTGTACAAGGAAGGGACGAGTTGAGGAACTGGAAACGACTGTGAGGGACCGAGCCGGCCAAGCATGAGGACACAGTGGTGATTGTCAAGAAAACTGGGTTTTATTTCCCCAAAGTAACAATAATCCAAACAAAGATTTCAGAGCCCTTAGAAGAGGTCAAATGAAGAGACAAACTAAGGGCAAAAAAATATCAAGTTCAAACATATCAAACCTCAAACTAACTGAACAAACAAAAACTGACCTGACACACAGCACACAAAGGGGACTTAAATACCGGTACTGGCTGATCAGACCAGACTGACACATTGAGGAAGAAGTAGGGAGAACATCTACACCAATTTAACAAAAATAACTAAACTGTTAGCTTAAGGATTGAACTTAAATGACAATCATTAAACAAATTAACAAAATGAGCAAATCACAAAAGCAAGAAGAAGAATTATGCAACATATTTAAAATGTTGAGTCCATGGTCTTCCCCCATAGTGGAACTCCAGATGGTACCACCCAATCGGTCCATGGCTCTGTTCGAAATCCTGGGCTGCATCCTCCAAGGACGCGGTCTACCTAGACTGGATCCTTCGAAGTCCTTGAAAAAAAGGAGACCGGAAGTGTTTTGGCTGTGAATCCGAACAGGTCCACCCTTCGGCGGGATTTGCCGCCGTATACTCTGTTGCTTAGCAACCGTGAAAGCTGACACACAAAGCAGGAAAAAAACGAATACAGAAGTTTTCAAAACTGTTTGTTTATTTATTTCTCTTTTATTGTAAAGTGAACAAGGATTACATTAACAGGAACGCAGAGTGGAGTAAAGGTTCCAACCACCGGGAGCAGGAACAAATAAAATCAAATGTAATGATAGAAACCTTAGTCAGTTAAATAACCTGCTGCTGTCATTTTGCACATCTCTGATGTTGCTGCTATTTTTAAATATTCATTACTGTAAAAATGTCCATAGCTGCATATTGGTTATCTATTCCCCAGTTTTATATTGTTAAAACACTTTACAGTATTTTATTGTTTATATTTTACCTCTTCCCTATTTTGTTATTCTTAGACATTTTTCTAAGGTCCTCATTTGTGTGACCATTTTCAATAATCTTTCTGCTGCTGTAAATTTGCCCATTGTGGGACAATGAAGGGATTTTCTATTCTATAAAAGGGGTAGAAAGATATAAGTAAATCTAAACAATGTATGTATAAAAATATATCTGCAAAATCTCTAATATTCAACAGCAAAAAAAAAACTTAGTTAAGCATATTGTGCAAAACAGGAATAAAAAGATTAAAATCCTATCAGATCTATAGTCCCCACACTGCAGATATATTAGAATCTGTCCTTAAATTACAGCCAAACCCATTTACACAGTAACAGATAAAAACTTTTAGATAATTTACATTACCGCCACATATCTGACTCAATAACCATTAAAACAACTATTTTCTTTCATTTCAGACGGAACTATTCACAGACTTTTATTATATTAAACTGAACTTCCAATTTTCACCACTGGTCGGCGCCAAGTAACCTTTCCTCTGATCACAGAGCAGCCGGCTTGCTTGGTCTCGCAATGAATCCTGGGTAAATCAAGGATACCAAGGATACATCGGACCCGTCCTTCAAATCAGGCAAAAAAAAGGACGCATTTTAAGGGCGCATAACGAGGAGTCTTGGAATCCGACCAGACCTCGGCGCCACGCTATGACGTAATCGTACTTTGAATCTGGCCTTCTAAGGACGTGTCCTAGGTTTTCGAACAGAGCACAAGATTATGTCAGCCACATTCTCCCAGTTGATGGCACTCCCACAAAAACCAGAAAAGAAAGCACAAAATATATTAAGCATTTGACAAAATTACATATGCAAAAGTTAACCAAATGTACGCGCTACAATTGGAACTAATGTCTTCAATATTGTCAAAATAAACAAACCAATATATTTATGCTACTGTGTATTAAAACTTATGAAAAAGTGGTTGTGTGTGGGGTTACTGACCATGTGACCATCACAACGACAGTCACAGAGGAAACGAGTAATGAGGAGATAACCTGGCAGCTTATATACTGCGGAGAGTCAGGAGAAGAAACATTGAGAGCAGGTGGGGGTAATCAGGTACAGGAGGAGGCTGAGGAGAATTAAGACAGGTGGCCGAGGAAAAAGGGAGAATAATACAGATAGGAGCGGTTTATGAAAACAGAAACACTGGGAAGAATCTAACAGAACTCTAACCCTGATCTTTAGGTTTGCATCTCTTAAGATTAGATAAGATGAGCTTTATTGATCTCATAGTGGAGAAATTCACTGGTCACATATTGGCATAGTACTTAAAGAAGGTGCGAACAAGGAGGAAAAAGGTGCACTAAGAATAAACAATATATATACAGTATATCAAGGTATATACTGTCATGATCTGGCCTGTCTGCTCTCCCTTAATTAGTCATTCCTTTCACCTGTCGTTTTCCTTCCCTGCCTCAATTATCATTTATTCCTCTCACCTGTTTCCTCTTGGTTATATTCAGTTCAGCCTGAGCATTCAGGGCCAGATCATTATGCCTCTCTGTTATTTTGATTCCTTGTTTCATGTCCTGGATCCTGGCAGCCAGTGGAAAGAGGGTTTTGTGTTTGTCTCGTCTTCTGATCGTCCACTTTTCCTCCCCCGCGGAGTCCTCTGGGTTTTTGGCTCTATATGTGAGGAGGTTCAGTTTTTATCCAAGTAAGCCTGGCTAAAGGGAGGAGACCAGTTTCAAGGTCCTGCATCAAGTTCTGGTTCCACGTCCCATCTCTGCTACCCTCTGCCGTTGAGCCTGCCCATCTGCGCCTGATCCCGTCTGCTCCTGTGCGTGACCGCCTGGTCATTTTTCCGGTCCCAGTCAGACTCTGAACCCGCCTGGGAGCTCTCTGATGCATGGAAGCCTGGATCCTGCCACCTGTCTGTTCCAGCCTGATCTAGATCCTGTTCCTGTCTGTTCTGAATCCCTGACCAGGATCGGCTTCCTGCAAGACCTCTAGAACTGCAGCACTGGGGACAGTCTTAGACTGTACTGTTAAACCAGGTAAATGACCAACTCAGATAAACATCTTCTGTCAGATGATCATGGTCACTTATCTGTGTTTCTCCTGCAGAGTGTCTGTGATTGGGCGGTGCCCCGCTCCCCCTCCTGCAGTGTCCGCGAGCCACAGCTCCGCTTTTGTTTTGGTTATGTTATTTAATAAACGTTTTGAACTTTCCTACTGACTGTCTCTCCCTGAATACTGGGTCCATCTGTCCTCGCTTCATGACATATACAGACAAGTTCAAACCTGTTTGCAGGCACAGAGCAGATCTTCAAAGAAGGTGCAAAGTGATTTGCGTGTGTAATTCAGCTTCTGCAAACCTTTTTTGCATATGTTCCTTCATCGCTATGCAAACCATTCTCTAATAACCAAAGTAATGTGCAAATGTAATCATTGACAACGTGCATTTTTCTGTAACAGAAAATTGTGGCCGCACTTTTCGTGTCTTTTCTACTTCTCAAAGTCAGACGTCTTTGGTAATATTGGCCACAAAAGATGATTAAATACAAAACCAGACAATGACGATATAGTCTGGGTGCATGTGAAAATATTTGGATCCTCAGGGATATTAATAGAAAAAACATGTCTATGCAGTTAGGCGCAAAATAATACAGCAGGACTGCAGACAATGTTTATAGAATTATGTGTCACGGTTAGGAATAAATGCTGTAAAGAAATGTAAAATAAGCCAAAGTAAAGTCTTAATATGGATAGAGGGCGAGTTAGTGTGTGGGTTTTAGTTTGTGTTTATGTGGTCTTGTTTTAAGTACAATGTGGGGTTTTATGTAAAATATTCTAAATTAGGAGACTAACATTTCAATTCAGTTCAGTTTATTTATATAACAACACATGTCACTTCAAGGAACTTGACAGAGATGATACTGTCAGGTTGGTTAGGAAAGCCAGTTGATTGCATGTAGTTATTGACTTATGACACACGCTCCTCCTGGATGAGCTTGCAGCAACGATTTTCACTTGCACTTTCTCATTGAATCTTTGAAAATCCCTCACACCTAACCTGCATGAAGCAACAGTGGAGATGAAAACTCCCCTTTAACATGAAGAAATCCTCAAGCAGATTTAGGCTCAGTCTGAGCGACCGTCTAACGAGGCCGATTGAGGTTCAAGGAGACAGAAGCAGAGATACAAAAGACAACTGTCAATCAGGTCCACTGGCGGCTCCGTACTCGAAACACAAAGCCAGGCAGACGAGCTCCGAGCCAGCTCCCATGTCAGAGGATGAAGAGAGCACATCCAGGTAGTCTCAATCAGAGAAACAGGACTACACTGGAAAACAGGCAGAGCTCCAACATCCACAAACAAAGGCATTGATGGCAGCACCACAGCGGATATTTCTCTCCAGATTGGTGTCACAGACAAACAGGAACAGACCAGACGAAGCTACAATGAAAAAAGCAGAAAGAACATAAAGTTAGAGACTGAACTTACAAAAAAACTGCAGACTGAAGGAATAGAGATAGAATGAAGCAGAAAAGGGGGTCCCTATGTCCTCCAGCACTCTAAGCCTATAGCAGCATAACTATAGAGATTGCACAGGATAACCAAACTATTTTAGATCATTTATAAGAAAGGTAGATTCACAATAGGTTCAAGGTAGAGCCAAAGAGAAACGTCCATCAGGACTGAAATTCTCCACCGTCCGATCAAGGCTGTTAACGCTGTAATCACCCAGTGACTAAGCAAACATCACTGTGTTTTTAACTATTATTTTTATCAGAAAGGAAAGTTTTAAGCCTAGCCTTAAAAGTAGACAGGGTGTCTGCCTCACAGACTAAAACTGGTAGTTGGTTCCACAGGAGAGGAGCCTGATAACTAAAAGATCTGCCTCCCATTCTACTTTTAGAAATTCTAGGAACCACTAGTAAACCTGCAGATTGAGAGCGAAGTGCTCTGTTAGGAACATAAGGAACAATCAGATCTCTGATATCAGATGGAGCTTGGTTATTTAGGGCTTTATATGTGAGAAGGAGGATTTTAAATTCTATTCTGGATTTAACAGGAAGCCAATGAAGAGAAGCCAGGATAGGAGAGATATGATCTCTCTTTTTCATTTTCATTAGAACTCTGGCTGCAGCATTTTGGATCAGCTGAAGGCGTTTAACTACAGTTTGTGGACTTCCTGATAGTAAAGAATTGCAATAGTCCAGCTTTAAAGTAACAAATCAATGGACTAGTTTCTCAGCATCACCCCTGAATATGATAATTCTATTTTTTGGAATATCCTGGATTTAAAAGATGGAAATTTTATAATCCTCTTTGATATGGGATTTAACCCTGTAAAGCCAAATGTATCATATTTGATGCATACGGTTTCTGAAATGTTTTGCATCTGACACCTTTTGCATAATTTAATGGTAAAAACCTTGCTCAAAATCCTATTGTACACAATCACACAGCTTTGTTTTGATGACATATGGGGACATTTCATTGACTTGCATTCATTTTATATGGCCTAACCCAGACCCTTACCCTAACCCCAACTATTACCAAGATGTACCTAATCCTAACCTAAACTAAATTCACACCTTAGTCCTAATCCTAACCCCAACTCAAAGAACAGAACTTTACCATGAAGGGACCAGTTGAATGTCCCCATATGTACCTGTAAGTCTTTAAGTCTTCGCATGTAGGACATTTCTCAAAATACTTCCCTCACATTGTAGGTAAAACAGGATTTTTGATCAGGACCTGTCATTTAACCCTTTAAAGCTCGATCCAAGAATAAAACAAAACAGAAAATTACTTTTTTTTATGTTTGAAGTCCTTATTTGGCCTTTTAACAAAATATGTAAAAAGATAAAACAGAAATACATTTCTGATATTAATAATTTATTACTATGCGATAAGTCAAGATTATTTTTTGTGTAGTCTTCTGCCCTCTGTTATCAGGTATGTGTGTGTGTGTGTGTGTGTGTGTGTGTGTGTGTGTGTGTTGGGGGGCGTGTGTGTGTGTAGGGACTGGCTCAAAAAGATTAAGTGAGATATAGAAGGTTTTACATTTGTCTCGATTATAAGCTCAACTAGCATGCATTTGGGCGGAGGTACCTCACAAGTACTTGGTTAGTAACCCTACTTGCAACTAGAACAGATCATGATGTTTAAATCCAGCAGCTCTGCTCGCTGCTCCAGCATTATCCATCACACTGACAAAAGAAACAGCATGACTAAACAAGTGGACTCCCTGGGAAATGATATGGAGAGGGAGGAAAGAAGCTGAAAAGTTGGAGGACAGAGAGGCAGAGAGAGGAGCAACAACGTACACAGAATATTTCTAACCTAATTTGTGGATTTTTGGAGAAAAATGAATATCTGTAGTCCCTCATCCCTTCAGGGGACGCACTGAAGAAGCCTCTTAGCAAAACTTGACCTGGTGAGAATATATCCCCATTTGGATAAAAGGAGTACAGAGTAAGAGTGAATCTAGTCTTTAAATAGAGGAAAGAAAGTGAAAATGATGAGTAAATAACACAATGTTTACTGGGAAGTTCTTTGTGGGTTCAGGGTTTCATAATCACAAGAAATTTACTTCCTTCCAATTTCCTCATTTAGTTAAATTGTAAATATCAAAACATAGTTATGCCGAACATTGAACTAGGTTAAATAAAGGCTAAAATATTATCTGTGAGACAAGAAACCTTTCATTATAACAAACTATTCCTTCCTTGATGTTATTAAATTTAAAATATGCTGTAACATGTTGAATACAATGATTACTTTATGAATACTTTGTTTTAACTGGAAAAAACGCTTAATTTAATAAATATTGGAAAATAATAACCTGTGAAATAAATGTGTTCATATTTCAAAACTTGCTCTTCTTTGCTTTATCTGTTTTCATAACTTGCACTAAACATCAATAATATGCTGTAAAATCGAATCAATACTGTTGAAAATGTTAATAAAATACATTTAAATCCATTATAGCTTTTTGATTGTTTTTGATTGTTTAATAAGACATTAAATAAATTGTCCTTGGTCACATGTGAAGCCTTCACCTTTGACTCAAACTCAACCGCACTTAATTAGGACGTCATCAAAGCGTTCACGTATCCCATTGGTCAGTCGGGAGAGGTCCTCTTCCTTCTTGAATCTGATTGGTTCTCGCAGAAGAGCGTGTGAAGGAACCTTATGCAATTCGTCAGCGTGTGTCTCTGTACAGTTGGAAAATGGCGAGCTGGTGTGTCCGCTCAGTGAGACAGAGCTACTCTTTGTTAGCTTCTCCTGCGCTGAAGAGGTGAGCAGCGTTTTATATTCACCTGTGCTGTAAAGAACCGTTTGTTCCGCTTTATTAGCCGTTGGTAGCTGCTGGTGGTAGCCGGTTAGCACCGTTAGCTTCCCTTACCTGCTTCAGACTTCACTGACCTTTACAGGAATTAAGAAAAGAGAAACAGAAATACAGAAACAACTTGTTTTTATTATGGTGGTGGGTTTTAAAGTCTGTGCTCCGTGACATGGCTGACATGCCTCTGCTTAAAACTAAAAGGATGACATAACTTACTGAGGTTAAGCTATTTAAACTCGCTCCATAGTAAAGTTCTTTTTAATTTTTTAGCTTAACATTCTGTTTTTTCTTTGGTTGTTTCGTAAAAATCCGAGCAGCAGGATTTTCTGAATGAAATAAGGCGTCCTATTATGGCGCAGCCTGATTGGCTGGAGAAAGATGATGACATAAGTTGACATCTAAGGATGCTGCCCTGTCTGCTACTTAAAGCTGTTGGCTTACTTGCATAATGCTGTTTAGCTCTGTAATAAGCTGCTGTGATTGAATCAAAAGGCAAGTGATGCTGTTGTCTGTCTCCCCCATGAAGAGCTCCTCTGCGGCTGCTTTGCACAGCTACCCAGCAGAAAAATGGCTCCGGCTCTGAGGAGGAGGCTGAGAAGCCTGAGCAGAATGCAGCAGAGAAGGTCCTGGCTGAGGAGAAAGGCAAGCTGGAGGAGCAGCTCAAAGAGATGACAGTAAGTCATGTAGCCGTCTACCTACCCTGATATCTTTCTTTCAAAAGTAAACTAATCAACATCCCTTGATGCATATTCTGGAAGCTAATAGTGTGGCATGACCAACAGGTCTATGTAACTCTCTAAGGTCAGAGATCCAACAGGTCCTGGTCAAATTAACAGCCTCCTGTAGGTGCGTGGAAGAATCCAGGAGTTGAAAACAATGACATTTTTAGCTTGTGACCCTGATGAAGAGCCATGATGCTTTGGCTTTGTCACCAGCCGATCCGAAGCACCATCCGTCCTGCGAACTATGGAAGTAAATCGTTACCATATTTCAAATTTAAAAGCATTTCCAGAAATGTTTATTTCATTTTAAGACAGTGGCTGCATTATTTGATTCATAAATAAAATTAGTAATCAGTCATCCTGTTTGCATTTTCATTTTCTTCTTCAACACAGCTCATCCTCTTACTTAATTAAAATGAAAAAGAAGACATTTAAAATTTATTTTTCAAAATGTTCCCAAGCAAACACATACCAAAATTCAATTTGAAAATTAAAAAGCATTTCCAGACATGCTTTTTCATTTTAAGACAGTGGCTGCATTATTTGATTCATAAATAAAATTAGTAATCAGTCATCCTGTTTGCATTTTAATTTCCTTCTTCAACACTGCTCATCCTCTTACTTAAAATTCAAAGGAAAAAGACATTTGAGATTTATTTTTCAAAATGTTCCCAAGAAAATACCAAAATTCAATTTGAAATGTAACATTTGAAAATGAAAAGCATTTCCAGAAATGCTCTTTTTATTTTTTATTTTTGCATTTCAAATAGAGTTTGGGTATGTATTTCCTGGGGTAAATTTTGAAAAATAAATCTCAAATGTCTTTTTATTTTTCATTTTAATCAAGTAAAAGAATGAGCAATTGAAGAAGAAAATGCAGACAGGATTATTGATTACTAATTTAATTTATGAGTCAAACAATGCAGCCACATTCTTAAAATGAAAAAGCATTTCTGGAAACGCTTTTTCATTTGAAATATGGAAACGATTCGCTTCCATAGTGAACAGATATACATCCATGTGTCCATAAATAATGTAATTGTGCTACTAAAACTATTTATTTCTATCTTTCACTCTCTAAAGAATTCTAATACACATCTTAAAAAAAAAATTTTTTATGACTTTAGTGAGATAATTTTTTTGATTTTTACTTTTTCTTTGTTAAACTGCTCCTCTGACGTCATGCTTAGAGCAGTCCGGCAAAATCTGATTAAACCATGTTTATCTGCATTTTAGTTGTATCTTTCTTTAGATTACGCACTATATAACATAAGGTTAAAATGACAAGAAAACATAAAACTCAAAAAGACTAGATTTATGTTTAAATGCAAAGCCTAAAACGTTAGCCATCAGAAAGTAGCGTAGGATCCCATTTCCGGTGCAGATCGGGCAGAGATGAGTAATAAAACAGAAAGGATTTTAAGGCATTTTATTGGAAATACATTATTAAACTTTAACTCATTATATTTAGTACACTTACTATTTTTAGGGAGGGAAAACATCATTTAGGTCTTTTAAAAAGAATAAAATCAAAGACGACCCGGATGTAATAATAATAATTTAATAACAATAGTTTCTAGTTGTCCAAACTTGGAGTCTTCAGCTTACTACACCACAAAGATCAGAACTTGGATCTGGGTTTGGATTTGACCGTGTTCCAGGCAAGTGACAAGTTAAACACTATTAGCCATAGGAGTTCATTACAGCCTTTTTACTTTTTCATGATTTAAAAATAAAGTTGTGAAGTTCAAATAAATAATGGAGCAAATACAGCACTATCCTGGAAGTGAACATGTTGGGATTGGCTGAAACAGAGTAGATTGAAGCAGAGGTTCACCTTTCAGCAGCCAGAGCTACAGCATAATGCTTTAAATCAATTTATATTGATCTGTTCGAACAGCCTGGTCAAAAGTCCCAATCTTAATTCACCTAAAAATATCTGAAAAACATGAAAGCTGATGTTCACTGGAATAGATAAATAGACTTAAAGGAGTCTTTAGATAAACAAAGCTGCAAAAATACACACAGAAAAAATTAGCTTTAATTGATCCATGAGAATTCAATTCTATTTAACTCCACACTTTTCAGATTCATTTTAAACAGTTTAGATTGGGTTGGATGTCCATTTGATTTTGAGAATATTTTCAAATCTGATTCTGAAGATGAAGAATTTACTGTTTTTGATCTGCCTTTATCGATTTGCTGGCATATATATATATATATATATATATATATATATATATATAAATATTTTTTTTTTAAGCCGTTACCTTGAACACGACCGTGTAGTTATACAGCATTCTTATTCCATTTCTACTATTAAGTATTCATTAATGCTGAAAATAAAAATACTTTTTATTTCAAAGGCGCCTTTTTGGACACTCAAGGTCACCGTCCAAAAGATGAAAGCACAATGGGAGAAAAAAAATCAAAACAGAGAATAAAATCTGGGCTGATACTGATATTTTATGAGCAATTTTTACCATTATCATAGATTTTACTATTTTTTTACTCTGTGGACACCATGAAAAACTGACTATAACGCTAACATTGCTTTTCAGCTACAGTCAAGCTCCCATAATCCTGAGCTGCATCATAATCGCTATAACATGACATAACAAATAACACGATTTATTTATTTGTAGTCTTAAAATTAAATTTTTTTTAAATTAAGTTTTCATTTCGAGCATTTGCACTGGGCTTGAAGTGAAAGAGATGGACGTGTAAAACACAATTTGAAAAGATTAAATAAAAAAATAAAAATCTGAGTAAAAAAAAATAATTTTGGAAAAAATTAAAATATGAGAAAGTATCAGTTACTCTGAAAAGCTTTTTTACGATTGTGAAGTTATTTCCGGATTTTTTTTAAAATGTATTTATTTTCAAAGTTTCCATTAACAAAATTTGTTCTTTGCAATAATAATGAAACGAAATGTAATCCATACATTGCTTAAAAACGTTCTACATTGGCCTATATCATCCAACCATAAGTATTATATTAGCACTAATCAGCAAATCATTACAGCAATTATAGTTAATGGTGTAAGGACAGTAAAATATGTAGGGCTGCAACTAACGATTATTTTAAAAATCGATGAATCGGACGATTATTTTTTCGATTAATCGATGAATCGGACAAAAAATATTTTTTATATTAACCTCTTTATTCCAAAATAAACATTTTAGACAGAACAAACAAGCACACAAGTACAGGTTGCTCATTAACTGTACTGGTGCAATATGGTTTGTGTTAAAACTACGCAAACTTACATGAGAAATGTAGCTGTACATCCACAAAATATAGGCTACTTTGTTTCATAAAGCGCAAAAAAAGACATTTTTGTTTTTAAAAGCCCCTAAGGGGTTCAAACAATGGGCCCCCATTTCAACAAGTGAGGTTTTTTTAGACTAGAAGAGTTCTGCCTTTTAAGACAGGAAAGTACAGCAGTTAAAGTTGCTACTTGAGAAAATACTGAACCATAGAGATAAAAATAGCCCTGTGATTCTAATTATAAATTGTATTTGGAATGAAAATGAGAGAACTAGGGGTGCTAAAAAACACATCCTCCAAAGACAGATATTTACATGGGAATGTGGCAGATAATTAATTGACATATTACTGATCTTGCTGGATTTTATTCTGCTTTACTTCCATAAATTGCAGGATCTTCTTTACTTTATTTTTGCCAGAAGATTTAAACTTTAAAAGCCTTGCCCTCATAATTTGCAAGTTAATTTATTTATAAAGTAAATATAAACGCTGCTTAAGCAAATTCAAATGAAATTAAAAGTAAAATAAGTAGCCAACCTTATCACTGTCTGTAACCTACTAACACGGTAAGGAAAGCATCAGATGAGCTACCTGAGAAACTAACGTTACGTTTCCCCACTTTAAAACCAAACAAACATGGTGGTTCCGTGCCATGTTCATTTCTTTTGAAAAAAGTTGCATGTTATCACTTTTTTCGCTTTACAAAGCGCAGGCTATTGTAATTGGGATCAATTTGCGCCGTCAATCCCGGTGCATGCGCGCTTCATTTGCAGTCTGGACGCTGAGGCTCTGACTGCAGCGCTGAGAGGGACTCCTGCGGGAAAACGCGGTTGGGGTGGGGGAGGTGCCCCACGGCAGAGTAGGAATGATACATGCTTTCACTAAGAGTCTCCAAAAGCCGCCAGTGACACCGAAAAAAGTCGCCAGATTTGTCGCTAGTCGCCTTTTTGAAAAATAGTCGCTGGAGGGGTCTGAAAAGTCGCTGAGTTGGCAACACTGCACCTGCGGCCCTGACTCGCTCCGCCATATTTTTTTTCCTTCCTCTTTCAGTCAAGAGGCAGTGATGACGGCGCGGCAGATGACGCAATAATCGCGCGACACAACTAATCGATGATGAAATTCGTTGCCAACGCTTTTAAAAGTCGATTTTTATCGATTTTATCGATTCGTTGATGCAGCCCTAAAAATATGCATTTTAAAGAATTCAATCTTCAGGAATAAAAAGTAGAATTGTATCAATTTTTTTTAACCCAGCCCTATTTTCAGAGCATATATTCTTTCTCTCCACCAAAAAATAATTTTTTGAAAAAGCGCTGAATGTTGGAAAAACTGTAAATCCTACCTCAGTCTTATGTTTACATTTTATCACTGCTGCACTTAAGAAATGGAAATGTCTTAAGAGCTGTCCTGAAAAAAAAAATAGTTCTGAACACACTCTGTGTTTACAAAATGACAAAGTTTGTCTAAGTCTAAAAAATCCATGCTTCCCAGGGTTGATCTGTTAACTGAATTTCTTTTTCTTTAACTTCTTTACTCTGTGTCGTTTGCAGGAGAAGTATAAGAGAGCTCTCGCAGATACGGAGAACTTGAGGAACAGAAGTCAAAGGATGGTGGAGGACGCAAAGTTGTATGGTAAACAACCTCTTTTCATTTTTAAATTAAGCTGGAATGACACTCTGCAGTTCCACATTTATACCACTAGATGTCATAGAAGAGCTATTGAAAATCCTTCCATCATGTTAAAATAAAAAGGTTTAAAAAGCTTTGGTTCCTCTGTGCTGTGGTCAGGTTACTTAACAGAAGTTTTAGCCTAACTTTATGCAGGTAATGTCTTCAGCAATCCTTTCCTCCGTCTTCTCCAGGTATCCAAAGTTTCTGTAAGGACCTCCTGGAGGTGGCAGACATCCTGGAGAAGGCCACAGAGAGCGTCCCGAAGGAGGAGGTGACGAGTCAGAACCCTCACCTGAAGAACCTGTACGACGGCCTGGTGATGACCGAGGTCCAGATCCAGAAGGTGTTCACCAAGTACGGCTTGGTCAAGCTCAACCCTGAAGGCCAGAAGTTTGACCCCTACGAGCACGAGGCCCTCTTCCACACGCCCGTGGAAGGCAAAGAGCCCGGAACCGTCGCTGTGGTAACTAAAGTGGGCTACAAACTACACGGTCGCACCCTCAGGCCCGCGTTGGTGGGTGTGGCCAAAGCCCCCTAGGACTGATTGATTCTAAGAGTATTACAAAGTGGGATTAGCCATTTTGCCCGGGCGACGGACGACGACGAACTCCGCAGACCGCCCGAAACCCTGATGTCTTTATCACACAAACTGTCCTCACTCTCAGATCGGACCAGCAGCCATTTTCTCCTGGTCTGCCGGAAAAAACCTGGTTATTTTCAGGTTTTGTCAACATATAGAGGAAAGTAACAAGAAGCTTGTATGGTTTTAAATAAAGGCATGCTGGATGTAAGATCATGAGGTTAATGCATTCAATAAGTGGTACTGCTGCTGATTCCATTCCAAACTTCTGTTTTCAAAGTCGTGTTTTCATGTTTCCAGTTGTACCACATCCAAAATTAAAGTCCAAGATGCTACTTTAAACCGACATCGGCTTCCAGTTCAGTTTTAGTCACTTTGTTTTACATCACCCAGAAACAGAAGCCTCACAGTGTTGCCATGGTGATACTGTTGTAAACCAATGCGGAGGAATGAACTGATCATATGTCTGTACTGGAATAAAATAAGATATGGACATTTTGTGAATGTTTTTTATGTTTCAGACCAAATCCTGAGCCATGGTGCTCATGTGGACAGTATCAAAAGTGAAAGTTATCTCGTATAAGTACGCTGTAGTCTAGAGCAAATGAGACAAACACAATGTAGTCCTGGGGTTTCTAGTCTGAGACTAAAGTAAATTCATGTTTGTTTGTTTTTTCTAGTCTTAGACACTCAGATTGATAAAGAAACGGAGCAACGGTCACCCTTACCACATCTTTCTGGGCAAGTTAACACCATGTCAAAAGGTGCCGACAGTTTTAATGAGGAGGCTTTGGTTCTGACATAGATGTAATGCTTTGAGAGTTTCAGTTTTAATTGAAATATATATAAAAACAACAAGACTATGATGGTGAAGATAAAAATCAAAGTCTCACTATAACACGCAGCATGGGTCAAAGCAATACTAAAATACAATATTTTTCTATAAGACATTAATTCATTTCACAACATAAAAACCAGCTGATTGCATCGACTCATTGACTTTATAGCAGTCCCTTACACCAAGCATGCATGTGGCGACAGTGGAGAGGAAAAATTCCCTTTTAACAGGAAGAAACCTGCAGCAGAAACACTGTGTTAGCGGCCATCTGCTGAGGCCGACTAGGGTTCAAGCAGACAAAGAAAAAGAAGCAGAGATACAATAAGCAACAGTCAACCAGCTCCACAGGCGGCCCCGTCCTGGAAACAAACAGCCAGGCAGACGAGCTCTGTGCCAGCTCCCATATCAGAGGATGAAAGAGAGCACATCCAGTTAGTCACAGTCAGAGAAACAGGACTACACTGAAAAACAGGCTAAGCTCCAACATCAATAAACAAACGTGCTGATGGCAGCAGCACAGTAACCTGACTGCCAGATGGATATGCGGAGCAAATCCTTCCGTTGAAGTAATTTTGGGAAGGGGCGAAAATAATGGTTAGCTGATTGGCCTATGTTGGTGATAGACGGGCCAAATATACCAATCAGATCAACGAAGCATATGACGTACTAACAGAGCGACGACGAAAACACAACCACAAGCCAGGCTACTCTTGCCGAAACCAGTCGGGAGAAGAGCAAAAACATCTTTTCCTCTGAGAAAAGCCTCCAGAGCAGTGTTTTGCTCTTCTTTCAGTGAAGAAATGCTCTGTAATTCCGATAAAACTTGCTCGATAGCCACGCTAACGCTAGTTTCATCGGCTGAAGCCGCCATGTTCTTTAGACTGAACTGTCGCGCTTCTCGTTGCGTCACACCTCAAACCGCCTCAAAGCCAACGCTGATTGGACGTTCGTTTGGTGAACGGCTCCAAATTTACTTTAACGGAGAGTCTCCAGACTGATCTGCGAGTGAAACCTTGAAAGCTCGCAAGATCAGGATGGTCTCACCAGGCTAGCAGCACAGCTGATATTTCTCTCCAGGATGGAGTCACAGCCAAACAGAAACAGACCAGATGAAGCTACTATGAGAAAAAGAGAGATCAGAATGTTAGAGATTGAACTAACTAATCCTGCAGAGAAGGAAGAATAGAGATAGAATGAAGCAGAATGATGAAAAAGGGGTCCCTATGTCCTCCAGCAGCCTAAGCCTAAAGCAGAATATCTATAGACATAGCTCTGGATAACCGGAGACACTGTATAAGCTTTATCAAAAAGGATGCCTCCTTAGCTTTGATTCAAGATTAAGGAGGCATTATCAGGCTAAACCCAAATAGAAATACACTTTCAAACTCGTTTGTTTGCACACCGAGGATAAACCTAAAAAATAAACTTCTGATTCTGGATAAATAGCTCGATATTAGAATCTGCACTACAAAGAAAAGCCTTAATAAACCTTAGAATAAGGAACCACCAGTTATTTGCTAACATGCTCTACATCCCTGGACTTTGTAAAGTTTTAATAAGAGCACAGTGTTCCTCAGAATAGCCAGGTGTGAACATAATATGTTCATTTGGATTTTAGTAGGATTCTCAATAATGTGACACAGCATCCTGAATACTTCATGGAACTCCAGATGGAGATGGTTTAAAAAGAAGCGCTTCAGTTTTTGGTAGTCCCCAATGAACTGAATGAATGATATGAATGAATTTTTGAATTTTCCATGATGATGTAGACTCTGATCCACATAAAAGCTGCTAAAAGTGTTCATGTTTATTTACTCAAGTAGAAGCATAAATCCTACTGTTTAAAAACACTTTTTAAAAAGTTAAGAGTATCAACTTAAGCTTTTTACTCAAGTAAAAGTGTAAAAGTAGCAGTTTTAAAACTAAAGTATAAAGGCAATGCAGGAAGAAATAAGGGAAATAAAGGAAATATGAAGAAATAAAGGAAATATGCTTTAAACATTATACTGAATTTTATATATTATTATACTGATTACTGCTCAACTGTATTAAAGGAACATTTCTCTACAATTAGTTTAGTTTTATAACTAATAGCAACAGGCTCAACTTTGCATCATGTTGAACAAATATTTATTTCTGTGCATCACGGAGTCCAACCACAAAGAAATTCATTGTGTGGATGAAACTTCATTATTTTGATGGATTTTTTTTTTTTTTATATATATACAAACGAAAATGAGCTTAAATAGAAAAAAAAACTTAAAAGTCTATTTTTAAAATATATGAGTAGAAATTAGAGACAATTGCAAAAGAGTAAGGAGTACAAGTACAAAAGTTGTAGTAAAATATAGATAGCCAAAATCATTGTAGGTTCTTCCATTAAACTTGTCAAGTGAGGTTTTTCCTATATTCATACTTTTTCAACATCCCATTATTGCTGGAAAGTTACATTTTGGGCAAACCTGAAGCACACAGCTGTGCTTAAACTTTGAATAGAATTCAGTCTCACTTCTAACCAGTTAGTATCAATTCAATGTAACGCAGATTTTATAATAATTACCAGCTTCGCAGTTCTGTTAACAGTTCAAATGCAGCTACAGTTGGAACAGAAGCTGAAGTGTTTAACCCTTAATAGCGCATTTACCATTTTTCATTACTTGCATATCCCTTACAAATGGAGTCCCCCTCGTCCCTCAGTGACGTCTAGAAACACAAGATCTATATCCATTCAGCAAAGATGCTGCTACATGGCTGTAGATCTTATTTTGGCATTTGACCAATTAGATGAGCCCTTCAATGATATATTACCTACTGGAAATTAAGTTGAAAAAAAAGTAAAAAGGTAAAAAGCTAATTGAAAATTTAGAAAGTAAAGTTAAAAATGTAATAAGCCTATAGTTAACTATTATATTTAGGTTTCTAAACTAAAAACTCTAAGTGCCAGTATCAGCATTAATGCCTATTTCTTTCACTCTCAGAGGGTTTTTCATGAATTTCTCATAGAAGCACTTTGGTTATTTTTCTTAATATATTCTGGCAAGTTGGCGTTTCTTGTTATTACATTAACATTCATTTTTGCCATCAAAATAGCCATATTTTTTTAGCGTTACAAAGGTAATAAGGTCTTGTCCTGGATTCAAAGTATTTCACCAAGTGCCCTATAAAGGGTTAACCTATGCTGCAAAATCCAGAGACACTGAGGGCTTTGAAGTCTTTATTCTGGGGTTTTTGATTCCTGATTGCTGAAGAATCTAGAAATCAGGCAGCAGCCACTGGCAGCTCCCGCCTTGCCTTTAACATTAAAGCTATGCTCTTAGTCGTCCTATTGCCCTCATGTTTGCCCTCTCAGGGAAACCATTCATGTTAAGAGTATAATGTCAAATTTAGTGAAAAATCTGAATCAACTCCTAATAACTTCAGTGTTTTTAAATTCAAAATGGTTTGCTCATTTTATTTTTTATTCCAGAATTAAAGGGATTTTCTATTCTATTCATTTTATTATTTGAAAAAAATAATCATATGAAAATTATTCTAGAATCTAACGAAAAATGCATTTTAATGTTAGGTATATATATATATATATATATATATATATATATATATATATATATATATATATATATATATATATATATATATATATACTACCATTCAAAAGTTTGCGGTCACATTGAAATGTCCTTATTTTTGAAGGAAAAGCACTGTACTTTTCAATGAAGATAACTTTAAACTAGTCTTAAATTTAAAGAAATACACTCTATACATTGCTAATGTGGTAAATGACTATTCTAGCTGCAAATGTCTGGTTTTTGGTGCAATATCTACATAGGTGCAGAGGCCCATTTCCAGCAACTATCACTCCAGTGTTCTAATGGTACAATGCGTTTGCTCATTGGCTCAGAAGACTAATTGATTAGAAAACCCTTGTGCAAAACAGTTTAGCTCGTTACAGAAGCTACAAAACTGACCTTCCTTTGAGCTTCCATTTGTGGGGTCAATTAAACGCTTAAATGGCCAGAAGAAGAGAACTTTCATCTGAAACTGGACAGTCTATTCTTGTTCTTAGAAATAAAGGCTATTCCATGCGGGAAATTGCTAAGAAATTGAAGATATCCTACAACGGTGTGTACTACTCCCTTCAGAGGACAGCGCAAACAGGCTACTGCGGGTACTATTTAATGAAGATGCCAGTTGGGGACCTGTGAGGCGTCTATTTCTCAAACTAGAGACTCTAATGTACTGTATCTTCTTGCTCAGTTGTGCAACGCGGCCTCGCACTTCTTTTTCTACTCTGGTTAGAGCCTGTATGTGCTGTCCTCTTCCATTTCTTAGCAATTTCTCGCATGGAGTAGCCTTCTTTTCTAAGAACAAGATTAGACTATTGAGTTTCAGATGAAAGTTCTCTTTTTCTGGCCATTTTGAGCATTTAATTGACCCCACAAATGTGATGCTCCAGAAACTCAATCTGCTCAAAGGAAGGTCAGTTTTGTAGCTTCTGTGACGAGCTAAACTGTTTTCAGACGTGTGAACATGTTTGCACAAGGTTTTTCTAGCCTTCTGAGCCAATGAGCATACACCTATGTAGATATTACACCAAAAACCAGACATTTGCAGCTAGAATAGTCATTTACCACATTAGCAATGTATAGTTTCAAAATTAAGGACATTTCAATGTGACCCCAAACTTTTGAACAGTAGTGTGTGTATGTATGTATATATATATATATATTATTTATTTATTTTATTTTTTTACCCATATGATTCAGCTTTTCTTCCACAGCCATGAGAACAGGAGGTACGCATCCAGCTGGCCTGGCCAGTATTTCATTCAGAGTCTAAAATGAGTCAAAATCTCTGCTGGATTTGCCATTTCTACAGTATTACCATCTTAATTTATACAACAGAAATAAGACTAGAAAAAACAAGTATCCTCGTTTGTCAAAAAATCTTTATTTTCAATACAAAACCTATAAAAATGTACACAACACAAAATACTGTACACTTAACTTTTTTCTTATCTTACAGTTATTTACATTTGGTTCACATAAGTAACCATAAATTCTCCTTTCAACACTATTTTCATGTAGTTTTGACTTTTTCTTAAGAGACACACTGGGTGAGAACTTCAAAAAATCCAATAAATAACTCAGACTTTAAGCTTTCCGTCATCAGCTGAAAACAACTGCAGATGTAGACGGTTCCAAACTTAAAATGTATTTATAATTTTTTATTTCCAACCTCCAACCAGTCTGTTTCTGGACATGTATCCGAGTCCAGAAGGGAAAAGGCGATTTCATTGACCTCTGCGTGTATCAGAGCAATTTAAAATTTAGTAAAAGATAGTCTCCAGGTCTTTTTAAACTATTAAAACTCTCATTTGAAAGCTGTTCTGAAGGGGGGAAAAAAACACTTTTTCAAACACTTCACATCTTCTTGCAACAGAGATACATTCAAAGTACAACCAATGCTTTTACGGTCTCATTACATCAAGGGAACATGCTCCAAAATAACGAAAAATGACTAATTATCCACAGAATTAGATGCAGATTAGATATGGTACAACATGGCATGGACATGGCAACATTTAGCATGCAGAGCTTCAGCTTTACGGTTGCCGGATAAAAATGTTTCATTTACATTTTGAGATGCAGGACTAGTTCTGTCTGGCTTAGAGGGGGAAAATAATAACATCCAAATCAGTTAATATGCAAAGAACTACCCGATAATGCTGGTCAGCTTCTGACCTTTAGACACAGAAAACTCAGGAAAACTAACCTCCCACTTTGGAAGAAAGTAAAAAGTGGGCGGGGAAACCATCTCTGCATTTTGCAGAAATATAATATTTAATTAATTGAAATAAAGGCAGTTTTAGAGAAATAAAACCAAGTTACCACAGATAGAGATATAAAAATGTGTAAAAAAAAAAGTCACTGGAGAAAAGAATGCCTGTAAAATCAATGTTTATCTTTAAAAAAGAAAATCTGGTTACTTTCTGTCTTTACTTGATTCAACCTGACATTTTAGCTTTTTTAGGCATCGCCTACTAGGCTGGACAGGGAGCAGAAATTAATCTGCCGCCAGGCACAGTAATTAGAGCCGTACGGGAGTAAAGAGGAACCGCCAAAGCTCAGCTAAACACCATCAGTGCAAAATATACCTAATATGCTGAAAAATAAAAAATCCAAGTGGGTTTAGAAGGAAAACGACGGAAAATTATATGGAAAAGTATGGAGCTAAATTAAGACGTTTTTTTGTTTAAAAACGCTTTTGTGTTTTTGAACAAAAAAAATAAATATTAAAACTGAAAAATATCAAGCTCAAAATGGACAAAAAATGTTTAAAACTAATTTTCAGATTCATTAGTTTTTCTCTCCGTTTCGAACTGTGCTGTGGGGGGCGGGGCTTCGATGACACGACGTGGAATGATGATTGACACCTTGGACAAAAATTTCCCAAATGCTGCATTCAGGAACTGTGGGAACTAAAAGAAAGTCTTCCTCTTTGAACGTCAATCATATCTTGTTTACGTACGTTTTAAAAGATGTTTTCACCGATCTGTTAAAATTATAAGGCTAAGTTTAAGCAGCATTTCCTGTCAGTATTTGACATTTCCAGTTCTTTCATGGTAGAGAGTAAGAACCGCCATACTGGCTGCATGTGACGCAGGTTGTGTTTTAAGTTCCCACGGTTCCTGAGAGTTAGGAATATTTTATCCAGATACCTAAACGGTCTTTTTTCCAACCATGTACGTTATTTAAGCCCCACCCCCATGCTCAGAGGCCAGCAATTTTAACCTAAACAAAAATATATATCAGAAACTGAGAAAAAATAGAATCTGCAAAGTAGCTTTAAACATGTATTTTCCAAAAATAAATAAAAAGAATTCATTTTTTAAATTTTATTTTCAGTTAAAAAAATTTTTTCTAACTTAACTTTATGGCCCAAACTTAGCTCTGTAGAAAAGCGCCAAAGCTGTTTAATGTGGCCGCAGTCTTAGGAGGTCCCTGCTCCTCCGGCAGCCCAGTCCTGCATGTTTTAGGCGTCTCCTTGCTGCCACACACCTCGCTAAAAGAATACATGATTGAAAGGTTTTCTGCAGGACTCGATGGCTCCAGAGGAGAAGCCATCTTTAGAATCCCGTAGGCCGGAACAGAGTCGCACCTAAAACAAACACTGGGTCCAAAAGGACCAAGGAATCACTGCTCCAGAGCAGCGGGCCTGATTCTCTTCCAAAAGCTTAGGAAGCTTTGTCAGAAAAAATAGCATCATGGAATACCAGAAGGTTTTATTAAAAAAACTGGTGATTTCAGTCTATCACACTCCTTTAAAAGAACACTTTTCCAAAACACACAGAAACCTCCAACTTCTCTAAAGGCAATCTGAGTTTCAGGTAGAAGACCTAGAATCTTAGCAGATCTAGTAATAGATCCCTTTCTGTGTCTGCCTCAGCCTTTTGGGATGTTTGAGATATCTAGATCTATTTACGAACTAATGACAGCAGATTAGTTTGGCACCAGTAGCTCTGTTAAAAAAAAATTTAATTAGCAAAAGCACCTCATGATGCCTTCTGTTAAGTAGTGTGGCGATGGGGGCCTTGTTTTTTCCTTTTAAATTAGTTCCTAAACAGGAAAATATACTTTACGCTTTTTAAAGATTTTAGAAATCAAGAAACTTGAGATGAATGCTGCTCTGGATTTAGGCACTTTTGTATTTCCAACAATCCGAATAGTGGCTCTGGAATTTTCTGAGATCTCTTGGGATCAGTTTGGATACAGGAAACTTTTAATTAATGGTCACAACAGTTTCTCGATGGGACTCCGATAATGCTTGTCCTACTTCCCAAACGGCGTAACGTTCAGGAAAATGTACCAAGCCGACATCAGCAGCTTCGAATTTAACTTTACATCCATCGCTTCTGATTACAACTAATTGCTTTTCAACCAAGCTGCAATTTAGATAAACATTGCATAGGCAGTGCCCCCTAGTGGATAAAACAATAAACTTCAAGCAATTTCTCTAAAACCTTTTACTACGCATCATTTCAGTGCTAATTTAGCAGTAGGTCATTCATGTTATGGTAGAACAGCTTAAAAACCAAACAGCTGCGGTCAACTGGTTGGATTTTAAATATATGTTCAACCGAAAAGGTGAAGACAAAGCTGATTATTTCTGCCTGCTTCCTTAAACACATGGCTCCAACATTAGACCCAGAACGACTGCTGTTCAGCATTAAACAGAATGTTCTGTTGTTTCTATAATGCTGTTTAGGGATAGCTCTTACATTAATAAAAAGAACACCTTTACTGCAAATCAGCACCACTTAGCAATAAATTGCAACTGGAAGCACATCAGTAAACTCAAAGGTTGTTTCTTTCCAACATACCAGCCCAGCTTCTTTTCAGCTGTTGTTCCAAGACTTTGTATGAAAATATAGTTCTTTTACCACCGGGGCATATTTTTATTTGGACTGTACATATTCACAAAGTGAAAAAGAGGAAACTGGAAAAAGCTGTCGGTGAGAAGCAGCAGTTCCGTCCAGACGGTTAACGGCAATCCTTGGTGAGTAATCCCCGACCAGAGACGGATCGCTACGAGGAGTCTCTGGATATCCAGCCGCTCTCCGTGAGGAAGGTTAGGATTCGCTTCTTGAGGACTTTGTCCAGGTAGCTGGGCAGTCGGCTCTTGCCCGGGATGCCTTGCCTTTTCTGCAGGTGGTCTTTGATGATCATGGTTTTGACAGTCAGGTAGCGAGTCGGGCTCAGGTTGAGCGAGTTACAGAGAACCTTCTCCCGATCTGACAGGAGCTCGAACCCCGTCAGGTTCTCGATGGCGGAAAACTCACCATCTTTACCTTCGTCTTTAATCCCACCCCCGGCTCCGAGCCCTCCCATGACGCCTCCTCCTCCGCCGCCCCCGCCGCCCAGTCCCATCCCAGAACCGAGCCCGGTGCCTCCCGAGCTGCCTCGCTTGGACGCCACCACGTTCTTGTTTTCCTTGCGTTTCTCCCTTTTGTGACGAGCTGCTTCGTATTCAGCAGACTCCTCCAGACGTGTGATGCCGTTGCGCCGGTACCGCTGCAGCTCGCGCACTTTGGCCCTCAGAACTCGTTCTTTGTGCATGTTCTCAAAGAACTCTTCGAACTCCCGATGAGCCATGAACTGGCAGAGCGCCCTTAGCCTCACCCGCTGCTCCTTCTCCTCCTTTGTGATCTTTCTCTTGGGTGCACTCGGAATGGGGCCCGACCCCACTGCCGTCGCCGAGGTCGATCCGACGGTGGTACCACATGCTCCTGCTCCCCCCACAGGCACAGAACCCCCTACGACCTGCAAACCCGAAGGCCTCTCCTTCTCCTTGTCTTTTTTGTCTCTGCCCAGGAACCCCGGAACCAGATTGTAGTCCCGCGCGATGTTCTTGCGCCGCTGCCGTTCCCTTAGCTTTCGCACGTACATGTCTACGTGAGCTCGCTTCAGCTCGATCTCCACATCTTCATCGTCGTAGTTGACCGACAGCCCGCTGATGAGCTTCTCGGCGTCCTGGTCGTACTCGATTTCATAGTCGTCACGCAGAGGCATGTAGCCGAGCTGCTGCTGCTCAGCCAGGCTTATGTCCAAAGGGGGCAGCGGGGTGGTGAGACTGGGTGACAGGGGGCCCCCACTTGGACAGGTGTGGTCAGTTACTCTGTTAGGAATACTGTCTGGGATGCAGGCTTTACCCAGGTTGCCGTGGATGTACATGGTGACGTAATGTTCCATGACTTCCTGCGGGGTTCTGGACGGTCCCACGTGTGCGGCCATGTCCTCCTTTAAGAAAAAGACAAACTATTGTGAGATAAAATGGAATTGTGGAAAAAGCAACTGAAACTGGAAAGAAAAAAATGGGTTAACTTAAATCATTGTTGTCAGACATTTCAGAAATTAAAATTGTTGTCTCACAGAGATGCAGTAGACAAGATTAGGGGTGGAACGGTTCACAAAATCCACGGTTCAGTTTTCACGGTTTTCGGTTCGGTATATGTTGATTGTTAGCATGACATGTTGGTCATGTTGCTGTTAGCATAAACAAAACGTGTTGCACAATGCTTGCACACTGTTGCACTTTTATCCACAACTTTCTTTCCGCCGTCATCGTAAGTCACTCTAAATGCAAAGTTGTCCCATACAGCAGACCTATAAAGTGCTGCTGGAGCGTCTTCCAACTCCTGTTCTTTCCCACTCGCCATACCCACACAATTCTCCACAACAACTGATTTTTTTCTGCTACGCCCGGCTACGCTGCTTTGCTTCTTCTTCTTGTTTACTACTGGTAGTTGGCTTTGGTCGCAGTACCGCCACCTTCTGCTCTGGAGTGTAAACGCTTCGCCTATGAGAAGAAGGAGCAGCGCATGAACTGAACGCAACACACGTGAATCGAACCGAGACAGTCGAACCGAACGGTTCGGACGGTTTTCATAAACCGTTCCATCCCTAGACAAGATGTACAAACATTATGGACAATAGCGAGCATCCTCTTCAGAAGATTGCTGAACAACAACAGAGCGTCTCCCGAAAGAGGCTTCTACTGATTCGGTGCGAGACAGACCACTACAGAAGATCCTTCCTGCCCACAGCCATCAACACCTACGACAACTCACTAAATAACAGCCAATGAGTTATAGCAACTTCTAATTTCCCTTTGGGATAAATAAATTTTTTTGGAATCGAATCAAATCGAATTTTTCAAGCTTTTGTTTCTTGGTACATCGATTTTTACGGCTCACGGTTCAATAAAACCTAAAGATTGTATCAATGTCAGGCTTTTTAAAAAACATTTCCATTTGGCCTTAATGTGGCATAACAGCTCAATTCATCTCAATCAACACTAACAGGTTGTGCTGCCTGGCGGGACAAAGCAGATTCAGGCAGGGTTGGAAGTTTCTTCCGGAGGGTGTTTTTTTTTTTCCAGGATTTTTCCATGTTCTTTTCCGGCCAGAAGAAACCTGGAAGGTCCAATTTACTAGAAAGTTCTGTTTCTTTTGGTGAAAATTTAGCCTTAAGAAGACCCAAATCCAGTAATAACCTTGAGCTGGGGTTCAATATCTGTAAACCAGGGTGGTTTAGGAGCATAAATAGCAGAAGAAATTTTTCTCCAACTTCAGTATGATTCACACAAAGTTGAGGAATCGTCTTGTTGTGGCAAAGGCTTTAAAAATGTATTCTGGTTCAGAATGCTACTTAGCGATAATGAGCTGGACTACGGAAATGTACTCCATTTTTCCATCACGCTTTATCCCTGCAGGGGTCACGAGGGTTGCTGGTGCCCATCTCCAGCTGTCTACGGGGGAGAGGCGGGGTACACCCTGGATAGGTCACCAGTCCATCGCAGGGCAACACAGAGACAAACAACCACTCATCACACATAAAGAGAATTTGGAGAAGCCAATTAACCTAACAGTCATGTTTTTGGACTGTGGGAGGAAGTCGGAGTACCCGGAGAGAACCCACACATGCTCAGGAAGAACATGCAAACTCCATGCAGAAAGACTCCAGGCCGGGAATCGAAGCCAGAACCTCCCTGCAGCTTCACTGCACATCCAACTGAACTGTAATTTGTAGTGTTGCGCCGATACCATTTTTTGGCCTGGATACCCGATACCTGGCTGTGCAGTATCGGCCGATACCGATACCATAATAATGTAAAATAATTGCCATCATGGCTTTGTCAAGCTGCTGCCTACCTTTGTGAAGCAGGAAAAAATCTAATACAAAGTGAATCCAGTAGAACTTTTTATTGCCTACCAGGAGTGGGTGACAATAGTTGAATAAACTTATGGCTCTCAAAATGGTATCGGTGCCCTATTTGTTGGTACTCGCCGATACCGATACCACCATTTTAGGGCAGTATCGGGGCCCCGTCCGATACTGGTATCTGTGCAACACTAGTATTTTGCTGCTATATTGCTGCTTAATCTTATGTGCAAATTCAGTGTTTCAACACGGTTGTTACACGATTGTTACTGTTAGTTTTGTGACCATTATTCATTCATCTAGATTTGTATTACATACACTTATTTAATTATAACAATTCTTAATTTGTCTCCCTGTCTGTATTCTGATATAGATTTCTCCTTAAGTAGCCTGGTGGATATAGTGAGTTGATTTCTCAACGGAACTTTCCCAGTGCTACAAAATACGAGTTATTTCCAGGACTTTCTTCCAGTTTCTTCTGAAAGAAATGGGGGGAAAAAAAGTTTATTCCACTTATCTGGAAGAAAGTGAATTCTTCTGGAAGAAACTCAACCTTAGATTCAGGAACTGTTTCTTCAAAAGCAGTGATGTTTGAAGTGCATCACACAGCTGATTTGAATCCTAAACCTCAGCTATAATTTTATTACAATCTAGGGTTACATTGATACCAATTAGGGATGCAAGTTTATGGAATTTAAAGTTGACCAACTTTAATCGATAGACTAACAATTAATAGATAAGCAGCCACTCAAAAAAAAAGTTTTCTCTCTTGTTTTAAGAGGATCTTTCCCCAACATGAGGCTTAATATTTTTTGACAACACAGTGAAATAAATGAAAAAAATGTGGAAATCTTTGTACATTAACAATTCATTGTGCCAGATGTATTAATCAATAACTAATTGCAATTTAAAAAGACACTATAAATAAAAGAAAACTTACGTATAAAACTAAATGTATTCGTATACATATATATATATATATTCGTTCACGTTTTGCAATTTAAAAATCAATTTACAATGCTCAGTAATTTTATTTTCTAAATTTCAAACTGTTTATTTACTAAAATGATCTTTTAGATTCACAAAAAAAGTTGATAGATTAATCACTTACTAAAATAATCAATAGCTGCAGCCATACTGAACAGACAAACCATCCTATAAAACAAAGTGGTAGCTTCATTATGCTGTGGGAATGTTATCGTTTTAGGTTAGGGACAGGAAACAAACACGGTGATCCTGAAGGACAAGTCGTCAAACAATTCACCTTCCAGGATGATAACAAAGGTCGCAAGTAGGGATGCACGATATTGGGATTTTGACCGATATCCGATATTTTAAAACTCATGTAGCCGATAACCGATATCGATACCGATGTTAAAGCTGGACAAAAATAAGTAGTCATTGAAAATAGCAGTTTTGTTATCCATTTCTGACACTTTGAAAAATAATATACTCAAATATATTTTCATATGCTAATGTCAAATTGATTTTTAAAAACGCGGTATCGATTTATTTTACTTTCAAAATCTCGTGAAATTTCAACGTTCTGTTACAAACTCTCGTGATATTTTGCAAATTCTTGTGAGATTTTGTTAATAGAATAGATCGATACTGCATCAATATATTAACATATAAAAATATGGCAAAATTTCGTAGCATAACAATAACATATAGCAATATTTCATTAGTAAAAGAGATTGATATGGTGGTTTTAAATGGCATTATATCAGCATATGAAGATATTGTGATATCTTAATGTATCAATATTTTTTACCTCGTCTTTACAAGTTTTTAAGTCTGTAAAAAATAAGTTTTTGAGGAAGTAGTAGTAGTTTTTTTTTTTTTTTACTTTAGAAACTCAGAAGCTGATCAAATATCGGGTTAAATATCGGTGGGGTGGCCGATGTCCGATATTCAGTTTTAAGGCCGATACCGATAGGGGGCCGATTATGCATCCCTAGTCGAAAGTTTCTAGATGTAAAGTAGGGGGAGTGGCGGCCAAGTGGTTCCATGAATCCTGAGGTTCTGAGATCTATCTCTATTCTCCCACTCTGCAGAATCTGTTAGTTCAATCTCTAACGTTCTGCTCTCTCTGCTTTTTCTCATAGTAGCTTCATCTGGTCTGTTCCTGATTGGCTTTGACTCCATCCTGGAGAGAAATATCAGCTGTGCTGCTGCCACCTTTATTTCTAGATGTTGGAAATCGGCCTGTTTTTCAGTCTAGTCCTGTTTCTCTGACTGTGACTGGCTGGATGTGCTCTCTTCATCCTCTGACATGGCTGCCTGGCTGTTTGTTTCTTGGACGAGGACGCCTTTTAGAGCTGCTTTTTCTACGTCTGCTTCTGTCCCCTTGAACCCCAGTCGGCCTCAGCAGATGGCCGCTCACACTGAGCCTGGTTCTGCTGGAGGTTTCTCCCAGTTAAAAGGGAGTTTTTCCTCTCCACTGTCGCTACAAGCATGCTTAGTGTGAGTGATTGCCTTTGAGTCAATGCAATCAACTGGTTTTCCTTAGATAGAAAACTCTGAATCAATTTGACTGGATGATCTGGTGAACTGTAAAGCGCCTGGAGATGACATGTGTTGTGAGTTGGCGCCATAAACTGAATTGAACTGAAAAGTAATGTTGTCATACGTCGATGTTACGACTGTTTATATCACACAGGAATTAAAGTTGGCAAGCTAGTGAAGAACACAGATTGTGTCGGACCGAAATGTTAATAAACATGTTGCAACTGGGTAAGTTGTATTTGTTAGGGCTGGGCAATTCTTTGCAATGGCAATATAATCGGCTGTAACTTAGACACACATTTTTTTTACTGCATAATCTTCTTTAAAAGTCATTTTGAAAGCTAAAATAAAACTGAGAATGAAATATTTTCATTCAGCCTTCCTGTTCCTTTAACCCTTATCAACAACATTGTTTTATGACCTTTAAAAATTAGTCCACGTTAAGTTTTTAACCACTAAAGCTGCTGCCTGTTGGTCATATGAAGCACTTTAAAGGCAGACTTCTGTCAGTAAAATGTTAACAGAATCATGTACCCAGTTTCCAAATCCGTACTGTTCGATGGCATCGAGCAGCGACTGCTCTTCCCTGCTGGTCCATCCTCCCTCTGCCTCTGGACCCCACAGTGAGAACAGCCCGCCGTCGACCTGCTGGTAACCGTGCCATCTGCGGTGGTTCCCGATTTCAGCGCCCGCTGAGAAGCACTCCGGACACAGCTCGATCTCCGGGCAGTCGGTGCAGCGAAGCCGCAGGTTGGTGACATCTGCGAGGCAGTTAACGCAGTACTTCTTCCCCAGGTCCGCCATCTTGCCTGGTCGCTGCTTCTTGTTGTAGGAGGCTCCAGTTAGCGCATGCGCGGCGCGAGCCTCACAGCTCGTGCCCCTCTGTTAATATTCATGAGCATGCGCCAGGCCGCCTCTGATTGGCTGCTGAGCTCAGTTTCCAGGACAACGGAAACTAAACGAATGCTGTTAGTATCCACAGAACTAACCTGTAGTTCCAGGCAGTTTAGCAGATTTTTTTTTTTTTTTATTGAGAAAGAAAACGAATTTTCTGAACTTAATGTTAGTAGAATTAAAAAAGAAAACGTCTCAGTAGAAATGGTATTTCCAGATCATAAAAAAGAACTTTCTAACAACAGGAAACTTATTAAAGAAGAAGGGGCCACCTGTGGGCTAGGGCAGAGCAGTGGCATTAAAAGCATCTCTGAACCACAGCAGAGTGTTTTAGAGACTAATGAGGAGGAATTACTGAGATTAAACCCTGAGACCCCAAAGAGAGAGAGTCCTGCACAGGAGGAGGAAGAATCATCTGCTGCAGCTTCAGTCCAGGATGAGGACCTCCAGCAGCTCCTGCAGGAGCTTACTGCAGAGAGAGAGGAGGCACACCAACTAAACAAGCAGCTGCAGCTGAGGCTGGTAGAGTACTTCCACAACGAACCCATTGATGGAGGCCGGCTTCAGAGAGGCAGGCCAGAGGAGGAGCAGCTACAGGAGTATGAGAAGAACATCCAGATCCTGTGTGAGCTGAAGCTGCAGCTCAGCACTGCTTCACAGGCAGCCCAGCAGGAGGCGGAGGAGCTGAGGTTACAGTCCCAAGAGAAGGTGGACAAGGTTGGTGTAAATGGGGGGCCAGAGGTGGCCATGGCCACCCTTAGCCAATCATTGGCCACCATTGTGGCCACCCCTACCATTTTATTTGCCCTCTAATACAGATGGTGGCAGCAGTGATACTCCAGGGTTTCTGAGGTTCATTAAAAATCATTAAAAGTTGTTAAGTTATTGTTTTTGAAATTAAGGCCTTAATTGGCATTAAAATTAATTAAATTTGATTATCTTGGCATTTAAAATGCTTTATTAAAGCTACAGTGTGTAACTTTTAGCGACATCTAGCGGTCAGACTGCAGACTGCAGCAACATGAACATCTCCCCTCCACCGCTTCTCCCCCCCAACAGTACGGCGAGCGTTACGGGACAAAATGTCTTCCACGACGTCCGCATCACCTACCTTCTCAAGTGATGAGGTTTGTTTACATAGATAATTTTACAGATAGTATTTCATTAGTCTGTGTAGGGTATAGATTTCATGTAGACTTTAGATAATAAATATACCCGTTATTTCTTCTACATCGTTCTGACGTTTTGGCGATCTCGCAATCGCTAGTTTGTTGGCTCTGCGCTGCCGTAGCGCAAAGATGTCTGCCTCCATGGCTGCGAGACCCGCTCCTATGTAATTATAAATAACGAATTCTAAGGCAACGCAAATATTAAGGTTAAGAGGCTGAGCTCATAGATTATGATAAATAACATAGTTATGTATAATATATTACATTTCTGACTGTATATCCCTGTAATTATTACACACTGTAGCTTTAAAAAAAAAAAGTTTATAAAAACAGTTTCGTCAGATATATTATATCAGATGTAACTGGTTCTGCGTGTTTGCGCGGAACTGCTTACGGTTGATCGTAAAGCCGCAAAGAAGCTTGAGGCGGAGAAGAAGCTTGAGAATGGGAAAATGCTAATTTCAACAAAAGCGACTGGAAAACGAGGAATTCGGGAAATGGCTGCAGCCTCTCGACGGCAAAGATGATGAAGGATTTTGCCGTGTGTAAATGTACATATGTATATTAGGGATGGGACGATTTATGAAAACCGTCCGAACCGTTCGGTGCTGTCATGCTCCAGGCCTGGGTTCAGGGATGGGTTGTCTCTCTCTCTCTCTCTTCTCTGCAGGGTGGACTGGCAGGTGCTCCTCATCACTGCTGATTTCAGCCCTTCTTAAGGAGCAGAGACCAGGAGGAGGGCGTCAGTTCTTTCTCGCTTCCAGCGTGGTACATGACCCAACAAAACTTTCCGAGTTTCATCCGAACCAGACCTGATATTTTGTCTCTGTCTTTTCCTCCTTAGAACCTGAAATCCAAGCCAGAGAAATCACAAGCCAGGGAGCTGGACTCCTCTGATCGCCTGCCTGTCCACCCTCAAAAACCATCTGCACAAGAGAGACTGAGGGAACCGCTGGATTGCACCGGACCACAGACTTCACCCCCCTGGCTCCGGGCAAGCCTCCCACTCTGTGAGTTTTGAGCTCTCCACATTCTTACTGCCACAGGCTGTTTCTGACCACCTCCTTCGCCCTCCAAGCAGGCCAGAAGATACCAAACCAGTCATCACCTGTCTACCAGCACTTTACAATAAACCAGTTAAAACTAACTGTCTGTCTCCGTGGTTGCTCTGATCCTGAGTCGTTCTTTTCTATCATGACAGAAAGAACTGACCAGCCTGACTCAGGGGCGCAACTTCGGAGCGCAGTTTCCCACCAGGGGTTATTGCTAGGACAGCATGAGGCTCTATTACAATCTATGAGCCAACAGCAGGCACAACTTTGTCAAGCCATGATTTTACTGACTCACAAGATTCAGGACCTAAGAGGACAATTAAGCATGAATCAACCTACCTCTCCTTCTCCCCCAGCTGTCCAACCTCCCGCTGATATCGCGCCGCCTTCGACCTCTGGTGTCGGGGTGTCCGCGCCTTCTCCAGAACCTTTCTTTGGTGACTGAGTAAGTCCAGGGGTTTCTTATTGCAGTGCTCCTTAGTCTTCTGTCGTTCCCCCCAGTCTTTTCCAGATGACGCTGGGAGGATTTCCTATGTTGTCTGTCTCCTCAGAGATAGAGCCTTGAGTTGGGCGGAGTCATTTATTGATGAAACGAGCATCCTCAGTCTTAGTTATGCTGACTTCCTCGCTCGGTTCAAAAGAACGTTCTCCTCCTCGTTAAGCGAGGAGGAGGCTGCTAAGAGACTGTGGTCTCTGAAACAGGGAGGCCGCTCGGTAGCCGACTTTGCGGTCGAGTTCCGGACCCTGGCTTCTCAGACAGGTTGGAACGCCCTAGCTCTTAAAGCGGCGTTTCTTAATGGACTCACCGAAAAATTAAAAGATGAATTAGCCACCCGAGACAAACCATCAGACCTAGAGGAACTGATCGGTCTAGCCATTCGGGTGGACGATCGGCTCCGTGAAAGAGCCCGTGAGAGACGGGGACAGGACCCTCTTCCAGCTCGACGCCTCGCCCCTCCCTCCTCGGTCACGCCTCCTAGTTACCGTTCGGCTCTCCCAGAGAGCCAACCGTTGGACGAACCCGTGCAACTAGGCAGGGCTCACCTGTCCCCGGAAGAAAGAGACAGGCGTATGAGGGCTAAACAGTGCCTCTACTGTGGCACCTCTGGGCATTTTCGTTTTGACTGTCCCGTCCGCCCAAAAGATCCAGCCCGCCAGTAGTCCAGGGGATACTGGCGGGCGCGTGTTCTGAGACCCCCGCTCCCTGGTTTCTTTTACAATCTGTTATTTGTTTCCAAGAGTCACAACATCCGGTCTCAGCCCTCATAGATTCAGGCTCAGAGCAGAATCTTATTGATCCAGCCTTGGTTAACAGACTTCACATACCTGTTCGTTTGTTACCATCTCCAGTCTCAGTAGTTGCTTTGGACGGCAGCCCCCTAGTCACCATTACCCATCAGACACTTCCCCTTAAATTCATTTCTTCTGGTAATCATCATGAAGACCTCTCTTTTTTTGTATTTCCCACCAAACACTCTCCTGTTGTTTTGGGCTATTCGTGGTTGGCAGCCCATAACCCTCTAATTAATTGGAGGGAGTCACGAATTGAAACATGGAGCACCAGTTGTCTGGCTTCGTGTCTGCAGTCAGCCCTTCCCCGTTCTTCAATAGACCCTGTTTCCCCAGAGGTTCCTCCTGATCTGTCCCAAGTTCCATCTGATTATCTTTACCTCCGGCGTGTGTTTAGCAAGGATCTAGCTCTAAGCCTCCCCCCTCATCGTCCCTACGATTGTTCAATCGATCTCCTCCCAGGGGCTCCCCTGCCGTCAGCCCGTCTTTATAAACTGTCTCATTCTGAACAGGGAGCTATGGAGAGATATATAGCAGAGTCACTGAAAGCGGGCATTATTCGTCCATCATCTTCCCCTGTTGGGGCAGGTTTTTTCTTTGTCCAAAAGAAAGATAAAACACTACGTCCCTGCATAGATTACAGAGGCCTCAATCAGATAACTATCAAAAACAAATATTCCTTACCCCTTCTGGCTTCAGCCTTTGATACAGTACGTGGAGCCACAATCTTCACCAAACTGGACCTCCGCAACGCTTATCATCTGGTCCGTATCAGGGAGGGAGATGAGTGGAAGACGGCTTTCAAGACACCGATAGGCCACTTCGAGTATCTGGTCATGCCTTTCGGCCTAACTAATGCCCCAGCTGTCTTCCAAGCCCTCATAAATTATGTACTCAGAGACTTCATTAATCATTTTGTGTTTGTCTACATAGACGACATCCTCATTTTCTCTAGAGACCCCAAACAACATCGGCAGCACGTCCGCCAGGTCCTCCAGCGGCTCCTAGAGAACCGTTTATTTGTCAAGGCAGAAAAATGTGAGTTCCACCGTGAGTCCATAAGTTTCCTCGGCTTCATCTTTGAGGGTGGACAGGTGAAGACGGATCCAGCCAAAGTCAAAGCTGTGGTCGACTGGCCCACACCCAGGACCCGAAAGGACCTCCAACGCTTCCTTGGGTTTGCCAATTTCTACAGAGTGTTTATCAAGGACTATAGTGTCATTGCCTCGCCCCTCTCAGCCCTCACTTCCACCAAGACAATCTTTACTTGGTCTCCTGGAGCCGATCAGGCTTTTCGTTTCCTCAAGGAGAGGTTCACAAAAGCCCCCATCCTGGTTTACCCTGATCCTTTGGCCCAGTTCACCATGGAGGTCGATGCCTCGGATACCGGGGTCGGGGCCATCCTGTCCCAGATGTCTGTCTCTGATGGCAAGCTCCATCCCTGTGCTTTCTTTTCTAGGCGTTTCACTCCAGCCGAGAAAAACTACGATGTGGGAGATCGTAAGCTGCTGGCCATTAAACTGGCTCTGGAGGAGTGGCGCCACTGGTTGGAGGGGACAGAGTTGCCAATTATTATCTGGACAGATCATAAGAACCTTTCCTACATCCAGTCTGCTAAACGCCTGAACTCTCGTCAGAGCCGTTGGGCACTTTTTCTTTCACGTTTCCATTTTACCATCACCTACCGCCCTGGCTCCAAAAACGTTAAACCAGACGCACTGTCCCGACTGTTTCCTGCCGCCCCTGATTCCACTGATCCAGAGACCATCATCCCCAAATCCTGCGTCATTGGGGCGATCGCCTGGGGATTGGAGAAACAGATTCAACGGGCGCTGGAGAATGAACCTGATCCTGGAGGCGGCCCTCCCCGCCGACTCTATGTCCCTTCTGCTGTCCGTTCCCAGGTAATCCGCTGGGGGCATTCATCTAGGTTCTCTGGTCACCCTGGCTCCAGTCGCACCATTGCCTTCATCAGACGATATTTCTGGTGGCCGTCCCTAAACAGGGATGTTTTTGAGTTTGTTTCTGCCTGTCCTGTCTGTGCCCGCAACAAATGTTCCAGCAGACCACCTTCTGGCCTCCTCCAACCGCTACCCACACCTAGTCGTCCGTGGTCACACATAGCCCTGGATTTCGTCACTGGTCTACCCCCATCCAATCACAAGACGGTCATCCTCACCGTCATCGACAGGTTCTCCAAGGCATGCCATCTGATACCACTGAACATACTTCCATCTGCTCACCAGACTGCCAGACTTTTGTTCGACCATGTGTTTAGACTCCATGGCTTGCCGACGGAAATTGTGTCTGACGGTGGCCCACAGTTTGTTTCCCAAGTTTGGCGTCGTTTCTGTCAGTGCCTGGGGGCTAAGGTCTCACTTACATCTGGATTCCATCCCCAGTCTAATGGTCAGTGCGAAAGGCTGAATCAAGAGTTGGAGAACACCCTCCGTTGTGTCTGCTCCCACAACCCCTCCTCCTGGAGTCAGCTCCTTGCATGGGTGGAGTACTCACATAACTCGCACATTTCAGCAGCCACTGGATTGTCCCCCTCTGAGGCATCCCTAGGTTATCAGCCCACACTCCTTCCCTCTTCCTTCCCTGATCCAACCTTTCCATCCGTCAGGTCATACCTTCAGCAGTGCCGCAAAGTCTGGGATCAGACCAAAGCCGCCCTTTAATGTACCTCCATTCGAAACAAGAAGTTTGCTGACCGCAAACGCATCCCGGCGCCTATCTATTTCCCTGGACAAGAGGTGTGGTTGTCTTCTAGGAATTTTCCCCTAAAGGCTGTGTCAAAGAAACTGGCCCCTAAGTTCCTCGGTCCTTTTAAGATCGCCCGCATCATCAGTCCTACAGCAGTCCGGCTCAGGCTTCCGCCTCACCTTCGTGTACACCCTACTTTTCATGTGTCTCAAATTAGACCTGTCACCTCTAGCCCGTTATGCCCTCCTTCCAGACCCCCTCCACCCGCCCGGATTGTGGATGGTCACCCTGCCTTCACGGTTCGACGCATAGTGGCTTCTAGGCGTCGTGGCCGCGGCTTCCAGTTTCTGGTGGATTGGGCGGGGTACGGCCCTGAGGAGCGGTCCTGGGTTCCTCGTTCGTTCATTTTGGATCCCGGCCTCATCTCAGCCTTCGAGGCCTCCTCCACTGGACGGCCGCCAGGGGGCGTCCGTTAGAGGGGGGGTGCTGTCATGCTCCAGGCCTGGGTTCAGGGATGGGTTGTCTCTCTCTCTCTCTCTTCTCTGCAGGGTGGACTGGCAGGTGCTCCTCATCACTGCTGATTTCAGCCCTTCTTAAGGAGCAGAGACCAGGAGGAGGGCGTCAGTTCTTTCTCGCTTCCAGCGTGGTACATGACCCAACAAAACTTTCCGAGTTTCATCCGAACCAGACCTGATATTTTGTCTCTGTCTTTTCCTCCTTAGAACCTGAAACCCAAGCCAGAGAAATCACAAGCCAGGGAGCTGGACTCCTCTGATCGCCTGCCTGTCCACCCTCAAAAACCATCTGCACAAGAGAGACTGAGGGAACTGCTGGATTGCACCGGACCACAGACTTCACCCCCCTGGCTCCGGGCAAGCCTCCCACTCTGTGAGTTTTGAGCTCTCCACATTCTTACTGCCACAGGCTGTTTCTGACCACCTCCTTCGCCCTCCAAGCAGGCCAGAAGATACCAAACCAGTCATCACCTGTCTACCAGCACTTTACAATAAACCAGTTAAAACTAACTGTCTGTCTCCGTGGTTGCTCTGATCCTGAGTCGTTCTTTTCTATCATGACAGGTTCGACTGTCTCGGTTCGATTCGCGTGTGTTTCGTTCGGTTCATGCGCTGCTCCTTTTTCTCATAGGCGAAGGGTTTACACTCCAGAGCAGAAGGTGGCGGTACTGCGACCAAAGCCAACCGCCAGTAGTAAACAAGAAGAAGAAGAAGCGAAGCAGCGTAGCCGGGTGTAGCAGAAAAAAAATCTGTTGTTGTGGAGAATTGTGTCGGAATAGCAAGTGGGAAAGAACTGGAGTTGGAAGAAGCGCCAGCAGCACTTTATAGGTCTGCTGTATGGGACCACTTTGCATTTAGAGTGACCTACGATGACGGCGGAAAGAAAGTTGTGGATAAAAGTGCAACAGTGTGCAAGCATTGTGGAACACGTTTTGTTTATGCTAACAGCAACACGACCAACATGTCATGCTAACCCCGAAATCCCACATACTCCATCAGCGCTCCGCCCCGCTGAGCTCCAGACCGCCTGCACAAAACAAAGCCTACAGCCTCCACTGTGGCTCCCGTCCGCTCTGCTCTGAGTTCCTTGGAGATCGTAGAGAGCATGCGCCAGATGGTTAAATTCAAAGCAGCAAAACATGCGGAAATGATCCAGGGTTTCCGCGGATCATTTAAAATAATTACAATCCATTATTTTTGGGGGGATTTTTTCATTAATTTCATAAATTTTTATGGGATTTCGGTGTAACAATCAACATATACCGAATCGAACCGAACCGAAAACCGATGACCACGAAACGGTGATTTGAACCGAACCGTGGATTTTCAAACAATTTTCTGTTTTTCTGAAAAGTCACACTTATTCAGCACCATATGTTGTGAAATGTCCTGTTTGGCAATGTTGCAATAAGAATAATTGTCTTGATGCCAAAAAGAGCCCAACAGATTTTACTTTCACAAGTGGAGCAGTATGTTGTTTCATGCATATAAATTGCTTTATTATAATTATGCAGGGAGCTTTACAGTTTATATGGACACTGCAATGTAAATAGAGCAGAAAAACAGAAGAAGAAAAAGGGAGAAAGAAAAAAAAAAGAGAAAAGATGAAAGAAAGAGGAGATAGAAAGGAGACACTGACAAAACATTGGAATAGAAAAGTTTTTTAAAGAAAGCAGCACATACCAGGGTTAGAATGAAATGAAAGTGGTCTCTAGTTTGAATATTTTTTATCTTTTATAAGTGATAAGTGTAATAATGCTACTGAAATGAAATTCTCATCTATTTTTAAAAACTTTGCACTTCTTTCCAGCTCCTCAGCAGAGTTGCCGAGATCCGTTTCTAAGCTGTAGTTGAGAAATCCGAGCGGTTCTCCTCGGTGTCCTGCAGGTGTCAGGGAGGCAATGGAGGACGGCAGCAACTACAAAGGAGTTCCTTGTTGGTCTAACTCTGCAGAATTTTAATGCAAACAAGCAGCTCTGATAGTTGTTTCAGATTTTAAAGCATGTGACAGGTGAATATTAGCCTTTAACCTACACAGATTTGGACTTTTTTATATAATAAATTAGGGAATATGTTTTCTAATGTTAAGCTTTTTTTTTGCATGAGGTAATTATATGCTGAAATAAAGCAGGAGGTAACGAAGGAGCAGGAGTTTGACTGATAAAGATTGACTGATAACGGCAAGGCAAGGCAAGGCAAATTTATTTGTATAGCACATTTCAGTACAAAGCAATGCAAATTGCTTTACTTGATTAAAATATAGGAAAATAAAACAGAATCAAAGCAAGAAGGAAAAAAAAAACATGCAGAAACAAGAAAGAACATTAAAAACAGTTGGACTAAAGAAAATAAAAAAGTTGAACTAATGATGTTTCAGTTGAAGACCTGAGTGGTCTGGAGGGTTGATACACTGATAGCAAGTCTGTGATGTATTTAGGTGCTAAGCCATTCACAGATTTATAGACTAACAGACGTATTTAGAGTCTATTCTCTGAGATAAAGGGTTCATACACTGCAAAAAACATCCTGAATTATGTCAGTTTTTCTTAAAATAAGTGCATTTGTTTTTTAATTGAGGAGGTAAGTGAGATGGGACAAGACAATTTACATTTAAAATAAGAAAAAAACAATTGCATTGACTTATTTCTAGTACATATTATGTAATTATCTTATTTTAAGAGTAAAAATACTCATTTCATTGGCAAATCATCTTATTTACCTACTCAAATTAAGGGTAAATACACAAATGTTGACTTATTCGGGGAGTGTTGGCTTAGTCGTTAGAGCAGTGAAGGTTGCAGGTAGCCGGTTCGACCCCCACAGCCTGCACTCTGGGTCCTGAGCAAGACCCTTAACCCCACACTGCTCCCTGGGCACCGCACAGTGGCAGCTCGCTGCTCCCCAAAGGGGATGTGTCAAATGCAGAGACTTAATTTCTCAATTGTGAGATCAATAAAGTTCCATTTCTTTTATTTCTGGATAGTTTTTGCGCTGTAGGCTGATGCTGATCATTTTGACACCAGTCTGACTTGGTGTGGCCCTTAGGGCCCTCAGTGTAATGGCAAAGAGGCTGGTTGATATACACTGAATTAATTTCAGAGGTTGTTAAAAAAATGCTTGGAGGCAATTTTTAATTCTGTTATACAGCTAAATAAACAATAAAAAAATACACGTTGAATGTGGTAGTTAATGATTTAATAAAAATTGTACTTTAATTTATTGGAATACCGTTTCCTGCAGTTGGACTTCCTTTAAAAGTTGGTTTTGTGGAGGCTCTAAACCTTTTAAATCAGAGCGGAGCCCACCTGGAAATGATTAAGCGCTCAGCAACATGTACCACCAATTTTTTTCAGCTCATTTGTTTCGGCTGATATTGCTTCCTCTTCTTCAACTTATTTAATAAAAATGAGATGTTACCAAAAGTTGTGCATTGTTGAATTTAAATGGCTAATAAATTCTTAGACTAAATCTAACAAAATGAAGCGGCAGTGCGTGCACTGTACGGTATCAAGGCATGGCTGCTGAATGCACTAATGTACTCTATCGGTGAATGCATGCATGTATCCACAGATACCGATATAAGAAAAGAAAAAAATGCGTGCATATCTACCTCTAGTTCACATCGGATTAATTTAGATAATTTGAAAGAGAGGCTGTATAAATCTGAGTGTTTACTTAGGGATGGATGATTTGTCAACATTAACACCAGTTTCGGTCCGATAAGTAAAACTGGGCCGATATTAAGGACAGATGCTTTTTTATTCAGTTTTGGTTTTATTTCAGAAAGGGGAGCGGCTGGTAATGTGCTCTTTTTCTTTTTATATGACAGCGAAATAGCAAAGGATTGTGGGTATTCATCTGAAGCAGAGATACAGGCCGTTTCTCAATATGCGTTCTTGAGCGTTCTCGTGTGCTCGTGATACGTCATCAGCCTCAGCCCGAGTACCGTTCCAATCCTCAAGAACGCCAGATCGAGAACGCCTAAAATCCCCGGAAGTTGTTCTCGCCCCGCTCTCTTTATCGAGCATGCATCAGAGCAGACTTGTGCGTTCTTCAGACTGACCGCTTCCCCAGAATGCACCGCGGCCGCAGCTTGATTCCAGACAGCGCTCACAGTGTTAAGTTAAACATTCCCTTTTCTGCTGCTGTTGTTCTTCAAAAGTACGTTTTGAAATCGTTTGAGGCAATAACATTATACATTTAAGCCTCTCTGTGTGGCCTGTTTACAGAGTTAGTGCGAAATAAAAAAAAAAAGTCAGGCATTGAGCGGACCAGAGTGACCAGCAGACCTCCGAGGGTAACCGCAGCCAGGGCTAAATTTACCCCGTCTGTAGTGCACTTCTCTCGGTCTAGTTTTGTGTGAACTACCGCTCGTTCTGATGGCGGTTTTTTGCGGTTCGGTAAATTTTTTTGTTTTATAAGCTTTAGAAATTAAAAATATTGTTTTCAACATGTTTTGTGTAGGGAATAAATAGTTTTGACTGTTAAAGAAATGCTAAAGAACGTTGCATGTGATGACGTCACAAGTACGCTTCTGCTCCAATACACATACGTGCTTGCGTGCTCGCGTTCTCGTCAAGTCCGCTCTTCCTGCGTTCTCGCCAAGAACGCGAGTACGTACTCGCGTTCTCGTGAATTGAGAAACGCCCGCAATGTCAGCGTGTGGTCGGTGTGTCAATGGTGTCAAAAGGTTAATCATGTATATGTGATGCAGTATTGCAAAATATCGGCTACCAGTCATGACAGTAAGATTTTCATATCAGTGCACCCACAGTTCTTAATAAATGTTGCTTTAGTTATACTTATGGTAGTGGCAGCCTATTGGTTAGTTCGAGCCCCACTCCCACAGACTGCCACTCTGTATCATGATGTTACAAAGTACTGACCCAAAAATGCAGATAACCGAACAGAGAGACCATGGAAAAGGTTTAACGGGTTTTATTGAAGTGGTAAAACAGGGGAAGAAGTGTTGCTCTGAACACTGCTCAACTGGAACTGTAAAGTGAGGGGAAGACACAGCGGTTAGTTCAGGCTCAGTGGGGAATTTGACTCGTGTAACTTGGAGAAGAGGTTTTGGAATAATCCCTTTCTCAGTGTGAAACTCAAACCTCCTGTTTGAACCCTAGCTCAGTTTGAAGCTCACTTGATCCTTCCAGGGTGTGAAGGTCCGAGAAATCCAGTTAGCAGGACGACTTCCTGCCGAGAGGCAAAGACAAAACAAAGTTAAACTCAGGTTGACAAAAACTCAGCTTGACTAGACTACCCTAAACTGGCAAACACTTTGGCGTCGAAATAGTGGCAGTCAGCAGCTTAAGAACACTATGTTTAATGAGGAAACCATCAGCAAGTGTGTGAGGAGGCGGACCAGAACCAGGCGCCTCCTGGTGGATGAAGGGAGACAAACACAAAGACAGTTTTGCTACCCAAATTGATACTCTTTAATTAAAAATTATTTTATTCAAATTAAATATTTCTTATGTGTTTTCAGGTTGAAGAAGAATGGGAGGCGTTCATGGCTCTAAAGCAGGATGTTGCTGTGAAAACGCTGAGCCGTCGCCTGGGGAAAGATCTGTCCCTTTCCAAGGTGCGGTCAGTCCTGCAAAGGGAGCGGCTCCGGGAGAATGAACTAACAAAGCTCCGTAGGAAGCACTTCAAGCTGAGATCCAGGATCTGCAGGCTGGAGGCTGAGCTCCACGAGGGGCGGGAGCGTGGGGAGGATTCCCTGCAGATCCAGTTTGAGCAGCTGCAGGCCAAGATGCTGGAGCAGAGGAAACAGGCTGAAAAGGAATGGGAAGAATCCCTGAAGCTGCAGAAGAAGATCGCCAGCTGCTTGGAGGTGAGCTGCATGCATTGGTTCAACATTTAAAACATTTAACCAGCGTAAGTCTGCTGTTTTTAGGTCCTGTCGAACATAAAAGAGAAGCTGTACTGGAGCCAGATGGAGGTCCAAGCCAAGCGAGAACAGCAGGCAGAGGTAGAGGCCATGGTGGCCGAGAAGAGGGTCCTCCTGATCCAAACCAAGCAGGCACGAAACCACCTACAGAGAGACAACCAGAGGCTGAAGGAGAGGCGTGGTCTCCTAGGAAACAGGGAGCTGCTATGGGATTTCGAGCAAACCTTGGACACCTCGGAGCGTTTGGAGAAGCAGCTGGAGAGTTTAAAGTCAGAACAAGCTGAGATTACCTTCAAATGCGGCAAAGCTCACACACAAGCCAGAAGGACCTTTAAAAAATAACATAAACCAGTTTTTATTCATAAAGATTATAATTATTTTAGGTGAAATACATGAACTTAGCCCAGGGGCAGATTTAGGAAATTTGGGGTCCCAGGAGAAGACAAAACATAAAACAGACCCATTCTACAGATAGAGAAATGTTAATAGAATAGACATCCATTATTTGTTCTAGGTTGTGTCCCTCTCTTCTTGTTTCTTTTCTTCTTGTTTTCCTCTCTGTTTTGTACTCAGCTGACTTTTCATTCTGTCTCAAAAGGAATGAAAGATTTTTTCCAAGCACTAAGCTCACTTAGCTGATTGCTCCTTCCTGTGTTTCCAAAAAGGCCAAAGTAAATAACCCAGTCCTTCTTTTCACTGTAGACAAGCCATGATCTGCTTATCTGTTCTCCATTTTTGATTTGGATGAAATAATAGCTGCATGAATCATGACAGCAGACAAGATAGAGCAGAGCAGGAGGCGGGGTTACCAATCTACTCGCTCTGGAGAGCAGAGTTCGCTGCTTTTAGATGTTGTCTCCAAAGTCTCCAGTAGCAGAAAAAAGATGCTAGATTTGGTACTAGGCGCTTTTTTGAAATCAAAGTGAACATGTGCAGCAAATGGACTGATCCAATATGGTGAAAACTGAAGGGGGGTAGGCTGAGACACACTTAACATTATAAGCTTTCTGATGGCATTTTAAGGAAAGTGCACAGATAAAGAATAGTTGTATTAACCATACATGTAAACACCCCCCCTGACTTTGCCTTCCTAATGCAGGGAGATTTTAATGAGCCAAACCAGACTCCCTTCCCCCTCAGTTTTGTGAACATTGGAGGCTAATTTAGCCATTGATAGAGGAACCTGACAGAAGAGCGGGAAAATGTAGAAACCCATAGAGGCCTACCCTCCTGAGGCATTCAGTCACATAAAGACACATTATGCAAAATTACCAGAAAAATCAATATTGCACCAGGCTTGTTTAAACTATGTTTTTAATGGGTTTTTCTATTTTGAAATATTAAACTTTTTGCATTGAATAGTCCCCGATCCGGCACTATACTGTAGGTATCGGTATTGGTGAGTACCAAAAAAAAGGACGCCGATACCATTTTGAGAGCTAAAGTTTATTCAACTATTGTCACCCATTCCAGGTAGGCAATAAAAAGTTCTACTGGATTCACGTTGTATTCGTCTTTTTCCTGCTTTACAAAGGTAGGCAGCAGCTTGACAAAGCCATGATGGCAATTATTTTACATCCAAATAGTATGCAGTTCTTCATATACACACACACATCAATTTCAAACAGATGATATCGCTATCAGCTGATACTGCACAGCCAGGTTATCGGGGCCAAAAAATGGCATCGGCGCAGCTCTAATTTTAACAGCTTTGTTTTAAGTCATAGGCCTTTCCAAAGGCCTTTCCAACATTTCATTTCCTTTTTAGGGTCCATAAAGCATTTTTAAATTAGAAATTATAGATGAAACCCAAAGAAATTTGTACGATTATGGTCTTTTAACAACATTTTAAAATAAAAGCACCTCTCCTGCATCTATTTGTCCCTCAGAGCCATGTGAAACCAGTCGGTTTGAAACTTTGCTTCACTGTCCTGATTTACTTAGTACAACAATGAATCCTAGTCTTTTATTATTTATTTTAAGATATTTATTATATATTTAAATATTTGCATAATTATTTCCCCCTGTGGAACTTTTCAACCTTTTTCCACATTTCAGGCATCAAACATAAAGATATAAAATTGTACTTCTTTGTGAAGAATCAACAACTTGGAAACAATCATGATGTAGAACCAAACTAGTGATGGATGAAGCAACATTGATGCATCAGTGTATGCATGGAGCTCTTAGAGCAGCGGTGTCAAAGTGGTTCCAGAAAGCACCGTGTGGCAGCAGGTTTTCTTTCCAACCAGACTCCAGTTACATCATCAAGTCATCATGTTCAGATTGGACTCACTTGATGAGATAACTGGAGATGATTGGTTCCAGAAAGGACCGTGCAGCACCACATGCAGCCACACATCCAGCCACACATGCAGCCAGCAGCCCTTTCTAGAACCAGTTGGACACCCCTGCCATAGAGCAAAACACTGTATTGGTTTATCATTAAAATTATCAAGAATTTTGGAGCAGCCTTAAAGGAATATGAACATTTCAGCATTGCATTTTTTATTTAAATTTTCTCTTTGTTTTTTTCCTCTCAGCTATCACTCAACTTATATGAATTAGGTAATTACAAATAGTCTCTTAGTTTATTTACTGTTTTTACTGTAGTCATTGTTTAAAATGATGACTTAAAATCCTAGTCCACCAGCATCCTAATTCACATTTTCCCCCTAAAATTTGATGTTATATGTTGACATAATTTATTGACTGCTTCTAAAAATATCAAAGATATTTTCAATGTAAACATATATGTGAAATAATACATCAAATCAGTTTAATCTGTCCAATAAGCTGCCTGTAGTGTCTGTAAAGGTCCAGCAGGTGTCAGTATTCAGTGAGACAGTATTAACGCAGCATCAATACAGTTTGGCAATGTGTCCAAATTAGTGATGGGCAGATGAGGCCCCATTGGGTGTATGGCACATTTCCCAAACTGTGTCGACACTATGTTGAAACTGTTTTGCTGTATCACTGAATGGCGACATCTGCTGGATTTAAAAAGTAATTGCAGGCAACTTCAATAAAGACTGGAAACAGACTGAACAAGGTTCTTTCACACATTTTTATTTAGAAACATCAGCTGCGTTAACATCTTTGGGCCAAGGCGATTGCGCCGCTTACAAACCATTTCTCCTGCTTTTGAGAACACCCTTTCACAGGGCACTGATGATGACGGCGTACATAAAAATGTCATTGCAAGTTTGTACAACGTAGGATAATTTAGTCTTTGCGATTTCCAGTATTGTAGTGGATCCTGTGATCTTGGTGTGTTCTCTTCGGATATGTATCTTTGTACCTCGATAATGGCATCGGTGGTGACATTTGAATTGGCCTTGCTCTCCTTGACTTCTATGTCCAGCTGGTGCCACAGGTTGTCATCTGAGGAAATAATAAAATGCATCTGTGTTACTAATTCATAGTATTCACATGGAATGATTTGCATGAACATTAAAATACAAATGAACAAAATTAAGAATCATACATACCTGGATTGGAATCAGATGGTTGAGTTGAAGGTCCAGCTTGGGCATCTTCCATTTGTGTTGGTATAGCGTTTCTCATTACTGCTGCACACTCTGATTTTAGTCTTTTCACTGCATCATTGGCTTTTGACGCACTTAAGAATGCCATGGTCTTGAACCGAGGGTCCAGCAGTGTTGGCATTGTCATTACACTCAATGACTCCAGGTTGCACAGAGTTTCTAGCAGTCTTCTTTTTAGGTTTTCCACAAGATTAATTGCGGTTTCCGTGGTTACATTTAATGCATTGCGTTGCAGTGAGAGGTGCAACATTTTGAGCATTGGGATTACCTTTGATCCCGACACTCTTTTTTCCTCAGACAGCTCCACTGTCGCTTGATTAAATGGAGCAAGCACACGGAGTGTCTCCTCTATGATTTTATAATCATTTGTAGTGAGCTGAGGTATATCACTTTTTAAAGGAGCTAGTGATACCAACACCGACTCCTTCTGTTCCGCCATGCGTTCCAGCATTAAATATGTGCTGTTCCATCTAGTTGACACCTCATTGATTAATTTCTTCACTGGTCCTCCCATCTGTAGCTGGACTTGTGCCAGCTTCTCTTTGGCTGTAGTACTGGTTCTAAAGTATGTTACAATGTGCTTTGTTTTATTTCGGATTTCAGTGAGCGTCTCAATTTGGTCACATGATTTTCGAACTGTTAAATTCAAAGAATGCGCTATGCAAATCGTGTGCCTGATTTGGAGCTTTTTGACACATGCAACCATGTTTGCAGCCGCATCTGTGACAAGACATGTAACTTTCTCTGCTATGGCCCACTCCTGCATTAAGTTTTTCTTTACTTGGGCCATATTTTCAGCAGTGTGCTGCTGAGGGAAGTGTTCCACTCCCAACATTGATGTACACAGTGTATGGTTCTCACTGTTGACATAGTGACAGGTCACAGCCAGGTAAGCCTCCATGTTCATGGATGTCCACATGTCAGCTGTTAGGCTGACTGCAGCTGCACTCTTCAGTTCTTTTTTAATTTGCTCCTTTTTCTCCTCATACCTCTGGCTAATCATGGTCTTGATAGCCTAAAATTAATAACACAAGTGGAGTAGCTTAATGATTGATATCAAATAACATGCATATACTTTGTTAACATGTATAACAGTTAGTTTCACGTACCTTTCTGCATGGCAGAACATATGAGGGCTCAAGGAGTTGGACCAGCTCTCGGAACCCCTTTGTTTTCCACAAGGCTAAGCGGCTGACAGTCTGTAATGATCATGTTCATTACAGCCTCATCAATCGCCTGCTTTCTGGAAGCACCAGGGCTAATCACGGGAGTATTAGCTCGTTCTTCCATCTCATGCCGGGCACGGTAATGCCTCAGCATTGTGGAAGTGCTCCGGTTAGAGTAAGACAGCACCTGGGAGCAAATCCTACATTTCACCTACAATAGAAATAAAAGTTAATCCATGTAAACTAATTAAAATATTCTTCAGAAAGAAATTAGAATAACCAAGAGAAGAATGATCAATGGTGGAAACAAGAAAGGAATAATAATTTACCTTATTCTCAGTGATAAGATCAAAATGATCCCACACGGGTGAAAACTTCCTCTTCCTTGATTGATCCATAGTTTTAGATGACAAGCCAAAAACCAATGTAAAGCAAACAACACAAACTATCTCCATCCAACAAAACCCACAAATGTGTCGATACATTTTCTGTTTATAAATACAATTTGGCGCGTTCACAATCAAGCGACACAGGAACTGTATCGGTCACGTGGTTTTCCTTAAAGAGATACGCGCACCGACACGGGGCTTCACCTTGTTTGCTCGGCGCATGCGCCGAGGTTTCAGTGTCGTCAGACCCATCACTAGTACACCATCGGCTAGGTTGCAACATATTCAATTTTAAGTATTGTACAGAGTCCATTACTCTGTACATGTCGCAACTGTCAAAATGTCATACAAACCGATGCACCTGAGCTCTGTAAACATAGATGAAAACATAGATACAAATATTGATCTAATATAGGGGCTTAAATTTTATTTTATAATTCTAACAAAAAAAAAACTGTCTTGGTGGCAATGTAATTATTTGTTGGTTAATAATGTTTTTTTTTTTTCTCAGATATTCGGATGTACCCTTATATACCCCTCATAAACAGAGGCCGACTCTCTCAGAGGTCACTTCGGCGCCGTTTTTGACTAAAGGCTCTAAAGCGGCCCTCGTTAAAAGGACTCCAACAAGATCTACAAATCAGAGGATCAACAACAACCCTATCAGATCTGGAGGATTACGTGAGTGTGGGTTATCCAAGCCCCCATCCCTTTGAAAGCCGTACCCCCACAACTAGGGGAGCAACTACATATTTCCTTTCCTTTCCTCTTTTAGCTCCAGCTTTCCTCCTTTAGTCATGCAGTTACAAAAAACAGTAGTCATATTATTGAATTGATTTTATGTTGCATATTATATTAGCTCATGATTTCAATTATAACCAAATAAGAAGTTTAATAAAGTACAAATATATAACAGTAGTGGCACTCTGTGCTCAACAATTTCTGTAGCGGAAATATGAACTCTTAACTTTTTACATTTATGACATTTAAACTGTTACATTCTGTGACTTTGCACTTGCCGATTTGTCAGGTATAGCATCAAATGGTATAGACCGTGCCACACTGTTTCTAATAGAGATCACTGCTAACTGGGACAAGTGATCATCTAGCAAGCTGAGCTTGCTAGATGATCAGAGGCACGGTCAGAGGCACGGTTAAAAATACTCTAAGGCCTACTGTCAAATTTGGAAATACCAAATCAAGGTTCTCTTGAGGAAATGTTACTTTTCAAGAGACTTGTAACCCTTCAGTAGACTGCTTGCTGGGTATATTTCTTGGACGTTATCTTTTGAAAACAACTCAGTGAAAGAAAATAGTTGTTTTAATGGCTATTGAGGACAGATTCTAATATATCTGCAGTGTGTGGACTATAAATCTGCTAGGATTTTGATTTAATTTTATTGCTACTTTGCACAATTTGCTTAACTATTTTTTTGTTTTTGAATATATGATATTTTGCAGATATATTTTTTATACATACATTATTTAGTTTTACTTCTATCTTTCTACCCCTTGTATAGAATAGAATAGAAATTCTCTTTATTCTCCCATAATAGCAAGGCAAAGCAAATTCGTTTGTATAGCACAATTCAGTACAAAGACAATGCAAAGTGTTTTACATGGTTAAAATATATGTCAATAAAACAGAATCAAAGCAAGTAGGAAAAAAAAAAAAAAAAAATCCATCCATTATCTGACACCCAAGTGGTACTGGTACCTATCTCCAGCAGCCAATGAGTGAGAGGCGGGGTGCACCCTGGACAGGTCGCCAGTCCATCACAGGGCAACACAGAGAGACACACTCACACCTCAGGACAATTTAGAGAAGCCAATTAACCTAACATTCGTGTTTTTTGACTATGGGAGGAAGCCAGAGTACCTGGAGAGAACCCACGCATGCTCAGGGAAAACATGCAAACTCCATGCAGAAAGACCCTGGCTGAGAATTGAACCCAGAACCTTCTTGCTGCAAGGAAGCCATGCTACCCACTGCGCCACTGAGCAGCCTATTTTGTGTATTTTGTTTTAAAATAAAATAAAATAAAATAAATGCTGCTTCTCCATGTTTAGTTCTGGTTCTAGGTATGCAGAGCAGGCTGGAGCCAGAAGACCTGAGTGGTCTGGAGGGTTGATACACTGATAGCAAGTCTGTGATGTATTTAGGTGCTAAGCCATTCAGAGATTTATAGACTAACAGAAGTATTTTAAAGTCTATTTTCTGAGATACAGGAGCCAGTGTAAGGACTTTACAACTGGGGTGATGTGCTCTACTTTCTTAGTCTTAGTGAGGACACGGGCAGCAGCGTTCTGGATCAGCTGCAGCTGTTGGATCCACTTTTTAGGCAGACTTGTGAAAACACAGCATCAATTCGACTAAAAATAAACGCATGGATTAGTTTTTTCAGATCATGCTGAGACGTTAGTCCTTTAATCCTGGACTAATAATGGGGAAATTTACAGCAGCAATAAGGATTATTGAAAAATATGGTCACATATTATAATAATAATAAAAATAATTGTAATAATGTTTTTTTAATGAACAATGCTGTCGATAATACATTTTCTTGGCCTGCCTGTAGATAATGTAATGTTTTGTTTTTACCTTCTGTCCAATTTCACATTTGGGAACTGTAATTTTGGAATTTCAAGGATGATCTGCTAAGGGTAATATTATTAATTACTTATTACACTGATTATATCCCATGTTTTATTCACTCTGAAGTAAGCAGATGGCTACATAGAACTCACTTTGACTAACAGGCATTGATCTTTACAACCGTAATTTTTAACGGCAGTTTTATCATGAACTCCCCGTTTCAACAATACTGTAAAGAAACTTAGTAATTCAGGGCTGTCAAACTTTGGATGAGGTCCAATGTCCTGCAACTTTTATATTTGTCTCTATTTCAACGCACCAGAATCAAATAATCTGATCATTAATAGAACTCTTAGAATTTTTTGCATCATTCAGAAATGTAAAGGTTGCAGCACAGCAGACCTCAAGGAAGGAATTTTCTTCACTGGATCCTTGTCCTTTTTTTTGGTGGTAGTTGCAGTGACAGCAACGCAATGTTGAGGATGAGTGCTGTGCTTTCTATGAAAAAGCATTTGTTAATTTTGATCAGAATTGATACTAATTGGACAAGACTTAACAGAGTCAAATTAAGCAATCACACACACACACACACACACACACACACACACATATATATATATATATATATATATATATATATATATATATATATATATATATATATTTTTTTTTTTTTTTTTTTTTTTTTTTTTTTTTTTTGAGAACATTTTTTAAAAAGAATTGTTGAGTCCAATTTAGTGGAAGATGATTTTGCTTATTTAAATTCTTCCAAATTAGCTAATCTTTCAATTTCTTTTTTTGCTAAGAATATCTAACTCGAAACATGATCAATAGGATTTTTTTAGGTAGATGAATGGAACTTGGCGTAGTCTCACATTATTTGCTCTTTATAGTAATCAAAGTAGCTGAATGGTGCTATTATCTAGCATCACATCAATTTTATTTATTTATTTTTTTAAAGCCAATAAAGGGGTCTGGTATTTATCATGATGTGGGACCTTTAAACAAAACAAAAAAAAAAGAAAAAAAGTATATAGCTTTTTCATATTGAAATTGTTGGTAACCATTTTATAAAAGCAATATTTCACTCAGGGATATTATATTGTTAAATGTTACATCTAAAAACCCACTTTTTTTTGCATTTTCATTTGTCCCAGCCTGCATCATGCATTGCTTAAATATTGTGCATACTAATATTTCTAAACATCCTATTCATTGAGCATTACAAATGGTGGGCAGAACCGTATCACATGTAGCTTACAAATTTCCATGTTAATAGAAGTTGTTTAACTTAGCATATATAGTGTTCAGTAATAAACAAGAATCCAGTCAGGATGCTAATTTAAATTTGTACCACTTGTGTTGCAAACACAAAGTAGCGGTTGCCTTAGTGTATGAGTGAAATTTATTGCATGACACAACACCTTAATTCTTATAATTGCTGTTTCAATCAACCTAAAAACCAGATACAGTTTTCATGTGTGGCTAATGCCAATATTAACTCTCACAGCATCCCTCATGAAAATCTGCATATTTTTATTTTTTCCCATTTCTCCTATTTTGCTTATATTTAATAATTTTTTGGGTTTTCTGAATGTAGGTTATGGGTTTCTTTTAGTTTCAGGAATGAACTACAGCTTATTTGGAAGTAGTTTTTTGTTGTGTCTGGTTGCCGTCGCTGGCCTGGGATCAGTCCATCTCTCGCCCCCTCCCCTTTGGCTCTTCTGGCAAAACCAGGCCTGTGCAACACTTAGTGGCAAGTTAAGTGACATTGAGCAAAGGGGCACACCTAAGCACCCACTCCAAAAAGGAAAATGAGCCGCGGGTATCAATTATTACTATTAAAATGAATATTATTATGAGAAACTTGCGCACCCGCCATCTCAGAAAATGCACCCTGAATAGTCATCTACATTGTCCATAGAAAACAACAACTTTTAATTCTAAATAGCTAAAGTCTCCTGCTATGATCACAGCTGATTCTGTGCTGATGTTAATTTGCCCGTCGATGAGATTGTACAGCTCCTTTATGTTGGGATCCTGAGGCTTTGCCCACCAGAGGGCGCCGAGGATCCTCTTCTGTTTTATGTCTTCTGTTAGGGACTGGGGTTACTGTTGGGATCTGGAGATTTACCATCTGTCTCCAGCAGAGAGCGCTGTGGGTCTCCTGGGCTGGAGCCTCCAGCACACCTGAAGCTCATCAGCCCATCAGGAGACCTTCCTACATAAGCAGCAGTGTTGACCAAGTTTGGAAACCTGATCAACGTCTGAAGCTCTGGATGAGCTTTGTCTGGAAACCTGCCTGCCTGCCCAAGGAAGCCAAACCCGAAGACATCAGTCTGGATTCCCCCAACAGCTCTCAAGGAAGAGCTAGGAATTCAAGTCAAGGTCTGAAACTCACGAGTCAGAAGCTAGACGCTGCTGCCGCTGAGCTCCCTGCTGAATCTACAGTCTCTGGACCCAACCGGTTCCCCCCCTCTCAAAGGATCTGCCAGAACCTCATCTAGGTACATTCTATTCAATTCAATTCAGTTTATTTATATAGCGCCAAATTCACAACACATGTCATCTCAAGGCACTTTACAGTTCAACCAGATCATACAGTCAAACTGAATTAACACACTCGACAAGTCACCTCGCTGCCTGGCTAATCAAACTATCCTGGCAGTTTTCCGATATCATTTATTCTGTCTCAACTCACTGGTCGAGCCCTTGTATGGGCGGAGGCAAGGTTCTCCTCTGAGTCCAGATTCACTTGTACTTTTTCTGAGTTTATTTCAGAGTTTTCCCAGGTATTTAACCACAACTCTGATCAAACTATTGACTCCCGAGCTCTGCTGAATTTAAGACAGGGAAACTCCACAGTGGCTGAGTTTTCCATCGACTTCCGGGTCAAAGCCGCAGCCTCTGGGTGGAACGAATGTGCACTTAAGAGTGCTTATTTTAAGGCCCTAAATGATAATATCAAGGATGAACTAGCCACGATCGACGAACCAACAAATTTAGAGTATTTAATCCACTTAACCATCAGATTGGATAACAGACTCCGAACTAGAAACAGCACTAGACAAAGAAGTCTAAATTTTTCTGTGCCTGCCCCTGCATTGAATAATGCTTCTGTTTTTTCTGGATCCACAGAACCCGTTTCCAAGCCAAGGTCTAAAAACCAGACTTATTCTGTGCCTGTCCAAGTCTCTCACTCAGATGGAGCGGAAGTCGAACCCATGCAGATTGGACACACAAGGCTAACTCCTGAGGAAAGACAACAACGTTTCAGGGGCAATCTGTGTCTATACTGTGGTGAAGTGAGCCACTTCATAGCTTCATGCCCGGCTAAGTCAAAAGCCAGGGCCCGTCAGAGGTACTGAGGAGCCTGACGGGCCATTTGAAAACTGAAAAGGCTCCTCATTTGATGCTACCTGCTACACTTCTTTTTTCTAACCAGAATCTCACTTTGTCTGCTTTCATTGACTCTGGATGTGAGCGTAATCTCATTGATTCCAACCTGGTCCAGCAATTACAGATTGAAACAGTTCCGTTATCCAAGCCTCTCAGAGTATCCACTATTGATGGAAAGAAACTCCATCAAGTTACTCATCAAACACAACCTCTAGAGATGTTGATCTCCGGAAATCATCGTGAGACATTAACCTTTTTTGTTTTTCCTTCTGCATGTTTCCCCTTGGTGCATGGATTCGAGTAGCTGGAACAACATAATCCCCATATCAACTGGGCTGAACGTCACATTGAGTCTTGGTCCACTCCCTGTCACGAGACATGTCTTCGTTCTGCAGCTCCCGCTATTCAGTCCCCTAGAGGTAGGGGGGAGATGGACTCTCCTGACCTTACTTCTGTCCCTTCCGAGTATCATGATCTGGCTCCAGTCTTCAGTAAGGTCAGTGCTACGTCTCTTCCACCTCACAGACCATATGACTGTGCCATTGAATTATTACCAGGAGCTCCCCTGCCCAGCAGTAGACTTTATAACATCTCTAAGCCTGAACGTGAGACCATGGAAAAATATACTAACGATTCTCTGGCTGCTGGGATAATCCGTCCATCTTCTTCTCCTCTTGGTGCTGGTTTCTTTTTTGTGGGCAAAAAGGATGGTTCCCTACGACCCTGTATAGATTACAGAGGCCTTAACCAAATAACCGTTAAAAATAAATACCCACTTCCATTACTAGCATCAGCATTTAGACCTGTTCAGGGGGCTACAGTCTTCACCAAGCCCGATTTGAGAAATGCTTATCACCTTCTTAGGATAAGAGAAGGAGACGAATGAAAGACAGCCTTTAAGACCCCCTTAGGCCAATTTGAGTATTTGGTCATGCCTTTTGGTCTCACAAAGGCTCCTGCCTGTTTTCAAGCGCTCGTCAATGACGTCCTCAGAGACTTTTTGAACATATTCGTGTTTGTGTACATAGACAACATTTTGATCTACTCCAAGAACCTATCAGAGCATAAGAAACATGTCTGTCTGGTCCTTCAAAGACTGTTGGAAAATAAGCTCTTTGTAAAGGCAGAAAAATGTGAATTTCACCAACCATCTGTCACTTTTTTAGGGTTTGTGCTCGAGGGCGGGCAGGTTAAGCCATCAGAAGACAAGATAAGGGCAGTTCTGGACTGGCCGACACCTGAAAACCGCAAACAGCTTCAGAGATTCCTTGGTTTTGCGAACTTTTACAGACGCTTCATAAGGAACTATAGTCAAACAGCTCTACCTCTCACAACCCTGACTTCGGTAAAGAAGACATTTCAATGGACACCTGAAGCTCAAAACGCTTTTGAGAAGTTAAAAACCCTGTTTTCTAGAGCTCCCATTTTGATCCAGCCAGATCCTTCTAAGCAGTTTATCCTAGAGGTGGATGCCTCTGACTCCGGCGTTGGTGCAGTTTTGTCTCAACAATTCGACTCAGACCAAAAGATTCACCCCTGTGCCTTTTTTTTCCCGTAGACTCTCACCAGCAGAGCAAAACTATGATGTTAGGGACCGAGAACTTCTAGCCATCAAACTCGCCTTGGAGGAGTGGAGACACTGGCTCGAGGGGGCCGAACATCCAGTTTTGGTCTGGACCGATCATAAGAACCTGGCTTATCTCCAATCCGCCAAACAAGCTAACCCACGTCATTCTAGATGGTCTTTGTTCTTCTCCCGTTTCAATCTCATAATCTCTTACAGACCTGGTTCCAAGAACGTCAAGCCCGATTCTCTCTCTCGTCTTTACTCTGCTGATCAACCTGAGACGCCCAAGCCTGTTCTTCCTGCCTCCTGTACTGTTGGAGTGGTTTCCTGGGAGATCACTGATCTCATCAACTCTGCCCTAGCCTCTGAACCTGACCCAGGTAATGGCCCTCCAAATAAAACCTATGTCCCTTCTTCTGTCAGATCCCGTTTGATCCAGTGGATGCATACAGCTAAGTTTCCCGCCCACCCGGGAGTGAGCCGAACGATTGCCCTGATTTCAAGATGTTTCTGGTGGCCATCCTTACACAACGACGTAAAGGAGTACGTGTTGGCATGTTCCATCTGCGCCAGAAACAAAACTTCTCACCAACCACCTTCAGGCCTGTTGCATCCTCTACCTGTTCCTCCCCGTCCCTGGTCCCACATTGCCGTCGATTTTGTCACTGGTCTCCCAATTTCCAGAGGTATGTCCACCATTTTAACCATCGTTGACCGTTTCTCCAAGTCTTGTCATTTAATTCCCCTCAGAAAACTTCCCACGGCTTTCCAGACGGCACAGCTTCTGGTGAAGCATGTTTTCCGGCTCCATAGCATCCCACAGGAAATTCTCTCTGACCGCGGTCCACAGTTCATCTCTCAAGTCTGGAAAGCCTTCTGTTCAGCATTGAACTGTAAGTCTTCGCTCACCTCTGGTTATCACCCACAGTCTAACGGGCAGACGGAGAGGATGAACCAACAACTAGAGTACACTCTCCGCTGCCTGACCTCAAACAACCCCACTGACTGGAGTCAGTACCTGACCTGGATCGAATACGCCCACAACTCACTCAAGTCAGCTTCTACCGGTTTATCGCCGTTTCAGGTATGTCTCGTTATCAGCCTCCACTTTTCCCTGCAGACGAGAGAGAGATCTCGGTCCGTTCAGTCCATCAGCACATCCGTCGTTGTCAGAGGGTCTGGAAGGACACCATCGCCACCCTCAACCGTTCCTCTGTTTCTACTAAACGCTTCGCTGACTCAAAGAGACGCCCGGCCCCTGACTACTCCATAGGCCAAGAGGTATGGCTTTCCACGCGAGACATTCCCCTCAAGGGCATGTCTTGAAAACTGTCCCCCCGATTCATTGGTCCCTACAAGGTAGCCCAGATCATCAACCCCTCTGCTGTACGTCTACACCTTCTTCCGAGTCTCCGTATCCATCCCACGTTCCATGTCTCCCAGATTAAGCCAGTTGTTTCTAGCCCCCTGTGCCCTCCATCCGACTCCCCTCCACCCGCCCTGGACATCGATGGATGTCGACGATTAGGTTACACTATTTGGATACCTTGTTTAAGAAGTGAATTTGATCTTAAGATCTTAAGATTTTGTTACAGATATATAAGTTATGTTATATATTATCTTGTTGTTTCTTCGTATGCTATATTTTCGGGATAATAACCGAGCCAGCTGGTTAAATACCGAAAGGCATCTAAGAATTTTACAAGCTTTCAGACTTTTTTTCCCCAGATGTCCCCAGAAACATGGACACGTGGCTTGGGTGACTCCAGCATTTTAAATGAACTTGTCCCAGGAAACTGCAGCTATTTTAATTCTCCAAGGATGTCGGGCTCTGGTGGAGGAATAGTGACTGTTTTTAAAAGTAGTTTTACTTGCAAGCAGTGCTGCAGTCTATCGGCCACCAAAGTATAACAAAAATTTTATAAATGACTTTTCTGATTTCTTGGCCGATAACATGCCAAAATATGACCGAGTTCTCATTGTTGGTGATTTTAATATTCATGTCTGCTGTCCGACTTCACCTATGGCTCAGTCATTTCTTAATGTTATTGATTCTTTTAATTTTGTGCAGTCTGTGACTGGTGCTACTCATGAACATGGTCACACTCTTGATTTGGTTTTATCTTATGGTCTACCAGTCTTTAACTTAGAAATTGGTGACTCATTCTTTTCTGACCATATGCCTGTTTTATTTGAGACAACGCTGTCCCGTGGAAAAGCTAAAACTGAGGGAGGTTGGCGCTTCCACGGCAACCGCAGCTTGGTTTCTGTCGGGCAGAGGTTCTCTGCCACCGGTCCGCCCCTCGGGAAGTTCAGTCAGCTCGGGGCCGCAGCAGAGGGTTCGATATGCTCACGAGTTGGAAAGGAGGGATTTTAGGAGGTGATCTTAGGAGGTGGTCGGCTAGAGAGCGTCCTCTCAGCCGACTCATCCAAGGAAGGGGAAAATGAAGCTCCGCGGTCAGCTTCAAAGGCTTCTGTCTCCCAGTCGGCTCAGCCGCTATGCACGATGGAACACTGCGATCCGTGACTTTTGACGCAGGAAAACGAAAGCTACTTCCAGTCAGCTTTCTTTTGGTATTTCACGTGAAATGGGTCTCTCCTGACGGGCTCCAAACCCATGGAAAAAGAGGCTGGAGTCTTCTTGCGCCGGCTTTTAAACCATGTGTGACACGGGAGCACTTCCTGTGGAAGTAACGGCTGATTTGTCTGTGCCATGAGTGACATGGTGGAACTTCCTGTTGGAGTATTCGGCTGATTGGTCCATTTGAGGTGGCCGCCTCCCACAGTGGGATGGGTCTTCTTTGTTCTCGTTTTGGAGGGAATCCTTTGTTCTCCCTTGTGGAGAAGAGAAGGGGGATGGGTTCCAGGTGGCTAACAAGGGGGATGGTTTCAGATGGCTCACCCCGCTGATTTAGCTCCATTTTGGCAATATATCCCAACATATACCCCCCTTTTAGCTTTGAAGATTGGGTATCCGTCTCAGTCTTTAAAGCTAACCAAGTTCATTAATCCATATTGCCAACAAGGTTGCGTTTAGGTGTCCAATGTGCAGTTGGCAGTTCGTTAGAGGTGGGTGCTGGCTCAGGGAAAGGAGGCAGGCGCTCGGCGAGTTTATTTCTAGTTAGCTAACTAACCTCATTGCAATGTTACCAAACATTGAGACACAGACATCTGTTGTACATTTACCACACTTCTAGCATTCTTGGTTCAGCGTTTATGCTTAAACAAGAGAAGAAAGGAAAGAAGCATGCAAAGAGGACAGAGATAGGTGAAAAATGCTAACTATGATTCATAGCTCTTTCTTTCAGGGGTTCTGAATCTGTGGTGCTATGAATCCAGGGGAAAAGGGTGAAGGTGTCTAGTTTCTAGTTCTTATTCCCTAGCACGCTGTGTGCGCCGTCGCCGTTGTGATGATCCTGGGAATAAGAACCATGGAATGGACATTGCATAGCATCTGTGAGGTCATTTCTATGCATTGGATTGAGCTTGAGATCGATGTCAATATAGACTAATATTGAGGAGGTTTAGGTGGACATGGGTTTATCTTTCAAAACTCATGTTTAACGCGGAATAAGCCTATACACATTAGCTCTCTGAATGATAAGGAGATTTAGCATGAATCCAATTTCTAAGCTATCAGAGTTTACAAAAACCGGAACGACTAAGTTATAAGCCAGGTGAATTTGCAGGTGTTGCAGACATTAGAGACTGTTCAACTTTAAATCTTTACCAAAACTAGAAAGGGAATCAGATGCGTGTGATCACTCCTTTTAGCAAGCTGGTTCCAGATGAGTCGTCTAACCTGCATACATTTCTGACAACTTCAGAGGATATCATGTCAAGTTTGACCACTTCTGTTGGATCTATCCAGTGCATTATGCTCACAAATGGTTTATGGATATTATGACCTTGTAGTCCTTCCCTTAAGAAGAGGCTAGTTCAAAAGCTGTGAAATTTTGAAATGTGGAAGTGAAACCTTATGAGATCAGTGCATGTTTTCCTGTGTGTTAACATACACTCAATCTGACTGGTACTATGCACATGTGTTCTAAAGAATGGAGGTGCACTCCATTCCACGGGCGGAAGTGGATTCTGGGTTGCATTTCATTCTGTCTACCTGCTCTATGGAGAAGAATGCTACAAATGCAAGATGTTGAGTACGTTCTATCGGGATGAGAACTGGTCCGATCCAGTTCATCTGTAAATTGAGCCAAATGGATGTAACCCCCCTTTGCTTGGGAGGAGTTAGTTCCAAAAGGGCTGATGATGGGAGCTGACAGCAGGTGGAATGTTCTGAGGAACACCTTTGTTTGCTGTCAGATGATGGAGACGATTGACTGGTCACCTGCTGCGGAGCGTGTCGGGTTGCTTTGCAGCCTCCCTGGACCTCTGCAGGTGAGCCATGGGCAGCTGACCTGAACAGGCCAGAACCGGTTCTACAGTCTAAGTAAGATCCATTTCCTGATCTTACATCCTGAGAAATGTTACTGACTTCCTGGTAGGGATGTTTTTCTGAGTGGGGATTGGTCTTCCCTGAAAAGAGGTGGACCAAAATAAAGGTTTTTCCTGATGAGGTCTGAGGGGATTCTGGAGGCTTACCACCTGGACCTTCCTTTTCCACCAAGTGTAATAAGGAAGCCGTGGAAGGTAAGTCCCCGCCTAGTCATGCTGATTGAGGTTTCGGGTCAGGTTTTCCTGGAGGATTTTCATGTCCAGCTGGGTTGTGAGAGGGGTTGTTGATCTGACGAACCATTTCTGTTAACAACCTACGGAGGTTAGCTTCCATCTCCTTCATGGCTGACTGCTCTAGCTTCTCATCCTGATCTCTCCCTTCACACTCCTTCTTAAGCTTCCTCTGGTCAGGCTGTCTGTCATATCGGCTCATCTCTGATCTGTACCTCGTTTGGAACCCACTGTCCTCTCTATTCTGTGAACTCCTCCAATCCTGGAAAGCTCTCCTTTCTTGTGGGCCGGGATCACAGCTGCGTGATCCCTTCTTAAGTCTGGCTTTGGAAAGAGGAACCTCTTGTCCCTCAAACTCTAACTTTCTCCCTGATTCTGCCTGAACCTGTAGGACCCTGTGTTCGCTATCTGTACCCTTGCTGGTGCGGACGCGCGTTTCCCTGTGCATATTTCCTTATTTCTTGCATGGTGAGGGTTTTGGTTCGGCAGTACATGGTAACATCATATCTTATGCTGTCATGAAGATTGTGGAGGAAAAGATATTTTAGTGAATGGTCTTCCTCCAGCCCAGGGGCGCTGCGCCGCTGAAAATATGCGGCTCGCAACCGATGGTAATAATCTCTCAGTGATTCATTTCTTTTCTGTTGGATGCCGAGGGCACTGAACATCGCGGAGCCCGGATCAGTGTGCACTGAATATTCCTCTCTCAGTGCTTGACAAAGAGAGGAATAGCGGTCTCGAACAGAGGGCTGTAGGCTCTCTATGAACACATGCACGCTTCTCGAAGTAGTTTTCCAGATTAACTTTAACTTCTCCCGGGCGGAAGGATGGGGTAAGTCTAAAAGACAGCGTTCTACCTCTCTAAGGTAGTCTTCAAGGGTGGATTCAGTGTTGCTGGGGTCAAAACGCTCTATGTCGTGGGCGAGGGATTCAAGTTGTTGCTGTCAGGATCCGGGACTTTGCCCACCAGAGGGCACCGTGGATCCAAGCCTGGGGAGCTGATGCTCAACGCTCAGCTGATTCTCATCAGCTCATGATTAAGGAGGCTTTCTATTTAAGCTGTGTGTGAACTCCTCTCTGTGCTGGATCATTTGTTTTACCTGTGCCATCATGCCTGTCTGAGCTTTGATCCTGAAGATTCCTCTGAGTGCCAATAAACATTGGACTTTTTATCCTCCCTCTGTGTCTGTGAGTCTGCATATGGGCTAGTAAACCATTGCATCATGACAGAACGATCCAGCCAACAGACTAGCCCCGCAGACTCCTTCTACGTGCTCTGTGCCGTCTGGAAAACCCTTGAGCCTGCTCTGTGCCGTCTGAGAGACCCCTGAGCCTGTTCTGCGCCTTCCAGAGCCTTCGGAGGTGGAGCCACGGTCGGTGGATCCCTCGGTTCCTTGAGGTGGAGCTACGGTCGGTGGATCCCTCGGTTCCTTGAGGTGGATTCACATTCTGTGGATTCCTCTGTTCCTGAGGCGGAGCCGTGTTGGGCGGACCTGTTGCAGAGCTGCGGGAGCGTGACGGTGTCCTTCCCGGGGCTTCATGCGGAAGCGGAGACAGAGTTTCTCCCGGTGCTTCCTGCTGAAGCGGAGTTGACGCCCTCTTCCAAGGCCCTGCAGCTTTTGAGACTCTGCTCTGCTGCCAGTTTCATGGCCGGCCACCTGAGACTTTTTCTGGCATCCCTGGTTCGCCCTTCGCCCTCCATGGGCGAGTTGGGTTTTTTTGGGCGTCTGGAATCCGCCCTTCAGGGGGGGGCACTGTCAGGATCCGGGACTTTGCCCACCAGAGGGGACCGTGGATACAAGCCTGGGGAGCTGATGCTCAACGCTCAGCTGATTCTCATCAGCTCATGATTAAGGAGGCTTCCTATTTAAGCTGTGTGTGAACTCTCTGTGCTGGATCGTTTGTTTTACCTGTGCCATCATGCCTGTCTGAGCTTTGATCCTGAAGATTCCTCTGAGTGCCAATAAACATTGGACTTTTTATCCTCCCTCTGTGTCTGTGAGTCTGCATATGGGCTAGTAAACCATCGCATCATGACAGTCGCATCCGTAATCCCTGTTCTGGGACGGGGGCTGGACCATCTGAATCCTCATCTGAGAGCTCTAGCCAGCTACGGTCGCAGTAGGGTGGAAAGCTCTGCTCTGACCTCCTTGGAGGCAGGTGAGACCGCTCATGCTACACTGGTGAGCCTGTTGCTCCGTAGCCTTTAGGCCATGGCCGTGGCTCAGGGCGGTAACGCTCACCAGTGTCCCATGGTTGGCTGTACAGCTGCCTTTGTGGCAAGGGTGTGTCATAGCAGATCGTGCTTCGTGTTTGTTCTGACCTGCTTGTCACTCTATAACTAGGACCTGGCATGCCGCTCAGGTCCGGCATCCTCTGCGGTCTAAAGCTGCTCTGCTCTGTGGAACTACGCACTACACTACCGAACCTTCCCTGCTCCCTCATGCTAGCTCTCTGCTCTGTGGCTGCCAGAGGAGGATCTCCCCTGGTACCCCTTCTATCAACCTTGCCGAAAGCAGGGGTGGGTTCGCTTTCTTCTCTCTTAAGAGAACCTTCTGTTCTTTCTTCTGATCCTTCGTCTGACTCTTCGTCTGACCCTTCGTCCTGTGGGCAGGGAGCAACCCCCCTTTGCCGTTCTTCCAGGACGTTAGAGGTCACCATCCTATTCTCTTCTGCTCTCCTTGCCCTTCCTTCAGCTTCTGCACGCAGTTCTGCAGCTTCTGCACGCATTTCTTCACGCAGTTTTTTGGCCTTCACACGCAGTTCTGTTTCTAACTGGTACTTCGTCTGATACAGCAATGCAAGCTGACTAAGCACGTTTGCAATAAGCATTTCTTTCCCTGGCTTCCTAGTTGACTCCATGAGTTTCTGAATCTCTCTGTGACAAGCCTCTAGATCAAGACTATTAAGGGCTCTGTGTTCGTCTTCTGACAACGAAATCACTGAGCTTATTAAGTTCTGGGCTTCCATTTCGATGGAGGCCGCAGAAGCTCCCACTGCTCGCTGATCCTGATCCCTATCCATTTGATTCGCTAGGGGGAACACAAAGCAGGAAACGCAGCGCACTGGCTACAAATCGCTAACCGTGTTAGCACTACACGCACTAAACAAACACACTCCGTTTACTGTAGGTTCGTTACCTATACGGCAGGTGTACAACGTGCGGATAAAACAATACGCAGGTTGCTTTCAACTTGCGACCTCCTCTTTAATTTGACAGGTTGCCGATTTGCTTTTAAATCTGTGGGTTTCTAATGGTTTGATTCACTCACCTTTCAGTAAGATTGGCTGGTTCAAAAGTGTGGATATATGTATAGATGTGTGCGTGTGTATGTATATATGTGTAGAACACTGTTAACAAACAACTCTTGCACACAAAATGGATAACGCAGTGTTAGAAAACCTGGCAGAAGTGGTAAAAGGTGGCAGCAGCTGCACAATTAAACCTGAGGTTTTGTTTCTTTATACCTGCAGTTTAAGTTTAACCACTCTCCAATTGTTAAAACACTGTTTGTCCACAGCACAACACAGAAAGCAATAGTGAAACAGCATGAAAGAAAGAAAAATAAAAATTAAGAAGAAAAAAAAAAACAAGTCACTCCTCCTCTACACCATTCAGCTGCAATTTCAGAAGCTACCACCAGGGGGAGACAAGGTGCCTTCGCCTGGGAATTTTCAAACTGTTGTTGCAATAACACGCTTACGCCACCAGATGGCGCCAAAGAGAGCACTACACAATTTGGATCTCAAACACTGGAACCAGCTGAGTAATTGTAATTACATAAGCTACCACTAGGGGGAGATGACAATCTCTGCCAACGTGGCCTACACTGACCCAGTCGCTGTGACTTTAAGAACCCTTTTGTGCTGCACCAATCCACAATTTGATCTCACGGCTTCAGAATAGCAGCAACCAACAAACAAAGTCCCAAATCACCAATTCTCTATTGAATTATAAGTCTGAGATTCAATTAACTAGCCGTTAAATCTACTCAAACCCGCTGGACTCCGTCACTGCAACACCACAAATACACCCGGTCTATTTTAGCAGTAGTAGCGCTTTTAGCTGTTTTTAATTTCTGGATGATTTATCTGTTATTCATTTAACGGAAGTTTCAGTCTCAGGCCCACCCAGGGACAACGCCAATATGTTGTGCAAAAATAATGTCCTGCAGATAATGAATAGATGGTTAACTAGAACTGGAGTTATAGTTAATTATTATCCTATTCAACATCGAAGGCAAAATCAATTTAGTGTTCTTAGGTGGATAATTATAGCCCTGAATTATCTACTTACCGGTTGTTGATCCACAACTGGAGGGTTCCGGGACCGGCTGTTAAAATCCAGGTATCCACCAGTCTAGTGGCCCCGGTTAAGTTATCAGCAAAGCTATTAAATTATCAATAAAGAACCTTCTATCTCTGTTTATTCGCACTATTACAAAAAGGGGGTGGATCTGCGCTGAGTGATAAACCCTCCGTTATATGAACGACCAAAACCACTACAGATTAACCAATGATGTCTTTATTCTAATAATTCAGGATTACAGAAATCTAACATCTATGCAAACACTACACACTACTAGAAAAATAAACACAAGGTAGATTAAATGACTAGTTTAAAAGAAAAATCGAAAATAAAGAATTAAACGAGATAGAAACAAAGAAATAAACCATAAGAGTCCGTTTACTGGCGTCTGAAATTGTCCAAAATATGCTAGATATTAATACATTCACTAATGTCCGCTAGCAGCAGGTATAATAGTGCAATTGATCATATAAACTAATACATCCAACTTAAAATCAGCAAATGATTAAATGCATTAACAAAGCAGCAGGTGTGATGATAACAGTGCAATTGATCATGTACATTAATACATCCAGCTTAGTATTGGTAAATTATTAAACATGTATTAATAATGGCAGCATTCAGCAAAAACCCCTTTTTGCCTGGCAATGTAGCGATGTGCGTGAATGGTTGTAGCTAAATGAGGGACCACCCCCCTTTGTTCTCCACGCGGTGAGGGGAACAAAGAGAAATGGGGGGGGAAGGGGGGGCGACCTGTAATCAAGATGGGGGGGCGACCACGGGGACCCCACGTGGCTGAATGTGATAACTTTATCTCTATCTCAAAGCAGAAACAACGAAGAGGAGAGGAAAGCCAAGAAAGAAAGTAAAGAAGCACACACTTATTTTAACCAAATAAACAAACCCTTAATCAGCACAGATAAAAAAAAAAACATCAGCATTAATTCAAAACCCCAAACTGCCTTTCTCTCGCCTGAGCACAGCAATCCTGATGCATCAAAAGGAAAGTAAATTGATTTTACTTTGAGATGCGTCGTCCGAGGGAGGTTGGCATTTCCACGGAAACCGCAGCTTGGTTTCTGTCGGGCAGAGGTTCTCTGCCACCGGTCCGCCCCTCAGGAAGTTCAGTCAGCTCGGGGCCTCAGCAGAGGGCTCGATATGCTCACGAGTTGGAAAGGAGGGATTTTAGGAGGTGATCTTAGGAGGTGGTCGGCTAGAGAGCGTCCTCTCAGCCGATTCGTCCAAGGAAGGGGAGAACGAAACTCCGCGGTCAGCTTCAAAGGCTTCTGTCTCCCAGTCAGCGCAGCCGCTATGCACGATGGAACACTGCGATCCGTGACTTTTGACGCAGGAAAACGAAAGCTATTTCCAGTCAGCTTTCTTCTGGTATTTCACGTGAAAGGGGGCCTCTCCTGACGGGCTGCAAACCCATGGAAAAAGAGAAAGAAAAAATGTCTCCTTCTGGCTTTTAAACCATGTGTGACACGGGAGCACTTCCTGTGGAAGTAACGGCTGATTTGTCTGTGCCATGAGTGACATGGTGGAACTTCCTGTTGGAGTATTCGGCTGATTGGTCCATTTGAGGTGGCCGCCTCCCACAGTGGGCCGGGTCTTCTTTGTTCTTGTTTTGGAGGGAATCCTTTGTTCTCCCTTGTGGAGAAGAGAAGGGGGAGGGGTTCCAGGTGGCTAACAAGGGGGATGGTTTCAGATGGCTCACCCCACTGATTTAGCTCCTTTTTGGCAATATATCCCAACAGAGGTCACCTCCTCATTATGTGGCGAGATTAGTCTGTGAAAACAAAATGTACAGTTATGATCGGTATCCATCTGTATCTATTTCCTTTTACCGCAGAATTAAAGCATATTCTTGTGAAGACGGCGTACTGCTTCCTGTGAATCACAAAAAATACACTTTAATAAAGCTTGCTCTTGCAAGGCTACTATTAGCCGTAGCTTTAGCTTTTAGCTTAGCTAGTAGTAATCGAACATATATTTACCGCTAGCTTCTCTTCTTTGAGTTCGTCTCTCCCGCACAGTTGTTCGACTGCAGAGTCGCCATTGTGTCCAAGAGGAGTTGAAGGCGAGTTGAACGCGACATGTCGTCCAGCCATTGTTCACGTACTAGCAAAATTCAAACAAAGGAACTGGAGATAAAGTTCTTCTGAGTGTAGCTCCTCCGATCACATACGAGGTCATTGTTATACAGAAGGACTTGCGAGAACACCTGCGTCTATCGTTTTTTTGTTGTTTTTTGTTTTTTATTCCTTTATTGGCAATTCCGTGTAACAATACAGAGTAATTCAAACATCAAACAAAGATACACAGCAGTTGGTGACATTATAACTTTAAAAAAAATGAGACATAGAATGTAAAAAATAAATAGAAATAAAACGAGGGAAACAAACATATAAATAAATAAACAAATAAATAAAATAAACCTAAAATAATAATAGCTAGGGGTTTACATTGAGTTTATGGTCATTTAACTTTTTGTAGCTTCCTGTCCTAAACAGTCTTTAAGGAAACATATTAGAAGACGCAATATTGTATATGTGAGAGAGGAGTTGCTGTAAAACAATGGTTTACCACAGATTTAAAACTAGTAATAGCATAAAGAAACATTGAAATTCTAAAACAGTCTTTAGACTTTTTATCAGCAATTACTGTGGGTAGCACAACTTGTGTTACAGAAAATAGCAGGCTTTGCAGATATGTTCTGGAGAATCTTGATTTATACCATACTACAGAACATTTCAAAAGGCTGCTGATTTTTTCTATGTTTATAGGTGAAAATAATAAAAACTACAAAAGAGCAACTTTGCTGTTCTCCATAAATGTTGGGAAAATTGTATAAAAGTTTGTTGCATAAGGGCGTGCTTTGGTTGCCCAGTGTTTAGCGCACAAAACCCATGTACAGAAAGATTCCTTAGTCCTCGACATGGATGACCCGGGTTCGAATCCTTGGCCGCATGTCTCTCCCTCTCTTATACCCCCTTTCCTGCCAGCCTACTGCCAAAAAAACGAGACACTACTGCCGTAAAAACTCCAAAATGTGCTGTAAAAACTCCCAAAAAAAGGCTCTTGCATAAAAGCTTCTACAACACAATGCTGTTGATGGTAGATTGTTTTGAAGGGTCAGACAGGAAAGCTTGGCAAACAAATCTAACATATCTGAGATGCCGATACCATTTACTGTGAAAGAAAGGACAACGGAGAGAAAATGTAGAGAATAATGTAGGAGTGCTGCTTGAATTCCAGTTCCCAGATCTGTGTTTTCTATTACTTCTACAACCACTAAAACTTATGTTATAAATGTACGTTTTTGGCAAGTGAAACCCTGTCAGAGCTCTCCTTAGATATCAGCCCAGTTACAGTTGGCCCTGCAAAAATAATCTGCTCTCTTGAAAATCTCAAACTCTTGCCACATTTCAGGCATCAAACATAAACATTTTTTAGTGAAGAATCAACAACTAGTTTTACCCAATCATGAAGTGTAATTAAATATATTGGATATTTTTAACTTTTTTAACAAATAAAAAACTGAAGAGTGGGGTGTGCAAAATGAATCGGCCCCTTTTACTTTCAGTGCAGCAAACTCTCCCCAGAAGTTCAGTGAGGATCTCTGAATGATCCAATGTCGACCTAAATGATACTAAATAGAATCCACCTGTGTGTAATCAAGTCTCCCGATAAATGCACCTGCTCTGTGATCGCCTCAGAGGTCTGTTTAAAGTGCAGAGAGCATCATGAAGAACAAGGAACACATCAGACAGGTCCGAGACACTGTTGTGGAGAAGTTTAAAGCTGGATTTGGAAACAAAAAGATTTCCCAAGCTTTAAAAATCCCAAGGAGCACTGTGCAAGGAATGCACATTTTACCTTGCTGATTCTGATTCACATTTTACCAAATGATTCTGATTAAAACTAATTTTTGAAATAAATTATATTGTGTATTTTTTTACATAACATTTGCCATTGCTAATGGCATACACAGTAATCTAGCGTACTTTAATTAAATAAATCAATTCAAGCTAAAATGTAAGTCTAATTAGGTCATACTGAGATTGATCTATTTGTACCATCTATTTGGGGGATATTTATTGCCACACTTTGGGCCACTTAATACCAATTTAGCATCAAATAAATGAGGCAGCCTACCTCAGCATTTTTGCTGACCTTATGTCCTTATGACCACAGTGTACCAATCTTCTGATGGCTACTTCCAGCAGGATAATGCGCCATGTTATAAAGTGAATCATCTCAGACTCATTTCTTGAAACCTTTCCACTTAAGTAATTGTGAATTGAGTATATTGACAGACATTTTATTTTTTTATCTTAAATGCAATTTTTTTTTAAAATAATTACTGCTCTAAATGTATTGCTCTGTCAGCTAAAGATCTGTTTTGGTCTCTATACTTTAATTAAATAAATCAATTCAAGCTAAAATGTAAGAGTCTATAATGAGCCTGATCTCTTTGTATCAGAGATTTTCTTACCTTTTAGAAAAATGTCACTTGGGGTAAAACCCCCCTGCAACCCTGATTTGCATTTGTATAGCTCACAGCATGTTCATTTAAATGTTAAAACCTCCCCTACAATTCCATGGGGGGGAGGCAAGGGGGGAAAACTGCATAAGAAAGCCCACGTCAATTTCTTACAATTTATGGGAGTTTTCGGCGATGCCTGCAAATTACCGTAAACTGCCGTTAACCTGAACTTCCACGACAATCTACAGTGCCGCATATTGACAAAAATCCCACTTTTCATGCAGTGACACACACAATATTATAAAACATATATTCTGTGTTGATTTGTGTAATGTGTAAGTCTATCTGCAATGGACTGGTGACTTGTCAAAGTTAGAGGCACCAGCACGCCTCCTGACCTCACTAGGGATAAGGGTGTTAGAAAATGGATGAATGGATGGATATATATGCATGTACATGTATGTGGAAGCACTGGGTGAAGACAGAGGAGTGCTTATTTTTATTTTCACAGCTTATCTTTAACATACTCTAATCCAAAATATTGTCATTTAAGACAAACACGGAATTTATATACTGTCGCTTGAAGATTCTGAATGACAGCTATAACCTATTGATTCTCTGCCATATTTGAAATATTTAAACATAACTAATAGGATTTTTTTATTATCATTTTGCTAAACAGATGCCAAAGAAGTCATTGGTTCCTCGAAAAGCTGTAATTGAAGTCCTCTGTGCTTCAAAAAACACAGTCATTAGAAATGGCAACATTGCAACTCCAAGTGATGGGATATGGACAGAGCTCAGTAAACAACTTGGCGAACAGCTAACACCAAAAGCCCTTTGCACATTTGTCAAATTAAACAGACACAATATCTGGGCTGCTCTTGACTATAATAATGAAAAGAACATGACAGAGACAGAAAGCAGTGAGAGTGACACTCCTTTTGACCTAAGCATGTCTCCTTTGCAAAACAAAGGTAATAAGACTTTTAATGTGGAGCTCCTATTTTAACAGTGGATGCATATGATTCCAGAGAGAGTTACATACAAAAAGGATATGTTTTAAAAAAGGGCATGTGCCATTTTGAAGGGAGGCACATGGACTCATGTTGTAAACCAGGGAATCAGGAATTAAATTAAAAGTTCTTGCACTTTTACATTTAAAAGAGCAAAGGTGTACCCCAACCAGGTGTTGTCTTTCAAAAAAAGGTTTGCGTAAAGAGTGCAAGGGTCAACTGTACATTAACTGTGAAAAGGAACCAGACATGCAGTGTCCAATGGTGCTTCATTGTGAAATGGCAAACATGGATGAATCCCTGCACACAGAGACCATTATCTGAAAGACTGTGTTAAAAAAGAACTTTGTGAAGGTAGAATGCAGCCACATGTGTGGAGAGCATCACTGGCAGAAAAACTGATGGACTTTGGAGACACTGAGCCAACTCATCTACCAAATTTAACAACCATACGTAAAGCCAAACAAGAAAAACATGAATCTGAAATGTCTCATAAAAACCCAATCTTGTCACTACAGGCAATAAAATATAGTTCTCCTCACAGTGGAAGTATTGGTGACATTGGATTAGACAAATTCTTCTGTCACTACTGGAGGCCTACCCAAATGACGATGTACCAGACAGAGAAACACCATATTGTTGCTTTTGATGCAACTGGCTCAGTTGTAAAAAAGCTTCTCAGGCCGAACGGCTTGTCTGGACAGATCTTCCTGTATCAAAGAGTTTTAACAGGAAGTGACAACTCACATGTCCCTGTGGTTCAAATGCTGTCAGAGAGACATGATCTCCAGGCAATAACAAGATGGTTGTCAGAATGGATTCGTGCTGGAGCACCGGTCCCAAAAGAGGCAATTTCAGATTTCTCTTTAGCATTTCTTGGTGCTTTAGTTAAGGCCTTCACATATCTGCTTGATTTGAAGAGCTATGAAAAATGAGTGCTTCGGTGTTTTGCTTCAAAACAAATGCAGCAAACGGCCCCCCTGCTTCATCAAATAGGATGTGACACACCTGATCAAAATGATTTTTTCCACTGGGATTGTTTGAGGAAAAAGCCTCATCGGGTGAAAGACTTCTATGTGTGTTCACAGCTGGTCAAGTCGCAATCTTTGGAGGAAGCAAAGGTACTAATACGCAGCATTGCCACTGTGAAATTAAGTGAGACAGAAGGTAATGGCATTCATGGTAACCTCATTCCTGTCACAAGTGCAAATCAAACCTTAAAAGCAAAATTGCAGATGACACTATGTCCATTCCTAGGGAAGTAGAAGAGGTTGGATTGGATCAATACACAGAAATAAATACTGAGTTGAGGAGGTGGGTGACAAATATTTGTGAGGAGAGTAAGTGCCACAGTGAAGTCAGTGATGACCGAGACAATATGCGCTACCTACCTGAGCTCATCCCAAACCTAATAAGATTAGGAGGATACCTACCTTTCTGGACTGGAGTAATGGTTCCTCTGTTTCACACTGCACCTTGGCTTCATTGTGGGCAACATGAAGATCTGTTCTGCCAAAAAAATTAAAAAAAGAAAGCAGAGGCTGCCAGACAAGAAGAGACAGTGAAGCTTCACAATCCAATCAAAGGTTCTGTGGAACTACAAACGGATGAAAACATGGAAGAAACAAATGCATTGGAAAACTGGAGAGGCCTTGCAGTCCCACCAAAGAAGAGGAACTTGACATCATACCTCTCCCCTTGTCCCAAATGGCTCTATTTTGATCCAGCTGTAAAACTAAAAAAAGTTAAGCTGGGGCTTTTAAGAAATGGAAATTATCAACAACCAATCAGAATCGGCAAGGAACGATACTGCGTCACCAACACCTGTGCCTTTGATGCAGTCTGTCAAGCTCTGTGTTGTGCTTTCTGTGACAGTGTTTCTGCTCGGAATGTGATAAAAACTACAGAGAAAAATAAAATGATCCAGCTTGTGAAAGATATTGCCTCAAAGGTTGTCACTCCAAACACTTACGCTTAGATTCTGAGCTCAATATTCAGCCCTGTTCAGTTGAAGTCTGGTGTTCATCATGTTGATGCACAGTGCCATGTGTCCACAGTTATTCAAAAAACAATGACAGAAAATCCAAGTATTCACTTCACAAGACAGTGCTCCTCCCAGTTCTGTACAATTTACATTCCAAATACAAGGGAAGTACCTTTCATTTCAATTGACTAGGCAGTCCTGTCATCTTCTGGCATAGCTCACCTTCAGTCTCCTGTTGAACAAGGGCTCCACCTTGCTGCATCTCCATGCCTAAGACCAATGCAACGTCCTGATACATGCCCAGCAGCATGTAAAACATCCTCTGTATGGGCATTCTTTGTCACAGTCACAGAGTGCGAGAACTTGTCTGGATTGACACAGACCTTGGACAATTCTCTGCCACAACTGAGGAGCAAAGGTTCCCTAAACCCAAGCAGTTTTCCCTCAGTGAATTTCCAACAACCCTTCAACCGCAAGAACAGAGATTGACACTGAAAGACATCATAGCATTTCAGGAGGGTCCAACGCCTGACAATTGGGCATTACGTGGCGTTTGGTAAGAGGTCCCGAGGCACCTGGGAAATGTACGATGACCTCAGAAAAGAAGCAACGATCCATCTGAAAAGACCAGGATAAGCCCTCATGCTGTGCTCTACTTAAAATAATAACAGTCAGCTTTCTTTAAAAAATGTAGTTTTTTGTTTTGTTATTTAAGTTCGAGTTAATGTATTACATTTGAGAACCTAAGAAAATTCAATGTATTTTTTTGTTCAAAACATACTTTCATTCATTGTTCTGGTAGTTTTGTATTTTTGTGACTGGCATATTAGCATTGTTGTCCAATTGAATGTTTTTTTATGTTCAATTCAAGTTTATGTTTAGCTATTTTACACTATTTTTGATAAAGTGCTTGGTGACACAAAAAATAAAGGTTGAATGTAGTGTTATTTAAACAAATAAAGCTTTTTTGTAAATTGTTGTTGAAAATTCTGTGCTACGAATTGTAAAGCCAAATAATCAAGATAAAGTAATAAAGTAATTTGTAAGCAGTTGTGATCAAGAGTTGGTCATAATGGAATAAGTGAAGCTTCTCAAAACCATCACGCTTGAAATCAAAAAGTTTAAACTGTAATTGATATCTTTAAGCCAAAGCAGCACAAATGACAATTTTTGCTGCACAAACCAGCACAAACGGAGCTGAGTTAATTGACAGTCATTTCGTCTAATTTGAAGAAGGTTGGGGGGCTGGTTGACCTTTGATGACCTCTAGAAACATTTCTTTATATCTTTAAAACGATAGCGGCACAAACGAAAATTTTTGCTGCACAAACCTGCAAAAACCAGCACAAACGTTGCACAAACGTTTGACACCAATTTTGTCTAATTTGAAGAAGGTGGGGAGGCCAACTTCACTCAGGTCTTCCTGCTCTGCCTCCTGGGAGCCGCTCTGCTGTCCACAGTCCTTTGCGATATTAAAAAAGATTAGAGTCAGATTTAGGAAAGAGCTGCTGTTTCTTCAAGCATTAAAATTATTTAATTCATGCTTTCTTTTCCTCAGATATGACTGGTTTTGATGGCTGCTGCTTCCAGTTCTATTCACGGCGAATAATGAAAGATTTCATTGGTTCATATTACTACACTGATCACCGCTGCCCCAAGGCTGCAGTCGTGTGAGTACTACAGACTTACAAACCTGTTAGGTTTTTAAACTACATCCATTATTTCTACTGTAATGTGGTCAATACTATTTAAAAGGGAAAGATCATTTTCATGTTTATAAATCTTCTCCTTTGCTCTAGTTTGGTCACAAAAAAGAATGGCCGCCACATCTGCGTGGATCCAAATATGGTCTGGGTGGAGAGAATTATTAGACATCTGGATGAAAAGGGCTTCGATTGAAAATCTTGTTTTTCCTTCCACCTTTCCTTTTAATCCCATAAACTAGAAAAAAAGCACATTTATAACTATTCATAATGTTTCTTTCAACCAGCCATCTACTTTGCTGTGGTTCAGTGGTTTCTTATTACCCAATGTCATGTTGAACTATGTTCCCTTCTCTGAAAAACTCTTCTATGGTTTCTTCTTTTCTGGTATTTTATGAGATAATTTACTTTGTCTGTAAATTTTATATGAAATAAAATCCACATATATATCTGCTTCTGTTCTTAGAATTTATTTCAACAATGTTAAGACTTATTATCTTTCTTTTGTACGATAAGATGAAAAAGATCATAGGATGAGATAATGAGATAAAAAATAAGAAAAGTTAAAAACAAGATATGACAGGATAAGATACAATACGATAATTTAAGACGAGATAAAAAAAAGATACAATTTGATGTGATAGAATTTAATAATTTGAGATTGAATATGATTCTATATAACACGATACTTTATGATGATACGATGAAATAGGATAATAATTGACAAGAAGATAGGATACGATACAGGGGTTTTAGAAATTTCAAACAATTTAATACTTTTTTAAGATCTTAAGATCGGTATGCATTTAATCAATTATCCGCATGCATCATAATAAATTATGGCACTTGTTCATGTTAAAGATAAATCTTCTTCATGCTCCATGGTTACTCGTGGAGTCCCATAGTATTACCTCCCCCTGTTAAATCGAGAATAGAATAAAAAATCCTCCTCACATATAAAGACTGAAATAACCATTTTATATCAGAGATCTGATTGTTCCTTATGTTCCTAACAGAGCACTTCGCTCTCAATCTGCAGGTTTACTGGTAGTTCCTGTTGGGATCTGGAGAAGTTCCACCTTTCTCCAGCAGAGTTCGCCGTGGATCCTCCTGAGCTGAGCCTTCGACACACCTGAGGCGCATCTCATCATCAGGAGGATCCTCCAGTATATAACCGGCCTTCAGACCTTGCCTCAACGCCGCAGTGTTTATCCAGTTTGGTTAGCACCTGAGCCTAGCATCTTTTGAGAACCTTCGTTGCTTCTGTTCCCTGGTTGGATTCTAATCCCTCTTTGTCTCTGCTTACAGGAATCCAGTTTTCCTTGAAAGCTCTGGATGAGCTTAACCTGCCGAGCCTGCCCTCTGAGCCATACCTGAAGACTCTTCTCTGGATTCTCATGCTGCTCTGGACTAAGAGCTGGAAACCCAAAGCCAAGGTCTACCCTCACGTTAGAAGTAAGACGCTGAAGCGGTTATTGAACTCTGCTGAACTAAACAGTCTCTGGAACCAACAGTTCCTCTCTCAAAGCCAAACCCGGATCCTTCAAGGTATAAATCAGAAACTCTCAAACTCATCCGCTCCCAAGCTAACTGAACTGTCATCCTCACAGACTCCAGTGAACCTGCCCCCAGGCCTGAACCAGTTCCTGTGTTTAAATCCATGTGCTTGTGCTCAATAAAACTTGTTAAACTTTTCATCTGTTTCCGTGGTGTTCTGCATACTGGGCTTTTCTGAAACCCATCATGACAGTTCCTAAAATTTCTAAAAGTCGAATGGGAGGCAGATCTTTTAGTTATCAGGCTCCTCTCCTGTGGAACCAACTACCAGTTTTAGTCCTTAAGGTAGATACCCTGTCTACTTATGAGTGAAATGAATCTAAAAAAGGCCTTGAGATCAAGGGTGGATTTCGAAAATGTTTAGGGCCCTGGGCAAAGACAGGCATGGGGCCTTCTGAATTGACAACATAAAACAAACCCATTATACACATACAGAATTTTAATAAGTGCTTTTAAAAACAGAAGTGCTTAGAGGAGTCTGAAAAGTCACTAAATATAGCGAGAAAAGCACATAGGGCAAAGTTGGCAACGCTACTCTTCACACGTTTGTTTTCAAATGGTTTGTTGCTGACTGGACCTTTCTGCACATGTGCAGCAAATGGACTAATCCAATGTGGTGGACACTATGATAAGCGTTCTAAAGGCATTTTAGAGAAAGGATTTAGATCAATAACATAATAAATGTGCACAAATTAGTAATAGCTTTGTTAACCATACATGTAAAAGGAGGTTTATGGGGCCCCCAGGAACTTGGGGCCCTAGGCAACTGCCCTACCGCCCCTGCCTGAGATGACATCTGTTTGGTGCAATATAAATAAACTGACTGAACACCCATTTTCAGAGGATCCTGCATAAAAGCTGGTTGTACATTAATCAAGGTGAGTAGATGTAAACCTGTGACCTGCACCATAACTATATGCTTTTTTTTGTTTTGTTTTTACAGTGTCCTGTCTGGCAATGCGGCAATAGCCCAATAGATTTTACTTTCACAAGTGTAGCAGTATAGCAATTGCCATATTGCTCCACTTGTTTCATGCATATAAATTGCTTTATTATAATTATGCAGGGAGTGTTGGGAGCTGGAGAAATTCCCATCTTTCTCCAGCAGAGTCCGCCGTGGATCCTCTGAGGGAGCCTCCTGCACAGCTGCAGCTCGTCAAGGATCATCAGAGGATCCACTATATAAGCTGTCTTCAGACCTTGCCTCAACGCCGCAGTGTTGTTCCAGTTGGTCAGCGTTAAAGCCTAGATCCTCAGTGTATCTCCATGACTTTGAATCCAGTCTGGATTCTAACGACTGTCTCTGTTTTCCAGGAAACCCGTGCCTCCTCTGTGAGATCTCTGGAAGAGCTAACCTGCCGAGCCGACCCTCTGAGCCAAACCCTGAAGACTCACAGAGAACCCCCAAGCAGCTCACGACTAGAGCTGGGAAATCTAAGCCAAGGTCTGTTCAAGCTAGACGTGAGACGCTGAAGCAGCAAACGGACTCTGCTGACAAACCCTTCTCCAGAACCAACAGTGACTCTCCCAAGATTAACCAGAAGAACCCTCAAGGTACAATCAGTGAACCAGTGGAAGTCAAACTCTGTCAGCAGTCACTAACTGTGCTGTCTCTCACGCAGACTCCGGTGAACCAGTTCCCAGGCCCGAACCTGAATCAGTACATTCTGTGTGTTTTGTGCTTTAATAAACTGTTCAACTTTTCATCCTTGTGTCCATCAGTGGTGTTCTGCATAACTGGGTCTCCTTCAGTGAACCCATCATGACAGGGAGTTTTACAGTTTATATGGACACTGCAATGTAAGTAGAGCAGAAAAACAGAAGAAGAAAAAGGAAAAAAAAAAAGAGAAAAGATGAAAGAAAGAAGAGATATAAAGGAGATAATGACAAAACATTTTCAGTCTGCTTCATCACCTGTAACGAGATGAATAACTATAACTACAGGTGCTGGTCATAAAATTAGAATATCATGAAAAAGTAGATTGATTTCAGTAATTCCATTTAAAAAGTGAAACTTGTATATTATATTCATACATTACATACAAACTCATATATTTCAGATGTTTATTTTGTTTAATTTTGATGATTACAAATGACAACAAATGAAAATCTCAAATTCATCATATCAGAAAATTAGAATATTGTGAAAAGGTTCAAAATTGATGGCCCCTGGTGCCACACTCTAATCAGCTAATTAACTCAAACCACCTGCAAAAGCCTTTAAATGGTCTTTCAGTCTAGTTCTATAGGCTACACAATCATGGGGAAGACTGCTGACTTGACAGTTGTCCAAAAGACGACCATCGACACCTTGCACAAGGAGGGCAAGACACAAAAGGTCATCGCTAAAGAGGCTGGCTGTTCACAGAGCTCAGTGTCCAAGCACATTAATAGAGAGGCGAAGGGAAGGAAAAGATGTGGTCGAAAAAAGTGTACAAGCAAGAGAGATAACCGCACCCTGGAGAGGATTGTGAAACAAAACCCATTCAAAAATGTGGGGGAGATTCACAAAGAGTGGACTGCAGCTGGAGTGAGTGCTTCAAGAACCACCACACACAGACGTATGAAAGACATGGGTTTCTGCTGTCGCATTCCTTGTGTCAAGCCACTCTTGAACCACAGACAGCGTCAGAAGCGTCTTGCCTGGGCTAAAGAGAAACAGGACTGGACTGCTGGTGAGTGGTCCAAAGTCATGTTCTCTGATGAAAGTAAATTTTGCATTTCCTTTGGAAATCAAGGTCCCAGAGTCTGGAGGAAAAGAAGAGAGGCACTTCATCCACGTTGCTTGAAGTCCAGTGTAAAGTTTCCACAGTCAGTGATGGTTTGGGGTGCCATGTCATCTGCTGGTGTTGGTCCATTGTGTTTTCTGAGGTCCAGGGTCAACGCAGCCACATACCAGGAAGTTTTAGAGCACTTCATGCTTCCTGCAGCTGACCAACTTTTTGGAGATGCAGATTTCATTTTCCAACAGGACTTGGCACCTGCACACAGTGCCAAAGCTACCAGTACCTGGTTGAAGGACCATGGTATCCCTGTTCTTAATTGGCCAGCAAACTCTCCTGACCTTAACCCCATAGAAAATCTATGGGGTATTGTGAAGAAGAAGATGCAATACACCAGACCCAACAATTCAGAAGAGCTAAAAGCCACTATTAGAGCAACCTGGGCTATCATAACACCTGAGCAGTGCCACAGACTGATCGACTCCATGCCACGCCGCATTGCTGCAGTAATACAGGCCAAAGGAGGCCCAACTAAATACTGAGTGCTGTACATGCTCATACTTTTCATGTTCATACTTTTCAGTTGGCCAACATTTCTATAAATCCTTTGTTTTTATTGGTCTTCAGTAATATTCTAATTTTCTGATATGATGAATTTGAGATTTTCATTTGTTGTCATTTGTAATCATCAAAATTAAACAAAATAAACATCTGAAATATATGAGTTTGTATGTAATGTATGAATATAATATACAAGTTTCACTTTTTAAATGGAATTACTGAAATCAATCTACTTTTTCATGATATTCTAATTTTATGACCAGCACCTGTATATGCTTTTGTCTCTTTACCTTCAGTGTCTGAGCAAAGGAGAAGCAGAAAGCAAGATGCTTGCAGAGCTGTAGATATTATTTTCTTACACCTTCAGTTTAAAAACAAGATTTTGTTTATTAATTATTATTATTGATTATTAACACATTCGGTGAAATGCCCCAACTTAGCAGATGGATGTGACTGTTTAATGCTATGCATAGCATTAAACAGTCACAGCCCTACTTCAGCGGTAGTATCTAGGTATTACTTTATTGTATATCTCGTACCATGTCTGTTTGTTGTGCTGTTCTTTTTACATCTCTTTGCAGTTGATGAAGCAGACTTAAAAAGTTTTATCATTATCTCCCTTTTATCTCCTCTTTCTTTCATCTTTTCTCCTTTTTTCTGTTTTCCCTTTCCTGTTCTACTTACATTGCAGTGTCTATATAATCTGTAAAACTCCCTGCATAATTATAATAAAGCAATTTATATGCATAAAAAAAGCGGAACACTATGGCAATAGCCCTACACTTGTGAAAGTAAAATCTGTTGGGCTCTTTTTGGCATCAGAACAATTATTCTTATTGCCACATTGCCAGACAGGACATTGTAAAAAAAAAAAAAAAAAAAAAATAGAAGTGCTGTTGTATGCTACAATAGATTGAAGCCCTACAAAGTTAATTTTGTTCTTGCATCAGACCGATTCAAGAGCTGCCTGTGGGCCTGAGGACTGACCCATGGCCCGGACTGCACCGGACCATATGCCAGCGACGCTCCCTTTGTCCACCCAATCAACACAGTTTCACTGTAAAGCTGTCTTGTTTGTGGAGCCAACGTGTGAGTAAGTAAGGAGTACAATATTAGACGACCCACTAAACGAAACACCAGGACAAGTACAAGGACTTGGACATGGCTCAACAGAGCCGGAAAGTAAACGAGTTGAAAAGAGGTTTGGTTTCACAACAGAAAATGTTCACAAAAGCCACAACACAAAGTGAAGGTGCTGTAAAGGCAAGTTATATTGTTGCAGAAGAAATCACCAAATCAGCCCGATCTTTTAATGAGGGAGAGTTTGTAAAAAAGTGCATGATGGTTTGTGACCAAGTGTGCCCAGAGAAAAAGCAACCTTTTGCAAAAGTAAGCCTGAGCAGAAACACATTAGCTGAATGCACGTGTGTGCTAGCCACCAATCTACATGTCCAGTTGATGGGGAAGGGAAAAGATTGTTTTTCTTTTTCCCTTGCTGTGGATGAGAGCACTGATGCGTCTGATACTGCGCAGCTGGCAGTCTTCGTCCGCGCCGTGGACTCATCTGCGTGTTACAGAGGAGCTTTTGGGATTTAAATCCATGCATGGCACAACCACAGGGAAAGAAATCTTTGAGGAGGTTTGCAAATGTGTAACTGAAATAAACCTGCCGTGGAATAAACTTGTGGCATTAACCACTGATGGTGCTCCAGCGATGAGTGGTAAAAAAAACGGACTGGGAGGCAGGATTCGTGAAAAGATGCGAGAAGAGAACTGTGCAGGTGAACTATCTGTTTATCACTGCATCTTACATCAGGAATACCTGTGTAGTAAAGCACTAAAGATGGAGGACGTTATGACCACAGTAACACAAGTTGTTAACTTCATAAGAGCCAAAGGTCTCAATCACCGCCAGTTTAAGTCTGTTGTTTATCTCAAACCCCTAACCAAATCTCCCAAAAGTTGTACACTTTATTCAGGAATTTGGAGCAATCTCAGGATATAAAGTAAACTTTGTAAAAAGGGAAATAATGCCCATTGGCAGAGCAATAGGAGATTTATCAAATTTAGATCCTTTTAAACGTAGTAACAATTAACTAAAATATTTACGTATATGGCTCACACGCAAGCGTAATGATTTGTACAAAGAAAATTATCAGGTGTTCCTATCTAAGCTAAAACAAGATTTTGAGCGGCGGGAGTTGCTGCCTCTTTAAGGCAGAGTTAATACAATCAAAATGAATACTTTTCCAAAGTTTTTGTATCTATCTCAATGTCTTCCTGTTACATTAGACATTTCTGCAGCAGTCTATCGTGATAACAGTCACCAAAATGGTTAACTAGCACCTCCTTTCTTAATATTCACGGGAGAGAAAAATATGACGGACGGCCATCTTCCTTTTGGTCAGGGAACTTACCCAACCGTTTATTTGCACATGCTCACAACAAACATCACAGTACACGCAGACACTAACATTCCAACATGACGTCACTGCGTACGCTATATTACATGGCTTTGCAAATTATATTATCAAGAATACTCAACACTCCCACTCAAAGACATGTTTATAGCTCTCTATAGTGGTAAACAACAACAACAACAAAAATATATATATATAACTTCAAAATAAACATTTTGGCATACTGACTGTGTTTTAAAATAAAACTTCAAAACTATTTTTATCTGCCAAGTCATATTATTCTCCAAACAAATATCCCTTGAACTTCTGAAACTTAGCCTTTGTCACAGGCTTGGTTAGAACATCAGCCACCATGCGTGTAGTAGCTAGGGCAGTATCCTATAGATATCTTTCCTTCTGTGTGTGCAGACCGTACGAAGTGATATTTTGTATCAACGTGTTCTCTTCTTTGTCTGCAAACTGGGTTCTTTGATTGAGCTAGCACCCCTTGGTTGTCCTCATATATCTTGACAGGAACATGCTGATTACTACTATGTATTCGTTTAAGTAATTGTACAAGGTACATACCCTCCTGAGTAGTGGCTGCTAGTGCCATGTACTCCGCTTCACAGGTGGATAGTGCCACTGTCTGCTGTTTCTTACTTTTCCATGATATAACTGGACCATTTTCAGTTAAGCTGAAACAGCATCCAGTTGTGCTTTTCCTGTCATTTTTATCCACTGCCCAATCAGCATCACTATAACCCTGAAGCTGTAACCTTTCCTTACATTTTTGGTAATGTAGTTCTTGGTCAATAGTACCCTTTAAATACCTCAATAGGTGTTTTGCTGCGGTGAAATGCTGCTGTTTTGGCTCTGCTAGGTGCTGTGATAGTTTACTAACAATCCAGCTTAGGTCAGGTCTAGTACATGTCATTATGTATATCAGGCTACCTACTATCTCTCTATATCCTGTTGGGTCGATAACCTCTCCCTCAGTGTTAAAGTTTAACTTTTGCCCACATGGGGTGGATCTTGGTTTGCATTCGGACAGTCCAAATCTCACTAACATCTTCTCTATGTGTCTCTTTTGAGTCATTTTGACCTCTCCCTCACTCTGTTCAAATTCAATACCTAGGAAGTGCTAAGTGGACCCATATCCTTCATCTTAAACCCTCTCTTCAACATTTCTTTTACATCACTGAGTAAGGTGTTGTTACTCGCTGCTATGATTATGTCATCTACCCAAACTAACAGAATCCCTTTCTAATTCTCAGATTCTCTGCTGTAGACACAATGATCAGCATCATTTTGTACAAAACCATTCTCTGTAAGGTGATCATGCAGTAACATGTTCCAGTTACGCCCAGACTGTTTTAAACCATACAATGACTTATTGAGTTTACACACCAAGTGTTCTCCTGTTTTTGACTCAACCTCAAAACCCTCTGGTTGCTCCATATATGGTTGCAGTCTTCACATCCATTTGGTGTAGGGCGAGACCCTCCTTCACAGCCACCTGTATTAATGCTCGGACCGAGGTCATGTTAGCTGTTGATGAAAAAGTCTCTTTATAGTCAGTTCCTTCAACTTGACCATATCCCTTTGCGACATACCTTGCTTTGCATGTCTCAGATCCATCTGGGCTCTCTTTCACTGTAAATACCCAGCGACCTCCCACTGCTCGTTTTCCTCCTGGCAGTGGGGTCAGAGTGAAAGTCTCATTCTCTGTCAACAAGTTCATCTCCTCTTTCATCAAGTCCGCCCACATTCTTGACTTCTTAGAGTCCATGGCTTCTCTAAATGTTTTAGGTACATCATAAGCCACTCTGTAGAAATAATCAACATTTTTACTTTCGTCATCATTACACTCAGCTTTACACTGGTACTCCTTTAAGTATTCTGGAGCCTCTCTCTGTCTCTTTGGATACCTCCTCTCTCCCTGTTCTCTCTGGGTATTTTCTGTCTGGGTCGGATCTGCCTCAGCAGTCTCCTCAACGCTGGACTCTTTACTTTCCTTAGGCTGCTCCTGACCCTGGTTTTCTATTTTCGGTGGTGCATCTCCATAACTCTCAATAGCATCCCCCATGTCACATCCTGTCTGAGTTTGGCTATCTATGCTACCTTTGGTAATGAATTTTACCAGCCTATGTTTGAGGACTTTTCCTGTCTCAGGATAATACACATTAAATGCTGGACTATATTTATCATAGCCTATGAAAATCCCCTTTTCACACCTAGAATCCAGTATTTTTTTATCCTGCTTATACACGTAACATTCAGAGCCAAATATCCTCATGTTAGATAGGTTAGGTGTTTTTCCTGTGAAAACCCAGTAAGGTGTCTGCTCTAACCGCTTACTGTAGCACCTGTTACGGATTTGAGCTGCTGTTTGTACAGCATATGTCCATAATTGCCTTGGGAGGTTACTCTCCAATAGCATGCATCGTGACATCTCGAATAAGGTTCTCCAACCTCTTTCGGCAGTTCCGTTTTGATGAGGTGAGTAAGTTGCACTTGTCTCGTGCCTTATCCTGTTACTCCTTAGTAGCGACTGGAACTCCTGCCCGGTGAACTCTGTTCCGTTATCTGACCTTATGCACTTTATCTTTCCATATGGAGCTACATCTGCTATGAATTTTTCGGTAGCTTTTGTTGTGTCACTTTTTGCTTTGATAAAATATGGAAAAATCATCCCACTGTAATCATCTGTAAATGCTATTGAATATCTGAATCCATCTTTATCTGCTGGTTCTATAGGACCGCATAGGTCTGTGTGTACCAGCTCTAGTATGGCTTTAGCTTTGGCATCTGCCTGTCTGTTTCTGCTTTGTGTAACCCCCCCTGTGTGCATATTTCACGGTTTTGATTTGACTTGTCATGTTTCCCTTTTATCTTCATTCCTTCAACTACCTTTTCTAATTTTGTAACATCATCAAAATTACAATGCCCAAGTATCCTATGCCACGTTTGGGATGTCATGACAACCATACATTACCTCGACATTTTCATCTTCTACTGTGCTAAGGTAATACAGCCTACCATACACATCCATTTTGAACTTGGTACCGTTCTTGTGGACCAGCCAGTTATCACCGTCCTTGAAGTGGATCTCTGCTCCATTAGCTGTTGCTGATTTTACTGAGAAAATGTTCAGTGGAAACGATGGGATGTAGAGTGCTTGCTTGAGCCTCGTTTTCACTCGTTGTCCCTCGCTGTCCAGCAAGTAGACTTCGGCGTCTCCCCTCATCTTTGCCATCCCGCTCACCTTGGTCTCATCGGCAAGCTCAATCTTGGGGTCCTCGGGTCTGAAGCTCTTGTACACTGTTTTAAACTTTGTGGCGTCGTTGATCATGTGTGTCGTGGCGCCGCAGTCGACCATGAGACCCTTCTTGTTTCCTCTTTTTGTGTGACAGTCACTCAGCTTGAAGAAACAGAAAGATGTAGGCTCTTCCTCAGTCTCTCCATCAGCTTTCTTGACATGGTCTCGGCCTCGTCCTCGACTGCGCCCCCTTCCTCGCTGTGGAGTGCCCCATTTTCGTTCCTCTCCTCTCTTATGGTATTCGTCAGGACATGTCCTGGCCAGGGGTCCCTTTTTACCACATACATAACACTCGACATCAGCTTGGTCCATTTTCTTCCCTCTCCCTCTTCCTCGTTGCCCCGCTAGCTTTCATCACGTTATCTCCTTCTACATTCATGTCACTCTTCCAATATTTTTCAGTGCTCTCATAACTCCGTAGTTTTGTTTTAAACTCGCGGAACGTTACAGTGTCATTTGTCTGGGTGATGTGCACGACGAATGGCTTGTATGACTCAGGTAGCCCTTTTACTACATGACTATCTGAAGTCCATCACTTATATGCTCATCTGCTCTTCTCAATGATGTGAATATAGTTTCTGCTTGAATAATATAGTCTGTTACAGTTTCATTGCTAGCCTTCTGGAGTGAGGAAAGTTCACAATACAGACTCACAACACGGGGTGTGTCCTTTCCTGCATAGTGTTCACGAAGGATCCCCAGTGCTTTTCTTCTGTCACGTTTCGCATCTCTCATTATCAGTGACAAACTCTTGTTGTCTAGACATTGCACTAGTTCTGCATATGCCTCACCGTTCTTTGCCTCATCTTCCACGAGAGCTTCTGCATCATCTCCGGGTATCTGCGGGTCCTCCAAGATAACTTCTCTGAGGCTGTGCAACTCCATGTGCGCGAGAAACCTTGTTTCCCAGAGTTGGTAATTTTTCTTGTCACCGTCGAATAAAAGTATGAACCCTCTTTGGCCTGCATGACTGGGCCCATAACCTGTTACGTTAGACATTTCTGCAGCAGTCTATCGTGATAACAGTCACCAAAATGGTTAACTAGCACCTCCTTTCTTAATATTCACGGGAGAGAAAAATATGATGAACGGCCATCTTCCTTTTGGTCAGGGAACTCACCCAACCGTTTATTTGCGCATGCTCACAACCAACATCACAGTACACGCAGGCACGCACATTCCAACATGACGTCATATTACATGGCTTTGCTAATTATATTATCAAGAATACTCAACACTTCCCATTTTTTTGACCAAAACCTTTTTGTTAAGAATTTGAATAGCTGAATCTCCTATTTCATTTGGAATAAAAAACCACCAAGATTAAAACTAAGTATAATACAAAGGCCCCTGAGCGCAAGAGGCTTGGCATTCCCAAATTTTCAATTTTACTGGACAGAAACTGATCTCCAACTATACCGCCAACGCTTTTGTTATTCATTCAATCAAGCTGTGGAACCAATTTAGGAGGCACTTCAAACTAACCAAACTTTCACGCATTGCACCAACACAAAGACATTGTATTTTCCTCCAATCATTCATGGATGAGTAATTTAATGCCTTGACAAATCTTGGAATACCATAGTTGGATAAACTCTTCACTGACAATGTTTTCAGTTCTTTGGGGCAAATGAGGATTCAATATTATATCCCTGGATCTCATTTCATCAGATATTTAGAGATTAGAAACCTTATTGCATGTTACATGGACTCCTTTCCATATTCATGGAATATCCATATTATGGATGTTTAAACAGTTATTAGACTGCGTCATTGCAGAGGCTCAAAAACAAATGGGAGGAAGATTTATGCATGCAAATTTGTACCTGGTCTGACTGGCTATGGTTGAGGGTGGCTGGTGTTGAAGGATGTTAACACTAAAAAAATCTAAATAAACAGACCTTGATAAAAAAAAAAACAAAAAAAAAACAAGAACTGCAATTAATGACATGATCCCAGCAATGGATTCTAAGAGGAAACTGGATAGAGAAGAAAAACTGACATACCATAAAAGTAAGTTCAAACTGTAACTAGTGCAGACAATTTAAAAGTGGTAGAACATCTCAAGACTTTTGTCTGCATCTTGTATGCTTCCATCCATCTATCCATTTTCCATTACGGTTCATCCCTGCTGGAGTCACGAGGGGTTCTGGTGCCTATCCCCAGCTGTCTACGTGCGAGAGGCAGGGTCAACCCTAGACAGGTCGCCAGTCCACCACAGAGACAATTCACACACACACATTTACACCTACGAAGAATTTAGAGAAGCCAGTGTGGAGTAAAAATGAGCACTGAGAGTAAGGAAGAAAAGGTTTTATTTTTCTCTGCAGAGGAGAATGACACAAAACCGCTAAAGACAGCTCCCAGTGTGATTCTGAAGCATTCAGAAACACACCCCTACATTTAAAAAGAATCCACAGCATATACACACATTAACATTGAATTTTCCCAAGAGAACAACTTCATCAAAAGACATAAATATACGTTCAGATAAACATTTCAGAAAACTGTTTTCCGTTCACACCAGAGACAGGACGTGAGGATCTTAAACACAATGAGGTAAAATAGTATTGTGCAAGCACTCTTACACAATAGTGTAAAAATAAGTTAATACCGTATTTAAAATATAACTGAACCGTTGGAAAAAAACTCAAACCACTTTTTTCCGGCCCTGTTATGTCAGCTACACAGTCCTGCAACGGGTCGGGTACCCGCGGAAAATACATAAATAAAAATAAACGGGTCGGGCGTCGGGCGGATATTTTTTTAGTCCGGGCGGGTAGTTGGTGATTTTTTTTTTATGCGTGTGTGTTGGTATGGACATCAGAAATGTTATATTAATCAGGTACTGGGTGCAGCGTAGCGTACAATAGCCTATGATGTGTTAACGTGACGGGTTGTGGGTTAAATATCAACGGGTCAGGTCGGGTTCGGATTTGAATTGAAGATATCCGCGGGTGACGGGTCGGGTTCGGTAGTCATCCTAACGGGTTCGGGCGGGTGCGGATTGGTAAAACTCGACCCGTGCAGGTCTCTAAGCTACACTACATTCAGTATCGTTGCCATAGAAACAGACAACAGCGCCAATATATCAGAATTATACTAAAACACACGCAAATAATTTCCCACATAAAAAACAGGACTTTCAGTCCATTACAGTTTTCCGTTTTTAGAGGGTTGATTATTTTGCGTTTATTAAGTGATGGCTGTGGTATATTAGCTTTCACTGCTATAAGCTTTCGCAGCAGTGATTGATTAATTTAAACACCTGCTCTACTGATGGTCTATCGGAGTTGGTGTTTAGGTTGAACATAAAGAACATCTTTTATTTGAAGCTTCTTGTAGCTACTGTTTTAATCCCGGCTTCACTTAAAACTTTTTCCTGACTTTGATAGTGTTGCCATTCAGTAGCAAGCACTGCGCCCCTTTTTCTTTTATATGTACACGTACATTTAAGATTTAGCGTGTTAAGTTGACAACTCATGAGCAAGCTGCTTTTTGCAATCTAGCAGGGAGATAAGGATAGGATCTTGCAGGTGTGACTTCACTCTGCAGGGGGTCCAAAGATAAAAGATTTAAACAATTTTGGCATTGGAGTTTCAGATTTAAGGGAGTTAGAAAGTTCACTTAGTAAAAGTGCAAATAATAAATCTGATTACCGATTACTTTTAAGCTGGTTGAACATACTGCGACAGACTGGTGACCTGTCCAGGGTGATCCCACCTCTCACCCAGAACGTGGCTGGAGATATGCACCAGCACCTCCTGATCCCACTGAGGGATAAGGTTAAAGAAAATGGATGGTTGAACATACAGGTGCTGGTCATAAAATTAGAATATCATGAAAAAGTAGATTGATTTCAGTAATTCCATTTAAAAAGTGAAACTTGTATATTATATTCATACATTACATACAAACTCATATATTTCAGATGTTTATTTTGTTTAATTTTGATGATTACAAATGACAACAAATGAAAATCTCAAATTCATCATATCAGAAAATTAGAATATTACTGAAGACCAATAAAAACAAAGGATTTATAGAAATGTTGGCCAACTGAAAAGTATGAACATGAAAAGTATGAGCATGTACAGCACTCAGTATTTAGTTGGGCCTCCTTTGGCCTGTATTACTGCAGCAATGCGGCGTGGCGTGGAGTCGATCAGTCTGTGGCACTGCTCAGGTGTTATGATAGCCCAGGTTGCTCTAATAGTGGCTTTTAGCTCTTCTGAATTGTTGGGTCTGGTGTATTGCATCTTCTTCTTCACAATACCCCATAGATTTTCTATGGGGTTAAGGTCAGGAGAGTTTGCTGGCCAATTAAGAACAGGGATACCATGGTCCTTCAACCAGGTACTGGTAGCTTTGGCACTGTGTGCAGGTGCCAAGTCCTGTTGGAAAATGAAATCTGCATCTCCAAAAAGTTGGTCAGCTGCAGGAAGCATGAAGTGCTCTAAAACTTCCTGGTATGTGGCTGCGTTGACCCTGGACCTCAGAAAACACAATGGACCAACACCAGCAGATGACATGGCACCCCAAACCATCACTGACTGTGGAAACTTTACACTGGACTTCAAGCAACGTGGATGAAGTGCCTCTCTTCTTTTCCTCCAGACTCTGGGACCTTGATTTCCAAAGGAAATGCAAAATTTACTTTCATCAGAGAACATGACTTTGGACCACTCACCAGCAGTCCAGTCCTGTTTCTCTTTAGCCCAGGCAAGACGCTTCTGACGCTGTCTGTGGTTCAAGAGTGGCTTGACACAAGGAATGCGACAGCAGAAACCCATGTCTTTCATACGTCTGTGTGTGGTGGTTCTTGAAGCACTCACTCCAGCTGCAGTCCACTCTTTGTGAATCTCCCCCACATTTTTGAATGGGTTTTGTTTCACAATCCTCTCCAGGGTGCGGTTATCTCTCTTGCTTGTACACTTTTTTCGACCACATCTTTTCCTTCCCTTCGCCTCTCTATTAATGTGCTTGGACACTGAGCTCTGTGAACAGCCAGCCTCTTTAGCGATGACCTTTTGTGTCTTGCCCTCCTTGTGCAAGGTGTCGATGGTCGTCTTTTGGACAACTGTCAAGTCAGCAGTCTTCCCCATGATTGTGTAGCCTATAGAACTAGACTGAAAGACCATTTAAAGGCTTTTGCAGGTGGTTTGAGTTAATTAGCTGATTAGAGTGTGGCACCAGGGGCCATCAATTTTGAACCTTTTCACAATATTCTAATTTTCTGATATGATGAATTTGAGATTTTCATTTGTTGTCATTTGTAATCATCAAAATTAAACAAAATAAACATCTGAAATATATGAGTTTGTATGTAATGTATGAATATAATATACAAGTTTCACTTTTTAAATGGAATTACTGAAATCAATCTACTTTTTCATGATATTCTAATTTTATGACCAGCACCTGTAGTCCGCTCTCCCAGATTCTATCAAATCAGTATTGATACCCTCAGGGGCGGATTTAGGAAATTTGGGGCCCTAGGCAAAGACAGGCAGGGGGCCCCCTGAGAAGAAAACCCATAAAACAGACCCATTCTACAGATAGAGAAATGTTAATAGAATAGACAATAGACATCCATTTTTTGTTCTAGGTTTTGTCCCTCTCTTCTTGTCCCCTTTTCCTCTCTAATTATCAGCATTCTGATGGCATTTTAGCCAAAGGATTTTTATCAAAAACATATTTAATGTGCACAAATAAGGAATAGTTGTATTCCTTGACCATTAGGCAATACTAGGCAGTTGCCTAGTATTGCCTAATGGTAAATCCCCCCCTGGATACCCTGCTGGTGGATGTTCTTGACAGAAAGACGGAGTTGCTTAATCATATTCTGCTTAAGGCTCCATAAGATCTTGTCCGAGTCTTGTTTTAAAAGTAAATAAATTTTAAAAAGTGACCTAAAATTGACTGTCAATAAATGTTCTACAAAATTGATATATTTATTTGATTTCTTTGAATTGTACTGTCTGTTTAGATTTATGTGATATTTTTTGCACAAAATATATAAGTGAATATTGTAACAGTTATGTTTTCAACTGTAAGCATTAAATTGATAAATGTTATCCGCATTTTTTTGGCTTTATCCTTTCCAACAAAAAAAAAAGGCGTCGCGCAGGTAGCTCCCTTTCCTTATGAGCCGTCCCCACCAACTTTCAACACAAAGTTACACCCTTGTCTTAGACAACGCCTTAGCAGGTGCACTGAAAAAATTTCGGCGCGCGCTGTGCGCGCGCAATATCTTCTAGGGGCTGAGCCACCCTTGTCTCTTAAACCTGGAGACGCCCCTGTTTCTGACAGAGGAGTGAAAAGTATTATCAGACAACTGAATTTTTAACAGCCGGATTCAGGAGTTCAACCTTTTAGGTAAGAGGCTAAAAACCTGGTCAGTAAGCAAATTACTGTTATAATCATTCAACTGATGATTAATTAGTTTTATCCTTGATTTGAATGACCTATTAATTAACTATAACTTCCAGTTCTAGTTATGTAATATATTCATAATCTTCTGGTACACTCTCACAACACCTACGACAGCTGTTGTAAAAAAAAAAAAAGCAACAAAAATACAAAACACATATGAGTTACTGTAATATCTAATTTTAATTTGGGATAAAGTATTTTTGAACTGAATTGAATGACACAGTGAAGCTAGCAGGCTTTTGTCACCACATATGTATATTGAAAATTTAAATGACCAATATGGCACAGAATATTTTCCTTAATGGACCGCAAGTAATATATATTTTTTAATCAATTTGGAAACAATACAGTTACTCTTTCACAAAAAAATGAAGCCATATAAAAGCAATAAAATAAGCATTTTTATTAGTGAGCAAACACAATTTGTAGCACAAAGAATAGTCATTATCTCAACTGTAAGTAGAAAAACAAATGCAAGCAGTGTTGTGACCTTTAAAATTTATCTTTGTCTAGATTCTCTATGATCTTTTGGACCCATAATAGCCTTGGATTCACACAGATGTGGCTACCTGTCACCGTGACAAATCTGAAACAGAAGAGAAGAACAAATTTATTTGTTTCTTTGTTTTAATACAAATGCGCAAAATAAAGATAAAGTTTGCACAAGAGTCACAGTGGAAAATACAAGCAAAATAGATTAATATAAATATAAATCTGATCTTTTAAATGTGACGAAATACATATGATGAATACCCATGATATTAACTCTTCTTTATATCTCTTTTTATAACTTGTTTAAAACAATGACATAAACTTAAATGTATTTTGTTGAAAGGTCAAATAACTATTCAAACTAATGCATAATTGCAAATTCCAATAAAAAAACAAATAGTGCTTTTCCACATTGGTTATAAATAAAACCCCAAAATGTATTGTGGTTTTTTTCTTGGATGTTAGTAAGGTTAAATATTATAGTGTGCCGGTTTTTTCCTCCTGAATGGGGTGATTAGTTAGAAGCTATTGTTCCATTCTTTGTGCTGAGATATAGGGAAAGGAAGGAGGGTTTGAAAATGAGTTTCCTCCCTAGGTTAGACAAGGGGGAAACAGATAAACAGGTCCTTATTGTAGGGTGACCAAACGTCCGCATTTCCCGGGACATATCCGTATTTCACGTCCTGTCCCGGGCGTCCCGAGTTTTTTTTAGAAAGTAAGGAAATGTCCTGATTTCACTGCGAACGACGCTCCGTGTGACGTAATCCCTGAGCCGCGTCAGTGCGGGCAGCCCTGTTCTTAATCAGAGCCTCTGTTCGAAAACCTGGGCTGCATCCACCAAGGACCCGGTCTACCTAGACTGGATCCTTCAAAGTCCTGAAAATAAGGAGGCCAGAAGAGTTTTGGCTGTAAATTCCAACAGGTCCTCCCTTCAGCGGGTTTTACTGCCGTATGCTCTGTTGCTTAGCAACCGTGAAAGTTGACACACAAAGCAGGAAAAGAATGAATATCGAGGTTTTCAAAACTGTTTATTTATTTATTTATTAAAAAAAAAAGTTAAAGTGAACAAAGACTACACTCAAAAGAATCCAGAGTGGAATAAAGGTTCCAACCACCGGGAGCAGGAACAAATAAAATCAAATGTAATGATAGAAACCTTAGTCAGTTAAATAACATGCTGCTGTCATTCTGCACATCTCTGATGTTGCTGCTATTTTCAAATATCCATTCCTGTAAAAATGTCCATAGCTGCATATTGGTTATTAATTCTCCAGTTTTATATTGTTGAAACACTTTACAGAATTTTATTTTTTATATTTTAACTCTTCCCTATTATGTTATTCTTATACATTTTTCTAAGGTCCTCATTTGTGTGACCATTTTCAATAATCTTCCTGCTGCTGTAAATTTGCCCATTGTTGGACAATAAAGGGATTTTCTATTCTATTCTATAAAAGGGTTAGAAATATATAAGTAAATCTAAAAAATGTATCTACAAAATATATCTGCAAAATCTCTAATATTCAACAACAAAAAATACTTAGTTAAGCATATTGTGCAAAACAACAATAAAAAAATTAAACTCCTATCAGATTTATAGTCCCCACTCTGCAGATATATTAGAATCTGTCCTTAAATTACAGCCAAACTCATTTACACAGTAACAGATAAAATCCTTTAGATAAACCAAACATTACCGATACATATCTGACTCAATAACCATTAAAACAACTAGTAACAAGTAACATTTCCTCTGATCACAGAGCAAATCCCGATGATGAGACATTTGTTCTTTCAATCAAACCCCGCCCCGCTCCAAGGTGTCCTGGTTTTCCCAAATGAAAATAGATCCTTACGTCCTGTCTCTGGTGAAAGGAAAACAGTTGTCTGAAATGTTTATCTGAACAAATTTATTTCCTTTGATGAGGTGTTTCTGTTGGGAAGCATCAATGTTCGTGTGTAGAATTCTCTATATATGCAAAGGTGGGGCAGCGACCTAGTCAGAGCTACACTGGGAGCTGTATGCAGCTGTCTCATGTAGTTCTCCTCTGCAGAGTAAAATAAAACCTTTTCTTCCTTGCATATCATCTCTCAGTGTTCATTTTTACTCCACAGTATGCAGTTCAACCCAAATTGAGCCAAAAATCTGAGCTAAGTAATCAACCTCAGTGTTGATTACTCACTTGAAAAATGTTTTTCAAGTCTTGCCACATGTTATATATACGAATATGCTCTGATCTGACTATTCCATTGTGAGGCTCGATAAACAGTATGTATGATTATTTGTTCTGCTAGAATGTGAGCACTTGTTCGGAAAGAAAAGGGTTCACTTTGTAAATAAATATATCAATCTACTAGATTTGTTGTGCTCTTTATATGTATAACAGTTTTCTTTAAACATGCTTGTCAAAGTTGCATTTTTATTCTTTTCATTTAAGATTATTTCTCTTGACAGTTTACCATAGCAACTACCAACAGTGAGCTCACTACGTTCTGTAGCTATTTGTAAGTGTGGAGCAGAGGCTGTAGACTTCACATGCTGTTGTGCAAATGAATGGACAACAGGTGGACATTACTGGCAATTAGCAAGATACACTCAATAAAGGAGTGGTTCTGCAGGTGGGGACCACAGACCACTTCTCATTCCATATGCTTTCTGGTTGATGTTTCAGTCACTTTTGAATGTTGTTGGTACTTTCACCTTTGTTGTAGTATTGGATGGACTCTACGTCCTACATGAGTGGGTTGGGTAGTGCAGCTCATCCAGGATGGCACATCAATACGGGTTGTGGCAAAAAGGTTTGCTGTGTCTCTCAGTCTGGTGTCCAGAGTGTGAAGGCACTACCAGGAGACAGGCCAGAACAGCAGGAGACAAAGAGGAGGGTGTAGGAGGCCAATAACCAAACGGCAGGACCACTGCGTGTGTTTGGTTAGAAAACAGACTCCATGAGGATGGTATGAGGGCCTGATGTCCACAGTTGGGGGTATCTGCTTGCAGCCCAACACTGTGCAGGAAGCGTGGTATTTGCCAGAGAACACCAGCATTGGCAAATTTGCCACCGGTCCCCTGTGCACTTGATAAGAAGGTTCACAATGAGCAGTGTGAGGACACAGTGGATAGCGATCTGCTGCCTGCAGCATCCTTCAGCATGAACGGTTTGGCAGTGGATCAGTAATGGTATGGGGTGGCCTTTCTTTGAAGGGCTACACAGCCATACATCTTCTGGTCAGAGATAGAATGACTGCCATTAGGTTTCGAGGTGAGATCCTCAGACCCCTTTTAACCACCCAAATACAGCTGGCTGAAGTTCAGGAAGTAGTGGAGCTGTGCAAAGAACCCATTGAGATGAGCTGCACAGCGTCTCATCTCGCGTATATATATATATATATATATACATATATATATATATATATACATATATATATATATATACATATATATATATATGTATATATATATATATATATATATATATATATATATATATATATATATATATATATATATATATATATATATATATATGTATATATATATATGTATATATATATATGTATATATATATATATATATATATATATATATATATATATATATATATATCTCAGACAATGGGGAACAGAAGATGAGGTGCCAGAGTCTTCGTCATGGAGTGGATAAGCCCCTACACGGGATGTACCACCGAAACATAATCAAAGTGACAGATATCAGGAAATCCTACCAATGGCTAGACAAAGCCAGACTGAAGGACAACACAGAGGCACTGATCATGGCTGCACAGGAGAAGGTCCTGAGCACCAGAGCAATAGAGGCCCAGACCTACCACATCAGACAAGACCAAAGGTGCAGATTTCAAGTACATCCCGCTGCAGCCTGCGACAGCCATATTGGAAATGCTGACCGCTCTTGCCTATAGGCAACATGAGTAGACCCGCATTGGCTGTCACGGCGCAGGAATTACGGCCGCCATATTGGGGCGGTCGACCTGCCACTCAAACCTGCTGATTCAAGCTGAACACACTAATGATGCCTCAGGACTGTACGGCGTATTTTTGTTTAAATTGATGGACTATTGACGTCAGGGCTCGAGGGATAACTATTCACAATTAAGATGAAAACATATCTTTACATATATCTTTATATATATCTCATATATGTCTATGTGCTTCCCTCCTCTCTTAAGTCAGCATTTCCAATATGGCTGTCCTTGATGTGATATGATGTCAAGCCCCGCCTTTCCGCATGGTGCAGCGGGATGCTTCTCGCAGACTTTGCAAAGAGGCCCCTGAGACAATCCAGCACATAACTGCAGGGTGCAAGATGCTACCAGGGAAAGCTTACATGGAACGCCATTACCAAGTGGCTGGAATAGTGTACAGGAACATCTGTGCAGAGTATGGGCTGAAAACCCCAAGGTCAAACTGGGAAACAACTCAAAAGACGGTAGAGAATGACTGAGAATGACTGAGCCAAGATCCTGTGGGACAAACCGAACATTCTGGTGGTGGACAAAAAGTTGAGGAAAGCTGTTGTGGTTGACAATACCAAGTGACTGCAACATCAGGGAAAAAGAATATAAAAAACTAGAGAAATACCAGGGTTAGGGTTAGAAAATACCAGGTATCAGTGGTACCCTTGGTTATTGGCACTTGTAGTCTGATAATTTGCAATTTAGGGTAATAAAATATTAATATTATAATAATAAAAAGGGGTGAGTGAGCACATTTACATGTCTTGTCTTTTGGCTATTTATTGGTTAAAAGTTTTAAAAACATGTACATCTGTTTCCCGCTTCACGCTTACATGGTGCCACATGGTGTTGACCTTCTAAATCATATCCTAAGAAAAACACAATTTAGGTTTTTGGGTTTAACATGACAAAATGAGAAGAAATTATTAACTCTAAATACATTAAAAATTTCAGGTATTAAAATGAACAATTTGAAATTAATACAAACTTTGTAATACTTACAAGACTGCAGTCTTTGAGCAGGAAGGGCTGGTGAAAAAGTATTTACGGATCTGCTTTTTGGACAACATTCTCCCAGAAAACGTGAAGCAGCAGGTGTCACCTGCAAAAGAGAGCATTTAGTAATGTTTCATTAAAAAAAGAGTCATCTCCTTGGATATGTAATGGAGAGTTGCATTTAGTTTCACAATAAAAATATTTTTTTTGTGTGTTTGTTTTATGCAGGTGAAATTGCTACTAATCCTACCTATTTCTTTTAGAAAACACTATGGAGTGATATTGTTCTGTTATTACTGCAAGCAGATAACTTGACATAGATAAAAATAAAAATATGTAATCCAGAAATTTTTTTAAGCTACTTTTTTTCTCACATTTATTTTCAAATAGTTTTTATTTTTTTCAAAAATGTCTCCGTTTTTAGATTGTAATTTTTATATATTGTCTTTTTTATATTTGTCAGGACCCCTGTCTGTGTGTTAGTGTTTCTGTATTTGTCTTCCTTCCTCCACCAGGAGGCGCCTGGTTCTGGTCCGTCTCCTCACACACCGGCTGATGGTTTCCTCGTTAACGGAGTGTTCTTAAGCTGCTGACTGCCACTACCTCGATCCCAGAGTGTTTGCCAGTTTTGGGTACTCTAGCCAAGCGGAGTTTTGCTGAGTCAAACTGAGTTCTTGTCAACCTGAGTTTTAACATTGTTTTTGTCTTTGCCTCTCGGCAGGAAGTCATCCTGCAAACTGGACTTTTCGGACCTTCTCTCCCTGGAAGGATCAACAGAGCTTCAAGCTGTGCTGAGGTTAGAAACAGGAGGTTTGGACCCACTTTCCCCAAGAGATTGTTTGAGCTTTACACTGAGAAAGGGATTCATCTCCACTACAACTCGTTCAAGTACCGCAGGAAATCTGAGTGGCAGTCAGCTTCCCAATTCGCCTACAAACAACCGCATTCTGGGTAAACCCTGCTCCGCCCTCCACCGAATCAGACAAACACTGGAACAACAGCATACAGACTGGAGTCAAAGATTACAGGTGCTGGTCATAAAATTAGAATATCATGAAAAAGTAGATTGATTTCAGTAATTCCATTTAAAAAGTGAAACTTGTATATTATATTCATACATTACATACAAACTCATATATTTCAGATGTTTATTTTGTTTAATTTTGATGATTACAAATGACAACAAATGAAAATCTCAAATTCATCATATCAGAAAATTAGAATATTGTGAAAAGGTTCAAAATTGATGGCCCCTGGTGCCACGCTCTAATCAGCTAATTAACTCAAACCACCTGCAAAAGCCTTTAAATGGTCTTTCAGTCTAGTTCTATAGGCTACACAATCATGGGGAAGACTGCTGACTTGACAGTTGTCCAAAAGACGACCATCGACACCTTGCACAAGGAGGGCAAGACACAAAAGGTCATCGCTAAAGAGGCTGGCTGTTCACAGAGCTCAGTGTCCAAGCACATTAATAGAGAGGCGAAGGGAAGGAAAAGATGTGGTCGAAAAAAGTGTACAAGCAAGAGAGATAACCGCACCCTGGAGAGGATTGTGAAACAAAACCCCTTCAAAAATGTGGGGGAGATTCACAAAGAGTGGACTGCAGCTGGAGTGAGTGCTTCAAGAACCACCACACACAGACGTATGAAAGACATGGGTTTCTGCTGTCGCATTCCTTGTGTCAAGCCACTCTTGAACCACAGACAGCGTCAGAAGCGTCTTGCCTGGGCTAAAGAGAAACAGGACTGGACTGCTGGTGAGTGGTCCAAAGTCATGTTCTCTGATGAAAGTAAATTTTGCATTTCCTTTGGAAATCAAGGTCCCAGAGTCTGGAGGAAAAGAAGAGAGGCACTTCATCCACGTTGCTTGAAGTCCAGTGTAAAGTTTCCACAGTCAGTGATGGTTTGGGGTGCCATGTCATCTGCTGGTGTTGGTCCATTGTGTTTTCTGAGGTCCAGGGTCAACGCAGCCACATACCAGGAAGTTTTAGAGCACTTCATGCTTCCTGCAGCTGACCAACTTTTTAGAGATGCAGATTTCATTTTCCAACAGGACTTGGCACCTGCACACGGTGCCAAAGCTACCAGTACCTGGTTGAAGGACCATGGTATCCCTGTTCTTAATTGGCCAGCAAACTCTCCTGACCTTAACCCCATAGAAAATCTATGGGGTATTGTGAAGAAGAAGATGCAATACACCAGACCCAACAATTCAGAAGAGCTAAAAGCCACTATTAGAGCAACCTGGGCTATCATAACACCTGAGCAGTGCCACAGACTGATCGACTCCATGCCACGCCGCATTGCTGCAGTAATACAGGCCAAAGGAGGCCCAACTAAATACTGAGTGCTGTACATGCTCATACTTTTCATGTTCATACTTTTCAGTTGGCCAACATTTCTATAAATCCTTTGTTTTTATTGGTCTTCAGTAATATTCTAATTTTCTGATATGATGAATTTGAGATTTTCATTTGTTGTCATTTGTAATCATCAAAATTAAACAAAATAAACATCTGAAATATATGAGTTTGTATGTAATGTATGAATATAATATACAAGTTTCACTTTTTAAATGGAATTACTGAAATCAATCTACTTTTTCATGATATTCTAATTTTATGACCAGCACCTGTATACAACTTCTCTGGAAACATGAGTCAGCAACCAGATCCTCTTCTCTAAGTTTACAGATCAAATTTCCCACTCAGCCTGAACTAATCGCTGTATCTTCCCCTCACTTTTCAGTTCCGGTTGAGCAGTGTTCAGAGCAACACTTCTCTCTGCCTTATCTCTTCTATAAAACCTATTAAACCTTTGCTCCTGGTCTCCCTGTTTGGTCTTCAGCATTTGGGTCTGAACCTTAGTAAAATCATGACAATATTGAATTTTAAATATTGTATTATTCTTAAATTCAGCCTAATACATAAATTTGCTCTTGACACACTTTGACCAATAAAATGTTTTTGCTAACCTCAATTCAGACCAATGATAATGAATCTTTGCTCCTAGGCAAAAAAAAATAAAAAGTCTATAAAATGCTATTTGAAAAGGATAGAATTTACAAAACAGTCGTTTGAAAAATAGAAATAGAAAATAGCAAAGTTAGTCTCAAAACATTTTTGTAATCAAGTTTTTCAGAGTCTTATTTCTATATTACATTTTTACTTTTAAATTTCCATTGACAAAATGTGTTATTTGCTTAAAGAAACAAATGAACAAAATCCCCTCTCAAAGTTTTCAGATTAAAAGCATTAACATATCAAAATAATGATAAAAATGTGTTTGCATGACTAAAAGAAATTCACTGTGAATTTTTGATAATTGTACATTCATGGAGTCTTATAAATTAACAGAAGTCAGTAAAACATCTTTGGAAATGTTTCAGCCTGGAAAGAACAACAAGTCTTTAGAATAGGTCTTCAATAAAATGCTGTGAATTTCACAACTCAGGACAGGGAATATATTTCTGTTTTTATCAAAAGTTTAAATTTTAAATAATATACGTGTGGTCTTAAAAAGTACATGATTTCTATGCTAATGAGTGAATTTGAACTTGCATTGGAAAATTATCAGGTCAAAGATAGGCACAACCACACAAAATTTATCAATTTTAGCAAAATTATTTTGGAGGACTTTAACACCATAATCATGCATCAATTTAAACTAATAATAAAAATATGAAAAAAAAAATTGAACACTGCAACCATTTTAACAACAATAATTATGCCGTCAGTATTCTGCCAAAAGTTTATACATGCAATACATACTCCTAAAAGCAATTTTACTTCATACAGTTGCTCATTAATTCTTCCTCACGTAAATGTTTACCATGTTACAGGTGCAAATAGAGCATGGGCGTAGGTTTGGGTAGGGACGGTAGGGACATGTCCCGACCAATATTCACAGGATATGAAAAAGTCCTGACCAATTTTTGCCATATTGTCTCAAAGAACGTGGATCTACGATTTTTGATTAGCAGCAACAGGCGGTGCGCGGAACGGAAGCTTCTTAGTTTGACATTTATTATGAGCCTCCGAGACCGTGTCGGAACGGTGCTGTCGGGTGGGTGGGGGGAGGGGGAGTCAGTTGAATCGTCGGACGTTCTTTGATTAGTTGCAAAAGGCGGCGGCTAGCTGGGCACACGCGTCTCCTTCTGAGTCTCCGAGACCATGTCGCCACCAAAAAAGAAAAGGACAGACATTAGAAGTTATTTCGCTACGTCAGCTGTAAGTACAGTGAGTGGACCCATAAGTTAGATATCTATCACGCAACGCATTTGTTGTAAAGTCCGGTGTTTAGTAAGGTCAGCACTGAATGTGAGGTAGAATAGGTCTGTTAATTATGTAATATTTTTTCACATAGGATGCTCAGACAGCAGAGCAAGGGGCAGAGCAGAACGATGGAGAGGTGGCTGGAGCTTCAGGGCTCCAGGTGAGGGGTTAGTTCTCAGACAGGGGCGGATCTAGGATTCTAGGAGATCAGGGGCTTAGCCCTGAGGGTGCAGATGTTGACTCCTTTTTTCCATCTTTTTTTTTGCCGCCTCGCACACAAAACCAAAATTTGTGTGTACTTCAATTTACGCAAGCAGAGAGGCGCTTAGAACCGTCTCATCCAACCCAATCAACTTTATTTATATAGCACATTTAAAACAGAAACATGTTGACCAAGTGTTGCACATATAAAATACATAATAAAATAAAAAAAATCATAAAATAATATAAGAGAACGATTAAAAAAATATGATAAATACAATTAAATTAAATGGGGAAAATCAGCTAAAACATTAAACAGCACACAGTTCCTTAACTGTGCTTATTCCTCTCTTCACCAACAACAAATCATGTGGATTTGTTGACATGTGTGCATTGTTTGCTAAAATTAAAGGAGGGGAACCATTTATTTTAGCTGACTGAAATAATCTGTTCCCCCTTTTATGATCTTTATCAAATGTATTTTCTGTTTAAATATTTATCTAAAAATTAACAAAAAAAGTTCAAACTAAAACCACTGGACTATGTTTTCCTCCAGACATTTTAAATTAAGAATTAAAATACATTTCATAAAGATCATCAAACCAACAGTGAGATTTATTTGAACTATTTTGGATTTCAAAATATAAAATAATAAATGTTTCAAACCCAATATATGAAAAATAATGGATTATTTGTTTCTTTTTTTCCCATGGGGGAATGGATTATATCAGGTGGCTAAAATATTTAATTTCCCTCTCATAACTCTGGCAAAAAATGATCAAATGTGCCACAGAGTTTGTTGTTGATGAAGAGAGGAATAAACACAGTTAAAGACTTGCAGGTGAAATAACGTTCGCCCCCCCCCCCATAAATAAAGAGCAACTGTTTCCAAATTCCCAAAAATTGTTGTGTGTTATATCATGTCATATACTAAAAATTCCCTTAATCCAGTAATCTCTCATATTTCACATTGCCCTTTAAAAACAAAACGGCGTGAGAAGACCTCATCTACTTATTTATTTTACTATTTTTTAAACAACAGCTGTCGCTTAAACTTGATGCTACAACCTTTACATGATTGTGAGTTATTTTTATCAAGAAATGGATCAGAAGCGCAGATCCGCAAGATGCGCCTATCTGGCTTCAATGCGCGCTCCCAATACAGGGAGGACAGATTTAGGGGATCTGGTTATGGTTGGGGGGAGGGGGTTATTAAGCCAATGTGGTTTCCCCCCCTTCTCAAAAATGTTCGGTGGTCTTGGGGGGTTGACCACCCAAGACCAGCGTTTTGGTGGGGACCTTGTCAAGGTCCCCACCAAAACTTAGACTGAACCTACGACCTTGAAATAGAGTACCACAGGGCTGCATTATATTACACACATGAGTGCTTGTTCCTTTTCTATGTGTGGTTTGATGTGCGACCCTGTGAGAGTGGACCTCCTTCTGTGAACTCTTTTGTCACTTTAAAGGTGTTACCCACACGACAAAGCAATCCACCTGTGATTGGCTACTTTTCTTTTTTTCAGTTTTTTTTCTTTGGCTATTTCTCAGGAAATACCGCCTCTTGAGACTGTATTCTGCTGAGTACGAATCTAGCGGCTGCTTCCTCCGAAGGCCAGATACGTCGGGCGATTATGTCATGGCACAGTGCCGAGGCCTGTTTGGATTAAAATATTTTGTATTTGTTTTGTCCTCAGGAAACTATTATTATTTTTAGTCACATTTTAGTCTATATGTAGTCAGTTTTTTGTTGTAATTGATAAAAATGCTAAATTTTACCATTTCGAATAACAACTAGATTCTTAACCAGACTGGCGGATTTTGCTTAGATACTACAATTGCTGGAGATACAATGCTGCCATGTAGTTCATCTTTGCTGTACAAAAAAGGAATGATTTTAGACATAAAAGGTTTCCACCCAGAACCAAACACTTCCTGATCTACTATGAATTATGCATTCCACACAGATCAATTAATGTTGATTACTCCAAAAGAGCAAAGAACAGAAACATTCTTCTTTATACTTTGGCAATTTTGCTTTATTTCTAAGAATTTGCCCCTTGGCTACCACTGCTCAGGAGTCAAAGTAGATTTAAATTCATAAGGGTCTGATATAAAAAAAATATACAGAGAACCTACATAATTGCCATATAATGCCATGACAATCTAGACCTAAATTTAAAAATTATATTCACTCAAATGTTGAAATATTCAAATAGATATAAACAAGAACTATGAGAGAGGAACATTTAAATATCTATGTTCCTTTTCACCCAGGTCTTTATCCAAAAATAAACAGTATGCAATGAAATATTTGATTTAGATATAAATTAGGTTTCTTTTGGTAGAAATTCAGGTAGGTTTTGTATCACCTCTTGGGAGCTGGAAGAAACAAAATCTTGATTGTCAGACAAAAGGATTTTTACTCTTGGCAGAGGATGATCAGCCAAATATAGTTTATTAAGTAGCGAGGACAGGAAGAGCCAAACTGCTGAGAGTGAAGATAGGCAGCGTGACTAAACACGAAGAAGCAGCACGGATGACACTGCTAAGCAGATTACAGCACAATGATGCATTTTAAACAAACCAACAGACCAGACGCTAACATTTTTATTTAGTCTCGTCAACAAAACTCACACCCATGACTTGTGATGTTTTCGTCATCAAAGATCCACGTTTACCTCGTCAGTTTTCATTATAGTCTTCAAAAAAGGACTGTCTACGAAATTATTTTGTCATCGTTTATGCAAAAAAAAAAAAGAAAGAAACAGGTCCAGAAACAAGGAGAAGGGAGGCTGCACACGTGTTGTTTGATCTCAAATCATCAAAAGGTTCAATAAAGTAGCTTCAGCAAAAGTCAGGTCAGGTATATTATATACTTACTGTAAGGTGGGCGCCTTGGGTTGGGTTTCACTTCCTTCACTTTGATTTCTGGAGGTACTTGCATGTTGATGTGTGTTTTCCTGTTTAAATAAGCAGTTAAAGCATATCACCCTAAATATCTTCTGATGTGTATTTTAAAACTAGTAGTAATCCTCTATTAGCAGATGAACTGTTAGATTTCATCATATTTAAAACAGACCAAATAAAAGAAAAACAATAACTCTTGTTTAGCTTCTCTTAACATTCAGATCATGTTCTTGCATATGTATTTTTTAAATATGATCATTTATGTTCATGATTGTTGGCCCACTGAGTCACTGGAATTTAGTGTGCATTGCGAATTTATTCAGCCCCCTTGAACTTTTTGACATTTTGCCATATTTCAGGCTTCAAACATGAAAATATTAAATTGTATTTTTTATATAAAAAATCAGCAACAAGGAGGAAACAGCTTAGCGGTGAAATTAATATTTCCATCTATAAGGTACAGCAGTGATCAAAATGTAAAAAGTATAGGAGAGGTATGGCGCAAAGGTATTGAGGTGGAATGTTCTGAGCAGTGCAATAAAATAAATTGATATGGTGCAAATTACAGTTGAAACACTGAGTTTAATTCAATTTAAAGATATTTGAAGATTTGACATGTAGTGCAAGCATGATGTTTACACTGTGATGGAGAGTCTGTAGTTGTGACTTGATTAGAGTTTTCAATAGTTCAACAGTCTTATGGCAGCAGAGAAAATGCTGCTACAGAATCTGCCTATCCTGCATGGAATGCTGCAAAGCTTTTTCCCATAGGGACTCAGGGAGAACAGTCCATGGTGGGGGTGTGAGGGGTCGCTCATGATGTTACAGGCTTTAGAAACGCAGTGCTGGGATGAAATGCCTTTTACGAAGGGGAGATGAGCTACAATGATCCTTTCTGCTCTTCTCACCACTCTTCTCACGTTGCGCTGCAGCCTCCACACCATGCAGTAAGACAGCTGGTCAGAAAGCTCTCTATGGAGCTTCTGTAGAAGGTGGCGAGGATGTTGGGGCAGGAATTACAAGCTTTTCCGTGCCCTTTTGACCAGTGAGGTGGTGTTTACAGTCCAGGTGATGGTGTCTGTGATGTGCACCCCCAGGAATTTGGTGCTGTTAACCACCTCTACAGCTGGGCTGTTGATGAGCAGTGGAGCATTGTTAAGCCGGTTCTTCCTGAAGTCATTGGTTTGCCCCAGTGATGATGTTCTTTGTGGTGCTGACGTCCTCAACACATTTGTTGTTGTAGGCCAACACAGGCATGGCATACTCATCAATATTGATCTTGTTTTCATAAGTTGCTGCAGCTTTGAACATGTTCCAGTCAGGCATTCAAAAAAGTCTGTGAAGTGCTCCATGGTGCCCTCAGTCCATAGCCTGACCTGCTTCACCGTTGGTTTAGCTCTGATAAGCTGCGTCTCATACTCCTAGGCCTGGGTGCAGGCCGGTTTTTTCCTTTCTCTCTCCTCAGCAGGGCTGGACGGGCAGGTGCTCTTCATCTAGCTGATTACCACCCTTCTTAAGGAGCTGGAACCAGGAGGAGGGTGTCAGCTTGTTAATGCTCCGGTGTGGTATTACTGATCTTCTACCAAACCTTGCTTCTAAATGTTACCAGATCCTAACCCTGCTCTCTGTTTGCTCCTTTCTCAGAACCCAGGATCTCAAGCCCGAAACCACTCTCTTCATTCTGGACTCCTGCCAGAGACATTTCAGATAGCCTCCAGGAACCCGTGAGTCTATGGGCCTCTGAACTGCTTTAGCCCTCCTGCCTAAGCTCACCTGCCTGTCCACCCTCTGACACCACCATCGGATCTCACCAACCGGACAAGCACCATCCATCCGGACCACTGGTCACCATCCTCCCCAAAATGACGCCAAGCCGCCGTCTCTGTGAGTTACAAACACCCCTCATCTTTCAAACCAGCACCAACCAGTAGCTCACCTATCACCTAACCTCTTCCAGCAGAACCCAGAAAACCCTGCCAGCCGGACTCCTCTCTGAACAGACCTCAACCTTCTATAAAAACTTAAACTGATTATTGCCTCCATGATTGCTCTCATTCAGAGTCTGTCAACCTAAGCATGACACTGCAGCCTATATCCTTTGTCCACTATATGCCAAGTCCACCATATAGTGCCTGCTCTGTATAGCGTACATTTCTCTTAGTTGTAAAGCTGCTAAATTGAAGTTTAGACACAAATTCAAACTGAAGCACCTGATTTCCATCACCTCATCATGCGCCTCTGCTCCAGCCAATCATTGTTAATTCTTCTTTCCTCTAAAGCCAACCACACTGTAGGGTTCTGCCTAAATCTCTGCATTTAGGCTCTCCTGGTTTCAGCTGAGCTTTGTCTCATCCATCCCATCTCCCCCATCATGCTCTCCAGTTTTTTTTTGACTTCCTTCTCCTCTAGCCTCAACTTCACCACCAGTGTCCAGATCTAAGGGGACGAGCTATCTAATCCTGATCTCACAAGGATCATCCAAGCTCATCGCCATTTGCAGCTTCACAGTCTTCTGCCGTGCCAACGAACTGTCAGATTCATCAATAAATCTCTGTAACTGCCGCTTTTTGTGTGTGTGTGCGTATGTGTGTGTGTGTGTGTTAGTCTGTCCAGGTTGAATTGACTGTCACCCTCACCTTTATTTAATAACAAACCCTATTCTACAGCTGTGAGAATTCTTTTCTTTTGCTTATTTTTAACAAACCACTGTAATTGCTAGTCAAAGTTTTTAACAGATTTTTTTTAACCAAATAAATAAACCACTTACATGTTAGGTGGAGCACTTGTGGGAGTCTTGCCAACCATGTTGTCTCCATTCTGAGAGGCACTGGTCTCATTGCCTGCTAAAAAAAAATGCAAGTATGTTTGAGGCTTATTTAGCTTTAAATAAAAGCAGCGATTAACATATAATACTTGTTGGGATCTGGAGGTCTGTCCACTTTCTCCACCAGAGGGCGTTCTAGATCTCCTGGAGCTGGAGCTGATTGCACCACCTGTCGCTCGTCTGCTCATCAGGAGATCAGTATTTAAGGAGGCAGAGGACGTCTCTCCAGTGCCAGAGTGTTTGCCAATTACGGTTAGCAAGCCTGAGCCAACCTGCCTGTCTGAATCTCTGACTCCCTGAAAACCTGAACCTGATCTGATTTCTCCTTTCTGCTTCCCAGGTTGAACCTGCCTGAAACCGGAAACCCTGAAGAGTTTCTCTGTTGGAAATCTGCCTGTCTGATCTCTGAAGAACCCTGGAGAATCATTCCTGTCAAAGACTTGCCTGTCCGCTCTCAGAAGAATCTGGAAGGGATACTCTAATCTGTGATCTGCAAACACTCAAACCAAGCTCTGCATCCGCCAAGCCCTCAGCCTGCCAACAGCCTCTGGACCCTCAAGGTTCCCCCCCTCAGCCGCTAAGCTCTAACTGCAAAACAGGTACTGTCCTGCTCACTCACATCCTGCAAATTACCTGGACATCCACTAACTCCACTGTCCCCCTCTGCAGTGAACCCACTCGTGACCAGTCCTGGATCTGATTAACCCCTGGATCTGTTTATTCCTTGTACAGAAATATTTCAGTAAACCTTTGAACTTTTCTCCTGCTTCAGTGTGTTCTGCATGTGGGTTAGGAACCTTAAGCCAAACATGACAATACTTTTCTGCTCACTCAGAATTTATTCAGCATGCCCACATACTTCATAAATGCATACATACTGTCTTTCATATTTAGTTTGGGGTCCTCATTTAGAATGCAGTGGGGTCAATTCTATTACTAATGTAATTAAAAGAACAGCATGGACCTTACAGACAAAGTTGGCACTTTTACTGCCAGTGAGCTAACATTTTATGTCAAAGAAGTTAGAATATCATCCCTAGAATCAGGATGGCAGAGCTTCCACCCTCACCTGCCACCAAGCTACATTACATTCAACTTAGGTGGTATCAGTATTACGGTATCAATAGATTTGAACAAAGTTTCTTTTTTTTTTTAAACAATACCACATTTTACACATCAAAGCTTTAAATAAACTTAACAAATACAGTATTCATTTCTTGATCAACAATAACACTTGATACTAAGAAAGCTAAAGCTTACCATGCAGTGTTACGCTGGTGTTGCTCATCTTTTTCCAAAGTTCTTTAAAGTTTAATTCAAATGGAAGCTGGATACAAAATTCCCTCATAAGTGGGTCTTTTTTGGAGCTGCTGCTTCTTTTCTGTACAAAAACTCTTGATACATTTATAAGACTAGTCCATAAAATAAAATAAAAAATGCTATGCTTTAATAGCTGTAAATTCTAAGTGACAGAAACAAAGGCTGATAACACAGTTAATAGAGAGAAATAGATCGAAAGCTCTGCACTGTTATTTGTTTATTAGTTCTTACCTAAAGAAGGATCTAGTGTGAAACAAAAAATTATCCAGACAATGTTGACCACAACCAAACTAACATGAACAATCCAACGCATGTTTCTATCTGCAGATGGTGGAGGACGTTCTCTTGCATGTTAAAGATCAAGCGAGCAGCAAGCAAACATGTAAAACAGGAAGACTGACCTGCCAAGCTCTGCTCATGTTGCATCTTTTGGCCTTTTTAACCACAAAGGAAACAGCACACATTCTATAACTAGGCAGTTGTTATTTCCAAGGCCCTATAAACAAGAGCTACCACAGCTACAGTAAAGCACGAATGCCAGCAGGAGAAGAAAAACAACACATAATATAGAATAAAACGTTTAAAAGAGCATAGGTACTAAAAGCTTAGCAGATGAGTCTTTATAGCAAGTAAAGATGCATCTCTAACTCGATCAGGTAATTGATACATTACTAAAGGAAGCCAAATCTCTGGGCTTTTTTAGCATTTTCAAAAAAGATTTGTACAACAAAGCTTTCATGAACCTTTTAATTCAATATATCCCTATAGTGCTAATTTCCAATACATGTCATCTAAAAGCACTTTATAGAGAAAATTTTACTTTTTGTCTATCTATGCATTGAATCGACACCAGTCCCTTACACGGAGCATGCATGCAGCGACAATGGAGAGGAAAAATTCCTATTTAACTGGAAGAAAACCTGCTAAAAAAAAGCCCAGCAGTCTGTTGCATTTATATATATATATATATATATATATATATATATATATATATATATATATATATATATATATATATATATATATATATTTGACAGTGTGACAGCTGCATTGTGGCCTTTGATGTTTTCTTGTGGCACCCAATGGCAAGACCATCAACAATTCTACCCAGTGTTTAGTTGAGATACTGGCAGTTCCTAATAGAATGCACTATAAGCTTTCAGATGATGTCAAATTTTAGGAATCAAAAAAATAATTAAAGAGACAGTCATCTGGATCTGCACACTCAAAAATAATTAAGGACATAAATGCTTGAAAGTTTTTTTACAAATCACCCTGGAAGCCAGCTGAGCACAAATAATAGCTGTTTATTTGAATGACTTAGCACAGCTTGCTCCTTTACCTCCCCCAGCAGGGCTTGTCAACAAACATTCTCTGCTGACACACTGGACTATTTGTCTATGTAAAGATAATTTACATCACCGAATTACAATATTTGTATTACATTTGTGCATTGAAAAAAACAACCATCTTTTATCTGTCCACAAAATAAAGATACCAATTTAACACAAACTACGTGAAAACCTTTTTAAAAAAAAACAGTGACAAAGCAGTGATGCACATGCAGGTGATTGTCAGGAAACATTCTAATATGGCCATTTCTCTAATCCCTCCAACACATTCAGTGTTCTATGAAAAGCTATTCCTGTCAAACTTAGAACAATAGCTGTCTTTAAATCCCAACCAAACAGTAACAATGTGCACATAGAATATTTTAAAGTTAGTAATGGTATAGGCTATTGTTATAATGTTAGAATAAATAAAGTACTTGACAAAGAAATATGTATTTTGGTCCTTGTCCTCCAGGGGGCGAAATCTCTCAGGCAGGACGCTGACCCTGAAGCTCAAAGCTCCACTGCATTTAAATATTTTATGTTTGTTTGCTACCTTTTCAACAGTGTAAAATAAATTTTATTTTATTTTCCATTACTAACATCATCTGCATAAGGTGTTATTTTATTGTTTTAGGTTACACCCAGTGCCATGACTAAACTTCATTAAGGGGTTGTAATAAGGCTGATTTAAAAAAAAAAAAGTACCAAAAAGTGCAGAGAAGAAAAAAGAATCAATTATAAAAATTGTTGGTTTCTCGTTATTGTGATGCTGACAAAACAGGTAAGATTTAGTAAGCTTTGCATTTAGACTGGGCTCGCTGCACAGAAAAAGCCGGCATGGTACAGTTACACCTCTCTTTATGGGTAACTGCTTTTCTGAAACTAAGTTAAAGCTTAATTAGGCCAAGATATTAGGAACATCTTGGCTTAATTCCTTGAATAGGTTTAGCAAATTTATATTCATAGAATCAATGTTAATCACATTTTCAGAGAGCTGTCATTTTGAATAGAAATCAATATTTAGGGGGCCCACAAGTCCAGACATGTTGTCAGGTCTGATCCTAAAATCATGAGCTGCTCAACGTGTAGGGGATTTTTTTCTGTAAAGGGCACTGTGTATGAAGTTTGTATAGCAAATTATGCAAATGTGTATAGGGCCATCAATGCAGTGCCTTTTCTTCACCCTTTCCAGCCCTATCGCTCAGTCAAATAACTCTTGTCCCATCACTAGAAATGGCAAAAACGAAAGTTTAACACCTCTGTAAATATTTAAGACTTTATTAATCCAAAGGAATTGATTTAATGTATTACTCAATACTCATATAATTGTGGGCTCCATGAACATCTTTGCCCATCCACTCAGTGTACAAATTGTCAGTCCAAGAGCATTTCATTGCTTCTTTATAATATTTGTTGTGTCTTTTTATTTATTTAATTATTTTCCGTTTTATGTTTTATCTGTAAATGTGTTGAGAAACACTGATCTATCTTGAAAGGTACCATATACAAAATATAAGCATTATTTTTATGATTTCTGATTATCTTAGGCTAACATTTTTTTTTTCAATTTAACAGGGTGTATTTGCTACTGTTTACTGATATCTTATTCAAACATCATAGCATCTTACATGTAAAACCTAAATGAGTATTTCATTCTAGATAAAATTAATAGATTAAACAAGTAAAGACTAAAATTATTGTGTTTTATCCTAGAAATGTCCTTGCTCCTTGAGAAGTCACTTTTTTTTCGCTCATTATTTAAAATCCCTCTGACTTGTTGTTTTTGGGAAGGGTATTTTCATATCCAAATTTTAATGTGAGTGATGAATGGAAGGCATACATGACCCGCAGGACCCAGGAAAAATATAGCAGCCAATTGGTCTTCTCTAAAGAATGGGACCTCTAAACATTTGAATCCAGGTAAAATTTCAGTAACATTAAATAATTTTGTCATTTCTGCGGCTACATCTAATGTCAAATTATGTCAGATTTATTCACTGTAAAACTGCATAAATGTGAAAAGTGGTGACTTTTCCTTCAATATATTGATATTAGTACACTTTAATACTACAAATTTGCAAACAATTTGTTGGGTGGGGTGGGCCTGACAGGTTTGAATATGCAAATAATTTCCTCAAGCCAACAAAGTTATCTTTCGGATGGAACAGAGTTTTCATTCAGACAATTTGTCCAACAGAATACAGACATCTTTTTTTCACTTCAGCATAAGAGAGGATAACAAAATGTAAGTTTTTTTTATTTTTTTTAATGCTTTATATGGTGTATTAATACTCCTAATTACATGTTGTACCATATCCTTTTACTATGAGAACCAAGTATTAGCAAGGCACATTCAGTAACAAGAGAATTTTAAGGCTGTATGTGGGGAAAAAAGAAAATAACATTGCAGTAGCATAAGAGTAATTAACTAATAAGTGGACATAAGGGATTATTAGGAAAATCAAAAGAAATTTTAACCCGCAAACTATCTACCAATGATTAAATAGCATAGTCAAAGGCTACTATAAAAAATTTTGTAAATCTCAACTTAAAGCAACCGAGGGTTTCCAGTATTTTGACTGTAGTGGAACATGAAAACCAAAGGTTGCTTTTCTATGTTTGGCTCTGCAGAGTAGATTTGAGCCAGAAGACCTCAGAGATCTAGTTAGTTAATCAACTTAATAACAAGGTTGTGATGTGTTTTGAAACTGTTCAAACTGCATGTTGAACACACACCCCCCTAAAATTGAAGCCACAACAGTCAGGGCTTGGTAATCTTCCCTTGGCATTGGGGCACCTCTACTTGTAAAGTTGATGTTTGGGTACAAAAGTGACTGCATATTTAAGTTTGCACATACATATGACATTAGCCATCATAGGAGAGGAGACAAAGTAAAAAATATATAATAAAAAAAAGAAAAACTGAACCTGAAACTGTAAAAGTCGAAGTTAAGCTTCATTACCTATCATTTCTTTCAGCTATTTGTCTTTGAAAATTAAACACAGCTAGCAATTTCTAGTATAAGAAATACGCAAATTACAAAACCATAGGACAGAATTACATAGTACCATGCCTCTTTTAGTTTTTTTTTTGAAATGTTCAACATGCTCATGAAATAAAAAACATTTTAGCACGCATTTAATGTGGTTTAATGATTAAATTTATAAAGTTTAATATTGTATATTTGACCAATTATTTTATATTATTTATCTATTTATTTTTAACAGTTTTGTCCTGCCTGGCGATGTAGCACTAAGAATAATTGTCTTGCTGCCAAAAAGAGCCCAACAGATTTTGCTTTCACAAGTAGAGCAGTACAGCTATCGCCATAGTGTTCCGCTTGATTTATGGATGTAAATAGCTTTATTATAATTCATGCAAGGAGTATTACATATTTTATAGACACTGCAATGTAAATAGAACAAGAAAGAAAAAAAAAGAAAAAACATTAAAAAGGAGATAAGGATAAAATATCTTCTGTCTGCTTCATCACCTGCAAAGTGATGTAAAAAGAACAACACAACCAACGGATATAGTATAAGAGATACAATACAGTAGCACCATGATACTATCACTGAGGTATAAGTGGTATTATTTAATCTGACATCTATACTGTGGTAGCTGAAGATAAGAATAAGGGCTTTTTGATCAATTGTTTAAAAAGATTTTACAGTGGAGGTTTAACTTCCCTAGTATTTACCTGTGAAAAAGGCTGACATTAACAATGTCAGTCTGTGAAAATGTAGTAATGTTTCTTAAAAACTAGTCCTTTCCGACTGATCACAGCAAATGAAGCACAGCCACTCACTTGACTGCATCTTCCATTGTACAAAGAACCAGAAATGTGCATCAGAAGGATCTGTGAGCAATTTGCAGGAAGCATCTTCAAGGAGTGTCCAAGTCAGCTAACCCTGTGTGGTGCGCTACGCTTGTGGGGCTGGAGACGGCACACTGTATGACCACAACTCTCCAATCCATGATTTCCTATCATTAAGTGTGGGGTCTCTTAAGCTTGAAAATCATCTGCCAATTTTAAAATCTTCCAAAGTGAACCAAGCATTAACAGCCCTCAAGAAAGATGTTATAAACAGGGCCGATTTCTTACTTGTTATTCTAACACAGTTTCTTAGTAATTGTTCATATATTTTGTTTTAAGAGTTTTCATATAAGATTTCTCTAACAGAGACGAATCTGAAGAAGTTTAAGTTTTCATCTAAGAGAGCAATTATGTCTTGGAATTTCATTCTGCTAATGTGGATTGGTAAGTGTTGTAGAGATTCTATCATTTTTTTTAATCCCAATATAATAAAGCTTCATTTTCGCTTGAAAGATCAATAGATTGCAAAACCTTTGTATTTATTATATATTATCTCCAATACCAGTAGCTATTTTTATTCTTTGCTGTTTAAGGTCATTGCTGTGTGATGGTTTGTCAGTCGTATCAGTATCGTTACATTAAAGAGGAAAAAAATTGGACCGAAGCTCAGAGGTACTGCAGAGAGAAGTACACTGACCTGGCCACAGTGTCTAACATGACAGACATGAAGAGTCTCCTTAGTAACCAAGATAAAGATATGAATGAATCTTGGATCGGTCTGTATGATCAAAAGAACGGTAATAGAACATGGCACTGGTCTCTGCCTGGAGTGAAGTTTGATAAAAACTACCAACGGTGGAAAGATGGTGAGCCAAATGATGCAGGACCAGGAGTGGAGAACTGTGGATTTATGTGGAATAGCCTGAAGTGGGGAGACATATCCTGTAATAAACCTCTTTACTTTCTCTGCTATGACGGTAAGAACATTTTGTTTTTGAGGCTGAATAAAGAAAAAAAAAATCTGGATAATAATTGGGTTCAAAAGTAAAAGCTTTTTTTATATAATATGTTATAATAATATGTCAATATAATTAGATAGAAAATGTGACTGGCTTATTCAAACACTTGAACCTGTTATTGTTTTTGCATCTTTTTATTTAAAATTTCATTCTACAGAGAAATTACACAGGTAGGTTGATGTTCACTTTTTGTTTATTAAAGGCAGTAATTCATCCAAGGTATTCCACCTGATTCGAAGAAATCCAGAAAAAAAAACATGGATCAATGCTCAGAGTTACTGCAGAGAAAATCATATAGACCTGGTCAGTGGACTGACACAGCTACAGGATGAAAGGCTAAAGGAAGAAGTCCGAAATGTTGATGGTGATAAATTCATCTTGATCGGTCTGTTCAGAGACACATGGATGTGGTCAGATGGAAGCAGTTTTTCTTTTAGACACTGGAGTCTTCAGTTTGACAATCAGCGATATAACAGCGGTCAGTGTGCCATGACTGTGTTTAACGATGAAGGGAGATGGATAAATGAGGACTGTGCTCTCAAAAAACCATTCATCTGTTATGATGGTGAGTTGATTTTTAGAAGTTTTATTTTCAACCAATAACCGTCACCTCTGTAGTGCTTCCAAATTTGCAGCTTCATTCTGCCACAATATGGCTGCTGTCCAGCATTACAGCAGTTTAAATAGGCAGACTAGACTCCCGCAGTTCATGCCTTTGCAGGCTTTTCGTTTTTGGTAAATTGGAGAAAAAATAATGCTTTGTTTTGTCTTTTTCTGGAAAATCTCTATAGCATTTGACTTTATCCTGGTAAAAGAAAACAAAACCTGGGAGGAAGCTTTGTACTACTGCAGAGATCATCACCATGACCTGGTCTCCATCACTAATCTGGAGGAACAGAGATGGGTTGAAAGGAAAGCCCAGTTTGCTTCAACAAGTTTTGTCTGGCTGGGACTGCACTACACTTGCACTCTGGACTTCTGGTTCTGGGTCAGTGACGAGGTGGTCAGATATAAGAACTGGGCCTCAGATGGAGTAGTGGATGACTGTGACATGTCTGGAGCCATGGAGAGAGGAGGAACCCACCAGTGGTTGAAAAAAAGCGATGATGAGTGCTTTAATTTCATCTGTTCTAGGAATAAGCATGGAGAATAGGGTTTGTGTATCACTTTTTTCCACCAGATAACATTAAACCAGGTCTTATACCACATAGGAGTTAAAAATAAATACAACACTATATGAAAAATTACTTATTTTTGTTAGAATTTGTTGACTTTTTATTTTTGTATTTTCTTTCTCACTTTCTCACTTTTTTTTTTTCAATAAAGAAAGGGTAAAAATATTTCAGGCAACCTCAGCACATTGTGCTGGATAGAATCTATCCATCCTGACTCTTTGGAGAAAGCACCTCTACTGTTGCTAAAGCAACAATAGGAGAGTTTTAAAGCTTTAGTCTTTTATCTGACAGTTGACTTTTTAAAGTCGAAGCGAAGTCATATTTAAATGTCAAATCATTCTGGCTTAAACATGCATAAATGTACTCTTTATCAGACAATATTGTCCCAAATTTTAGAAAATGTCTATAAAAAAAAAAACTCCTGTCTTAAAATCTTTGGTTTTCTTTTCATTATCTTCTGCAGGCCAGTTAGTTATACGTCAGCCTGAACATCTAAATTCGGCCAATCATATATCAACGGTCATCTGTCAATCAAATTTTTTCAGTCATAGCTTCTTTGTTCATATGTCGCAGCTAATATACGCAACGTTTGAAATAAGGCGTCCTCTTCCACAACATCTTCATCCAGCTTTCATCCTCTAAATAAAAAATGGTTGATGGAGGAGACTCATCCACGACCTCCGACACTAAACTCTCCTCCTCTTGCATGTTTCCGCTGTCCATAGCGTTCCTTGACAGTGTCGTTTCTAAGTCACCAATTTAGTGCTACTTGATTCCAATGGAATTTCCCATTGGGAACCTACTAGCATTAAGTTGCTAACAGGTTAGCAAGATGCTTCCGACAAACCGGCCACAACCAAACATGCTTGCGAACCTTCTGCCACAACAATCCCGTCCCCTTGATAATCGACCAATCACATTCACTTTATTCACTTGTGTACACTTGAGCACCAATTCAGTTTCAATTCAGTTTATTTATATAGCGCCAAATTCACAACACATGTCATCTCAAGGCACTTTACAGTTCAACCAGATCATACAGTCAAATTGATACAAAGTTTTCTATCTAAGGAAAACCAGTTGATTTCATTGACTCAAATACAATCCCTCACACTAAGCATGCTTGTAGCGACAGTGGAGAGGAAAAACTCCCTTTTAACAGGAAGAAACCTCCAGCAGAACCAGGCTCAGTGTAAGCGGCCATCTGCCGAGGCCGACTGGGGTTCAAGGAGACAGAAGCAGGGACACAAAAAGCAGCTGTAAAAGGCGGCCCCGTCTAGAATTCTCCACTTAGGAGAATTCGGAAATGCAATGGTTGGCAACGGCTGTTTACCTATGACTTTAAAGCTCCCACATAATTCCCTTTATAAACACTTTGTAACCATCATGTGTGTCCTGAAGCATGTGTATGAGGTTTACAAAATGTATAAAAACACTTTCACCTCTCTTAATGCCTCTCTGCACCTCTTAGCTAACAAGCTGAAAACGGTCTGTTTGAAAAGCGTTCTCCTTATGATGTCATAAAGGGAAATAGGCTGTCCCAAGAAGTCTGTCCCATTGGTCAAGCTCCGGCTTGCCTGTGCACCTAGGCTTTCTTTACGTACTCAAACTGGTTGTCATGGTTGTTGGGGGAAGCAGCGTAAAACAGCTCATCCAGAGTAGGGCTGAATAAGGAGATTTTTTTTCAAGCTTTCTACGTAATCTAAGAGGAATCTTTGTCCACATACAACTAAAACCTGCACTAAGGGCCTTATTGTTCATCTTTTTTATTTTCAAATGTACATATTTATGGGATGTTTAAGCATATTAATGTGTTACAGATTTTCTTTTTTAAATATTGTATGTGAAAAATATGTGTACTGCATAAAGAGTGAGGCCTAAATATCTAAAAAAAAAAAAAGGGTGGGGGTACTATTTCTGGGCTAACCATTCCCTGATTAATGATCCTAAGAACACATTTACTTACAATGCAAAGAAGTTAAACCACTTAAAAAAAATAGTTTTTGGAATGTCCCTACCTGATACTGGTACCTGAAATCAGTTCGATATCAGTAAAAAAACCTAGTGTCAGAATATATCGGCCATTCCAAACAAAGAAAATAAAAACAAAACTCTTGACTTTGTTTCCAAGATGTTGAAGACGTTTTGCTTCCCATCCAAGAAGCTTTTTCCAATTCGAAATATCAGGAACTCGAACTCAACGCTATTCCTGACATTTTGAATGACCTGGAAGACTGAGAATATTCACCAGCAAATATATCGTCCCTGCAACAGACTGGCGAGCTGCGCAAGGTGTACCCTGCCTTTCGCCCATAGTCTGCCAAAGTTAGGCACTGGCCGCATCGCGACACTGATGGAATAAGAGGGAGAAAATGGATGGAATATATTGGCCTTAATCTAAAACCCCTGATACTGCAATGTTTACAGAACACTCTGTGACCATGTGTTGCATCTGTAACCATAGACAAATATAAATATAAATGAAGCATATATAAAGAAAGACAACAGATAGTTATCAAGGTATATATATACTCAAGATGTAATTAGTGTTTTACTTTTAGATGTAAGTAACAAGTTAATAAACCAAAAATTATCAAAAAATGTCTGTATCAGTTGAATAATTTTATTGTGCTGAAGCATTTCTGTGTGTTTGATAGAATCAAATCCAATAATCTGTGAAATTTGGAAAATGTCTGATAAATATTTGACTGTCAACACAAGCTGTTCTTAACTTCAAACACTAGGGGGAGGAGAATCATTTTATTTAGTGTGATGGTTGCCATGATATTACCACTTTCAACAACAGAAGAATACATGTTAACTATTTGAATGATTTGTATCACCCAAATGGATGCTCTTTTTATGTAAAGCAAGTTCTAACAGAAGTGTCAGGAGCATTTAGATCTGCTCATCATCTCCTCTTTGGTTCCTACCTTTTCAAATACTTTATTCTATTTTCTTTACAATAGTACAGGGGTCGGCAACCCAAACTGCTCAAAGAGCCAAGTTTCTTCAGCTTGGCCCTTTAGTGAAGTTACACCATTTGTTTATGTTGTATCAAAGCTTGGATGAAGGCCAAATTCCCTTGTTATTATCTGAGCTTCAGCTGCTCTCTTTCTGCAAATTCTATATGTTAAGGGATAAAACCTCATAGTGTAGTTGCAGGGAAGATCCAAAGGGCTTTTACTAATGTATTTAAATCCATGCTTCTGCAGGGTCTACTGATAATACATATATACTTCTGAGATAATCTTCCCTAATAAAAGTTGGATCCAAAAATCTGAGAATCAATAATATAAATGGAAATACATTCAAACACCCCAAAAACAGAACATTTAACATGTAATCAAATAGTCACCTGCTGACCAGATGCTTTTTCTTGCCATACTTTTTCTAGATTAAGGATTAAAACCACTTTCCTTTGAGTAATTGGAAGAAGGTATTTTGGCCTATATCAAAGCAGGATAGTCTTAAGAGTCAACGTATTTTGATCTGTAATTGTAATGGAATTAGATACTATATACTTTGGAGTTTTCTGTTTTGCAATTTTTTGCAGCCCTGCTGATTTATTTGTGCATTATATTTTTTCAAAAGCTAACTAGTGATATTTTCACGTGGTATTCCATTCCCATCCATGCCTTCACAGGTTTAAAAATGGCATAATCTATAAATAATATTGTTGTATATCTGTTAAGCAACTTATGTTCATTTATATTTATCTTAATTTTTTTTTTTTTTTTTTTTTTTATTGAATTTAGATGACTACAGTAATGGTTAATTTCTGTGACATACTGAGTTGAAAAGCATCTGAATCAGTTACATTTCTCTTGATATTTGTCTGAAGAGTCATTAAATTGATAAATATTGTGTTGATGTTTGTGGATAAATACCTTTACTTTGATATATTGTATTATTTCTGTTTGGTTAACAGTTTAACACTTTATCCTTATAAAAACATCCAGCCAGGCCTGGACTGGGAACGATTGTCGGCCCTGGCATTTTTCCATCTACACCGGCCCACTTATGGAACTTATTTTAGTTTAATTATAATTTAGTTTGTTGAAAGGATTTTACAGTTTGAAGAAATAGGATTTTACAGTTTGAAGAATTAGAAAATGACACCATATGCCAACCATCACAAGGATGTGAATGACAAGGAAGGGCTATATATACTGCATGCATCATTTAGGTAGTTAACATTGGGTTACTTCTTGAGCTCCTTGAGTTATTTACTGTCACAGGTAGGAGCTTCGGCTGGAGAGTAAGTTTTGGGGCCGATATGATTTAAGGAGGGCCGGACCTCGCACACTGAAATTAAGACCAGCCCACCGGGCAAACGCCGGGTATCACAGATTAACAATCCAAACCTGCACCCAACTCAATGCATCAGGCTGTTTCTTGGACTTTGATTATGACAGTGTTTAGCTGTCTGTATAGCTAAGTGAGCTAAAGCTATGTTTAAGAGAACAACACCTAGTGAGGACAGAACAGCAATGTAAAAATGTCACATCTTGTAAAAATGTTTAGATAAGTCAGAATGACACTTTAACAGAACTTTTCTAAGAATGGTAAATGGCCATGCATCTTTCTGTTTGCAGAGGGGTGTCGATATCTGGGCAAACCATCTGAATGTCTGTCCATGCTTGTAGAAGGAGCTCAGTCTTCAAACTCTGATCAAACTGCCTTTCTGCTTCAAGAACTAGAAAGATTGTACAAAGCTATCTGCATAGCTGTCTATCTGAGTTTTGCAGGAGCCACTTGGCTCAGCAGCTCATTCTACAAGTTGCAGTGGTGGGAACCAGTAAGAGTTGGAGAGACCTGAAACCAGAGACCACTAGAAGAATGAAAGCATCATTTGACACAAATCACAGAGAAAACAGTTCAGCTAGGCCACAGCTTGGAAATGCTGAACTTTTCCTGAACCTTTGAAAGGCCAAAACTTTCTCAGATGCAGATCAACAGCAGTACCAGGTCTGGTAAAGACGTGGATTTCCAGCCAAAATAAAATGTTTTTATTGTTTGATTATTTATAATGATCTAAAATCTAATAGCTAGTGTTGTCAGTGTTATTCATTAAAATCTTTAATTCAAAAAGATTTTAAAGACTAATATGTCATGAAACATTTATGTGATTTCTGATCAGCTTATTACATTTAATAACTTTAATTTAATTTAATTTTAAGATAATTTTGGCGTATCATATTTTATCATAACTTTATGAGTTTAATAGTCTCTTATCGAATTTTTAATCTCATCTTCTGATCTTTTCATGTCGTCTGAACATTGTTGAAATAAACTATGACAACACAAGCTGATTTACATGTGGATTTTATTTCATAGAAAAATGACAGAAAAAGCTAATTATCTCTTAAGATAAAAGAAATAAGAAAAAACAAACACTTGTAAAGTGAACATAGTTTAGCATAACATAGGTAATAAAAAACACTGAACCATTATCTTTAAATAGTTTTGACTGTAACAATTTTTCTAATTCTGTATGGGATGAGATGAAGAGGAAAAGTGGAAGGAAGAGAAAAATCTTCAATTCAAGTCCTTTTGATCCAAATATATGATAAGATTTTTCCTCCAGAGGATATTTGGATCCACGCAGATTTGGCGACCATTCTTTACTGTGACCAAACTAGAGCAAAGCAGAAGATTTATGAAAATTAATCCTGATTAAAGCTTAATTGTTATTAAATAAAGCTTATGTAAACATCCTTATGTGTATGTTAAATACAGTAATGGCACACATAACTGAGACTGCGCCTTTTAGTACTGTGTGCTTTGTGGTCTTGAAAATACGGTACTCAAAATGACCTAATGAAGTTTTGAAAGCAGTTTTCCACTCGTCCCCCTGATGGATTCTGACCAAATAGTAGGAAATTCTGATGCTCAATTTATTGATAACAGTTGAGCCCTGAACTGGTACAGAGCTGAAGTGATAAGAGGAATAGTATATTTGTCTTTAACCATAATCTGGTTGAGTCCTCTGTAGTCAATATGGGGTCTGAGAGTTAACATTTTCTTACTGACAAAGAAGAAGCCTGCCCCCGTTGGTAATTATAATGGGTGGATAATACCAGCTCTAAGTAACTCATTGGCATATGTTTCCATGGATTGTCGGGAAATGTTATAGTTAGTAATGAACCTGCAGGTAATAACTCAATCTAACAATCAAGGGAGTGATGTGGAGGCCATAATAGAGCCTTACTCTTACTGAACACTTGTTTGGGGAAATGGTCGTCTTCTGGGCTGGGATTATAATTTAATCGACCAGGCTTTTGTCTGGCAGGCCCGTATTGAGATTGAGCACACCCGAGTGCAGGCTAGAGGCCTCGTCTCTGCACTGTCAATCCTTAGGGTTACAGTCAGCTTAACCCCAGGGGTCCAATCACTGAGGACTGGAAAAAGGCTGTTTTTAAGGCATGTGAATCCAAACTAGAGACTGTAGATAATGTGTAAAATTCTATAGAAAGCACCATACTCAATGGGAAACGCCAGTTTGATCTGAGCCTGAAGTAAACATTAGCCAGGGAATCATGCCTCAGCCCATCTTAGAGCCTTTCCAGATTATAGCCATAGTGTATATGAGATCTTAAAGTTATCTTGTTGGATGACGTGGGGTTAACTGTTAGACACCAGTAAGACTGGAACAGATATCCTCCACAGCCCCCTTATTCACTAGAAAACTTCTTCTGTTAAGTTTTTTTGCAGGAGCTCTGACCCATATTCTTATACACTCAGGACACTTATCGGATTTATGTTTATTATATCAGATCAGTAAATATGAACTACTGAAACTGGGACTAGGTTTAGACCAGGCAGTGACACATCTAAGGAGAATTTGATGGTTAGATCTTGAAGCCGAATTTTGTAATGAAGAATTTTTTTGAGAGGACTTACTGGTTGGATGTTTAATAACCTCCAAGGGGGAACAAGAGGAGTTTTATCCAAGAACGGATTCAAATCTAGGATCTGGACAGGTGTTGGGAGCTGGAGAAATTCCACCTTTCTCCAGCAGAGTCCGCCGTGGATCCTCCTGAGTGAGCCTTCTGCACAGCTGCAGCCCATCAGATCATCAGAGGATCCACTATTTAAGCTGTCTTCAGACCTTGCCTCAACGCCGCAGTGTTGATCCAGTTGGTCAGCGCCTAAGCCTAGACTCTCAGTGAATCTTTGTTGACTCTTGAATCCAGCCTGGATTCTAACCCTTGTCTCTGTCTTCCAGGAAACCAGTTTCTCCCCTGTGGAGCTCAGGAAGAGCTAACCTGCCGAGCCTACCCTCAGAGCCAAACCTGAAGAACCACAGTTAACTTCCATGCAGCTCAGGACTAAGAGCTGGAAAACCCAAAGCCAAGGTCTGCTCAGTAATAGGAGTAAGACGCTGAAGCAGCTTGCGGACTCTGCTGATCAACTCGTCCCCAGATCCAACAGTAGCCCTCTCAAAGCTATCTACAAGAACCCTCAAGGTACAATCAATTACAATCAAGGAATCAAACTCCAAGGTGCAACGCTAACTGAACTGTCTCTCACGCAGACTCCGGTGAACCAGTTCCCAGGCCCGAACCAGAACCAGTCATATCAGTGTGCTTGTGCAAAAATAAACTTGTTAAACTTTTACTCCTGTGTCCGTCTAGTGGTGTTCTGCATATTTGGGTCGCTCTCCGTGCACCCATCATGACAGAACACTGCGGCCAAACTCAAGGCCCAGCAGATCACCTCACCCAGCGCTTGGAGGAGCAGGATGCCCAAATTCAAGGACAAACCCAAACACTCCGTGAGTTATATCGCTTGGTTGATACTCATAATCATATGCTTCAGAGCTATGCTAACAACCTGAACAGCGCTAATGCTGCACCGGAACCTCAACCTTTTCCGGGTCCAGTTCCCCCTCCGAGGTCACCAGCAGTGACGTCATCCGAGTTCCGCCCAAGTCTTCCAGAGAGATTTTCTGGTAATATGAAAGAATGCAAAGGATTTTTGTTTCAATGTCGTTTAATTTTTCAGAACTCTCCAGGCAGTTTCTCCACGGATTATAAAAAGATAACTTTCATTCTTTCTCAGTTAACAGGAAGAGCCTTGGAGTGGGCTCAGGCAAGATTTGCCTCCGATGAAAGTCTCAATTGCTATTATTCTGATTTCATTTCTGAATTCACCCAAATATTCAATCAGGAAACAGATCAGACTATTGACTCTCGAGCTCTTTTCAACCTAAAACAGGGAAATTCTTCTGTGGCAGAATTTTCCATCAACTTCCGGGTTAAAGCGGCAGCTTCCGGATGGAACGAAAGCGCTCTGAAAGGAGCCTATTTTATGGCTTTAAATGAGCACATTAAGGATGAGCTCGCAACTCTCGAAGAACCAGCTACCCTCGAGGAATTAATTCGTTTGACGATCAGATTGGATAATAGAATCCGTGCTAGAAACAGTTCCAAATTAAGAAGTCAGGGGACACTTTCCTCTGCCTCACATAACGTGACTGTTTGTTCTTCCCCCACAGAACAGTTGTCCATACAGAGACCTAAGGCCCAGTCTCTCCCTCTGCCTATTCAGGCCTCTCATTCTGGTGAAAGAGATGTCGAACCCATGCAGGTGGGACACACCAGGCTCACCCCAGAGGAAAGACAAAGACGATTTTTGAGTAAATTATGCATCTACTGTGGTGAGAGTGGACATTTCATCGCTTCCTGTCCGGCTAAATCAAAAGCCTGGGCCTGCCAGAGGATCTGAGGAGTCTGGCGGGCCAAACTAACTCTAAGAAATCTCCTCGACTGATGCTACCTGCCACTTTGTTTTGTGCTAATCAAAGCCTCTCATTCTCTGCATTCATCAATTCAGGCTGTGAACGAAACTTAATTGATTCAAACCTCGTCCAACAACTACAGATAGAAACTATTCCTCTGACCCAACCTCTTTGTGTATCTGCCATTGATGGGAAAAGACTCCACCAAGTTATCCATCAAACTCAGCCCCTCGAGCTACTTCTTTCAGGTAACCACCGAGAGACAATAAAATTTTTTGTTTTTCCCTCCGCATGCTCTCCCCTGGTGCTTGGTTTCGAATGGTTGGAGAAACATAATCCTCATATTAACTGGACTGAACGTCACCTGGAGTCATGGTCTACTTCATGCCATGAGACATGCCTCCGTTCGGCTGCCCCCTTGGTGGGGCCTCCTAGAGGTGGGGGGGAGATGGACTCTCCTGACCTTTCTTCTGTTCCTTCCGAGTACCATGACTTGGCTCCTGTCTTCAGTAAGGTCAGTGCTACGTCCCTACCTCCACACAGACCATATGACTGTGCTATTGAGCTATTACCTGGAGCACCGCTACCTAGCAGCAGATTATACAACATTTTCAAACCTGAACGAGAAACCATGGAGAAGTACATTAACGAGTCCCTAGCTGCTGGAATAATTCGCCCATCTTCCTCTCCGTTGGGCGCTGGGTTCTTCTTTGTTGGCAAGAAGGACGGTTCCCTGAGACCATGTATCGATTACAGAGGTTTGAACCAAATTACAATCAAAAATAAGTATCCACTTCCTCTTCTCGCCTCAGCATTCGAAACTGTTCAAGGGGCAACTGTTTTCACTAAACTGGATTTGAGGAATGCATATCATCTTCTTAGGATCCGAGATGGAGATGAGTGGAAAACAGCCTTCAAAACCCCCTTGGGTCAATTGGAATATTTGGTTATGCCTTTTGGTTTAACTAACGCCCCAGCCTGTTTTCAAGCCCTCGTGAACAATGTTCTCAGAGACTTTTTAAATGTGTTCGTGTTTGTCTATATTGACGACATACTCATTTACTCGAAGAACCTTTCTGATCATAAAAGACATGTCCGCCTTCTGTTGCAGAGACTACTGGAAAACAAGCTGTTCGTAAAAGCAGAGAAGTGCGAATTTCATCAGTCTTCAGTCTCCTTTTTGGGGTTTGTGCTCGAGGGCGACCAGGTTAAACCATCGGAGGACAAAATAAAAGCTGTGTTAGAATGGCCAGTTCCAGAGAACCGCAAACAGCTACAGAGATTCCTGGGCTTTGCAAACTTTTATCGTCGGTTCATCAGGAACTATAGCCAGACAGCTCTCCCCTTAACCTCACTGACCTCTGTCAAACGTACTTTTCAATGGACACCTGAGGCACAAACTGCATTTGAGAAATTGAAGTCTTTATTTTCCAGAGCACCAGTGTTAATACAGCCTGACCCATCTAAACAATTTATCCTCGAAGTGGATGCTTCAGATTCTGGTGTTGGAGCAGTCCTATCTCAGAGACTTGACACTGATCAAAAGATCCATCCATGCGCCTTTTTCTCTCGTAGACTTTCATCCGCAGAGCAGAACTACGATGTGGGAGACCGTGAGCTGTTGGCCATCAAATTGGCGCTGGAAGAATGGAGACATTGGCTGGAGGGAGCTGAGCACCCGGTTCTAGTATGGACGGATCACAAGAACCCGGCTTACATCCAGTCAGCCAAACAATCCAATCCCCGTCAATCCAGGTGGTCCATTTTCTTCTCATGGTTCAAGCTCATTATCTCCTACAAACCCGGATCCAAGAATGTCAAACCCGATTCTCTCTCTCGTCTTTACTCCATCGATCAACCTGAGACGCCTGAACCAGTCCTTCCTGCTTCCTGTACAGTAGGAGTGGTTACCTGGGAAATCACTGACCTAATCAACTCCGCCCTGGCTACAGAACCCGATCCAGGTAACGGTCCAGCTAACCGAACCTATGTGCCATCTTCTGTCAGATCCCGTCTCATCCAATGGATGCATGCTGCCAAGTTTTCCACCCATCCGGGGGTCAGTAGAAACGTCGCCTTGATTTCAAGACGCTTCTGGTGGCCAACCCTTCACAGAGACGTCAAGGAGTATGTGTCGGCTTGCTCCACATGTGCCAGAAATAAAGCCACACATCAGCCTCCTTCTGGCCTGCTACAGCCACTTCCGGTTCCCTCGCGTCCATGGTCCCATATAGCAATTGACTTCGTCACCGGCCTCCCTGTTTCTCGAGGTATGTCCACAATCTTCACCATTGTCGACCGTTTTTCGAAATCCTGTCATCTCATCCCTCTAAGGAAACTTCCCACGGCCTTCCAGACAGCCCAGCTCTTAGTGAAACATGTCTTCCGTTTACATGGCATTCCCCAGGAGATCCTTTCGGATCGGGGCCCCCAAATCATATCCCAAGTGTGGAAGGCATTCTGTTCCGCACTCGGCTGTAAATCCTCTCTGACATCCGGCTATCATCCTCAGTCCAACGGACAAACAGAGAGGATGAACCAGCAGCTGGAATCGACCCTTCGTTGCCTCACCTCCAACAATCCCATCGACTGGAGCCAATATCTAACCTGGATCGAATATGCACACTCCCTCAAATCTGCTTCCACCGGACAATCACCCTTTCAGGTCAGTCTCGGTTACCAACCTCCACTTTTTCCCGCAGACGAGAGAGAGATTTCGGTCCAGTCAGTCAACCAACACATCAGACGCTGTCAGAGAATTTGGAGAGATACCATCACGACCCTCAACAGATCATCAGAGACTACCAAACGCTTCGCGGATTCCAGGAGACGTCCCGCCCCCGAGTACTCAGAAGGCCAAGAGGTATGGCTGTCCACTCGAGACATTCCCCTCAAGGGGGAATTCCCTTGAGGGGAATGTCTCGAAAACTGTCACCCAAGTTCATAGGTCCATACAAGATTTCCCGGGTCATCAATCCATCTGCCGTCCGTCTTCAACTGCCTCAGTCTCTCCGCATCCATCCAACCTTCCATGTCTCCCAAGTGAAGCCTGTCATCTCGAGTTCTCTGTGCCCACCTTCCGACTCCCCACCACTCGCCCTGGAAGTTGACGGTCATCCCGCCTTCACTGTCCGTCGCATCGTGGACTCCCGTCGACGAGGTCGCGGTTGGCAGTACCTCGTCAACTGGGAGGGCTACGGACCGGAGGATCGCCAGTGGGTTCCCGGCTCGTACATTCTCGATCCTGCCTTGATCGAGGAATACGAGCGTTCCTGCCCTTCGACCTCTTCCGGACCGCCAAGGGGCGGTCGTTGAGGGGGGGTACTGTTGGGAGCTGGAAAAATTCCACCTTTCTCCAGCAGAGTCCGCCGTGGATCCTCCTGAGTGAGCCTTCTGCACAGCTGCAGCCCATCAGATCATCAGAGTATCCACTATTTAAGCTGTCTTCAGACCTTGCCTCAACGCCGCAGTGTTGATCCAGTTGGTCAGCGCCTAAGCCTAGACTCTCAGTGAATCTTTGTTGACTCTTGAATCCAGCCTGGATTCTAACCCTTGTCTCCGTCTTCCAGGAAACCAGTTTCTCCCCTGTGGAGCTCAGGAAGAGCTAACCTGCTGAGCCTACCCTCAGAGCCAAACCTGAAGAACCATAGTGAACTTCCATGCAGCTCAGGACTAAGAGCTGGAAAACCCAAAGCCAAGGTCTGCTCAGTAATAGGAGTAAGACGCTGAAGCAGCTTGCGGACTCTGCTGATCAACTCCTCCCCAGATCCAACAGTAGCCCTCTCAAAGCTATCTACAAGAACCCCCAAGGTACAATCAATTACAATCAAGGAATCAAACTCCAAGGTGCAACGCTAACTGAACTGTCTCTCACGCAGACTCCGGTGAACCAGTTCCCAGGCCCGAACCAGAACCAGTCATATCAGTGTGCTTGTGCAAAAATAAACTTGTTAAACTTTTACTCCTGTGTCCGTCTAGTGGTGTTCTGCATATTTGGGTCGCTCTCCGTGCACCCATCATGACAACAGGTAAGCCTTGAGGCCAGATTCACCAGAGTCAAAGAGGGGGAACGCTGAAGGTGAGCAGAGTCTGATGACTGAGAGAGTTTTGCAGGAAAAACAAACAAGCGGTTTTCCTGAGTTTCAAACACAAGATCAGAGGAGCCAAAGAATGAGAATGAATTTGATCCAGGAAGACAATTTTCGGAAAGGGAGCACAGGACTGGTAAGCAGGCAAAGACAAGTAATAGAGTAACAGGAGTTGGAAAGTAAAAAAATATATGCTGAAACCTGATTTGCTTTAAGCATAAGATTACTTTTTTACATTGTGGAATTGTAAACTGGTTTACTGTCAGGGCTGCTCAGTGGGTAGCACTGTCGCCTTGCAGCAAGAAGGTTCTGGGTTTGATTCCTGGCTTCCTTCTTTCTGCATGGAGTTTGCATGTTCTCCCTGAGCATGTGTGGGTTCTCTCTGGGTACTCTGGCTTCCAAAAACATGACAGTTAGGTTGATTGGCTTCTCTAAATGGTCCTTAGGTGTGAGTTTGTGCATGAATGGTTGAATGAATGGTTGTTAGTCCTGTGTGTCTGGTGACCTGTCCAGGGTGTACCCTGCCCCACTTGGGACAAGTGTGTAAGAAAATGGATGGATGGTTTACTGCCAGTGGATGATTTAATGGGGGGGGATTTAAACTCAAAAAATATAAGTTATTACAGGGGATGGTAGTCTGAACTTAAAATAGTAAGTTTTTACAGACTTGAAAGTTCCAGTAATTTGAATTAAAAAAACTTAGTTGGCAGAACTTAAAAAAATTAGCTGACACAACTTAATAAGTGTAGTGCTACAAAACTTAAAAAATAAAGTTGATGCCTTCAACTCAAAAATTCTGTGCAGTCGGTTGCCTTGAAATTTTTAGTTGAACTAACTTTTTCGTTTTTACATTGTAGGCAGAATTCAAATAAGTTATTTTTACCTAGATTAATTCCGAGATAAAAGTGAGATTAACCTAGATAAAGAAAAAATTATCTATGCCCACCACTTATTATTATAGTTCAGTCCAGGAGGGATTTTGATTATGAAGACTCTTTTTTTAGTGATCTAAAAAGGGAACTACAAAGCCTGCCATAGCCCACTTTTTATAAACCTACACATCAACTCTAGCAACAATATTCTCCTTCGCTATCTTCCACTCCTTTGTAGCTGTAGCGCACTTTCTCTGACTTTTAAACAAATTTTCAATTTTTATCTTATTTTTTTCATTAAAATCTCCAGTTCCAGTAGTGTGAATAAGCACTTGCTGTTGCCTGTTATCATGGCGACTCATCAATTCTGGGCTCCACTCATGATGGCTTTTAAACTCAGAGTTCCCGACCTTAGGCCAGATCAATTTAGAGTTGCAGATTTAAAGCCGAGTTTGTTAAAAATGCCTTGTGGAACGGACCCAAGGTCCCAGAGTGCTGATGTTTACTTTTTGCTCACTGGGTTTAGTGACATCCAACACCTGATTTTTATTTTTTTGATTTATTTGTTGAAATAAAAAACAGGCCTAACTTCAGTGTTTAAGCTTTAGATAGTTGAACCCAAATTGATTTTGTATGGAGTCCCTTCTCTAAACTTTTTGAACTTTTAAATAATGCTGTGGCTTAATTGTTCAACAGTCCAGGTATCAGAAGTTGAATCATAAATCACACTCACCTGGTCCTCTATATATGGGAGGGTTGTTGTTGATCTTCTGATTTGTAGATTTTGTTGGAATCACAAGAGAGCGTTTAGTCAAAAATGGGAGTGAAGTGCCCTCTGAGAGAGTGGGTCTCTGTTCATTAGGGGTATATGAAGGCACACCCTGAAATCTGAGAGAAATAAAACATTTTATCTACACAGAAAAAATCAATTTACTACTTAAGCAACAGGGCTGTTTTGTTTGTTACAATTGAATTCTCAATATTAATAGTAATTACTAGCTATATCAGGGCACTATAAATCTAAATATAATTTAGGTTCTTCTGTGGATTATTTATTCTATCACTTTGAGTTATGTGAAGTTTGAAGGAAAGTATTCTTCTGGGCTCAGTTTGTCTCCATCCAACATTATTCAATGTTTTGTACATTGGAATAGCAGTATTTATCTGGAAATATCTTAGTTTACAGCTTTGCTTTAAAAAATATGTGTATCTTTTAATCAAATAAAGAAACCAAATCTTTATAAATAGAGAAATTTGCTTCATTTATTAGAATAATTTGTAATAATCGTGGCACTGGGGCTGGCCTGTCTGTCCACTCTGCACCCCTACTCGGCTCCACCTCATCTGCAATCAACTCTCAACTGGTTTCACCTGTTTCCACCTGCTTATAAGCCCCGTTCAGATCAGCTACCAGTGCCAGATCGTCTCGAACCTACAGGTGAGAACCTTCCAGCCATTCTTTTTACAAACCTTTCTGCCTGTCTCGTTTGCTTTTCTGCTTTCTGTTACTGAACCTGCCTGTCCCTGTCCTGCCTCTGTCTGCCTACCTGGAAACCTGATCAGATCTGTCTCTGGACTTTGGACCCTGTTTTTCTTGGATTGCCTGTCTGTAAGCCTGATCCCCTCTACCTCTGAGTACTGGATTTTGCCTAACCTTTGTGGATCTCTGAAACCTATTAGTTTAAGGACCTGGATTGGACCTGGACCTTCCCTCCTGGATCTCACTGTCTGTACTGCCGCAAGGTCTCTGTCATACTGTTGCCGAACCCGCACCCCTCTGCATCATGTCTCTAGAAAGACTGGAAACTTCCGTCTCCCTGCCCCAGCAAACTCTGCCTGGGAGCGGACTTCGGCTCCTAACTCACTTCTCTGCCTCTAACTGGGACTTCAAGCTCCTCAGTAATCATACCTGCCTCCACTTTGTCAGGAATCCAGTTTGTGTTGGTTGTGTTTTTCTGTGTTTTTCCTCCACCACCAGGTGGCGCCTGAGGACTCTTAAGCTGCTGACTGCCTCTACCTCGACGCCAGAGTGTTTGCCAGTTTTGGGTACTCTAGCCAAGCTGAGTTTTGCTGGGCCAAACTGAGTTTTTGTCAACCTGAGTCTTAACCTTGTTTTTTCTTTTTGTCTTTGCCTCTCGGCAGGAAGTCATCCTGCAAACTGGATGTTTTGGACCTTCTCCCCCTGGAAGGATCGTCTGAGCTTCAAACTGAGCTGGGGATTCATGTTCTCAAGAAACCATTCAAGTACCATAGGAAATCTAAGTGGGAGTCAGCTCCTCCCTTCCTCAAGGAAACACCTCAACCTGGGTAAACCCTGTTCGCCCTCCAACGAGCAAGTCAATTACTGGAACAACCCACACTGACTGGATTCAAAGAAAGACACTTTTTCTGGAAACTCCCGGTTCGCCAGTGTTCAGAGCAGCACTGGACCCTTCCCTACCTGTTCTCAATAAACCTGTTAAACCTTTCCCTAGTCTCTCTGTTTGGTTTTGTGCATGTGGATCAGATCTTAGAATAGAATTATGACACACTTGTCTCTAACCTGTGTATCTGCCTCCAGGGGTTCCAGTCTGAGCGCAAGCAGCGTGCCCTGCACATTAAACGCTTCCTCTGTTTTTGCCTTCAATAAAAGTTGTAAAAGTCACTGACCTGTCTTGGTTGAATCTTGAGTCCTATTCTCATGTATTACATTATTTTACCATAATTATATTTTCCGGTAAGCCTTAGGCCTCACTAAAATGATAAAGAGGTTATTTCTTTTCTGTCTTCATCTAAAGTCTAATGGAAAGTTTGGAGGATGAGTTTACGGCCAGGGGCCAAGCAGAGGACCCAACAGTTTTGTTCCACTAAAGAGCTTTAATTTTAGTGACAGAATAGAGCATACCTCTATTTTGGGTCAGATGCTATTTCCTAAAAGCAGCTTGAGTTCTCAGAGGCACACAAAACAGAGTTTTTGATACTGTATATCTAGATTGTATAGGTTTGGAATAACCTAGATTCTGCTATATTTCACCATTTGTTTACTTTTCAACACAGGGATAGAGGTCAATAACTGATAGTTTATTGTTTCTCAGTTGACAGCAGACATCAAGAACTTAAAACAAACAGAAATATTGGGGGAAAGCAAAATGATACATTCTTATTTGCCATCAGCAGGAAGAAAATATGCAAAGGTAGTGACATTTGACATGTGTTCCAATGCATTCAACTTTTAGAAACCAGTTTTTAAAGGTTTTGATACTGTCTTAAGTTAACAAACATTATGCATTATTCTTGTTTTTTAGGTAATCTCAGGAACTCAGGCCTTGGAATCAAAAGATTATTTAGTTCAATGTACTGTAACAGGAAGACTTTACAAAAATCCAGATCAGCACAGAAAGAAGTTTTCATCTTTGCACAAGTTTGCTAAAGGTGAGTTTGACACCATCTCAAACACTGCATCACTATCAAAAACACTGACTTAAACCATTGGTTTTTCACCTTTCTTTGTCCATTCATATTGCAGTGAAAAGTTCTATCTGCTTTGTAATGGTCCCAGTGGAAAAATGTGTTTAGCAAAATGTAGAACTCTGCAGTTAATACATTAACCTCTTATCCGTGGTTTAAAAAAAAAAATCTTACTTACATTGGATCATAATTGTACGTAGGTGTGGTAGATGTTAGAAGTGTATTGCTCGGGATGGATTCTTCATTTTGAGGGACCATCCTCTTCCCATTTACTGTAAATAATGCATGGACATGATAGTGAACTATATGCAATAAAATTTTATATCAATGCAAGCATGCCTGATTCTTGAAATTAGCCATATTTTGTCACATTAAACGCAGAGATATAATTTATACAGTGATTTAAAAAAATATCAGATTTAAAATAATGAAACTGGTTTTACTTGATTTTATCAAAGACTATAGTAAGCAGGAAGTATATTGGATATATACAAATGAAAGAAAAACTTATATATCATTCATGAAAACCCCTAAAAACCATATATAATTTCCTTCCACTGAGGCTTACCAATAACTCAGAACAGGGAAAACTTAAGTAGATAACAAATTTCTGCAACAAATAGGGTTATTAATCTGTAGATGTGTATTGAGAATTCGCCGAGCTAACTTATACTTTAAAATTGAACATTTTAAATACTTATTTACAGACAAATACATGTTAACTATTTGAATGTTTGGGTAAAGTAGGTTCTGACAGAAGTGTGAACATTTTGATCTTCTTCACTTCTAAAACCAACCTTTCCAGTTTCATTGCTCTGTTTCCTATTAAAAAAGTAAGCTGTCAGTTTCACAAGGTTCATAATGAATGAATCAAGTTCCCTTTGGAGAACATGGTTCTTTATTTGAGAGGGAGTTGTTGTGCTATATGCCATGATCATGGTTTTTGGATATTGGGAACCAGTGTCCATATTTCATCTTGACATGATGGCCAGAGAACGGAATAACCACAGAACAAAACAGACAGGATTTCTCTCTCTTTTTCCTGCTCTCTTGCCCATGAAGCTGGGGTCCTCTTCGGCAGGATCTCCTACAAGATGGAGATCCAAGGCCCAGCGGAACCCAGATCTCCAGAATCATCAAGGATAGGTCAGAACCTTTCAGAACCAAGCTGCGGCAAAACAGACCATTTGCAACACATTTCTCTCAAGTTTCAGAACTCTAGAGCCAGCCTTGGTGTGAACCACTGAGACAAAGAAACCCTTGGTTGTTGGCCTGACTGCTGAGCTGTTGCTGGATGAAACTCAAGCTTTCCAAATGGACATGGACAAAAAGGTTTGCAGGTCTAGTATGATTAGGGACAGAACAAACAATATCTCTGTTGATGATGTTGATCATTTCATGTGTTTACTGATGAGTAAAGTAAAGCTATCAGGATGGACTGCATGCTCCACTATGCTATAGTGGAGCATGCAGAGGAGCTGTTGTTGAAGCTTGGACAAGCTTTATTTCACTAAGGGTTTAAACACTGATATAAAATTAGTGTTCCTGATATGCTCATTACATTTCCATTCCCAAGTATGACCAAGAGTCATTTAGTGGAATCCTGATGTCTATTCGCTGCTAGCTATTTCAAAGAGGGTAAAGACTCATTTGACTAAAGGTTATTGGTTCTTTATTAAACAAATCATTCAATGAAACATTATTTGGCCAAATAATGTTTTATTCACCTTGTGGATTTGCATTGTGAATTGCTCTGAAAACATTCCAATTTCTCTAAATCAGTGAAAAGCTAATTTGATCATATCCCAAATTCTTCCAAATAAACTTTGGTTTCAAACACAAGATCCATCTTAAACTGCTTTTCAACCATGTTCCCCTTCCTCTTTGTACATAGTAGTTTAGTTTACTTTAGTTTCACTAGATATAGTTGAGAGTGTTAAACTGAAATATGGTTAACTTAGAGCTGAATGATTTTTGTTAATAAAATCTTACATTTTGAACAGAAGTTGTGGTGAATTTATTCCATGTTTCTGCAGAATTAACCATGTTTGACCATGATCAGTGCTCGAATCACTCTTTCAAAATAATATCTGATTAAGGGGAAGGTGGCCCAGCAATGGTGTCACTCAGAGGGTGTTTAGATACGGAGGGAGGGGAACGCAAGTGACATTATGCAGTTCCGCACCATCTCCCTACTCAGTGTGGAAGGCAAAATCTTTTTTAAGATTCTTGCTAACAGGTTATCTGAGTATCTCCTGAGAAATTCCTACATTGACACCTCTGTGCAGAAGGGCAGAGTTCAAGGGATGCCAGGCTGTTTGGAACATACAGGAGTGATCACCCAGTTGTTCTGGGAGGCGAGAGAAAACCGAGACGACCTCGCAGTCCTCTGGCTTGACATGTCCAATGCCTACGGATCTATTTCACAAAAGCTTGTGTCAAAAGCTGTGACAACATACCACGTCCCTTAGAAGATCACTGAACTCATATAGGACTACTACAATAGTTTCAGCTTGAGATTCACCTCTGGAACAACAACATCTGCATGGCACCGCCTAGAGAAGGGCAATATGATGGGTTGCACCATGTCAGTAGTGTTATTTGCCCTAGCAATGAACATGCCGGTCAAGGCTGCAGAAGTGGAATGTAGGGGCCCCTTGTCCATATCCGGCATTCGGCAACCACCAATTAGGGCCTACACGGATGACATGACTGTCACATCAACATCAGTGACTGGATGCCAGTGGCTCCTCTGCAGTCTGGAAAGGATCATGGCATGGGCAAGGATGATGTTTAAGCCAGCCAAATCCAGATCCCTTGTCCTGAGGAGGGGGAAAGTGGAGGACAAATACCGCTTCTATGTGGATGGAGTCCCAATTCCCACAGTGTCAGAGAAGCCCGTGAAGAGCTTAGGGAAGATCTTCGATAGCACCCTGAAGCACCAGTGGAGGCAGCCCATGTAAAGCTAAAGGCATGGCTAGCAGCAGTGGGCAAGTCTGGTCTCCCCGGGGAAGTTTAAATGGATGGATATACCAGCATGGCATCCTGCCAAGACTTCTGTGGCCACTACTGATTTAAGAAGTTCCAGTAACCACGGTGGAGGGCTTTGAACGCAATGTCAGCCAATACCTACGTAGATGGCTGGGTCTGCCAAATAGCCTCAACAGCATTGCCCTCTATGGGCACTCCAACAAGCTGCAGCTTCCTTTGACTGGCGTGACGGATTTTAAGTCACCAGAGCCAGGGAGGTGTTGCTTCACAGAGACTCTGCTGATGACAGAGTCTCTTCACAGTCAGAACTTGGAGGAAATGGCAAGCACAACAGGCTGTCAACCAAGCAGAAGCGAGACTGAGACATAGTGTCTTAGTTGGCTCTGTGGCAGTTGGACGAGCCGGTCTAGATAGCCATAGAAAGCCACGTTACGACCAAGCCTGAGGACGACAATGGTACAGGGAGAAATTTTTGCAAAAGTGGAGGAGGAACGCCAAAGAAGGATGGTGGCAATGTGCTAGCAAGGAGCCTGGACCAATTGGGACCATGTATCCGCCCGGAAGATCACCTGGACAGAACTATGAAAGTATGAACCAGCAAGACTTAAGTTCCTGATCCAGTCAGTGTATGATGTCCTTCCAAGTCCATTTAACCTTTATACCTGGGGCCTTGCAGAAGCACCAACATGCCCACTGTGCCCAGCTCATGGTTCCCTGAAGCACATCCTGAGCTGCCCTAAAGCGCTGGGAGAGGGAAGGTACATGTGGCGCCATAACCAGGTGTTCAGTAGTAGACACCATCTGCACTGGAATCCTGAAGTCAAAGCAACAGTCCTCTTTGAGGCACAATATCTTCTTTGTCAGGGCAGAGGAGAAAGCTGAGAGAGCAGGTAAGGGCACAACTGGACTGCTAGCAATGGCTCGGGATTGGCAGTTGTATGTGGACCTCGCAAGGCAGTTAAAGTTGCCAGAGCACATTGCAAGAACATCACTTAGGCCAGATCTGGTCTTAACAACTGACTCGACAAAGGAAGTTGTGTTACTGGAGCTTACAGTCCCCTGGGAAGACAGGATGGAGGAGGCTCAGGAAAAGGAAGAAGGCAAAATATCTTGAGCTGATTGAGGCATGCAGACGCCGTGGATGGAGGGCCCGCTGATTAGGCTTCCTCAGTCAGACTGTGCATCAGGCATTAAGGCTCCTTGGCATCAGAGGGTTGCTTGAAAAAAGAGCCACCAAAAACATCAGTCAGGCCGCTGAAAGAGCCTCAAGGTGGCTGTGGATCAAGAGGGGAGACGCATTGAGTAGCGCCCTGCTTGAACGCAAACTGGGGCCTGATCAACCCCAATTGGGTCGCCCAGACGAGGGTGTCTGAAGATCAAAGACCCGAAACACCCTATGACTCTGAGTCCTTCACTGATGATTTGTTCAAGCTGCACCAGCTAGGTCTTTCAAAATCTACAAAAACCTGTGAAATTCATTGTTACCTGTTTTATAGACTTTGGGGAAAGAGCTGATATTTTAATTCCAACCCTCTAATGTTACCTAATTTGGATATTTTGTGATCTAAAGGGTGATGCTGTAACTTTTTTTTTTTTTTTTTTTTGAGATGAGTTCTAAGCAGGTCTTCTCTTTGGTATAAGTAGAAGTGAAAGCATGGCATCCTGGCCATTTGATGTTTTCTCAGCAGTGGCCAGGGCTGCCTAAAATGTAAAACGTTCTCTGTAATTTGTGCTTTTATGAGTGACTGGAATAAATGTTAAAATATTAAGCTTAAGTTTGTTTGTTTTTTCCCAATCTCTGAGAAAAAAGAAAAAGAAGCGGGTTTAAGAACAATAATAACCACAAAATACACAGAAGGAGTTTTCCTCAGTATTGGACTGGTACTGGTGCTGTAGATCAGATGAAATATTCGCATAGAATAGGGTCTGTCCTTCTCTATTTATCCTCACCCTGTCAGGGTATTTCCTGTATGTGTCATTTTTTTTCTATGTGCTCAACCCTGCTCTAGCTGGTTTGAGCTATTGGTACAAAAACCAACCACAAAGTTTCCAAATAAGGCAATAACAGCTCTAACAGTCCTACGTTTAAAATAGCCTAAAGCTACCTCGCATTCGAATGATCCACACTGAAAGTTTTATAGAAAATTCTTACCAGAAGACTCCGGGAATGTGCTTGTTTCTTCAGCCTTGCCGCTGACTGAAGGTACAATGTTTTTCCATTTTCCATCAGACCTTGGCTGAAGGCAAAACTCCTTCGTAAACATGTCATTATCAGAGCTGTTGCTGCTTCTCCTTTCCACAAACACTAAAGGTAAATAGAAACAACAATATTCATACATGGCATCCATGGCTTCAGGGATCATGCTTCTGCAGGGCCCAATGATATTTGAACATTCAACTAAAATTGCGTTAATAGCAACTACACTATGAAAAATACACATATACAGTAAACTGAAATACATTGAAATGTTATTTTACTAGCTAATACAGATGTTATATTTGAACACGTTTCTTGGATTAATTCAAGTTATTTTAAATGATTACAAACACTGAATGTTTTGGAAGATTGATTTAGTTTGGGAATGGCAAAAAGGTTTTGTTGACATTCATTGTTTACTTTTCACTGCCCATATCTGCATTCTCAGTGCGATTAACCAGTTATAACATCAATATGGACGGAAAGGGAGCTCACCAAAAACAGAAGCCCCTACTCCATAATCAAAACCTTAAACATAAGTATTAGCTCACCTGGGGCATCCTCTACAAGGTTGCACACACAAAAATAAGAGCATGATATTTTATGCAAAACTTGGCATGTCCAAAATGAATGTGTGAAAAGTGCATAAAAGTGTGTCATAGAGGTCTTGTCTAAAATTACCTTCTGTTTTATATATATATATATATATATATATATATATATATATATATATATATATATATATATATATATATATATAGATAGATTCAATTAGTATTATCAGTTTTAGACTTTATTGTGGATTAGAGAAAATCCGCAGTTATTCACATGCTTGCACTCAGGTATTTTTATTTTTATTTTATTTTAACAATCATTGCAGTTCTATGATACACTAGTATTCAACCCTGAAAAGGGAATAATTCATTGAAGTTATTAAAAGCCTGAAACTGATTCCAGTCTGCTCACAATAACATGTAAATCTTTAACCAGAGCCCATCTTACCATGGAAAAAAGATAATTAGTGTAAACACAATTAGATACAGATTTGTTGACACTGATTTCATACCAGCAGGTGCACTGATAAAAGGTTCAGCTCGTTTGGTTGCTCTTACCTGAGAAATCTGGATCCAGAGTTATAAAGAAGGCGATCCAGACAATATTTAGCAGAACCACACTGAACTTAACAATCTGCTGCATATTGTCTGCTGATTTTCTGTGACTTTACTGAGACACTGAACAAGACAAGCTGTGAACATCATACATTGGTGTTAAAGGAGGAACCACATTTCAACAGGGTGAAGATGATCTCATGCTTCTTTGTGGCCATGGGGAAGAGATATAACCACAAACCACATAGGTCACTGCTTTGCATGGTTTCCTGTTATCAATGGTTATAGTAGAAGGTAGGCTGTACAAGTAAATTAGTTGCTCAGTATGCTAAAGGTTTTGCATGCAATCTTTAGTCACCAGGACCCGTATCTATTAAAGCAATAGTACACCCAAAACATGATTAGCCTTCATTTTCTACTCACCCCCATGCTGAACAACACTCTGGAGTACTTTTTTGATATTTCAAATGCATCTGGAGATCTGGGAGGCTTCTTGCTGTCTGCTGACATTCAAATAATGGAGGTCTATGGTGCCCGAGGCAGAAAGGTCCATAAAAAACGTGTCAATATTCCTCCATACTGCTCGTCCAATGTATTCCAAGTGTCCTGAGTGGGTAGCGTCCATAATTTACTCGAAACAAAGTCATTTAGAATGTTTTTAGAGCATAAACAGTAGTGTATAGGATTTCCTAAAAGCGCGTTCACGAGTCTACGGAAACCGCGGCAGACCAAACCAGACGAAAGTGCGCATTCAGCTCGGCAAAGAACTCATGCTCTTCCTCAACACTGAAGTCCTCAGACATTTTTCTTTCGTTGTTTCTTTCTTTGCACAGGTAAACAGCACATTTCTTCTTCTACGCTTGCATTATCGGCAGAGCAGACGCTGAATGCGCACTTTCATCTGGTTTGGTCTGCCGGCTTCCGTAGACTCGTTTGTCTCATACAGAGGAGGGTGGACAGGGTTACCCAGAATGTGGTTGCTTGTAGATGAACGGAGAAAGACTGACTGCCACTCAGATTTCCTGCGGTACGTGAACGGACTGTTGTGCAGATGAATCCCTTGCTCAGTGTGAAGCTCAAACATTTCTTAAGAGAAAAGCGGATCCAAACCTCCGGTTTATATCCTCAGCTCAGTTTGAAGCTCAGCTGATCCTTCCAGGGAGAGAAGGTCCGAAAAATCCAGTTTGCAGGATGACTTCCTGCCGAGAGGCAAAGACAAAAATACAATGTTAAGACAGAAATAAATAGCGGCGAAGAAATAACTAGGGTAAAAAAATACAAAGGAAGAATAAAACAGATTAAAATATTATAGCATGCACATAAATAAATACTTAAAAATATAAGTAATTAAAAAATAAAGTTGAAGATTATAAAGGACAGAAAAATAAGGTAAATATTACAAAGGCAAATAAATAAAGAAGCTAATTAAAAGCGTTATATACATTTATGTCTTACTGTATAATTTAATTTCTACTTACATTTATCTGTTTATGGTATTTTTGGTGGCAATTAATTGTATGTTATTTATTGAGCATTTATTTATTTATGTATTTATTTTTAAATATGGCAGAGTTGGTCCTCCATAATGCATGACAAATATGAAAATATTAAGAATATGTTAAAAATGTGCCCTTTTAGTTCATATTTCAATACGGTTTCTCATCAGTGTGTGAGAGGGGAGGTAATTCTTGGCACACAGGTACTGTATTTCTTGCACGAGAAGAAACCGGCTTGTGCATTCTCTTGCACGCATTTGATGCGCGTTCCCTCCCGGGAGCAAGCAGGTACGTTCCCTCTCGGGAGCAGGTACAAGGTTGTGCATGTGCATTTGTTGGAGGGCGAGTCTTTTCACATATTCATGAAAATCCTCCACTATACCCCTAACTACTTACATAATAACTTAAATAACCATTTTTCTTTTAAGTAAAGCTAACAAATGCATGTAATTTGATTGGTAAAGGCTAAACACAACAGCTGATAACTGTACCTTACCTGATTTATCTCTATTTCTATATTTTATCTTGATTTACTGCTGCATCCATCTGAGGCCTGCTGTGTTACACCTAGGTTATCTCAATATTCCGTCTTTAGTATTTAAGATTCCACTGGCGAGGAATGTAAACTTTAAGGCTTCTCATTTTCTCCTGTTGCCGTGGTGGATCATGTTTTCTGTGTTCTATGAAAATGACTTATGATCATACTCACCATGAACTCTGAGCTGATTGAACTCAGAGCTGAGTTACCTTGTTGAAATCATCTGTTCTGAAACCCAAATCCTGAAGATTGTAAACCACTGGCATAACTTTCTGAAGGACTGGTGTGGACATGTCCCCACCAACTTTGGCATGGAGGGGACAGTCCCCACCAATAATTTCCACTTTTCCCCCCTGTCCGCTCATTTACTTTAGCCCACAGTTACTGGGGTTAGGTGCAGCTAACTGTGTTCGGAGCGTCTTCAGTCCGTATTTTTTCCCCTCTTGGCGAAATATCATCGGATTTGTCCCTTTGCGACATAATATTATTTGGGGTCGCTATTCACTGCAAACAGAGTAGCTACGTGGAGGAGGAGAGTGAATTTTAACCGACGGCTACTTCAACATATGTTAAAAGTTAGGAGACTGGTTGGTTAAAAAAAATGAGAGATGAAACCAAGTGTACATTTATATAAGTTAAAAAAGCTTGGCTTCTCGGAACCATAACTCAGAATTACAGATTAAAATGAACACATATCTGTTGTTTTTTTACTGAACAGAGAATCGGACGGCAGAGCTTCTAGATATCTGGATAATAAGTTTCTCTGGAATCATTATATTTGTAGACTGGTTCATAAATCTGTTTTTAAGCAGAGCAGAGACACAATTAGGGACAGCTGCTGATTTAAAGGTGAAAGATTTACTGGGATATGCAAAAATGCAATAAAGTAAATCTCCAAGTTTATAAGAAGAAATATGCAATGCTACGATAAAATTCAACATATCTTTTTGTCTTTTGTAGTTCAGCAAGACTCAAAAATAGCTGTGCCAGCAACCCAGAGAGAGCCACATTTAAAGGAAACAGACTTAAAGTTAAAATATAAGAAACCTGCAAGAATTAAAGCATGAATAATGAAAATCAGTGTATAAATGATTTTTGAAATATAAGGTTTAATATATAGACTTTGGCTGTCAACGACATATGGGACAAATTTCTAAATTTGATTTTGCTGCTGTGAAGGAAGATAATCACTGATCTACTTTAAAGGGAAGCCATGCATGGATGGATTGATGGAATTGAAGTTGTATCCACACTAGGGATGCATGATATATTGATGTTGACATCTGTATTGGCTGTTACTCGTCATTTTTTACACATTAATGTTTTTGAGCCCTTTATAAATAATGCACTAAAGGCATCTGTCTATAACTATAAATATCAGTGTACTGTGGTTCTCTTGTGTTCTCAACAATAGGAAAGTATTCAATAAATATATTTTTGAGCTCCTTTTTGGAATATATAAGCCCTATTGAAAGCGTTCGGGCTGAGTAGCTGTAGTTCTATCTGCCACTATCCTTAGAGCATCCCCACCAACTTTTATCGCAAAGTTACATCGTTGTTGTAAACCATAATAAGTTGACTTAGGATAGCTCCTCTTTACTAAGGATAGATTAAGCTTGCTTTTGGAAACCGGGCCCATATTTAAATAACTTGATTGTCGTTTTCCTTTTTCTGTTGCTGCCTGAAACTCTTTAGGAATGATTGCCTGCCTAAGGAGACTGTTGTGTTAAATGTATGTACAAGAACTTGACTTGTATAGCTGAAGATTTTTCTAAAACTCTTTGCTTCAATTTTTCAAGAGAGGACATTTTATTTTTATATTCTTTTGATTAATTGTCCTGGCTGAAGAATTGCACTGCTGCGATTCTATGTAAATTTCTGTCATGCAGCGGGGACAGATGGACCCAGTATTCAAGGAGAGACAGTCAGTAGGGAAGTTCAAAATGTTTAATAAACAAACAAAACAAAAGCAGAGCTGTGGTTCGCGGACACTGCAGGCGGGGGGCGGGGCACCGCCCAATCTCAAACAATCTGTAGTGGGAGAAACACAGGTAAGTGACCACGATCATCTGACAGAAGATTATCTGAGTTGGTCACTTACCTGGTTTAACAGTCCAGACCAAGAATGTCCCCAAGGCTGCAGTCCCAGAGGTCATGCTGGAAGCCGATCCTGGTCAGGGATCCAGATCAGGCAGGAAGAGGTGGCAGGATCCAGACTTCCAGGCATCCACAGGCTCCCAGGAGGGTTCAGAGTCTGACTGGGACCAGAAGCATGACCAGGTGGTCACGCACAGGAGCAGACAGGATCAGGTGCAGACAGGCAGGCTCAGTGGAAGAGGGTAGCAGAGACAGGACGTGGAACCGGAACTTGATGCAGGACTTTAAACTGGTCTCCTCCCTGGAGCCAGGCTTACTGGATAAAAACTGAACCTCCCCACATATTGAGCCAAAAACCCAGAGGACTCCGCAGGGGAGGAACAGTGGATGATCAGGAGACGAGACAAACACAAAAACCCTCTTTCCACTGGCTGACAGGATCCAGGACATGAACCAAGGAATAAAACTGACTGACAGACTAACAGAAAGACAAATAATGATCTGGCCCTGAATGCTCAGGCTGAACTGAATTTAAACGAGAGGAAACAGTTGAGGGGAATAAATTGTAATTGAGGCAGGGAGGGAAAACAGCAGGTGAGAGGAATTACTAATTAGGGAGGAGCAAACAGGCCAGATCATGACAATTTCCCCCACTCTCCTAAATTGTATGTTATTTACTAACAGCTGCATCACCATAGAATAAATTATATTTTCTGAAAACAGATTTTTTATTGGAAGGCTGAAACTCATTATAAACAGTTGTTATGAACCTTATTACACAGAATAGGAGGAGGCTGAGTTTGAGTGACCCAGAGGTAAAAACATGTTGATACACAAGTCAGGGTTGGAAACACTAAATTAAGTTGACAAAGGTGCATTGAGTTAATTTGAGCTATTAAATAGTCTACCTGTATATAAGCCATCCTGATTGTACATATGTCACCTCAAATCTCTGTGTTACTCCCTTGTATTTATTTATTTATTTATTTATTTATTTATTTTATTCTTAATGCACCTTTTCCTCCTTGTTTGCACCTTCTTTAATTACTATGCCAATATGTGACCAGTGAATTTCTCCGCTGTGAGATCAATAAAGCTCATCTAATCCAATTTAAACCTTACTAAATGTTTCAGATATGTCTTACATTTCATGTGGATTATAAAATGAACTCATAATAATCTCAAGATGTTTACAAGTCTTAAAATAACATTTTAAATTTTGTCAAAACACAGTATCTCGTCTTTTTTCTCATATTCTTATCTTTTGCATTTATCATTCTAAAGATAATAATAATGATCTAAGAGATCTTAAAATACATTTTGAGAACTATGGCAGATGTGTGAGTATTTTATTTTACAAACAGTGATCTTTGAATACTTCTTTCTCATAGTTCTCTTTTCTATTTATTTGAATAAGATGTAAATGTTTCCATTTTTTCATATCAAAAACCTGTGAATTTAAATCTACTTTCACCCTTGAGCAGTGGTAACAAAGGGGCAAATTGAAGAAATAAAGCTAAAATTGCCAAAGTAGAATGAAGAATTTTTTTGTTCTTTGCTTTTTTGATCAATGAAGATTGTATTATCTGTGTGTAATGCATAATTCATAATAGAGTCAGGAGGTGTTTGCTTTTGGATGGAAACCTTGTATGTCTAAGCCCATTCCTTTATTGTACGTTTTGTTAGATTGTCTGTCTGCTTTATTAACCATTATGATGTGTTGAACTTTTTCACAGCTTTTGTGAGACACTTTATAAAGTAGGGCATTAATTCATAAAAAAAAAAAGTTTATTTCAATTCTATAAATCAAAGTTTTGTGCCCAACAGCAATGATGAACTGCACGGCAGCATTCTATACCCAGCTATTGCAGTATCTAGGTAAGAGCTGTCAGTTTGGTAAATACTGTAATCTGGTTGTTATTTAAAATTGTAAAGGTTAGCCTTTTTGCAATTTAAAACTGACTAAAGCAAGACTAAAACCTTTTTAAGCTTTAGTCGACTAAAACAGACTAAAACTTTCACATACGGCAATGACTAAAACACAACTAAAACTGTTAATAGTTTTCATCCTTAAGACTAAATCTAAGATGGCTTTCAAAAACAACACTGATATCATGATTTAGTCAGGAGAGTTCTCTTGTTGTTTTGTGCAAACAATAAAAAGAAAAATTATTCAAATAGGTCCGTTACACACATTGTTTTAATAAGACAAACAGCATGTCCTTTAGACAGAATTTGTTCAGGTCCTATCTGTTTGAACAAAGTTTTTATACTTCATCTTCTCCTGCTGACAGGTGATTTAACAAAAACAGAATACACGGATCTACTACCATTCAATCCGTAGTTTTCCCTCATATTGGTATTGTGATTACAACATTGTGGTTCCAGGCTATGGCAGGCTGTTTTGATGTTTATTAGTTTTGTCTAAATATGCATTGTTGATATCTGAAAATATTTTTTCCTTGTACAAATAAACATTTAAACAAGATGGCATTCTTCCTATCTAAGGTAAACATTCTGTACATACAGTATCTACATGTCTGGAAATAATTTGCAAATCTCCCTTGTAATACAGTAAATTGACAATACAGGTCAGGATGGGAATACTGCCACCTTGTGGTGCTCTGTATGCTCTATGAATCTTAAAAAAGTTATGGGCCCAGTAGGTCCCAGTCAGTTAAGGTAAATTAGCTTTAAACAGTGGTTTTACATGGATTTTGTGTGGAGTACTGAGTATTGTGAGATTCTCAATGGAGGACGCAGTGTTTATTGACCAGCTAAGTGGACCAGACAACAGAATATTTGCTTTGACTTAAATGATTAAGATCTTCATTTGGTCTCCAGGATTTGGGAATATGTCCTCAAACCACTCTCCTCTGTATAATTGTGGATGTTTTGTGTTCTGCAGGTTGAGACTCATGTGTAGGAGGGTTGCTAGCTTACGTTAAATGTTGTTAAACATCAGACATTTTTCAGAGTTATCTTACAAGAGTTCAAGTTGCTTTAACTTTTTTGTAAATAAACTAAAAAAAAAAGAAAAACAAAGATGGTCAAAAAATCTAGAAAGAAGTGTACAGCTTCAGCCATTAGAACAAACCAAGAGAGCTGAAGTTGAGACCCGCAGAAAAAGAACCAAGATATCTGAGGAGGTTAGACCATACACAAGTTGCCAGAACCAGATCAGGAATAGGACGAGTCCAAAAAGAAAAATGACAGAAGATGAGAAAAATAAAATAAAGAAGAACAAACAGCTGGAGCAAGTCCCTACTAGATCTTCCCTCTTATTGGACATCAGCGAACAGCCTAGGAACCCCAGACCGCTACTTCCCAGTACAAAAAAAGATTCAAGAGAGAGGAATCTTAAGAGGGAGACTGAAGACTTAATTGAAGTCAAGCAAGAAAAAAGTGAAGTTTGCTGAGACAAAAAATGGAGCAGATTCTCAAGAAGCTGAGTTTCAGAAAAGATATGTTGAACTTCATAAACTGGAAAGAGGATTCTTTGGGTTCGTGTTTGCAGGCTATCGCCGGCCAATGAATTACCTGTGGCAATCAAACACATCCCAAAACAAATGGTGTAGTACAACCATAAGGATGAGAATGGTAGAACTCTTCACCTGATTGTGGGTTGTGGATGATAATCTCCCGGAAATCAGTTTTTGGAACTTTGGATGTCTGAGTTTAATGTAGAGCTGACTGCTAAAATGACACAAGTGGGTAACTCTGGTTTTCCTTCTGCTCCGGGTTCCTCCTCTAGTTGAAACAAAATAAATCCATTTATCATGTGTCCATCAAGGTCAAGTGGTGCCTATGAAGAAGAAACAGTACAATCATAAAACACAATCAATTGTACAGTAATTTGACTAGATTCCTTAATTTTCTCAGGCTAATCCTGTGTCCTTTTCATTTTGAAATTACATAGATTTCAGGTCAGCTTTTAGATTTGGGCTTTTCTCCGGGTGCTCCGGTTCCCTCCCATGAAAGAAAATAAACTAAAGATTTTTTTTATATTTTATGATTTTTCTCCAAAAGCTTTGATGAAATATGCTGGGTTAAAAAAAAAAAAAAAAAAAACAATTTGTACTTAGGTAAAAAAATGTATTACTGACATCCTTTTTAGGTTTAGTAGAAATAAAAAGCAATAATAAAAAAAAAAGTCGACCAGGCAAATGACAGTACCAGTGGTCCAACAGCAGGTGGCGCCTCTGCAATGGCAACTCAAGTGTGTGGGAAACCACAGCCTGAGGGACTGGACAGATCCAAATGGAAGAGTTTTAAATGTTGTAAGGAAGGACATCTAAAATGCTACTTTCCAAAATAAAAAAAAAATAAATAAAAATCAAACCCTCAAAGCTAAATGAATGGAATGTGAGGATAATGAGCATTCTGATAGTGCAACTGAGAGTGCATTGGTTGCCAGAGAGACTAATCTAAATAAAAAAGTGAAGCAGGTCGAATACTTCACGACTACCAAGAATTCACAAAGCCACAATCAGTGAAACTGGGGGATGGCAGAGTAGCCCATGCCAAGGACTCAGTAATGTAAAAATGAAAATGACTTTCAAAGTTAGTGATGTCAAAGATGTCGCAATGTATGATATGCTGTATATTTCCAAGCTGTTGGGAATCTTTTATCAGTGGGATCTGCTGTGGAAAAAGGGGAATAAAATGCAGTACAAGATGACCCTGTGCTACATACGTGGAAAAGATGGAGATCTTCAAGGAAGGGGAAAACAACAATCTGATGGATTATATGAGTTGGACGTGGAAGCAAGTACGTTTATCCCCCAAATAACAGGAAGTGCATCAGTTGAAGCCAGCCAATGGCATCTAATATTGTGACATACCACCATGCTGAAGGAGCTTAAACCTCTGATGAGTGTAATGGACTTTTGCAGAAAAAGAGAACTCCTTATGTGAAGCGTGTGTGGAGGGCAAGCTGTTTAGAAAGCCATTCAAGTCAGTGGGAGAAATGTGCTCAAAGCACAAATTGCAGCTGATTCATAGTGACGTCTGGTCCCATGCAGACTAAATCCAAAGTTGGATGGAAGCACTATATGACATTTATTGATGACTACTAAAGATGCTGCATGGTATACTTCATGAGACAGAAAAGTGAAGTGCTTGGCAAGTTCAAAGAGTTTGAGAAAGCCTACTTCAATGAATTTGGAGAAAAAGTTATGAGACTGAGAACAGACAACGGTGGTGAATACATGTCGAAAGAATTCCAAGAATACTTGGAATAAAGAGAATAGAGCTCAGGGCATCCACAAATGTCTGTACCCCAAACACAACAGCAACATGGTGTAGCTGAAAGAGAAAAATCAGACTTTAGTTGAAGTAGCAAGGAGTATGCTGTCTCATGCAAAGCTGCCAAAGATGTTTTTGGAACAGGCTGTGGCAACCCCAGCATATGTGCAGAAGAAGGTTACCCACCTCAGTTCTGGAGCAACCGACCCTGTACCAGAGATGGTGTGGCAGAAAGCCAAACATCAGTCACATGAGAGTGTTAGGTTGTATGGTATATGCTCATGTTCCAGAACAGAGAGGAGGAATCTGGACAAAAAGGCGGTGAAGCTTTGCTTTGTGGGATATGCTAACAATGCCAAGGGCTATCGTCTGTTTGATGAGGAGAAAAGGAGGATTCTGATTTGCCGGGATGTCATTTTCAATGAAACAGAAAGTGTGTCTTGTTCAGACAGTGATGCTGACAGCGGTTCTGATAAGATAGGAGCATCAGTTGATGTAACAGCAGTCAACAAAGCGCCGAGAGAATGTGGCAGAGTCAGACAGTCCCCAAAAAGGTATGGCTATTATGAGTTTGCGGACATAGTGACTGTTCAACTGGGAATTTATATTTCTGATACTTTAAGATGTTTATAGGGCTGTCTTTATGACACACAGTCCTACTAACTATGTGTTAGAACAATAGATGAAAGAGTGATTCGAGCACTAATCATGGTCAAACAGTTAATTCTGCACCTACATGAAATAAATTCACCACAACATCTGTTCAAAATATAAGTTTATTAACAAAAATAATTTAGTTCCAAGTCAACATATTCCAGTTTAAAACTCTCAACTAAGTGTAGTAAAACTCAACTAAACTAAACTAAACTACTATGTACAAAGAGGAAGGGGAAACATGGTTGAAAACCATATTACAGTTTCAGATGCATTCTGTGTCTTCCAGATAAACTTTGGTTTATCTGGAAGAATTTGAGATATGATCAAATTAGCTTTTCACTGATTTAGAGAAATTGGAATGTTTTCCGATCAATGCACAATGCAAATCCATCCATCCATTATCTGACACGCTTGTCCTGAGTGGGGTCGCGAGGGGTGCTGGTGCCTATCTCCAGCTGTCAATGATTGAGAGGCGGGGTACACCCTGGACAGGTCGCCAGTCCATCTCAGGGCAACACACAGACAAACAGGACAAACAACCATTCACACTCACACCTAAGGAGAATCTAGAGAAGCCAATTCACCTAACAGTCATGTTTTTGGACTGGAGGGAGGAAGCCGGAGTACCCGGAGAGAACCTACGCATGCTCAGGGGCTTTGGCCCCGATACCCGATACCTGGCTGTGCAGTATCGGCCGATACCGATATCATAATAATGTAAAATAATTGGCATCATGGCTTTGTCGAGCTGCTGCCTACCTTTGTGAAGCAGGAAAAAATCTAATACAAAGTGAATCCAGTAGAACTTTTTATTGCCTACCAGGAGTGGGTGACAATAGTTGAAGAAACTTATGGCTTTCAAAATGGTATCGATGCCATATTTGTTGGTACTCGCCGATACTGATACCAAGATTTTAGGGTATCGGGGCCCCGTCCGATACTGGTATCGGTATCGGTGCAACACTAGTAAAAACACTGGAGATTGGTTGATTTTGCCAAATGATTGGTTGAACAAATAATCTTATAAAAGGCTATAAGCAATTGTGAAACTATTGCTCTTCAAGGTAAAATAAGCTCCAGTGCCTTTTTTGAACTGTATTTTATTAGTTTTTTTTTTTTCAGTCTTAGGTTTGTAATACAAAAAAAATCAACATCCCAACTTCAAAAATGTCGAAGCATTCTTAGTAATAATCTGCTTCAAACTGCATGCGCTGATCCATTCTCAGCAGTATATTTTACTCATATGCAAGCCGGTAACACTAGTCTTATGTATTTTATTTATTTGAAACCTTATTTCATTGGCTATAAAGCCAAAAAGACCACGTGGTCTTAACCAATAACAGCAGGACTCTATGAGGCATAACAGTGCTCTACTCAATATCTCATCCGGTGACAGGCAAGGCAGATATGCACTAATGGACTATATGCACTGATGATATTCTTATGGTCTCAGATAATGGAGTTGTATCTGTACTTGTCCTGTTAGATCAAAGTGCTGCATTTGACACAGTTGATCATACTATAGATTATGAGCTTTCTCTATAGGTATGCTGCTATAGGCTTAGACTTCTGGAGGACATAGTGCATTAAACAACTATGGGTTTGGGATTTTTGAGTAATTTATTTAGAACTATTTAATTTGTAGTATGTAAAAGTAGCGCCCCCTTTGGTTAGCGGTAGGTATTGCAGGCTGGAGTTTTTGCTCAGTCATGTTCCTTGTTAATTTCCTTCATTCCAAAGATGGCAGTTCAGTGGAAGGATGGTTGAAGACATATTCTGTTTTGTATCTTTGGTTTAGTTCCACATCCGCTGCTTCTTGTGTTGTGTGTGCGTCCAAGGATGTGTAAGTAAATTAGATGTTGGAGATTGGCCTGTTTTACCAGTGTAGTTCTGTTTCTCTGACTGTGACTGGCTGGATGTGCTCTCTTCATCTTGTGACATGGGAGCTGGCTCGGAGCTCATCTGCCTGGCTGTGTGATTCCTGGACGGGGCTACCTTTATAGTTACTTTTTGTGTCTCTGTTTCTGTCTCCGTGAACCCCAGTCGGTCTCAGCAGATGGCCGCTCACACTGAGCCTGGTTCTGCTGGAGGGTTCTTCCTGTTGAAAGGGAGTTTTTCCTCTCCACTGTCGCTACAAGCATGCTTAAGGTGAGGGATTCAGTCAATGAGTCGATGCAATAAACTGGTTTTCCTTAGATAGAAAACTTTTAATCAATTTGATTGTATGATCTGGTTGAACTGTAAAGTGCCTCGTGATGACATGTGTTGTGAATTGGTGCTATATAAATAAACTGAATTGAAAATTGAAATTTAAAAATTGCAAGTGTGTATTTGTGTTATCCTGTGATTTTTAAATTTGCTGATTTTATGCGGGACATTGACAAGAAAATCTTCTTTAATAAAAGGTAAATAAGAAAGCCTGATCTAAAAAGTAGACACGTGTCTACCTCATGGACTTAAACTGGCAGTTAGATACACAGGAGAGGGGCCTGGTTCTACTTTTAGAAATTCTAGGAGCTACTGACAAACGTGCAGTCTGGGAAGGTAGTAGCCTCGTGAGACCATCCTGATCTCGCGAGCTTTCAAGGTTTCACTCGCAGATCAGTCTGGAGACTCTCCGTTAAAGAAAATTTGGAGCCGTTCACCAAATGAACGTCCAATCAGCGTTGGCTTTGAGGCGGGTTGAGGTGTGACGCAACGAGAAGCGCGACAGTTGAGTCTAAAGAACATGGCGGCTTCAGCCAATGAAACTAGCGTTAGCGTGGCTATCAAGCAAGTTTTATCGGAATTACAGAGTATTTCTTCACTGAAAGAAGAGCAAAACACTGCTCTGGAGGCTTTTCTCAGAGGAAAAGATTTTTTTGCTCTTCTCCCGACTGGTTTCGGCAAGAGTTTGATCTATCAATTGGCTCCTCTTCGTCGTCGCTCTGTTAGTACGTCATATGCTTCGTTGATCTGATTGGTTTATTTGGCCCGTCTATCACCAACATAGGCCAATCAGCTAACCAGTATTTTCGCCCCTTCCCAAAATTACTTCAACGGAAGGTTTCCAGATGGATATGCGCAGCAAATCCATCTGGCGGAGTCAGGTTAGGAAGGTAGTGCTATGTTAGGATCATAATGTAGAATTAGATTTCTGATAAAAGATAGAGCTTGGTTATTAATGGCTTTCTACCTGAGAGTGAGAATTTTGAATTATGTTCCTGATTTAACAGGGAGCAAATGAAAGGAAGGTAAACAGGAGCTTAGATTAATCGGAAATGGGAAATTGGGTCCATACTATCCGATAATTTTACCAATTGGCCCTAGCAATGAGCCCTGTAGTACACCACAAGTAAGCCTTGAACGTAAGGAATATTAAGTTTGAGGCTTACGAAAATGAACTTGAACAAACCTAAATGTATTGGACAAATAAGAAGCCGGACAGCATAGAGTAGGGTTGCCAACTCCCTGAAAACAAAAACAGGGCAGCTTACCCGATATCCTTTACTCCTCCTTGCGTGATTTTTCTTTAGCCTCCTTTTATGTGTGAAAAGATTTTTTTTAACTGTTTGACTCAAACATGCATTGAATTAGATGCATAATTGTGAGTGACATGAACACATGGAAAACAAATTATTATTCAGCAATTCACTTTAATAACAAAAAAAAAACTTTGCTGAATTAAATAAGTATCTTAGACATAAGCTTGTCCTGCTTAACTCAAACAACTTAAATGAATATAAAACAATAAATAAATAGTGCACATTTTTGGTGCAACAGCAATCTTGTGCAAACTTGTATGCATATTTGTGCCTTAAATGCAGGCTACAGTTGTAAAACTGAAAAAATAAATCATAATGAGGATGAGGGTATTCCGGATCGTTACATATGTGATGTCAGCTAATTGGTCACAATGCAGGAAAGGGGCCCGGGAACAAGTTTACCGTAAGTTTTGTATCTGACATTCCCTTGTTCTTCATTTTCCATTAGGTTTTTTTTACTCTCACAGTAAACGGAACAAAGTGTGTTCCTTTTCCACTAAATACAGAACAAGTATTTCTGTTTCTAAATACGTAATGATTCAGTTTTTCAAGGGACGGTTGGCAACCCAAGCATAGAGACCAGCGTCGTCTATGAATAACTTCTAATCAGGCCAGTAAGGCTGAGAGCGCCTCCTCAGTCCAAACCTGGACGCTTCTGATGGTGAGTTTGGTTTTGTGGATTCTCAGAGATGTGATGCAACTTTCCAAGGTTAAGACCACGTGCTGCTCTGAACGCTCCTGTAAAGTTACTGTCCACCTGGTGAAATATTTTTCTCTCTATCTAGTGGGAAACTTTATAGGTTTATAAAAATGAGCAGAACAAATTTTAGTTCTACATCATTCAAGTCTCGAGCTATGATCACAGCTGCCTCTGGATTGAGGTTAATTTGACTGCTGATGAGATCTACTTTCAATGGTCTGAACTTTACCTCTGGGATCCAATCAGTCCAGTAATAAAGAAAGCTGACATTTCAATTCATAGCATTTCATTATGATAGCAGTAATTAAGCCTTTTTTAAAGCCTAATTCATTTAACAACTATTATAAACTTCAATAAACATATGAAATAAAATATCCTGTTTTAAGTCTAATAGATTTTCCCTTTTTATTTCTAAATGAGTCATACACATTGTTGTTTGAATGCACACTTGCTCTAACCACAGTAGGGTTTCCTTTTAAATTTACCGACCTGCAAAACCAAGTAGAAAGTTTCACCATCTTTGACATTTATTTCCTGTTCAACCACAAAACCCCATTTATTTTAACACCTCTGACACATTTAAATGTTATCATCTCGATAAATGCACCATTAGCCCCTTGTCTGTTTAGAAGGCACAGCTCCTCTGCTCATCTACCAGATCCCATCATCATGAAGGTTGCTCATATCTACCTGCTCTGCATCCTGGGAGCCGCCCTGCTGTCTACAGTCCTCTGCAACAGTAAGAATGTTGAGGTTTATTTCACTTAGAGATGCCACTTCTCCACTCAGCTGATATTAAATTACCTAACGCTGTTATTTTCAGGTGGAAGTGCTCCTGATATGTGCTGCTTTGAATACTTTCCAAGTCCCATACACAATGAGCTGATCTCTTCGTATTTCAAGACTGATCCTCGGTGCCACTTGAATGCAGTTGTGTAAGTACCAGAACCTTAGTTTCTTTCATTCTCTGTTAGATAGTAATTTGTTCTTTTCTTTTTTTTTTTTCTTAAATTTGTAGTTCATTAAACATTATTTATATTTGGCAAACACTATATATTTTTTTCCTTTCAGCTTAATAACAAAACGATCCCGCCCCATCTGTGTGAACCCTAAGCAGCTCTGGGTGGTGAAGATGATCAATTACCTGGAGAGTCAGTCCCTGGTCTAGAGATCTAGAAGCTGCCTACCGTTCTGCTTTATCAGATCATGTTAAGTATATGTAGCAATGCAACCATCATTTCGGTATCAGTGCTTTTAAGTTTCTGATTTTGCTTCCAACATGTAAGCTTTTTTTTTTTTTTTTTTTGCAATAATTTGTTCTTAAAGCTTTGTACAACACATATTCTACAGTGGTGATTTCAACCAGGAGGAATTTATGTTGTGTTTTCTTTTTTTTCTTTTTTTTTTTTTTTTGATCTTTTTCATTTCAATAAAATATCATCATTAGCATTTGTGTTTTGGCTGATTTTTAAATAATAAATGCAACTTTTATAAAAATGATTCTGATTGCTTAATATTAAAAATGAAGTCTCAAGTAAGAGGACTTTAATAGTGAGATTGTAACTACTTTTCAAATGCATAAAGTTACATTGCAAATAACAGATTTACTTTCGTTAATCCTGAATAATAATGTCGGGGCTTTACTGGTTTTCTTGAACTAACGCTTATGGAGGGTCCAATTGCAATGCAATGCATATCTAACCAAATCAGTTTACTTAATTAGAACCATTTTAGAACAAATGGCATTTCAAGGCACTTCACAGAGTTATTTCAATCTAATCATACAGACAGACAACGGTTTTCTAAGTGTGGCAAGGTGCACAACAGAGGGCCATTTTGGGATTCGGACCCTCAAGGGCCCTGAGCGATCACCATGCACACTGACTAGTCAGGCAAAGGGATATAAACTCCCTGGCCAAGTAGCCTGGCCACATGATCAGTTAGAGGCCTGCAGGTGGTGACAGTGAGGAGAAAAACTCCCTTTTAACAGGAGGAAGATGTTAGCAGCCATCTGCCAGAACAAACAGGGAGGTTGAGAAGACAGTACAGAGTCACACACACTAAAACAGCACAGAAGAACCAGGAATACTTTAGGTAAGAGAAAAAAGTAAAACATTAACTGTAATAGTATTGTAGCTCCTGATGTAGCTTCATCTAGGTGATAAAAACAGCTAAGCAGATAAACTAAGGCAGAATTTTGGTCTATGATCTACACAATAGGTCCTCAGCAACACAGCCAATAATCCTCTGCAGGAAGGATTCACAAATGAACAGAAAGCTAGGAGAGATGTAGCTTCTGTGGAGAGAGAGAAGATAAAACTAAATCAGAGTTTAAGGTGAGGTCACATACACTATATTGCCAAAAGTATTTGCTCACCCATCCAAATTATTGGAATCAGGTGTTCCAATCACTTCCATGGCCACAGGTGTATAAATTCAAGCACCTAGGCATGCAGACTGTTTTTACAAACATTTGTGAAAGAATGGGTCGCTCTCAGGAGCTCAGTGAATTCCAGCGTGGAACTGTGATAGGATGCCACCTGTGCAACAAATCCAGTCGTGAAATTTCCTCGCTCCTAAATATTCCACAGTCAACTGTCAGCTGTATTATAAGAAAATGGAAGTGTTTGGGAACGACAGCAACTCAGCCACGAAGTGGTAGGCCACGTAAACTGACGGAGCAGGGTCAGCGGATGCTGACGCGCATAGTGCGAAGAGGTCGCCAACTTTCTGCAGAGTCAATCACTTCAGACCTCCAAACTTCATGTGGCCTTCAGATTAGCTCAAGAACAGTGCGCAGAGAGCTTCATGGAATGGGTTTCCATGGTCGAGCAGCTGCATCCAAGCCATACATCACCAAGTGCAATGCAAAGCGTCGGATGCGGTGGTGTAAAGCACGCCGCCACTGGACTCTAGAGCAGTGGAGACGCGTTCTCTGGAGTGACGAATCGCGCTTCTCCATCTGGCAATCTGATGGACGGGTCTGGGTTTGGCGGTTGCCAGGAGAACGGTACTTGTCTGACTGCATTGTGCCAAGTGTAAAGTTTGGTGGAGGGGGGATTATGGTGTGGGGTTGTTTTTCAGGAGCTGGGCTTGGCCCCTTAGTTCCAGTGAAAGGAACTCTGAATGCTTCAGCATACCAAGACATTTTGGACAATTCCATGCTCCCAACTTTGTGGGAACAGTTTGGAGCTGGCCCCTTCCTCTTCCAACATGACTGTGCACCAGTGCACAAAGCAAGGTCCATAAAGACATGGATGACAGAGTCTGGTGTGGATGAACTTGACTGGCCTGCACAGAGTCCTGACCTCAACCCGATAGAACACCTTTGGGATGAATTAGAGCGGAGACTGAGAGCCAGGCCTTCTCGTCCAACATCAGTGTGCGACCTCACAAATGCGCTTCTGGAAGAATGGTACAAAATTCCCATAAACACACTCCTAAACCTTGTGGACAGCCTTCCCAGAAGAGTTGAAGCTGTTCTAGCTGCAAAGGGTGGACCGACGTCATATTGAACCTTATGGATTAGGAACGGGATGTCACTTAAGCTCATATGTGAGTCAAGGCAGGTGAGCAAATACTTTTGGCAATATAGTGTAGATCTGTATTCTGACATTAGTTTGTGTTTCCCCCCAAACTCTCCACTGTTTAAAACAGGACTGCTGGATCGGAGCTGCCTAAACTATAAAAAAGATAACTTACATGTATAAACTGTTCAAGCTGAATCCATTTACGCAGACTGGGACTTTCTCTTACTATTTGCAACTAGTAATTAGTTTAACAAAAAAAAGAGTAAATGTATTTAGTGGCACTTTTTAATAATATCTTAAATTGTCATAACTTGCAGTAACTATATTATTGAGATCTGAAATTAGAGTTTATCCTTGCCAGAATTCATTTTTAGATAGGAAGAATGTTTATTTTACATATTTGAGAGTAAAAGCCCAATACACAAAAATAGGAAAGGTGATGTCATGTATAATACTAAAATTACATTTCAGATATTTGAAATATTTATTTTAGATGGGAAGAATGTTATTTTAGATATCTGAAAAGTTCATTCTGACTAGGAAGAAATGCATTTGAGACATCTGTATTACGTATTCAAGCAAGTTAAAGGCACACTATGCAACATTTTTCAGTTAATTAATGTGTTCCATAACGTTTTGGATGATTAAATGAGTCATTTCAGGTTGAACAAAGGTATTGTTGGCCGCCCTGGTGGTCTGTGGGGGAAATACCGCACTTGCAATTGCAGGAGCACCGACCCGCACCCACAGGCTCAGAAGTCTTGCGAGAGTCGGTCTTGCTTTAAGGCGAGAACTGCTACACGCCCCCAGTTAAAAGCATGCTCGTTGCTAGCACAGTGGCGATCTTTGTGCAGTTATGCTACGTTCACATCGGACGCAGCAAAATCGCGTCTGCTGCTTCATTTTTGCTGCTTGTACCAGTTAGTTCTGACGCGCGGCTGAAGCAGCTTTGCTGCTCTGGCTGTGCGGTGCAAAAGTGTGTCTGACGCGCGTTGGGCGGAGCTTCACTATCCTTTATCTGCCTTGCAGCTATATTTGCTGTGATCAGTGGGAATAAAGTAGTTTTAATATGTGTTTAAGTGAGAAAATACACCTGAAAACGTAATCAGTGCAGTCAGTTCATTCAGATTATTATCCTGCCTTCAATATTTTTTCTGTCGGAGCCGCTCAGACCCCCACATACCAGCAGTGCGCCGACAGTAGGAAACCCTTCATCAGCAGCCTCTGGCCGGGTCGCCTCCTCGCGGTTCACCGTGGCGGCTGGTAGGTGTTTTTCATCTAAATAATCCAAACTGCAGGCAGCAGGATAATAAAAGCCAACATATTCTGCCGGCAAATTTCTGCATTTTAAGTTAATTTAGGCGTCAATAAACTGTTTAAGAGGAGTGATCATCAGCGCTGTGTCTCTCTCCCTGCGTCAGATGATTAAACGCGCCCGACGCGCTGCTTCAGCTGCTCAGACGAGCTGCGCCTGCTGCTCAAAACGCGCCGCGGGACCTTTTTCTGCGCCTTGACGCGCGTCCACCATTGACTTTGCATGTAAACTCGCTGCTTCTGTCGCGCCAGCTGCGGTGTGAACGCAGCATTAGTCATTCGTTGCGTTGGCCTGTCTGCTAAGCTCAAAACAACCGCGCCTGGCTTGACGGAGAAACCAGGAGAACAGCTGTGCATATTTACGACAGTGCACTTTTACTTTCGCCCTCTGGGGGGAGCCTCGCTGGAAAATCAACACCGGTTGCATAGTGTACCTTTAATAATCGTCAAAACGGCTTGCCATAGGATCTTGCTATTGTCTAGGTTCATTGTTTATGTTTACTTTGCGCTCTGCAGGACCAGCGGCAGAGCTCCAATGAACAGCCACAGCCTGCTAGCTTTCTCTGCCTGTATTTTGCCTCTACTACTACTAGGTAGGCTACTTCATGATTTTGTCCAGCTGTTCTTCATCATCAAAGATGATTGGAACCCACTGTCTTCAAACTTAAAATGTGGCATTGCTTTACCATAAAGGATGTGCTGTAGAATTCAAAAGGACAAAGGCATGTATTTTCTGAATAAAGACAAGTAACAAGAAGAAAAGTTGAGCTCCAATGTTTCGTTAAAAACAACTTTAGCTACCTAGGTTAATATCTTTAATTGAAAGTCATAGGCTAAAATGTATTATCAGATTATTTGTGAGACAAAGCCAATAATCTAACTGTGGATTCTGTATATAGATTCTTTGTGGACCATAAATATTGCTTGTTTACTACCCTTGAATTTTTATTTCTTTTTTTGCCTTTTGCTATTACTAGTTTCACACAATCCTTGTATATTGACACCAAATAAGTATTTTGTATAGTTTTTAGTCATGAAAAAGAAAGAAAATGTGACACTTACAGGAAGTGTTACGAAGAGCATGCAAAATACGATGGACATCCAAAGGAGTATGAAAAAATTGCCAACCCCAGGAATCCTCAGAACCTGACCTCAAGGGCTGGTGTCCAGCAACTTACAGAAATGCCTCTGGTCCAGCACAACGGACATCTGCTAATGACATTATTATTCTACTCTGGAATGCTAAAGCAGACACACATTAAAAAGTTTCAGGACACCAACCCGGAACTAGAAAAGTTAAAAACTAGCTCAAGGACGCCTTATCTTAAGAGTTTTCTCCACACCTTTCTGGTTGACAATGAAGATGTCTTGCTTGAACGGTTTCAGTTGCTTTGTCCTAAAAAAAGGTTTATGTTACTTTAAAAAATAACTCAGAAAAAATGACATGATTTTCTTCTTAACTGCCAAAGCTTACCCTGATCATCACAATGTTTCCAACACTGGCTTGAATTCAAAGTATTTTAAATATTGCTCGCTGTAACTGCTACATCTCCACTCCCATGCCACCTGTTTTTTTTGTTTTTGTTTTTTGTTTGATTAAACATTACAGAAAATAATTTTCAAATAAAAATCTCTGACCTTGGACATTATGTAACATGTCGTACATGTCAGTTTTGATTTTGTGCTTGTTCCTTAAATGAAAGCTGGGTCAATGTCCAACAGGTAAAAAACAGGGTCCATGTTGAGAGGTTACTTGACATGGTGCAACTTTAAAATAGGTTGTTTAACATATACAGGTGCTGGTCATAAAATTAGAATATCATGAAAAAGTAGATTGATTTCAGTAATTCCATTTAAAAAGTGAAACTTGTATATTATATTCATACATTACATACAAACTCATATATTTCAGATGTTTATTTTGTTTAATTTTGATGATTACAAATGACAACAAATGAAAATCTCAAATTCATCATATCAGAAAATTAGAATATTGTGAAAAGGTTCAAAATTGATGGCCCCTGGTGCCACACTCTAATCAGCTAATTAACTCAAACCACCTGCAAAAGCCTTTAAATGGTCTTTCAGTCTAGTTCTATAGGCTACACAATCATGGGGAAGACTGCTGACTTGACAGTTGTCCAAAAGACGACCATCGACACCTTGCACAAGGAGGGCAAGACACAAAAGGTCATCGCTAAAGAGGCTGGCTGTTCACAGAGCTCAGTGTCCAAGCACATTAATAGAGAGGCGAAGGGAAGGAAAAGATGTGGTCGAAAAAAGTGTACAAGCAAGAGAGATAACCGCACCCTGGAGAGGATTGTGAAACAAAACCCATTCAAAAATGTGGGGGAGATTCACAAAGAGTGGACTGCAGCTGGAGTGAGTGCTTCAAGAACCACCACACACAGACGTATGAAAGACATGGGTTTCTGCTGTCGCATTCCTTGTGTCAAGCCACTCTTGAACCACAGACAGCGTCAGAAGCGTCTAAAGAGAAACAGGACTGGACTGCTGGTGAGTGGTCCAAAGTCATGTTCTCTGATGAAAGTAAATTTTGCATTTCCTTTGGAAATCAAGGTCCCAGAGTCTGGAGGAAAAGAAGAGAGGCACTTCATCCACGTTGCTTGAAGTCCAGTGTAAAGTTTCCACAGTCAGTGATGGTTTGGGGTGCCATGTCATCTGCTGGTGTTGGTCCATTGTGTTTTCTGAGGTCCAGGGTCAACGCAGCCACATACCAGGAAGTTTTAGAGCACTTCATGCTTCCTGCAGCTGACCAACTTTTTGGAGATGCAGATTTCATTTTCCAACAGGACTTGGCACCTGCACACAGTGCCATAGCTACCAGTACCTGGTTGAAGGACCATGGTATCCCTGTTCTTAATTGGCCAGCAAACTCTCCTGACCTTAACCCCATAGAAAATCTATGGGGTATTGTGAAGAAGAAGATGCAATACACCAGACCCAACAATTCAGAAGAGCTAAAAGCCACTATTAGAGCAACCTGGGCTATCATAACACCTGAGCAGTGCCACAGACTGATCGACTCCATGCCACGCCGCATTGCTGCAGTAATACAGGCCAAAGGAGGCCCAACTAAATACTGAGTGCTGTACATGCTCATACTTTTCATGTTCATACTTTTCAGTTGGCCAACATTTCTATAAATCCTTTGTTTTTATTGGTCTTCAGTAATATTCTAATTTTCTGATATGATGAATTTGAGATTTTCATTTGTTGTCATTTGTAATCATCAAAATTAAACAAAATAAACATCTGAAATATATGAGTTTGTATGTAATGTATGAATATAATATACAAGTTTCACTTTTTAAATGGAATTACTGAAATCAATCTACTTTTTCATGATATTCTAATTTTATGACCAGCACCTGTACTGAGACACAATGTGTGCCTTGAAGTCATAAATGGACAGATCTCAAACTTGTCATGACACTGAGATCTCCTCACAAAGCATTATGGGTTTTGCTGTCACAGCGCCCACTGTCGCCATGAGCTACCTGACAGCGGCAACTAATAACAAAGATGGCGCAGGCACCGCGCAGTGGACGAGGAGTTATGTGAACAACTGCGAGGAAAAAGCAGTGATCATCTGTCTGAACGGTCAGTTAACGGAGTTCACTATAAAGTCTACTATAGAACCTTCGCTCTATATAGTGGATTTAGGGGTTAGGATGGACGTTCGGACACAGTAAGCTTGTATGAGCTATAAGAACAGCTACTTTTTAACAGAGCGTGCACAACCACAAAATGGGCTTGTGCATGCTCTTGCATGAGTTTAATAGGCATTCCCTCTCGGGATCTGGTACAGGGTTGTGCATATGCATTTTTTTAAGTGGAGAGGGCGTGTCTTTTAAAATGATCCCAGAAATCCTCTACAATATCTTTAATAGTTGCTGTGCTGCTGTCCAGCCAAATTATATAGAAATATAGAAAGATATCAATGTCCAGCCCTCCATTATCTGACACACTTGTCCCAATTGGGGTCGCGAGGGGTGCTGTCAATGGGCGAGAGGCAAGGTACAAACTGGACATGTCTCCAGTCCATCACAGGGCAACACAGAAACGAACAGGACATACAACCATTCACTCACACCTAAGGAGAATCTAGAGAAGCTAATTAATCTAACAGTCATGTTTTTGGACTGTGGGAGGAACCCGGAGAGAACCCACGCTAAGGGAGAACATGCAAACTCCATGCAGAAAGACCCCAAGCTGGGTATCAAACCCAGAACCTTCATGCTGCTCCACTGAGCAGCCTAGAAAGACATAATTTCAAAAATTGGTAGCACAAACGTACCAACGCATCCTAGAAATTTTATTTATGCAAATCTACTTTCCTCCGAGATCTGTCAACATTGATGGCAGGGCGTTAGGAACAGCTTGTTGAAAACATGTACTTTGTGACTAGTAAAACAGGGAAGTCCATGCAAAAAACATGACCTGTGCAAAAATATAACAATGTAAAATTAAAAACTTTTATTATGGTGGCTACCTTTGTTTTAATGTTAGGTTAAATATTAGCATTGAAATCTGTTCTTGGTCATTCTATAGCTGTGGCATGAAGGGACTTTTAGAGTCTCACTGGTCCACTTGTCCATCTGGTCTTGCAAATTGTTGAAATCATCAAACCTTCAAATAAAAGTTACATAAGCAATAAAAAAATAGAATCTTAAATTTTACACAAAACTTTGTTATTGATAAAGAGTCATTATTATAAATAAAAATTTATTCATGAAATGTATGAGACACTCACACAATCTCAATGGTGCTGTATGTCCTATTTGCAACTGGACAAGATGGATTTCTGTATTACAGTCTTATTTCCATTAAATGTAGAAAATAAAGCCCACATGTAAGCAGTACCGATGGCATCCCAGTACTGTCCATTGAATCTCCCAATTTGATTCAGCCACGGTTACTCTCCCTGTGCCCATTCTTTCTTCTTAAAAAGCTTGTCAACCTGAAGATAATAATCTATCCCAGGTTTCATGATTCTAGTTGTTGTAGTTTTTTTAATAAGAGTAGATTAAAGATGCTGAAGGTAGCAAAAAAATTAGGTGGCATTACTCTTCATTTCCTGAATCGGAAGCCAGAATCAGAAGCCAACTTCAGCCACCGGATGCGTGGTCACCCTGCTGTTATCCGTTATTATTGTGTTCTTTCCTAAGTTATTGCATATTAGATTTAAACCTGATTGAAAAGAGCTGGGGAAACTGGAAACAATCAGCATTTTTAAAGTAGAGAAAGGGATTTTAATTTCACGGGGAGTAGGAGCATGTCAAACTCTGCTTCCATCACAGAGGTGAAGGTTGTAGAGTCAGACTGAAGGAGTAACACTGAAGCTGGTTTCAAGACGGGACACAGCAGACTGAAAAAGTCCTGTGTACAGATCTATAAAAGAGCCAATCTGTCGGGGTCATAAATAGTTTATGTATAAATAAATAGCGTTTTATTAACAGAACATAACACATGGTTACAAACAGAGTATTGTTCTGACAGAACAATTGGTCAGTTCATGAAGACAGAATGCTCCATCAGAATGACAAGGCAGGATGGTCTCCTGACTGGATCATGAGACAGGAGTGGAGCATCCCCTTGCACAAATGTTTCATAAGCACACATTAATTTTATAATCATCATTGAATAAATCCAACAAAATCTTTTAAAGATCTTTTGCAAATATGATGGCAGCACCAGAGCTGGGGACTCTGTTATAGAGATTGATGTTGGGCCCCTGAAGATGGTTGAGAAAGAAGGATCCTTTGGTAAAATTAAGAATATTATAACTTTGAGCGTCCTCCTTTCAGGCTTTCATATGACATATGCTATCATTATTTTGTACAGCATGTTTGCCGATCATTTAAGTTTGAATAATGCTTCCCTCTACACAATCGTTTTCCAACATCTTTTCCATGGTCAGTAATTAGTCTCTGAAACTTGTGAGATTCAGCCTTCCTCAGCTTAATAATTTTCTCGGCATTTCCTCGGTTTTTGTATCACTCTCTCTGTATTTACTGCATTTGGTTTTATTTGGTCAACTAAAATTCTTTAGCATTTCTACCCCCCATATATCCTGCACGGCCCTCAATACACAGAAAACAGGAAATTATGTATGAAATATTTTTAACAGCCAAACTGTGTCAACCTATAAATGCATGTTGTTTATAACTGGGTTCAGGTCAGTTTCTACATCAGAAGCCTGTATTCATGTGAGCTGATGTTCATTAACCCTGAAAGACTAAAATATCTGAAGAAGGTGTCTTCAGGTGGATGTAGTTGGTTGGGGAACCAAATGCAGAGATGAGTATTTGCTGATTTTACAGTAAACAGCAACAAAATCCAATAATGCAGAAAACCAAAAACCAGAAAACGTCATGAGAAACACACATGAGGAGCCAAGTACAACAAGAAACCAGCAAAGAGTGACTGAAGAGGAGGAGTATAAATGGGAGACTGAACAAAGACTGGGCTGATCAGCAGACCAGGAACAGGGGTGGATGGAAGCAACTAGAAGGGAGCTAGGGAGAAGGAGACTGACAGAAGCGGCAACAGAGGGTAAACATGAGAACTCAAATACAACCAAAAACAACTAGAATAAAACAAAATGGAAACCATGAAAACTCAAAAACCAATGAAAACTAAAAAAAAAAAACTTAAACAGAACCAAAACAATGACAGACGGAATATCACAGAATCCTCATTCAGCACCAGATGATTATTATCTCCTACAGATGTGCTGCAAAATAGAATACCAAATGGCAACATGATATAGAATACTACCGATCATAAATGTTTCCAAGTACTTTTCAGCAAGTCAAAATGTTTAACATTATAATCTAATTGAATATTCTTCTCCTCAGGCCTGCAGATTTAACAGGTCTTCAATGTGGAGGTCCATCTTCCAGTCCTCAAGATCTGCTCTGCAGCTCATAGACGTATTTCTGCTCCAGTAAACCTGATTCAAAAGATTTTTCTCATTACCAGCTGTTTGCTTTAGTGTAAGGTCTTGAGGACTGCAGATGAATTTCTTAAAAAGAAGTTTTTGTATATTAGCTTGTTTTCTTTATATATTATTACTGTAAGTGGAAATGAGTTTTAAAACCATTCAGTTTCAGCACCTAACCCCTCATCTGTTAGAACTGGTGTTGCATATATACTGATCCAACACACCCCTTCGAAACTGGCTGCTGGACTTCCTCACCAACAGACCTCAGTCGGTCCGGGTCGGTCAGAACACCTCTGACGTCATCACCCTCAGCACGGGCTCCCCTCAGGGCTGCGTCCTGAGCCCCCTGCTGTTCACCCTGATGACATACGACTGCGTCCCCAAGTTCACCACCAATCACATCGTGAAGCTTGCGGACAACACAACGGTGGTGGGCCTCATCAGGGACGACAACGACCGGGACTACAGAGAGGAGGTGGAGCAGCTCGTGGGCTGGTGCAGTGAAAACAGTCTGATACTGAACGTGGAGAAGACGAAGGAGATCATCGTCGACTTCAGGAAAAACCGCCCCCACCATGCTCCACTGCTCATCAACAGCTCAGCTGTAGAGGTGGTCAGCAGCACAAAGTTCCTGGGGGTGCACATCACAGACAACCTCACCTGGACTGTAAACACTTCATCTCTAGTGAAGAGGGCACAGAAGCGCTTGTACTTCCTGCGGAGGATGAGGAGAGCCTGCCTGCCCCCACCCATCCTCACAACCTTCTACAGAAGCACCATAGAGAGCGTTCTGACCAGCTGTCTCTCTCTGTGGTGTGGAGGCTGCAGAGCCTCTGACTGGAAGAATGTGAGGAGGGTGGTGAGGACAGCAGAAGGAATCATTGGGGCTCCTCTTCCCTCCATTAAGGACATTTCATCACAGCGCTGTGTGTCCCGAGCCCGTAATATCATCAAAGACCCCTCACACCCCCACCATGGACTGTTCTCCCTGCTGCCCTCTGGGAAGAGGTTCCGCAGCATCCGCTGCAGATCCACCAGGTTCTGCAACAGCTTCTTCCCCACTGCCATCAGACTGTTGAACCTTTGATCCACAAACCGAACTCTGCACCTATTGCACATTATCCGGCATCAGTGCTGCTGAACGTTTAACTTTTAGCCCTTTAATTGTTCATCTCATTTCTATTCTCAATAACGCATTTTTTGCACAAATGCCTATTTGCACTGAACCACTGCAACTCGCACACTGTCTCTTATCCTCTGCACTGTTCACACTTTGACCACTGCTGCACTTTTTGTATAACTCGTGCCATTTGAAATATCAATGCAACGTTCATAAGTTGTATGTAACGCAATTTCGTTCTGTATGCACTTAGTGCATACAAAATGACAAATAAAGAAGTCTAAGTCTAAGTCTATCCAACACTAAAATGGTGCTATCGGTATCGGCGAGTACCAACTAAAATGGCAGCGATACCATTTTGAGAGCCAAAAGTTTATTCAACTATTGCCACCCATTCCAGTTAGGCAATAAAAAGTTCTACTGGATTCACTTTGTATTAGTCTTTTTTTTCCCTGCTTCACAAAGGTAGGCAGCAGCTTGACGAAGCCATGATGGCAATTATTTTACATCCCAGTAGTATGCAGTTCTGCATTTAAACACACAGACATCAATTTCAAACAGATGGTATCTAGTAAGAACCTTCATCCTGTAATCCTGACGTTTTTGGTCCAAATGTCATTTTTTAATCAAATAAGATGGGGTTTCTTATTTGTAGTTCTTTGGTAAATGCATTCGCTTCCATGGGAGGTAGGGATGTCCCTATACCAGATTTCTTCGAATCAAGTACAAGCACTGAAATTTTAGTACCTGCCCAAACTGAGCACTGATTCAAGTGCTTAATGAAAAAGTCAAAAAGAAAAGTTTAGAACTTACAGTAGTAGCCATTTAAAATTTCCCCACTTCCTTGCTGGGCCCTTAGCTGGTCCTTGACTGATTGGCCTATGTTGGTGATAGACGGGCAAAATAAACCAATCAGATCAACGAAGCATATGACGTACTAACAGAGCGACGACGAAAACACAACCACAAGCCAGGCTACTCTTACCGAAGCCAGTCGGGAGAAGAGCAAAAACATCTTTTCCTCTGAGAAAAGCCTCCAGAGCAGTGTTTTGCTCTTCTTTCAGTGAAGAAATACTCTGTATGTCCGATAAAACTTGCTCGATAGCCACGCTAACGCTAGTTTCATTGGCTGAAGCCGCCATGTTCTTTAGACTGAACTGTCGCGCTTCTCGTTGCGTCACACCTCAGCCCGCCTCAAAGCCAACGCTGATTGGACGTTCGTTTGGTGAACGGCTCCAAATTTTCTTTAACGGAGAGTCTCCAGACTGATAAGCGAGTGAAACCTTGAAAGCTCGCAAGATCAGGATGGTCTCACCAGGCTAGTTTTGAATGGCTTCTACTTTATTTTCTAAAATGTCAAGCTGGCAAAGTCAGACTTTAACCTCGGATCAAGTACAGCTTAGTTTCAGTAAAGGTATTTCTTCCAACACGGAAGGGCCTCTTGACAACTTAAGCTAGAGTAAACTTAACTGTGTTTCTACTGTGATCCGTGTCAAATATAGAAGCGGTATCGGTTCAGAGTGTCGGGTTATTTTTACAAGAACTTCACACTGCTGTCAGGCCCGATATCAGTACCAGTGCATCCCTACTGGGAACCACTTGTGTTCTGGGTCATTCTTCTCCCCGTTTCTGTCTGCAGAAGTCTGGAGAAAATGCAGATCTGAAGTTCTGAAAAATGCTAAACCAATAACCGGTTTCCAGGGAGGTACATGTTCACTGAAACAAGTTTATCTTATAGCAAAATCATCCTGGGAAACGACAAATGGAGCCAATTCTCCGATTAATTTGAGCTTAGTGTCCAATTTTGAGTTGAATTGTTTGTTTTCACATCTAGTCTAACCACAGCTGCATTTCCTCTTCAGCTCTGTCAAACAAAATGGAAACTTTCACCATCATTACCATTTAGTTGCTGTGTAACCACAAACACACTGCCACTGACACACCTCTGACACATTTTTTTTTTGTCAGTTTTTCTCTCGATAAAGGCAGCATTAGCCCCCTGTTAGTCTAGAAGGCACAGCCCATCAGCTGGAGTGTTAATCTTTCTCATCTACCCGATCCCATCATCATGAAGGTTGCTTACATCTTCCTGCTCTGCATCCTGGGAGCCACCCTGCTGTCCCCAGTCCTCTGCAACCGTAAGATTATGGCAGTTAATGTCACTTAGAGATGCTACTTGTTAATCAGCTGATATTACAATAATTAATGCTGTTATTTTTAGATTCAAAAGAACCTGATGAGTGCTGCTTTGAATTCTTCTCCAATCCGATAAGAAGAAATCTTATCACTTCGTATTACGAGACCGATTCCCGCTGCTCAAAAAAAGCAGTTGTGTAAGTACTAAAAGCTACATATTACTTTATTTTCTGTCCGTTTTTGTTCCTATTGGTGGGAAAAAATCTAATGTGCATTTCCTTGCTTTCAGTTTAATAACTAAAAGGTACCGCCACATCTGTGTGGAGCCAGGTAAAGACTGGGTGGAGAAGATCATCAAGTTTCTTCAGAGAAAATCCCTTTAAGGAGCTGCATCCTGTCCTGCTCTATCGGATCATGTGGCAGAGACGCCTTCATGTTGGTATAAGCGCTTTTCTGCTTCAAGTAATCAAAGATTTTTCTTCCAGTATGCAAACATTTTTAGATTTTCTGTGTATTTTTTAAAAGCTTGATTGTAACCAGGAGATTGCTTTCCTTTTTTTGCTTTTTCTATTTCATTCTTTTGCCTTTCTCTTAATTCTCTAACACTATCAGCAGCATTTGTCTGTTGGTTTTAGTGTATTATATGGTTTTGTTAATGAAATAAATGCAACTTTTATCAAGTGCGTCTGATTATTTATTTTAATCAAGTGAGTTTAATATCAACATTAAATCATAAGGTTTTTTTTCACAAAGTTTCTTTTTTTTGTAAATAAAAGGATTCACAGCTATGCATATCTTTAAACAGTCACATACCCTCTGCTAAGTTGGGGCATTCCACAGGATGTGTTAATAATCTGAACACAAAGCAATTCACTTATCTGCCCAGCAGAGGGCGACAAAAATATATAATCTTGTTCTTAAACTGAAGGTATGAGAAAATAAGCTCTACAGCTCTGCAAGCCTCTTAGCTGCTGCTTCTCCTTTGCTCAGATACTGAAGGTAAAGAGACAAAAGCATATAGTTATGGTGCAGGTCACAGGTTTACATCTACTCACCTTGATTAATGTAGAAACAGCTTTTATGCAGGATCCTCTAAAAATGCGGGTTCAGTCAGTTTATTTACATTGCACCAAACAGATGTCATCTCAGGCAGCGGCAGTAGTGCAGTTGCCTAGGGGCCCAAGTTCCTGGGGGCCCCATAAACCTCCATTTACATGCATGGTTAACACAGCTACTAATTTGTGCACATTAATGATGTTGCTGATAAAAATCCTTTCTCTAAAATGCCATCAGAACACTTATAGTGTCCACCACATTGGATCAGTCCATTTGCTGCACATGTGCAGAAAGGTCCAGTCAGCAGCAAACCATTTGAAAACAAACGTGTGAAGAGTAGCATTGCCAACTTTACCCTATGTGCTTTTGTCGCTATATTTAGTGACTTTTCAGACTTCTCTAAGCACATTTGTTTTTAAAAGTGCTAAAAATTCTGTAAGTGTTCAATGGGTCTGTTTTATGGGCCGGATCTATCAAAGGTTTGCGTGTATAAAAACGTGAGCTATTTCACTGCGCACGCTAAAAAATGTTCAAACTGATCTATCAACAGTGTGCTAAAAGCATTTAGGGCCGGATCTATCAAAGGTTTGCGTGTATAAAAACGTGAGCTATTTCACTGCGCACGCTAAAACATGTACAAACTGATCTATCAACAGCGTGCTAAAAGGATTTGGTCTTTAAAACGTGCTAAATAGCGCCTCTTATCCATTTAGTACTTTTTCTGCAATGAATATGCAATATGGGGCGTTTACACGCAAAAGTGCGTCTTGTGGGAGGAGAACATGTAAATATATTAATTTAGCACTCGCAAAGTGATTTATCAAACCTGAAAGCAATTTTGCTAACGGTATCTGACTATATTTAACACGTTTCAAAAGAAGGTGCAAATGGTCTGTATGCGTAATTGCGCACACATGGCAGCGGTTATTGTCGCAAGAAGGAGACATCGAAATGAAGCAAGGAGACGCAGAGAACGCATTTTTTCACTCTGTGTGAATATTTTTGCAATGAAGGAGGAAACGATCATCAAAACATATCGTTTATCCAGCATTGACATTTTGGAGCTGTTGGGGGAACTCCGAATGGATTTGGAGCCAGCCGCAAGGAGGACCCACGCAATACCAGATATCACAAAACTCCTTGCAACGTTGCACTTTTTTGCATCCGGGTCATTCCAGCGTACGGTTGCAGCGAGAGCTGGGATCTCCCAAGCTCGTTTTTTCCGAAGTGCTGTCCGACGGGGTTCTCTCCCTGGGCCTGTGGAGCAACATGCCAATGCTGCGGGGATGCATACGCGCAGTAATCTCATCCACAGTCAGTTCTTGTGAGCCATTTGGTATGTGCATTTTTCTACAGGCCAAAATTTTTATTTTTTTTTTTTACTGCAGTGAAGTAGAAATTCAGCCACATACCACCTTAGGGAATAAAGGTTGCCAAAGTTTTTTCTTTAAATATATATATATATTTTTTTGTTGTTGTTGGGGTCACTGTAAGATTTAAATTTCTTAATGCACTATAGTTTGTAGAAACTACAAACTACTTTTCCGCAAACCACAAAACGCGCAAAACCATCATTTAAATAGGGCGTCTCCAACAGTTTTGCACCTGCCACCAGTTACGCAATCACTCTTGTTAAATCACCCGCAAACCATGGTTCAGCCCCTCGCGCAAAATTCCAGTTTGCGAGCGCAAATTACTGCACGCAATATTGAATCTTGATAAATCCGGCCCTTTGAGTATACAAAATGTCAATAGAAATTGTCTAAGTTTAAGCATATGTATAATAAAGAGAGTTTGCCCTGGCATTGATGCCTGTGGGACTCCACGAGTAACCCTGGAGCATGAAGAAGATTTATCATTAACATGAATAAGTGCAGCAAATCAAGTGGGTTAAAAATGACTAAGGTATTTATTATGATACATGTGGATAATTCGTTGACTTCAAGATCTTAAAAAAAGTATTAAATTAACCTTTTGAAACTTTCAAAACCCATGTATTGTATCATATCTTCTTCTCAGTTATTATCCTATTTTATCTTGTCATAAAGTATTGTATTATATAGAATTATATTTTATCTTATCTGAAATTATCAAATCACATCAAATTGAATTTTCTTTGATCTTGTCTTAAATTATCATGTTTTATCTTATCCTCTTGTATCTTGTTTTATCATATATTTTCTTATCTTTTCTTATTTTTATCTCATCCATTTTTTCATCTTATCGTACCAAAGAGAGATAATAAGTCTGAACATCGTTGAAATAAATTCTAAGAACAGAAGCAGATATATATGTGGATTTTATTTCATATAAAATTTACAGACAAGGTAAATAATTTCATAAAATACAAGAAAAGAAGAAAACATAGAAGAGTTTTTCAAAGAAGGGAACATAGTTCAACATGACATTGGATTATAAGAAACCAGTGAACCACAGCAAAATAGATGGCTGGTTGAAAGAAACATTATGAATAGTTATAAATGTTTTTTTTTATAGTTTATGGGATAAAAAGCAAAGGAAAAACAAGATTTTCACTTGAAGTCCGTTTCATCCAGATGTCTCATAATTCTCTCCACCCAGACGAGATTTGGATCCACACAGATGTTGCGGCCATTCTTTATTGTGACCAAACTAGAGCAAAGAACAATATTTATAAATATAAAAAATGATCTTTCCCTTTTAAATAGTATTGACCACATTACAGTAGAAATAATGGATGTAGTTTAAAAACCTAACAGGTTTGTAAGTCTGTAGTACTCACACGACTGCAGCCTTGGGACAGCGGTGATCAGTGTAGTAATATGAACCAATGAAACTTTTCATTATTCGCCGTGGATAGAACTGGAAGCAGCAGCCATCAGGACCAGTCGTATCTGAGAACAAAAACGCATGAATTAAATCATTTTAACGCTTGAAGAAACAGCAGCTCTTTCCTAAATCTGACTCTAATCTTTCTTACTATCGCAAAGGACTGCGGACAGCAGAGCGGCTCCCAGGAAGCAGAGCAGGAAGATGTTTACGGCTTTCATGATGACCAGATGATACAGAGTAACGCTGCAGCTGGGTGGTTCAGACCTTTAAGCAGAAACAAGGTCTAGAGTTATGCTGATGAAGTAAGAAAAAAAAAACAAGTTGTTAGTGGGGTTAATGTAGGAGGATATATGTGGTTACATGCGTCTGTGAAACTTTCCACTCAGATATGGTGGCGGAGAACGGAGGAGATGCAGCTGCGGTTTGACCAAAGTTAGATACAGAACAAAACATAATCTACGTGAAAAACTTTGAGTCTCTTAAAATATTTTCAAGCTTTAATTTGTTTAAAAATAGACTTAAAATTGGAAAAAAAAAAGGCAAGTTAAGCTATCTATTATTTATTCGTGTTAAGGTGTTAAGTCAGGTAACCCTTTAATACTCTAGCACATTTTACTTTTGCAAAAGTAAATATATATAGAAGTGGTGTTACACATACTTCATGCTGGTGAAGATTCTCAGTCATCCAGGTCGTAGTCATTCCAAAAAAGTAAAATAATAAAAATAAAAAAAAAACCACTGGACTTTGCTTCCAAGCTTAAAGACGTTTTGCTTCCCATCCAGGAAGCTTTTTTCAATTCAAAATGTCTGAAGCAGTGCGGAGCTTGCTACCTCCCCTGGACAAGACTGCTTTCCACCAACACCAGGGATGTCAAACTGGTTGCAGACGAGTCCTTTCATCTCATCAAGTCATGTTAAGACTGGACTCACTTGATGAGATAATTGGAATCTGGTGTGCCATTGTTTGGTTGGAAAGAAAAGCTGCAGCCACATGGCCCTTTCTGGAACCAGTTTGAGACGCCTGACCTACACCTTAGGGACAAAGGACACACGTTTGAGGACCAGGATGTTCACATTTTGGACAAAGAAGACAGTTGGTTTGAAAGGGGTGTGAAGGAAGCCATTTACGTTAAGAGAGAAAAACCAACTTTAAAGTCATAGGGAAATGGTTCTTCCAACCGTTGCATTTCCGTATTCTCCAGAGTGGTGCACGACTTTACAAGAGTGAATAAAGTGAATGTGATTGGTCGTTTATCAAGGGGGCGGGATTGTTGAGGCGGAAGGTTCGCAAGCGCATTTTGTTGTGGCCGTTGTCTTGCTAACCAGTTAGCAACTTAGTGCTAGTAGGTTCCCAATGTGAAATTCCATTGGGACCAAGTAGCACTAAATTGGTGACTTAGCAACGACACTGTCAAGGAACGCTATGGACAGCGGAAACATGCAAGAGGAGAGTTTAGTGTCGGAGGTCGTGGATGAGTCTCCTCCGTCATCCATTTTTTATTTAGAGGAGGAAAGCGGGGACGAAGATGTTGTGGAAGAGGAAGCCAGGGCGGCAGAAGCTTGGTTTGGTGTAGAAGGCTTCCAGCCGTACATGTTTGAGCCCTTGCCTCGCAACGCTGCCAGTTCTGTTAGCTCTACGCCTGCCGAAGACACAGACGTCCATCCCCGTGAACACTGGGACGCAACTCAATGGGAAAGGAAATTACAGTTGGCATGAGACAAGACTGGTGGTAGCGCTCACCTCGTCTTCTTCGAACAAGCTGTTTTCCAAATGTCCCAAACAATGGGAAAGGGGATTGATCAGAGAAAATGACTTTACCCCAGTCCTAGGCAGTCCACTCCCTGTACCTTTTGCCAAATATCAGTCTGTCCCTGATGTTTTTCCTGCAGAGAAGTGACTTCTTTGCTGTCTTTCTTGAGACCAGGCCTTGCTCCAAGAGTCTGTCTCACAGTGCGTGCAGATGCACTCACACCTGCCTGCTGCCATTCCTGAGCAAGCTCTGCACTGCTGGTAGCCCGATCCCGCAGCTGAAACACTTTTAAGAGACGGTCCTGGTGCTTGTTGGTCTATCTTGGGCGCCCTGGAGCCTTTTTGGCAACTATGGAACCTCTCCTTGAAGTTCTTGATGATGCCATAAATTATTGACTGAGGTGCAATCTTTCTAACTGCCATTCTCTTTCCTGTTAGGCCATTTTTGTGCAGTGCAATGATGACTGCACGTGTTTCTTTAGAGATAACCATGGTTCACAGAAGAGAAACAATGATGCCAAGCACCAGCCTCTTTTTAAAGTGTCCAGTGGTGTCATTCTAACTTAATCCTGACAGATTGACCTCCAGCCCTGTCCTCATCACCACCCACACCTGTGTTAACACTAAAAGTCCCGGAAGTACGAGAATTTTTGTCAGCCTGCAGTCCCCCCGCAGTAGTTATCAACTCATAAATCCCTTTTCAGATGTAAATGCCCCATTAGCGCTGTGGCTGGAGAACAAATTCACCCCTTCAGTTTCAGTTTTAGCTCAACTCACTTTCTTTGAGATTGTTTTACCTGAGAGCAGGTGGGAAAAAAATCATATTTTTGATTAATGGAGCAATCACTGAAACCATGTTAGCTGGTCCTTTTAAGGCAGGGCTGCAATGACGTTGAAATGTGTTTTGGGGGATAAAGTTCATTTTCTAGGCAAATATTGACTTTGCAATTAATTGCTGTTACGCTGATCACTCTTTATAACATTCTGGAGTTTATACAAAATTATAAAAACTGAAGCAGTAGACTTTGTAAATATTAACATTTGAATCATTCTCAAAACTTTTGGCCATGACTGTACTGTCACAGGTAGGAGCTTCGGCTGAAAGTAAGTGTTGTGGCCGATATGATTTAAGGAGGGCAGGGCACTGGGCATTCACAGATTATCAGTGCAAGCCTTGCTTTATAGAAATAAAACTGATAATATTTAAGGTGAATAAAAAGGTAACATTTTGTATATATGGCTGTCTGGTTCATAAAATGTAGGTTTTTGCAAAAGAAGAACTGAAATACACAATTATGGATACAATTCCTGCAGGAAGGAGAGACAGTTGAACCCCAGACTCAAACACACTGTCTTCCACTGGACCTCCTCTGCAGAGCGTTTATTAACAGAACATGACGCATGGTTACAAACAGAGTATTGTTCTGACAGAACAGTTGATCAGTTCATGAAGACAGAATGCTCCATCAGAATGACAAGACAGGATGGTCTCCTGAGTGAATCATGAGACAGGAGTGGAGCAATCGGCTTACAAAATTGTTTCATAAGCACACATTAATTTTATAATCATCATTGAATAAACCTAACAATGGCCTCCAGATGAAGGCTGGTGGTCAAGCCTTACTTTCTTCTCTCTCTAAGGGCTCCATGCAGTGGCCCCCATTAGACAGCTGGCCAACATTAACAGTGTTTCTGGGACATCGAGGAGTTCCCTTAGGCAAATCCAAAATGTTCTGATTGGTTTGTACATGGAGACGCTTACATCTATATGCCTGTCTACCGATTTATCAAGACAAATTAGATAAGTAGTCCCCAATAACGCTATTTTCATTTTTATCAGACACTATTTCTACCAAAGCTGAAGATCACTGCTGGTCAGTTTACTTGCATTTTTTCCCCCCCAATTACTCCTTAGAGCACCATATGGGTCTGAGATTATTACCGCCTTAAAGACTGAAGCAGCACAGTTGGTTCAAGACAACATTTCTGTTGTTCAGAGTTTTTTGTCCCTAGTTTGGAACCGTGATCTAACAGTCAGAGGGTGAGAACTGAAGATTTTATTCCATTTATCTGATTTATTTCGGCTTGTTGAGAAATCTTTAGACATCTTTTTTACTTTATTAAGCTTGAGAAGCTTCAGTCTATATTTGACATCGTCAACGACCTCTTTTATCTTTTTGTGTGGTTGCTTTGATCTTTGAATGAAGCAGGGTAACCCAATTTTTTATCTGAACGGCGGTGAAATTCCTAGAAGTTCACAGAATTTTCAGGATTTTTTCCATTCTGTAAAAATGTTAAAGCTTAACAAATCTTTTTTTTTTTTATATAAGCATATTACCAGTATGTGAGATTTATTTTTCTTATTTGCCTTATTTAGTTGTTGGACGTAAAGTCTTGATGCAAAACTATTCAAATTTTTTCATGCAAACCAGTGGTTTGCACATCAGTTTGTCTGCGTTATAATAGTTCGTCCAAATAGGGCCTTATTTTACCAGTAACATAGAAAATAAATTGGAAAATAAGGTTCAATTTCTGCTTCCTCCTTTAGTTATTTCTGTGCTGTGTGGCTGAAAAAACCCCTAAAGTTGTTGGTGTTAGAAATATGGTACATAGTTTCAGTTTGGTCCATTTACAATGATAGAGCTGTTTCTAGGTAGACTTTCTGACACTGGTTGTCATCTACAGCGAAATATTAAACAATAAGTCACATTTTCTCTCAAAAATTATAAAATAGTTTTGTCTCAGGTTTATTTATCACATTTAACAGACATTGATATATATATATACAGGTGCTGGTCATAAAATTAGAATATCATGAAAAAGTAGATTGATTTCAGTAATTCCATTTAAAAAGTGAAACTTGTATATTATATTCATACATTACATACAAACTCATATATTTCAGATGTTTATTTGGTTTAATTTTGATGATTACAAATGACAACAAATGAAAATCTCAAATTCATCATATCAGAAAATTAGAATATTACTGAAGACCAATAAAAACAAAGGATTTATAGAAATGTTGGCCAACTGAAAAGTATGAACATGAAAAGTATGAGCATGTACAGCACTCAGTATTTAGTTGGGCCTCCTTTGGCCTGTATTACTGCAGCAATGCGGCGTGGCATGGAGTCGATCAGTCTGTGGCACTGCTCAGGTGTTATGATAGCCCAGGTTGCTCTAATAGTGGCTTTTAGCTCTTCTGAATTGTTGGGTCTGGTGTATTGCATCTTCTTCTTCACAATACCCCATAGATTTTCTATGGGGTTAAGGTCAGGAGAGTTTGCTGGCCAATTAAGAACAGGGATACCATGGTCCTTCAACCAGGTACTGGTAGCTTTGGCACTGTGTGCAGGTGCCAAGTCCTGTTGGAAAATGAAATCTGCATCTCCAAAAAGTTGGTCAGCTGCAGGAAGCATGAAGTGCTCTAAAACTTCCTGGTATGTGGCTGCGTTGACCCTGGACCTCAGAAAACACAATGGACCAACACCAGCAGATGACATGGCACCCCAAACCATCACTGACTGTGGAAACTTTACACTGGACTTCAAGCAACGTGGATGAAGTGCCTCTCTTCTTTTCCTCCAGACTCTGGGACCTTGATTTCCAAAGGAAATGCAAAATTTACTTTCATCAGAGAACATGACTTTGGACCACTCACCAGCAGTCCAGTCCTGTTTCTCTTTAGCCCAGGCAAGACGCTTCTGACGCTGTCTGTGGTTCAAGAGTGGCTTGACACAAGGAATGCGACAGCAGAAACCCATGTCTTTCATACGTCTGTGTGTGGTGGTTCTTGAAGCACTCACTCCAGCTGCAGTCCACTCTTTGTGAATCTCCCCCACATTTTTGAATGGGTTTTGTTTCACAATCCTCTCCAGGGTGCGGTTATCTCTCTTGCTTGTACACTTTTTTCGACCACATCTTTTCCTTCCCTTCGCCTCTCTATTAATGTGCTTGGACACTGAGCTCTGTGAACAGCCAGCCTCTTTAGCGATGACCTTTTGTGTCTTGCCCTCCTTGTGCAAGGTGTCGATGGTCGTCTTTTGGACAACTGTCAAGTCAGCAGTCTTCCCCATGATTGTGTAGCCTATAGAACTAGACTGAAAGACCATTTAAAGGCTTTTGCAGGTGGTTTGAGTTAATTAGCTGATTAGAGTGTGGCACCAGGGGCCATCAATTTTGAACCTTTTCACAATATTCTAATTTTCTGATATGATGAATTTGAGATTTTCATTTGTTGTCATTTGTAATCATCAAAATTAAACAAAATAAACATCTGAAATATATGAGTTTGTATGTAATGTATGAATATAATATACAAGTTTCACTTTTTAAATGGAATTACTGAAATCAATCTACTTTTTCATGATATTCTAATTTTATGACCAGCACCTGTAGATTGATTAAAAGTTTTTTATCGAAGGAAAACCAGTTGATTGTAGCGACAGTGGAGAGGAATAACTCCCTTTTAACAGGAAGAAACCTCCAGCAGAACCAGCCTCAGTGTGAGCAGCTGTTTACTGAGGCTGAATCCTTAGTCCTCTCTTATTTCTCAAACAAATTCTGCACCAATTGTAAAGGACTTTAGTATCAAAATACCACAAACAAGGACAGCTATTTAGTGTATTATTATTTAGAAACAAAGCAAAAACAGAACAGGATTATCTTGACTCTCCTCCCACTTTCATTATGGAATAGATGTCTAAGGTTGAATCTGAACCCGCAACCTTTACTAATAAACAGCTTGATGACATGGCAACAACTTACACCCTGATTAAAAGTATAAACTACAGATAATATGTGTCCTGATTTTCTCACATCTGTGGAATGTCATGCAAATCTCTAAAACAGTGGTGTCCAAATTCAGTCCCAATGGCTGCTATCTGCCATGTTGAAATTGCATTTTAAAAATTAATAACTAGCAGCTTCCTTGAAATGGAGTGGAAAAGAAATTAAAATATTTTACTATAAACTTTAGCAGAGTGGAAGTACCCCCACGAAAAATTACTCAAGTAAAGATACTCAAGAAAGTACTTTTGTACAGTACTCAAGTAAATATACTTTATTACTTTCCACCACTGGTCAGCAGAGATGGCAAAAGTACTCACTTTCCATACTTGAGTAAAAGTACAGATACTTGTGTTAAAAAATACTGTGGTAAAAGTGGAAGTACTGATTAAACTTCTTTACTCAAGTAAAAGTAACAAAGTACAGGCTTGTAAATTTACTTAAAGTATAAAAGTAAAAGTAGAAACCACTTTTTTCATGCCGTTGCCTACATTTTAAATGGATGTCTGCCAATAGGACTAGATCTCCGTTGTGTTCATTTTCAATCATCTCGTCGTCCATGCTACTATGCTAACGCCACCGCCACCAAGCTGCAATGATTTGCCGCCAATGAATACCGCCGAATCTGTCGATTCATCTTGTAGTGGTGCGTCAAATGCAACGTAGATTCCCATCCAATTAGATTGAGTTTGGTATTGATGACGTGAAAAATAACGGTAACTCCATTGAAATGATTCAAAACTAAAGTAACGAGCCAATTTTTTAAAATGTAAGGAGTAGAAAGTACAGATATTTGTGTAAAAATCTAAGGAGTAGAAGTAAAAAGTCACCATAAAAATAAGTAGTAAAGTAAAGTAAAAATATCAGAAAAATCTACTTGAGTACAGTAATGAAGTATTTGTACTTAGTTACTTCCCATCTCTGACTAATAAACAGCTTGATGACATGGCAACAACTTACACCCTGATTAAAAGTATAAACTACAGATAATATGTGTCCTGATTTTCTCACATCTGTGGAATGTCATGCAAATCTCTAAAACAGTGGTGTCCAAATTCAGTCCCAATGGCTGCTATCTGCCATGTTGAAATTGCATTTTAAAAATTAATAACTAGCAGCTTTCTTAAAATGGAGTGGAAAAGAAATTAAAATATTTTACTATAAACTTTAGCAGAGTGGAAGTACCCCCACGAAAAATTACTCAAGTAAAGATACTCAAAATAGTACGTTTGTACAGTAATCAAGTAAATATACTTTGTTACGTTCCACCACTGATCATAAGGTAATTGTAGAAATTAGGAACCATTAGGAAAAAGGCTGTAATAGTATGAAGTCATTTCCATATTTACTGCAGGCTGGTACCAACACAACAACCTGTAGGAATAAATTATGAGCCAGTTAAGAAATATATAAACGATGCAATGACGAAAAATGAAAGTAGCATCAGTCATAAAATGGTAAATGGCCTGTTATTTTAGCGCTTTGGTCAAGTCAGGAGACTTGACCAAAGCGCTTTACACTATATTCAGTCATTCACCCATTCATGCACGCACTCACACACTGATGGTGGCAAGCTACATTGTAGCCACAGCTGCCTTGGGGCTCACTGACAGAAGCGGGGCTGCCGTACACTTGTGCTAGCGGGCCCTCTGACCACCATCAGTAGACAATGCCGGTGAAGTGTCTTGCCCAAGGACACAACGACACTGGAAGTCAGAGCCGGGGCTTGAACCGTCAATCATTCGATTTCAGGGCAAACTCCTACATCCAACGCCACTGTCGCCCTGATGGACAAATAAATAGCATCTTTGGAGGCACATCTATCAGCCTTGAACTTCACAGCACACCAGGATACCGACATTTTTCTTACAAACGATGTTGATATTTATGAACAATTATGTAAGAGCATGTAGTTTCCCTCCTGATAAAACAAAAATATTCTATTTGCTTTCAAAAAATGACAAATGGCAAAACAGGCACTAATGATGTCTATGTTTCATCTCAAAAATGTCTGGGATGGTTTAAAAGTTATTGTTACAGACTGACTCTGGGTCTGCTTTAAAGGAAAATTCTGGTCAGCAAGAATAATCAATGGATCCTTATCTATACCTAAAACTATTACGTTTAATAATGCATTTAGCTTTAATCAGTAACAAAATAAAAACTATTTTTGTTGCGATCACCAAGTCTGGGAGCGGCCATTTTTGCCAAATATAGCAACCTGACATCTTCCAGCAGTGACATCACGGTGCGGTAAGCCTAGCGCCATTCTCCCCGCTTTACAAGCTAAATCAATGGGAACTACTAGACACATCTGCAATCAACAACAATTATGGAAGATTTCCAGAGGACTTCACCATTGAAATTCACCAGAGCTATAGTGAAACTGACAATGCCCACGTGCATGGCAGCTGGATGCTGGAATACATCGGGTGAAAGTGGAAAGAAAATTTGTTATTTCACCTTTCTGATTCCTGATCCTCCACGGACGGGTTGGTCGTTGGATCGCCAACTTGAAGAGGGAGGATTTTCCATCAAACTTCTGGCCAGAGGAAAAAACACGTAATATGTGGCCAACATTTGGAAGAAGAATGTTTTCAAGATGACTTGGATAATAGCGCGTTGTGACAAACACCAGATACAGCACTGGGACTTGATCAACAGCCGATACCGCACCGTGACGTCACAAACCAGTAGGTGGCAGTAGTGTTCTTGAAATTACTCTTAATTAAAACCATTATCATCTATTGAACAGTATGTAATAATTTCATATTCAAAGTACTTTCAGAAGTTTTAATTCTGAATATAACCGCACTTTTCCTTTAAAGAATTTACTTGATTCTTTAACATTTTTAGATTCTTAATCAGTTTTTCAGAAGTGGCTTTGGGGGAAAAAAACGTACGCAACGGACACAGAATAGACACAATAGAGTTAAGAAAGGGAACAGATTTACAGATTTCCAAAGTCTCTGCAGCACAACATCAAATTTATTAGCTTTGTGTCTTCTAGGGATGCACGATATTGGGATTTTGGCCGATATCCGATATTTTAAAACTCATGTAGCCGATAACCGATATCGATACCGATGTTAAAGCTGGACAAAAATAAGTAGTCATTGAAAATAGCAGTTTTGTTATCCATTTCTGACACTTTGAAAAATAATAAACTCAAATATATTTTCATATGCTGATATCAAATTGATTTTTAAAAACGCGGTATCGATCTATTTTACTTTCAAAATCTCGTGAAATTTCATCGTTCTGTTACAAACTCTCGTGATATTTTGCAAATTCTTGTGAGATTTTGTTAGTAAAATAGATCGATAACGCGTCAATATATCAACATATAAAAATATGGCAAAATTTCGTGAATTTTCGGGGGATTTCGTAGCATAACGATGACATATAGCAATATTTCATTAGTAAAAGAGATTGATATGGTGTTTTTAAATGGCAATATATCAGCATATGAAGATATTGGGATATTTTAATGTATCAATATTTTTTCCCTCGTCTTTAGAAATTTTTAAGCCTGTAAATAAGAAGTTTTTAAGTCTGTAAATAAGAAGTTTTTGAGGAAGTAGTAGTTTTTTTTTTGTTTTTTTTTTAGACTTTAGAAACTCAGAAGCTGATCAAATATCGGGTTAAATATCGGTGGGGTGGCCGATGTCCGATATTCCGTTTTAAGGCCGATACCGATAGGGGGCAGATTATATCGTGCATCCCTAGTGTCTTCTCTCCTTTCTTGTTTGAAGCTGTTGCCAAACAACTTCAGGCTCATTACTGCCACCAACTGGTGGCAGTAATGAGCTTTGTCAGGTTTCATACTAGTTAATCTCTGATTCATATCGTTCCAAAGTTGTAACTTATATGCAAAATTTCTAAACTTCTATTCTAACAGATGAAACATCTGATGTCACATATGTATGAGTTGCAAAATTACAAATATAATTTTTTTATTTATTGAAGTTTTCTTTTTATATTTACTTTTTCAACCCAAACAGTTCAGAAGCCTGACTTTTTGTTTTTTCTATTACTGACCTTATATTCTGATTTTCTGTATTGTTGGTTTTCATTACCTGTAAACCTTAATCATCACAATTACAAGAAACAGCAGAAAGTAATCTTTCTCTCTATGGGTAATGAACCAAAGTTTCACTTTCTACCATTAGCTGGAGAAAACATTGAACTAATTCAGCAGAAAATCATCTTGAGGCAGCAGGGTATGTACAGCTTTTTATTACGATAAAACCATCATTTATATACATTTCAAGTGAGATACAGTTGCATGATGACCTTCTGCTATCTGCACATATGTATCAGTCCTCTACAGTACACGGGTCTAAAAAAAAAAAAGAAAAGAAAAAGGAAAGGAATTTAAACATAAAAATGTAAAATAAAACCTGATTATCAAACTTTTATTGTGTCCAAGTGCTGAATTAAGGAATAAACAGGTAGTGTTGACAGATAATACCAGGCTTTATGTAACTTCTTCGTAACCAAAATCTTTACCTTCTTACCCGGAGCAAACGATACAGAGAAAAGATCGACACAGTAACTTTAATTAAGGTAGATTAAAAAAAACAAAAAAACAAAGGAAAATAAAAGACGGAAACCCGTTTAAACCATGACTGATCACAGAGTGATGATGCGAGGCACGACTCAATGCAAAGGCTTACATGTCTGTGCAAAAAGCTCTAGAGCAGTGCTGTGGCTTTTTAAAACCACAGTGGAGGAGGTGAATAGAAGGGGAGGGGGGGGGGGGTGTGAAAGCAGAAAAGATGAGATGAGTTGAGATGAATCCAACGAGTCAGAACCAGTTCTGGTCTTCAGACATCTCAGAATATGAATTTACTCACAGAGAAAACTAAAGTTCATCGAATCAGCAGCGACGCAAAAACAAAACAGAAAACGACAGTCAGGAGCATCTCTGACCTCCAGATCCAAACAGCCAATCACACGCCACGCTTTCAACCTGATTACCTTCAGATAAAAACTATATAAAAAAAAGAAATAAGTGGATGATTGTTTCATGTGCTTTATTGTTTGCGTATCAAAATGCTAAAATGGAGCAGCGTGAGAACGGCGCCACCCACTCCTGGCCCTGATGGGGTCACACTTTGACCACAGTGTGAATCCACTGTGAAGCCCGCAAGAGTCGACGCCAGATCCAGATCCATCGGCAGACGGCTTTTTAAAATCAGACGTAGACATAAATAGTTTGATGTTTTCACCAGTAGCAGGAATAATTGCCTTGTTTGTGTTTAAAACAGACAAATCTCCATGGATACTATTCAGAAACCAACATAGGGGGAAAAAAAGTGCTAATGGAAGGAAAAAAATGATCTGCTGGAAGTTTTGCAAATTCACGTCTCATTAAATCCTGTGTGGTTCAACCTCCAGCAGTAACATCTCTTTCTGTGGCGCTTCTGTGTGAAAACAGGCGCCATCATCATCATGATCATCATCATGCAGCTGTTTGCTGCTAATGATCCAACATTAAAGCTGTTCATCCATCATCATCAGCTTCTCCTTGAAAGTCCTGATCTGATGCATCTTTTTTGGTGAAAAAGAAAAAATATTTTCTGCATGTATTCAGTGAATTAAACGTGTGCGATGTGCAGCCTGATGTTTGCACCCATCTCTCCCTCTTTAGCCTTCATTTCAGACGAACGCGTCCCCCGTATTTGATAAATATTAAATAAATCGCACAAATAAAACAAACTTACTCTCACACCAGACACCACAAAGCTGAAATGTACCACAAACGAGTTAAAAGCATGAAAATAGATCAACATCTGCAGTGTTCAGACCAACGTTACCACATTTGGTCTTTTTAAGTTAACCCACTTTCATTGACATAGAAATGAAAAATGATTTTCCAGGCAGCTTATATGACCTGCAACACAGATAGGTTTGTTGCTAACGTGTAGAGACACGGTGCGGGTCAGGGATCGCTTCGCAGCTTGGTGGATTTTAAGTCAAAGAAACGTCCGATTGTACCGGAATGACTCGGAAAACAAACCTGACGAACAAGGAGCCGTGAGGAATCCCTTTCAGGGGAGCATAAAGGAATGAAAAAATGTGCAAACTACGACTAAAAGAGAAGAAAAGTTTGAACTCAGAAATATGATTTATATGGTTTGATTTTAAAGCACAAAATCAGAAATCAGAAAGTGACAATAACACGTCATCAAGATCATCAAGAACAGAAAATGTTCCCTGACTGGAAAAAAAAAGGAGATTTATGATTCTCATCGTCGTAGCAACCGGAGGAAGAACGAGACGAGCGGAACAGCGCTCAGGATGCTGGCGGAGGGGCGGTTTTCCTCCACCCCTGGGATCTGAGTCAGCCATGTGGGAGTGTTACATTCTTCACCTTTTTTTTTTTCCCCCAGCTACAGTTTCCAGTTCATTGCTGGGCTTCGGGGTAGAGAGGGGTATGGGGGGAGGGGGTGAGAGTCAAATTAAGGCCTCGTGTTCCTTCCTCACACCTGTGCATCAGCGCAGACAAACCCTGCTGGTGGACGCTGGTTTAGGGTCTGATTGGCGATGCGGCTCTGCAGAGAGGAGCTCCATCACAGCAGCTACAGCAGGACCCCCCCTTCCCCCCCACCAGAACAGGATCTTAGTGTGGGACGCCCCCTCTGACCTCAGCTCAATGCCTCGGCCCCGGAAAGCCTCGCCCCCGACTTCTTCTGCTCCGTCAGCGTCTGCAGGACCTGAGAGGACGGCAGGGGGAGAGGTTCAAAACTCAAACTCCTGGACTACGCTCCATCAATCAAAGCTTTATTAGTAATGAAGTGGAAGGAAGATAGAACAATAAGTCCACCTGTGACCACTTCCTGTTGCGGCTGGTCATGTGGACGGCGGCGATGTGCTGGAAGAGCTGCTCGGGAGGGATGAGGTCCGGCAGGCGGGTCAGGAACTGAGCCATGTGGATGAAGTCCATGGAGGTCAGGACGTCCTGGTAGAGGCGCAGCACGCCCAGCGCCGTGCGGAACAGGAACTCCTCGCCGTCCCTGCAGAACACGTCCCAAACGCGGCACGCCAGGTCCAAAGGCAGAGACTTACTGTACAGCGTGAAGATCCTGGGGGGGAGATGAGAGAGGAGAAAGAACCTGTAAACTGCAGCTTTAGCTTGTTTTTATTTTTAAAATAAGGATAAAATAACCAAAGAAATGATGATCTGAGATCATTCAGATCTTTAAGGTGTTTTTTCCATCTTTGTCTTGAAAAGTGATTTAAATCTCCACAATACCGACTCTGCAACGATTCCCTCTGTTGACTGTTTACTTCCTGCCCTCGGTCTAAAAACTGTTATTTGCTTGCATTTCAAAAACCTTTTGCATGGCCAACAGGTAGAACATGTAAGTCCCTTTTAGGGATGGAACGGTTTATGAAAACCGTCCGAACCGTTCGGTTCGACTGTCTCGGTTCAGTTCGCGTGTGTTGCGTTCGGTTCATGCGCTGCTCCTTTTTCTCATAGGCGAAGCGTTTACACTCCAGAGCAGAAGGTGGCGGTACTGCGACCAAAGCCAACCACCAGTAGTAAACAAGAAGAAGAAGCGAAGCAGCATCTCTGGAGTAACCTTGGGAGATACTGAATACAGAATCTCGCTTTATGCAGATGACATGTTATTGTTTGTCACTAAGCTAGAAACATCTATTCCTGCATTAATATCCACTATTAATCAGTTTGGCCTTATTTCAGGGTACAAAATAAATTATGATAAATCAGAAGCTTTGCCACTTGGTGACCAGGGGAGATGGGACACTCCTGATAATTTTCCTTTCAGGTGGTCGATCACAGGTTTTACATATCTTAATCAGTGGTTTGACCTTCCATTATCTTGGATGGGTAGAATAAGTTTGATTAAAATGAATGTTCTTCCTAGAATATTATATCCTATGCAAATGCTTCCTCTTAGAATCACCAACAAACATTTTCAGAGATTTAGGGATGTTTCTCTAAATTTATATGGCACGGAAAGAAGTCTAGGCTAAAATTAGGGATTTTACAATGACCTTTAGATGAAGGTGGTCAGGCTCTTCCTAACCTTCTTTATTATTACTGGGCTTGCCATGTACGGATAATCTCAGGATGGTTACATTCTTTTTTACATCTAGGTGAGCCACCTGTAGATACTTGGTGCTGTGACCCTCTTTCTCTTCTTGGTCTGTTATCTATTGAGTTAGCCGAACTTCCACTGGGTGTCAGAAATAACTCAATTTTGATGTGTACACTTAAGGTTTGGCATAATATTGCTGCCCACATTGGAAGAAGAGGTTTTTCTAGTGCATTGCAACCTCTAATTAGGAACCAAGCTTTCCCTCCAGGTATTGGCATTAGTGTATTTGATGATTGGCATTCTAAAAAAAATAAGACTTGTTTGTAATTTATTTGAAAAGGGTAGTTTTATGTCCTTTAAACAAATTCAAACCAGAGATGGGAAGTAACGAAGTACAAATACTTCGTTACTGTACTCAAGTAGATTTTTCTGATATTTTTACTTTACTACTTATTTTTATGGCGACTTTTTACTTCTACTCCTTACATTTTTAAACAAATATCTGTACTTTCTACTCCTTACATTTTAAAAAAGTGGCTCGTTACTTTAGTTTGGAATCATTTCAATGGAGTTACCGTTATTATTTTTCACGTCATCAATACCAAATTCAATCTAATTGGATGGGAATCTACGTTGCATTTGACGCACCACTACAAGATGAATCGACAGATTCGGCGGTATTCATTCGCGACAAATAACTGCAGCTTGGTGGCGGTGGCGTTAGCATAGTAGCATGGACGACGAGATGATTGAAAACGAACACAACGGAGATCTAGTCCTATTGGAAGACATCCATTTAAAATGTAGGCAACGGCATGAAAAAAGTGGTTTCTACTTTTACTTTTATACTTTAAGTAAATTTACAAGCCTGTACTTTGTTACTTTTACTTGAGTAAAGAAGTTTCATCAGTACTTCCACTTTTACCAGAGTATTTTTTAACACAAGTATCTGTACTTTTACTCAAGTACGGAAAGTGAGTACTTTTGCCATCTCTGATTCAAACTAAGTATAATATACCACAAAAACACTTTTTTGGGTTTTTGCAAGTGAGACATTTTGTAAATTCTCTTAAATTCCCAGTCAACCAACCTGTTTTTATCTCTATTGAAAGCTTTCTTCATAAATTTAATGAAGATGTACTCACTAAAAAGAAATTCATTTCTCTCAGTTATGGGAAATTACTGTCGTTGAATTTTGTTACAACTGATAAGGCCAGGGTTCGGTGGCAAACAGACTTGGAGTTTGAGCTTAGCTCAGAAGCATGGTCAAAAGCTTTTAGGTTTGCTAAGAAAATGTTTACTTGTTACAGAATTCTACGGTATATAGAATGCAGCATACAGAGTTTTTACATAAAATTCATCCTCAAATTTCCCCTCTTTGCATAAAGTGCAATACAGATGTAGGGACTTACTATCACTGTATGTGGAAATGCCCAATAATTGCTAGATTCTGGAATAACGTTTCTATAGAGCTTCGCTCGATCTTTCACCAGGCAGTCCCACTGAACCCTGTGCTGTTTATTCTCGGTCTTTCTGTAGAAGGGCTTTCTCTATCTTCAGCACAAATGACTTTACTCCATAAACTTTTACATTTGGCAAGACGATGCGTTCAGTGGATTCAGGGACGGCCCCCTTCTGTAACAGTGGTACAGAGAAACGTTCAAGGTGTTTCCGCTGGAGCGCCTCAGTGCCATCATAAAGGGTAATTGTAATGATTTCTATAGAGTATGGCAGCCTTTGCTTGATCATCTGCTTAGTGAGCTTGCAGATCTATTACACAAAGGGGAGCACAGTTTGTTTTTAACCATTATGTTTGATTGTTTTTGTTTATCTTTTTTTCCCTCGACTTATCATACGGATTATAGGTTTTGATCCTGATGTGTATTTGAAATTTTGTACAGGTGTTTTGCTGGACATTTCAGATTTGGATTAGACTTGGCTGTGCTGAATTGTTGTTGTTTGTCCTGTTTCTAAAAGACAATAAAGTATTATTAAAAAACAAAACAAAAAAGAAAACACATTGATTTTTGGTACAACATAATCTTAGAGGAATAATGCTGATACTGGCATTTACATTTTTTAGTTTATAAACCTAAATATAACGTTAACTAGGCTTATTAACTGACTTCAATTAGCTTTTTACCCTTTTTCTTGACTTGTTACATTTTTTTTAACTTAATTTCCAGTGGGTAATATGTCATTCAAGGGCTCATCTAATTGGTTGATGTAGCAGCATTTTTACTGAATGGCTGGATTTAGATCAGAGGTGGTGGAGGCTCCATTTGTAAGGGGTATGTAAGCGATCAAAGGGTACCTTGCCCTATAAAGGGGGGTTAGGTAGGATGACTTCAGAGGGGAGGAGCCATTGAGTAATAGGTGAGAGTGAACAGACCAAACCGATTCCATCCTGTTTTCTGAGAAACACCATGTCACCTACAGGCAGCATGAAGCTCCCCCTTCAGCAGCGTAAAGTTCACTCAGCATCTACATGGCTGTTTTTTTTTTTTCATAAAAACCATCAGTTCTGTCCAGATTAAATGCTGTGAGTAAAGAGAAAAGCTGCATTCCTGTGCAGGAGTGTCCGACTCACCAGTCGATTAAATAAATATCAGGGGTCAAGTTGTTTTTCTTGAAATGTGCAAAGAGCTTTGGTAGGTTTTCTTCAAAGAACACTTCAAACGCTGCAAAGTACGTCAACATCTGCAAAGAGGAGAGAAAGAGAGAGGAGGGCTTAGTGGGAAGGGTCACCATTACTGTGCTTCTACAGAGATCCAGCTAGTGATTATCAGACGGTGTGTTTTTACTAACAAGGCTGTGGTCGACTCGGAAGAAGGCCATCTGACAGGGCTTGTTGAGCAGGTTGGCGAAAGCTATGAAAGCGTCGGCCGTGTCCAGATTGAGGATCAGCACGGCGGCGATGAAGGACATCCCCTGAACCTGATGGAGAAAACAAAGCAGCAGGTTGTATTAAACCGAGGGGCTGCTGTAATCAGAGTAAACAACAACCTGCAGGAGGTTAGATGTGTGTGCAGAGCTGGGTTGGGGTCAGCGCAGGAAGTCACACTCATTTCTCTAAAAGTGTATGAACAGCGGTGTGTGGCTGTGGTAATAAAGCGCAGAGGAAACGACGCGTCTCCAGGCTGCACAGCGATTCAAAGAACGCTCGGCGATCAGAGGCCGACGACAAAAACTTTTCCCTCACTGCACTTTCAGTCCAGCTCTCCTTAAATCAGGAAGTCTGCACTGGAAAATGATCTAGAAATAATTAAAAATGTCTTAAATTAAGTGTATTTACCCCTAATTTGGGTAGCTATAAAATGATCTGCCAATGGAATCAGTATTTTTACTCTTAAAATAAGATATATTAAGATAAAATGCACTTTTCTTATTTTCAATGGAAATTGTCTTGTTCCATTGGCAAGATGTCTCTTTTACCTTCTCAATTCAAGAGCAAATGCACTTATTTTAAGAATTAGATTTTGATTTTTTTTTTATCCCAGTGTGAGAGCTTTGATAGCTTTTAGATCATTAATTTAGACCATTTATTTAATCATGAGATCTCTGGCTTGAATAAAAGACAGAAAATCAAAAGTGAAAATGATTCAATGATTTAACTTTTTTGTTTTCCACTAAAAGAAAAATCAATCCTTTACTAAAATTATATATATTTTTTGGAAATCAATGTTTGAAAACCAGCAGAATAAGCCGGAATAAGAGGATTTAGTTCAAACTTTTTCGTCTCCATCTGCAGCTTTATAAGATATTGACTCTTCACCTTTTTACAAACGGACCCACGCAGCTTCTCCTAACCTCCCACTCAGGGCGTGAGAAGATGATTTCACTCCGACCGCATTCAAGCAGCTTAATAATAGAAAGCCTGGGTGTTCTGATGCAGGGTTATATTTACCTTTCCTGCTGTGTTCAGCACCAAATGTTTTAACATTGTGAACAAAAGCACCACTGATGCCAACATCATGGTTTATTGAAATGTTGAAAAAAAGAACCACAAACACAAGCAGACGGCCATTTAAAGTCATCAGTAATATTATTCATTACTTCTGTTTAAACCATGTGTGTCTGTAAATGAGATCAGAAATAAAACAAATGCAAAAACTGGTTTCTTTTTAAAGCATCAAAAATTGATTGTGATAAAAAAATAAAATAAATTGCAATTTTTATCAACATTCCTAAAAGTTTATAAATATTGATCTGCTTGCATATTAATAACAACTGATGTGAATTATTTATGATTTGGGATCAATAGAGTTTTAATCACATTTGAGAGATTTTATACATTTAATTGACCAATTTATTACTCTAAACCTTTGCAAGCTATAAGAAAATCCTAAATAAGCAAATTATGGAAAATATTGCTTCAACTTTTTCCAAATTTAAATATTATTATTTGTTCAACACACAAAAAAATAACTATATCTTATTACAATTACAAATATATATATTTTTTACATTTTCCCTCCACTTTTCTAGACCCCTCTAGCAGTGTTTAGTCCTGTTTCTCTCCTAGACATTGCTATAGGCTGAGCTTTCACTGGGATTACCTGAATTTGCCCTCTTTCATCGCTTTTGGCTCACAGCTTATGGGTTTATCCATTTCTTTCCCAGACAGAGCCGCCTATGGAGCCAGTTTACCATTACCTTTACTAACATAGAAAGCATTTATCAGAGGTGTCATGTAACGAAGTACAAATACTTTGTTATTGTACTTAAGTACACTTTTTAGGTATCTATACTTTACCCCATTACTTATTTTTCTTCCTACTTCTGACTTCTTCTCATTATATTTTCACACAAGTATCTGTATTTTCTATTCCTTACATTTTTAAAACAAAAGTTACTCTTTACTCTTGGCTCCGGTTTAATTTTTACATTTTTTTTTTCTTGAGTTTTTACGGCACTAGTGGCACGTTTTTTCAACAGTAGGTTGACAGCAAAGGGGATATGAGAGAGGGCGAGAGACATGCGGCAAAAGAACTCAGGTCGGATTCAAATCCTGGTCGGCCGCGTCTAGGACTAAGGCCTCCATACATGGGTCGTGGGCACTAACCACTGCGCCACCTGCACGGCCCAGGTTTAATGTTTCTAAATATTTATTTCCCGTCATGTGCTCCATCCAATGCAGATCATTGGCTCCATCCACTTCTAGTGAAAACTAGTGTGATTGGATGAGTCATTTAACGCATCACTCACTGGTTAGCTAAAGGAAATCATCAGAAGCAAGCAGGTGTTCTTCAAACTGTAAACGTGAATTGTCTATGCCATGCTACAATGTAGGATTCAGAAAAAGATGTTGAAACGTCTGAAAGGTCGGACACAGGCGAGAGCGTATCGGGAGACGGAGACCAACAAGACCTCCCTCATCCTTGGCCCTATCTCTAAGAATGTTTATAAATAGTCGAAAAATTGAGCTCATATAGCGGCATCTGGCTGTTTTTTCTAAACGTTACTTTGTACTTTTATACTTTAAGTAGTTTTTGGAGAACATACTTTTTCACTTTTACTTGAGTAAAGAGGTCAAGTTCATACTTCAACTTTTACCAGAGTGTTTTTAAACTGCAGTATCGTTACTTCTACTTAAGTAACAAAAGTGTGTACCTTTGACACCACTGGTATTTATAGATCAGTGCTTCCATTTTGACTTTGTCTGCTTCCATTTCCTTAAATGTCTTCTACAGAAGACGGCTCTCACTGAGCATGATTCTGCTGGAGGTTTCTTCCTGTTAAATTATTTTTTTTCTCCTCCACTGTCGCTACATGCATGCTCAGTATCAGGGATTGCTGAAGAGTCAACGACACATTGCTATCAAATATCTAGTCCTGCGCCTCTACCAGGACGTCCTAAATATCTAAACCTTTAACTCACCTGACTGGAGGATCTGATAGAATTGACTCTTTAATGAGCCTTAAGATGACAAGTGTTGTGAATTGGCACTATACATAAATAAACTGAACTGAATTATAATTTATTATGTTTACTATCTACAATTTAACAATCCATTTTCCAGAGGTAGTTATCGTACAAATATATATTTTTTTCTTTTTTACATGAATTTGAATAAATAATAATCATGAAGATCTTATTATTTGGTCCTAATATTTCTATAGTTATGATGCTATAGGCTTAGACTGCTGGAAGACATAGGGACCCTTTTTTTTTTTATCATTCTGCTTCATTCTATCTCTATTCTCCCCCTCTGCAGAATCTGTTAGTTCAATCTCTAACGTTCTGCGCTCTCTGCTTTTTCTCAAAGTAGCTTCATCTGGTCTGTTCCTGTTTTGCTGTGACTCCATCCTGGAGAGAAATATCAGCTGTGCTGCTGACATAAACCTATGTTCATAGATGTTGGAGCTTAGCCTGTTTTTCAGTATGTAATGTATTTATAACTGGATGGGCTCTCTTCATCCTCCATGTGTTTTCTGGACGGAGCCGCCCGTAGAGCTGGTTGACAGTTGCCGTTTGTATCTGTTAAAAGTTTTTCCTCTCCACTGTCGCTACTAGCATGGTTGATGTGAGGGATTGCCTTTGAGTCAACGAGTCGACGCAAGCGGTTGGCTTTCCTTTGAAATCTTTGAATCAATCTGACTGAATGATCTAGTTGAACTGTCTCTGCAAAGTGCCTTGAGATGACCTGTGAATTGGCGCTATGTAAATAAACTGAATTGAAATGAACTAAGATCAGGTTCCTCTACTCCATCATATTCCACAACTGTCCAGGTTTATTATTTTCTGAACATCTGAGATGTGTTTCATCTTGACAGCGAGACTTCTCTACTTCTCTCTCTACATCTCTATAGACAGAAAGCCACCAGGATCAGGGTGAAATACAGGAAGTGTTAGGAGGGACTTACATAGCCAACGTCGGGTCGGTAACACGTGTACGCTCCCAGAATGCTGTGCAGCATGTCATAATAGGGCCCGCCCTGCAGAACAACAACAACAGAGCCTAAAAGAATGCATTCATGTTCCTCCACCTCATCAGCAGCTTCCATTATTCTAAATCAGGTCCAGCTGGACTGCAGGAGGGAATGAGTAAGCTGTGTGTTCAGAGAACCTGGTTCCACTACTGACCTGCTGGAAGATGCACAGTTGGGGAAATGTTCTGGAGATGTCCAGCTTGATCAACTCCAGACTGGACTCACGGTCAGAAGAATCAATAACATCTTGAGGAAGAAAAAAAAAAATTCCTTCATGCAAGATGGAAGTAAAAAACTTTGCCATTTATAGGTTGTGTTTGGTCTCTACCTTCAGGTTCAGTGCTGGGAGCTGCTGTCCTCCCCCACTTCTCTTTGGCCCGGGCCAGACAGATGTTATAGAGATCTGCAGGAAGAGCAGAAGAAAACGCTGGATATAAAAGAAGATGAGAGACAGACTGAGCATGGAGGGATGAAGGCAACACAGCTACATTGAAACCATCACCTCCATGTCACAAGCTGCTGATCCCACTGCGACCTCTTGCTGCCTTCTAGTGGTCATAAGCAGGTAATGAATTCACTGAGATGTTGAATTTAATTCTTAAAACATCAGAAGATTTATGTTCCTGCAGAAATAAAAGCTAAAAACGACCAGCAAACGTCAGCATTTGTCCACTGAAAGGAAATCACAGCAAAATGCAGCCATTTGATGGTGACCTTCAATCAGTAATGATTAAACTTTGTGATAATGTAGGTTTTACATTCAACTTAAACTTTCTGAGCTTTCTTCTCATCTTAGTTAGCTGTGGCTTTAAGCTTAAACATTATTTGTCTTGTTTATGCATTTATGCTGTTATTGTGTTTTATTATTCCGTTCAGCGCTTTGTTTTCAGCTGTAGCTGTTTTAAAGTGCTCTACAATGAAAGTTGATGACGATGATTATCTTTGATTTTGCTAATGTTCACAGTCATAGTGTGGAAAGTGGGAAACTCTTCTGGTGACTTTTGATTTTAACCTAAAAACGTTAACCTAATGGAAGAACTGAAGGCCCAGATTCACTCATTTAACAAGAGAATAAAAGCTGCTGAGTTCATAACTGAAATACAACTCTATTTTTCGTGCAAGAAAAATATTTTCTTATGATTTTGGTGAGAAAAGTTTTAAACAGAATAAGATGATTTATGTTTGAAATAAACAAAAGAAAACCAACATCTTCTTTTAGGTCCATCAGATCCAATTAGGTCATTTGAAAGGCAAAAATACTCTCTTCATGGGTAGATCATCTTATTGAGCTTCTCAAATTAAAAACGCACTGATTTGAATATTTTTGGTGAAAAGTGTGAACTGAAATCAGAGACCAATAGGCAGTGTTGTGCCTGAACGCGTTCAATGAACGAAAGTTCATGAACTCGTTCATATTTTGGGCGATCGTGAACTGAACGTACTGTATTACTGCCTGATGAACATTATTGTGAACTCGTTCATTCTGGTGTCTGTGAACGGCACGCTCTCTCAGTTCAACTCCGTTCAGTAGGTTGCCAGATTTCTATAGAGTCCTCCAGGCGACACCTAAATCACACCGTAAACAGGCCTTAATATGTAGCGGGAAAAACACCCAATCTGGCAACACCAGCTACCAGTGTCGTAGCCTACAGCCGCGTGCGTCATCAAAACAAAATGCAGCGTGGAAGCCTCAGCAGCATGGAGGCGACCGTGGAGGCGACAAAGCAGCAGTATGATCACTTAAAACAGGTTTATGACCAGGTGGTCGGTGAGGATGATGGCAACAATCTGACATTTCTCTGCAAACTTTGCCAGCCGGCTTTCTTTTAATAATTCCTCATAAAAAGACCATTCAAGCAGCACATGTTCCTGATGTTTTTGAGAATATACTGTAGGGGTGAAAGCTGCAGCTGCTACTAGTGTGAAGTGAATGGACAGCAACAAATGCTGTCCCCTCAATGCTAATGTAAACCCTGGTTGGATAAGGATTCAAAACTGGATATGAAGATGAAATCTGACGCACAGTTTCAGTGTTACAACTGATAAAATAATTGCTGTCTGTGGTTCTACAGTAGGCTGTGATGTAATTGAGCAATATATGAAAAAAAAAGAACTATGAACTAGTTCATTTTTTGGAACTGTGAACTTAGTTCAAAATTTTGAATTATGAACTATGAACTGAACTAGTTCATTTTAAAATGTGTGAACTGAACTTTGAACTAGTTCACGTAGAAAGAGAACTTTCCCAACACTGCCAATAGGGTGGCCAGATGTCCGGCTTTACCCCTTGCTCACACTGACTCCGGTGCGGTTACCGAGCCGACGGAGACCGCAACTCCCGCACACCCCCTCTCACACCGCCCTTTTGACTACGGTGCGGCTCTGCGGCTCCGGCAACAGGTCCGGAGATTGACTCGCGAGAACTGGAGTTCACGTAACTTCACGCGATAACACGACCCAAACAAGGAAGTGTCCAGTAAAGAAATATCGCATTTGGATTTTTCACGCGTGTCAGCACACTTCTCCGCATTTTTTGGCGACTTTTTGACTTTCTACTATGAGTAAGACAGACAATACATGCAAACGAACGTGTTTTATTTTGAAAAAAACAGGAAGTCTTTTATTCTCATTGGAAAACTTCCTGTTTGTGCCGCGATATTTGCGAGAGCTTGTTGCGGAGGGCTCCGGTACGCCGCAAGGATAGCTTTCTTGCGGAATTTTCTGCAGCGCCGGAGTGCCTCGGTAACCGCAGCCGGACAGCTCAGCAGCCGGTGAGAGAGGTTTACGTCTTTTTAATGACTTGGAATCACTGCGGCGCCGCACCCACCGCACCGCAACGGTAAGACCGGAGTCGGTGAGAGCCTGGGGTTAGGGCGGACAGTCCGGATTTTCATTGCACTGTCTGGAGTCCGGCGCCGCATCCAGCCGGGCGTGTATTTGTCCTCCTTTATTAGGCATTAGGCTTGTAGAGCAGATTTTTATTTTTTTATTAATTTATTTATTTTTTTTGCTGGGCTGCAGCACAATATCCAATCATCAAAAATGCATCACTATCTGATCTAACAGATGATTGGCTAAGAGTGGCAGAGTGTCAGATAAAGATCTGCTTGTCATTGGTTACAAAAGTAAACAAGGATCAGAATCACTGATGCTAAGTATTAAAGTTAGCGTCCTGTCAAATCCAGGATGTCGTTTAACCCAGAATGGACAAAATGAATTTATGACCGAAGGTAGTGGAGATTCATTCCATGGTTTCTGCCACTTTGTCGATGCAATGTGGGCGTAAGCAGTCGAGGAAAAGCTGCAATTGAACGGCGTGCGAGTACGGATCGACATAAAAGTAATAAACGAGCAGCAGCAAACTCTTCAATGTTGGCTTTTACATTTAGTTTTGTCGCCCCTGGATGCTAAAATTACTTGTGCAGAGCTGCAAGGTGGACTATACTATAAACATCACTAGTCCTACGCAAGTGTAGACTGTGAGGTGAAAGGGGATTTCAGTGATTGGCCCGTAGCTAAAGGGATGACCATAAAGACAGGTTTGCTGCACACAGACACTTAAGTTCCCAAAAGACTGAGGCTCTTAAAAATAAAGCTATAGTTGTAGAGCAGTTAAATGTGTTTTCTACAATTTCTTTTGTTGTTTATAAAATATTAGGCTATATTATTATGAATGTTTCTTGTTAAAAAGATTTTTTTAAGGTTCAAGTCGACACATCTTATGCTTTGTGCTATTCTGCACTTTAAAGATTCATCTGGCTGGTCACTTTTTAAACACCACAATGTATTAAATAAATACAAATGCTGGGAACCAATTCTTCTTTTTTTTTTTTACGTTTCTTTAATATTTTGTTCTATTCAGCTACTAAGAATTGTACTATAAATGTGACTTTACCCGATGCTTATGTACACCTTAGTAATTTATTGATATTTCGCACAATGTCCTCCTTTTTGGTGCTATAGAAATGGCCGCCCTAGAGACAAAGCAGCTTCCGCTCCAACAGAGAAGAACAGGTTTGTACCGTGTGTGATGTTGAGCTCGTTGCCCACTGCCAGGCTCCATACTTTGCCCCTGACGCTGGGGGGGATGCCCTGCCACCACAGGTCCCTCACTCGCCGGGATGTACACCTGCAGACAGGAAAAACAAGAAAAAGACTGGTTTATAGCTTCTTTCTGAAGCCTCTAGTTAATCGTCACGACCCACCTGGCTGCTGCTTTTTTAACCTTTTAAAAAACTGCATCATCAACATTTTTAGAGGTGGATCAGAACAGTTTCTAATGAGACTGTAGCTACTAAATCTCCAATAGAAACTAGAAGAAATTGTGAGGATCAAGTATTACTAGTGGGACCAGTTTGACTAGGAGCCATTTAAGGCTTCACTGATTAACAGTTAATGTTTTTAGAGTCAGTAAATGAATGAAGGTTGATTTCTTGGTTGATTTTGATTGATCCATTTAATTTTAAAGCAATCCCCCAGAGTCAGTCCGTAACCATCCCAGAAATGGTAACAGTGAGATCAACATTCGGTTTAAATCTTAAGTACACTGCAGCTTTTGGGTTCGGAATTGAAACCAACTCCCATCATTTTTCAAATCCTCAGTCACAGATCTGTCATGCTACACTCAGTAGGCTTATGCTAAGTTCAGACTGCAAATGCTGGAAGCAGTAAAAAAACTTCTGCTGCTTCATGTTTGATGGAGGTACACATTAAGGTCAGACACGTCCAGTAAAGCGTGTCCAGAAGCGTCTGACGATTCTGCTGCTTCTGTGTTCAATGCCAGAGAGTGGATTTACTATATTTGCTGTGATCAGTGGGTTAAAAAGTGGTTTTAATACGTTTTTAAGTAAGAAAGTACACCTGAAATAATCGTCTGTGCAGTCAGTTCATTAAGATTATGATCCTGCCTTCACAGGGTTCCTACAGCATAAAGCAAGTTAAATTCAAGACTTTTTAAGACTTTTTAATGCCACCTGAAATAAAAATTTAAGACTGAATTCACAAGAAAAACCTGCTTGCGACAACTTAACCCAAAGGTTTATTTTAACATAAACCAATTTTGAAAAACTTCCCATACAGGAAGTAAGCTAAAAACACACAAATGACAGATATATTTGAACAATTATTTAACTGAATTCACAAACTTTTAGCAGGGAACAAAACAAATCAGTTTTAAAGCCACAACATAACCAGTGCTAAGTCTTTTTTGCAGTTATTTTTCTTTGTATGGTTTTCTTAGTATGTTTGATTTGGTGATAAGTGGAGGCGTTGCAGAGACAAGGGTGGAACTAAACTGAGAAATACCGGCTGTTTCTCTGTAACTCCATTTTGATGCTTTGTGTTTCGCGCTTCGCATGCGACTCCACTGCCTTAATTCCCATCGTTCTGAGCTTGAATGACTTGTTGCACAAAATACACTGTGCCTCATGTATGTTCCCTGGTTTTATGTTGCTGCAGTCTGCAGTCTGACCTGGTTTCATGTTGCTGCAGTCTGCAGTCTGACCGCTAGATGTCGCTAAAAGTTACACACTGTAGCTTTAAGACATACCAATTAAGGCCTTAGTTTTATTTTGAAGAATTCAATGCCTTTTAAGACTTTTTAAGGAACCGCGGGAACCCTGCTTCAAATATTATTTCGCTCTCGGAGACGCTCAGACCCTCCGTACACCGGCGGTGCTCTGTCACTGGAAAACCCCTTTAATAGCTGCCTCTGGCCCGATCGCCTCTTGGGGAATCTCCTCTACTGTTCCTGGTGGATGAAAACATTTTTCATGTACGTAATCCAAACTGCAGGAACCAGAATAATAAAAGCAAACATATCTTGCTGGCAGGTTTGGACATTTTAAGTGAATGTAGGCGTTAATAAACTGTTTCAGAGGAGTGATCATAGCGCTCTGCATCAGCAGTGCTGTGTCTGTCTCCCTGCCAGCCTCAGATCATCTTCTCTGATTGGTTGATGTGACGCATCCAGCAGCAATAGTTTAATTTTTTCAATTCCAGCATCTGCTGCTTGTGCAGCACGACCCACGCTTCAGATGCTTAGAAGCTCTTGAGGTGTTGCTTCAGCTGCTCGAAACGCTCTGCAGGAGCTTTTGCTGCGCGTCAACCTGAAGGCTTTGCATGTAAACCAGCTGCTTCACCTGCCTCTGCTGCTCGCGTTAAAATGTAGTCTGAACGTAGCACAAAAAATTATAAGGGGAAAGTTGAGTAGAGAGAAACTTTTGGTCTTAGAGACTCTAGTATCTAAGACTAATGGAACTATAAGCATAATTTTACCGCCTGGTGGGCTGTAGAGCGCCGACTGTAGACCATAAACAAGATGTGTGGCGTTCTCTACCTTTACGCCAGCTGCAAACCCGCACTAATCTCCCCCTTTTCCCCTCACTTTCTCACCCATTGCCATATATTTGTAAAGGAAAACCCCACAGCAAAGCAGCATTAACTTTCAGAGAAACACGTCTAGTGAAGAAGTGAGTAAGCAAGAAAACGTCATGTTGGCAAATGACCGGCTTCAGGAGAAAACTGAAGATACCTTTAGTTTATCAAATCACTGTTTGTTCTATCAAAAATAATGAATTAAGGATTATTGCTCCTTTAACTAGGCCTAACTGTGAGGAGTCTAAATTCATTAGTAAAGCAGATAAAACCCAAAACATATGTCCTCGTAAATGTTACTTAAATGAGCTCTGCTGACACACACATTGTACTCCAGTTGGGTAAGATCTCTTGGTTCCAGATCTGGGCTGCCGTGCCGATGCTCTCTTCCAGCTTACATCGATCCTCCAGCTGCTTCTTCCTCTTCTGAGCTTCCTTCAGCTCTGCATGAAACACATGTTTTACGATACAACAACACAGGGATGCACAAACACTCAACAAAAGAAGTGATTCAGTGTGAAGCCACAGAGTCTCATCAGCTGACCTCTCTTCTTGGCCTGGGCCACCATCTCCTCATACTGCTGCCTGTGTTTCTGGGCCTCCTCTGCAGGCTTGGCGGGCAGATTACTGCAAAACAAACAGGATTTAGTGCAGGGATCGGCAACACAAACTGTTCAAAGAGCCATTTTGGACCAAGAAAATCAAAACAAATCTGTCAGGAGCTGCAAAAAATGTAAAAGTCTTCTATAAGCCTTGTATGGCAACACAGACTCTAAGTGTATTATCCCACTGTAAAAAAGGACTACGTGGGCTTAAATTATAATAAGCATTAATGATTAAATGTTTATACTGGAGCAAATGTTTCATAATCGCATGAGGTGATGGACGAGCAGTGAATGCTCTTACCGCGTGGAGTTCAATGCGTGCTGCTTCACCGCACAGTTTAGGTTTTGTTGCACTGATGAAATTATAGAAACACAATAAAGGAATCTTTCTATGGTGGACGTGTTTCTGTTGGGAGGAGTTGAGGAACCAAGCAGGAACTGACAACCAACAGAGCAGAGCTCTCTAACCATGAAATTCTACATCCTCCATCACCATCGTTCCTTGGTCTTATTTTTATGGTGTTTATTTTTATTTTAAAATCACTGCCTGTTTGATCTGTGGACGGTTTTTCATGCTTGCAACAAAATTAGCAGCAGTAATGGAGTTTGGAGATGCTTTGCTTTCCCCCAATTTATCCACAAGTTCTGCAATTCCATTTTTTCCTCTCACTCCCAACTTGGTGGTCGGCTGCATATATTTAGCATACCTTCCCAGGGTTCATACAAGAATGAGTAACTCTAATTTAATACCTTTTAATGCTCTTTTAATGCTCTAAGAATCATTTTAATGCCATCAACTATGGTTGCCATATATATGGTTCCTAAATCGTATATATATATATATATATATATATATATATATATATATATATATATATATATATATACTTTACCGTCGACGGGCTGCAGTAATGTCCTGAATTTCTCATTTTCCAGCCACTTTTGTTGAAATTTGCAATATATCTGACGAATCTGACATATAATTCATTTTAATGCAAATTAAGGCCTTAATTTAAAAAATAAATATCTAAATACCTTATATATAAATATATAAAGTAACGTTTAATGATTTTTAATGACTTTCAGAAACCCTGCTTTCAAAATGAGTCTTTATTTTTTGACAACTTCTCATTAAAAGCAAAAATGCAGGCAATCCTTCCGCATTGGTAACAAAAGCAAATGTTTCGCTCCATTTCTCTTTGAATCCTCCGTTCTCATCAGCTATCTTCCTTTTTTCCCTTTGGGATCCATGGTTCGAGACACACCCTCCCCGCTTTGTTTGCCTGGCACCGTACCATATTAAAACAAACAAAGAAATCTAGTTTAAATTTTTTTTTTTTAAAGATCCATGGGGGGCGCTAAAGAGCCTCATGTGGCTCCAACCCCTGAGTTAGTGGGAAGGTTAGCAGCTGTGTGGGTTGTCTGAGCTCTACCTGCATCTTTTATCAGAGAAACAGGCCCATGGCGCTGAAATTCGACACGGTGCATAGAATCCAGGGGAATCATATGCAGCTAAAATTTAGCCTCAATAATCTTTCTTAATCCAGAAAAATTTCCATTTTATGTAACATCCAGCCAGTCTGGAGCTGATTTTCCTCGCCTGGGTCAGGGGAGGCTGATGCCCGTCTCCTGCTCTCATTGGCCAATGTCTTTAGCCTCAGAGAGGAGGATGGAGTATTCAGAGAAAAGAAGTACACCTCCTGTAGAAATGGCCTGGCCTGCATTCAAACTAGTGCAGATCCATCATCTTATTTTCATGTAATAATTATTATGTTGTTTATGAAGATTTGGTTTTGGGAAAACCTGATTTTTTTCCCCCAACCTAAGCACTGCTTTGGCCTCAATAGTTCAGAGTGACTTCTGTTAACCATCTCTATGACAACAATAAGCTCACTAATTGTGTTAGACCATCGTTTACAGATTGTATTTAGCTGCACTTTAAATTCACACCCAGAACGGATGGCTGAAAAAAGCAAGTTTTAAAATGTTTTTTCTGTCATTTGTAATTTATTTTTATGAAACGAAAAAAAAAAATGTTAATTTGGTGAATATTGCATTGCAAAAAAAAAAAAACAAGTCCAATTTATATACATTTTTGGGCTAAATCACCCAGCCTCAAATTTTCTTGATCTATTTCTAAGCAAAACAACCTATTTCTGATTGAAGAAGGAAGATTACGAAGGAGAATATAAGAAAAAAAAATGTTTTGGTTTATGTTGGTGTCCCCATTTGGTTTACAACTAAGCTTTCACTTTCATAATAAGCTGTAGAGAGGATTTTATAACACTACCTTAAATCAAATCATCAAAAGTGAAGTTAATATTAGAGCAAACAGAGCTGTGCAATCAAAAAATCCTTGTGATCTGCTGATATCCAAATTGGCAAAGTGTCAGAATCAGATTGAAAGTAAAAAGTGTGTTTCTGTGCATCCCTAATTTTAGGTTTAACAGTTTACTTTAACAGTAAATAAATTCAAAATCTTTATAAAGATGTTCTTTACATTTAAAATAGCAGTCAAAATGGGTCATTTATTCTATTCCTTTCTGCCTGAAATAACCACTGATCTCCATTTATTCACTGCATTGCTGATCGTTGGTAGTGCACTGTGCTGTGAAGTCACCATATTTTGGTGCTCACTGGTTGGAATGTAAACAATGAGCGTTTGTCAATTCACGAGAACGCGAGTTCAGACTCATGTCCGCGTAAACTATGTTAATGACAAGAACACAGGAAAGTCTGGACTCGGGGAGAACAGGAGCACGCAGCATAAATATGGGTCAATTGGAACAGGAGCGCAGTCGTGACATCACCACACGCTCAGCTCATCTAGAGCTGCATTTCTCCTGCTAGTAATAGTCTCTAGATAATAATAAATTCTTACTTTTTCATTTAGTGGGGAGGATATTAGTTAACATAGACAGATAAACACAAATTAAATTAACATTTTGCCAAATATAACAAAAACAAAATCACCATCAGAGACAGCGGTCCTTTTCCCAGGGCTATGCCAACTGGGCTGCTGTAGACGGGCTAATGTTAGCCCTGGCTACGGTTAGCCCTGGCTGGTTGCCACTGTCCTCTCAACATTGTAAGTTTTTTTTATTTTTTATTAGGAAATAAATCAATAAATTGGCCATATATTGATGCTTAAAAGTATAATGTTCTCACCTCAAATGATCTTAAAATGTACTTTAATAGAACAACGGCAACAGAAAAGAGAACTTTTAAGTCACAGCTTTGTAAGCGCTCCATTGGAAGCTGCTGCTGCCGCAGTGCATGCTGGGACAGCTGTCAATCTCAAGAACGGACGGACAAGTCTGGTTGTCAATACCCGATCTGTCCCGCATAAAGATCCGGGTGTTCATAAATAATTTAATTACGGTACTGAAATTACTTATTTCTATCCTTATCTCTCTAAAGAATGCTAATACACATATTTAAAAAAATGTTTAATGACTTTTGTGGTACAATGTTGATGCTTTTTACATTTTCTTTGTTAAACTGCTTGTCTAACGTAATCATGGGACATGCTAATATCAGCCCGGCAAAATATGATTAAACCATGTTTATCTGCGTTTTAGTTGTTTTATTGCTCTGAGAAGAGAAAGAGTTTCAGTGATATATGATCCTATCCTCAAACTGTCATTTAAGACAGGGCTCGATATTAACCATCGCCTGATCTCCCGGGGCAAGTACTTTTTATTGTTGGGAGAGCACAAATTTCATTGCATTTGCCTGCCGGGAAAGTGCAATGATCGCAAAAAAAATTATCACTCAAAATTACTTTAAAATCACCGACATTCGCTGAAAACGCCATTTTTGTTGTTTTGTACACATTCTCGCGTGAATTGAAAAAGCTGCGTGATTTTCCGCCAGATGGCGTGATTTTTGTCCACCTAGCGGTAATTTTGTTGTTACCAAAACGACAAATGGCGGCATTTATTTTGTCAGGGAAAACTAATCCTGAGTCAGTTAAAAGTCAGGGAATTCTGAAATTATCTAAAACTGTGGAAACCCTGTATAAAATAACTATGTATAATGATTCTCTAGAAAAGTCACATTATATTAATAGTATTATCTTGTATAAACATACCGTGACTCTAAAATAAAAGTTATTCATTTGTGACATTGACTTCTGTCTTGTGATTTATCTTAAGTTTTATAACGTGTCAGGTTTTTTTAGATTTTTAACATTACAATTTATATTTTTCCAAGCACACAACAGTTTAAAGCAAAGTTTAGTTTGAAAAGAACGTGCAGGAAGGATTGAAAAGCATGTTAACACGGTAATGTAGGCTTGAGTTCATTATCTGACGCATGCATATACACACCAGGAACCTGGAAACTTAAAAAATACTGAATTACAAAAAACATTTAAAAAACAAACATGTTTCATTGATATATATACAAAAATTTATATTAGGAACTATATTTATCAAACATTATACTGGACAAGTAAAAATTGTTTCTGGACAAATGAAATGCGAAAGTCACTTGCCCAAAGGGCAAGTGGTAAAAATCCTTAACGTCAACCCCTGTAAGGGATTTCAAACTATTATATTTTAATATAATAACATTAAATTTGTAACGAGAGAGATTTTGAATCTATTCTAAATAAAAAAAAATATGACTGTTAAACTCTCATAAAGGAGAAAACCATGAAACAAGCTGGTCGAGACACAGACATTTTCAACCTCATTAGATGATTAAGAGAATAGGACGAGCAGACCGGGAACAACCAATTTAAAGCTGTAATGATCTGGATTATGAAGACATGAGTGCAATGGAAGGATTAGGAGACGTACGCAGGTCTGTCCTCCAGGATCAGCGCCGTGGTGGAGAGGGGCTCAAAGTCCAGGTTTTTCCTCACACCCGGCCTGGGGGATGTCTGGTTGCCAGCTCTGCCACTCTTTGTTTCATATTCCTGTAGATAAACACAGAAATGTTAATGAAACAGGACAAAAACATGCCAGTATAGACAGCATTTTGTGATCTCCATTTAGTCTGATCCTGATCTTGGCGTCAACATGTGATCAGCATGAAGCTGAGCTAGAGAAAAGGTGGATTCAGAGTGTGGGAAAAGAGCCTTAAGGTGCTTCACAGAGTCAGATGCTGATATGGAACGACACACCGATGAGATTTAACGAAGGGCTGAAATAACCTGGAAAACTACAAAGAAGACAAAAAAAAAAAAGGCACAGGAGGTTTGGGTTTTTTCCTTACCCTAAAGCCACCAGAAGGTGGCCTGACAACCTTGTGACAAAGCTGTCGCAGACACACCGTCATTCAGTTTATGTCCAGTGAGGGTGCAGCTTGATTCAGCCGCTGGGTGTGACAGATCCCATGAACAGGGGAGGCCATGTGACAAGCAGTCTGCTCCAGCTGGGGTCATAGAGCAGCTAGCAGCTGACTCTCAGCCTCTGTGTGCAATCAGCCTTATGCAGCAATCACTTTCAGGGGCGTACTTTTTAAAACTCCCTGTCTGACTAATTATGATCCAACCAAAAATAGAACAAGTGCAACATGAATGCACAACATTAAACTGAATCAGAGACCACGGCATTTCCGCTCTGACTTAATTACGTCGACTGAGGTCTGCAGGAAAACAGTTATTCATTGATCAACAGAGCACCGATGCAGACCATGGCATTCATTCCTCTTTAATGTGAGATCTGACATTTACTGACCTCTTACTTAAAGAAAAGAACTTGGCTTCAACCTAAATAGCTTCTGTAAAAAAAAAACAAATAACATTCTCTTCATGGGTTTTGTGAAAAAAATTAATAAAATACAAAAAGGGGGGTGGTGGCCTAGTGGTTAGGGTATTGTGCTTTAACACTGCCACTCTGGGTCCCTGTGCAATGACCATTAACCCCATACTGCTCCTGTGACGCTGCACAATGGCAGCCCTTTGCTCCCTAAGGGGATGGGTTAAATGCAGAGGGACAATAATGACGATAAGCACTGGAATAAAAACAAAAAAAGGTTGCATGAGAAAAGAAAAAGCTGGCATATTTCTACTTCACCAGCAGGTGGCGGTAATGTTGACTTCAAAATTCCAGATTCTAAGCACAACTAAAGCGAGGCTAAGCTAAAGAGGTTGCCCAAACAAACCAAATCCATGTCATTGACTTAAATAGAGTTTCCTCCATGGTATAGTGTTAAAAAATTAGCCAGATACTTCCTGACTTTGCCGTTCGTTCCCCTCTGGTCCTCAAAACCAATAAAAAAAAAAATAAGATTAAATATAAAAGCTCAAATCCCTGCACACCACCAATAGAAGGCAGTAACGGCAAAATGCGATAGATTAGGTCCTGACCAGGGACGTGATTTTTGTTTTGACCTAAACGTTAGATACGGCAAAATATTTAAAGAGGCATTACGGAGTTTTCTAATGATAGTGCCACCTGTGGCACAAACACAGAACTGCAGCTATCTTTTGCGTGTGCTGGTAGCTTGCACTCCTGTGTTTTTTTTTTTTTTACTTTTTTCATCTTATGGGATGCTGGTCCTTTCGAGTATCCACAACATCCATCTTTATTATAACGCTTGGATTCCTTACTATATTGGACCCATTTAACATGGATGCATTTGACGTCACTTCAACATAAAACGGTGTGGAAACTTCCGACCCGAAGTACATTCAAGTAAAATAGGCTACAGCCTTACAGATGCGGCGATGCCGAACTACTGAGGTGTCATTCTAATCATCAAACAGTGTTGTAGCCATAAAGGGTGAAATAAAAAGGTTATTCTATAGGGTTTTTTTTGTAAAAACTTTAAAAAGGCTTCTTTAAGTAGTCATTAAAAAGCTTAAAGTGCAACAGTTACGACAGCTCCTGATTGGAAGGTTAAATGGGGATTTATTTATGTAAATAATATCAAATTTAAACTATTCAGTTTTAATAAACCAGATATAATTGCAGTAAAAAAAATGCATTGACCTCTATAAAACTTAACACCTTCAGGTACTGACTAAGTAGATGTATGGTTATTTCAGTTGTCAAAAAATTGCCAAAAAACATGACTCTTCAGAAAAAGATTTAAAAAAAAAGGTTTGAGGAAATGACAAAAAAAACTATAAATATTTTCCCCTTTTGAGTCAAATAATGGAAATAAATACTTTAAATTCTCCACTTCCTCATGCTTATAAGACAGGGCACTTAAGAACAACGACATTAGCTCAGACGACTGAGGATTGGATAAATGTAGGAACATAGAGGAGATTTTTTTTAGGATTGTATTGTTAGATTTAGTTGTTGCCTTTGCTTAACTAAATTATGCTTTTCTATTGGAGAAGTTGAGTTGGTTTGGCTTTGAAAGCTCTACAATCGACATGGAGAATCTAGAGATAATTGTTCTTGTTAAAGTTAGTAAGTCTGTATTAAAGGCTCTGTCTGGTGGAGTGGGGCCATCTTAGACCATTGTTATGGTCTGTTTTTACTAATTATTTTCCTTTTATTTCAAAAACTAAACTTTTGTCCTAAACGCAGATAATTCAACCATTTATTTGTTCAATCACATTACTGTGGAATTAAATACAGCATTGAAAGAGGAAAAGAAATTTGTAGACCATTAGACAAATTAAAATAAGTTGGTGATTAATCACGGTTCCTACAGCATAAGGCAAGTTAAATTCAAGACTTTTTAAAGCCACTTGAAATAAAAATTTAAGACCAAATTCGCAAGAAAAACCCGCTTGTGACAACTTAACCCAAAGGTTTATTTTAACATAAACCACTGCACTAATGTTTCAAATTTTGAAAAGCTTCCCATACAGGAAGAAAGCTAAAAACAATTATTTAACTGAACTCACAAACTTTGTTTTAGCAGGGAACAAAACAAATCAGTTTTAAAGCAACAACATAACCAGTGCTAAGTCTTTTTTGCAGTTATTTTTCTTTGTATCATTTTCTTAGTATGTTTGATTTGGTGATAAGTGGAGGCGTTGCAGAGACAAGGGTGGAACAACACTGAGAAATAGCAGCTGTTTCTTGGTAACTCCATTTTGACGCTTTGTGTTTCGCGCTTCGCATGCGAAAAAGTTAATTGTGCATCTCCCAAATGTCCCGGCCGCAACAACGCTTTTATTGGTTCCGCTATCGGGACGGATTTTTTAATAAAAAAAAAAAAAAAAAAAAAGGTAAATTTTAATGTTTTATTTAGGTTACAAAAATAAATCATAATAAAAATGATCCTATTTATGAAGTTTTAAAAAATAAGACCTACGAAAGACTGATTTAAGACATTTTAATACCAATTAAGGCCTTAGTTTTATTTTGAAGAATTCAATGCCTTTTAAGACTTTTGAAGGACCCGCGGGAACCCTGATAATGCTGAGATGACTGAATCTATGGCAACTGGATGATCTTATTTCCCTGTTTGAATCTTTCCACAGGAAGCATAATCATTGAGTACGTCTTGGAGGAAAGGATAGACTTACAACCTGGAACCTTCAAGTTAAACAGATATTAAATAAAATGGGAAAAATAAAGTATTGCTTTGAGGAAACCTTTGGCTGAAGAAGCATCGCGTAGATTCACAACCAGTTGACATTGTAAAAGGTTGAGATTACATTTACTCAGGAGCAACCTGTGTAGATGGCTTATTCCTGTCGTTACTTCATGTATTGTATCAGAGTGAATTTGGTCCTACTTCCTGTTGCCTTGATGTTGCTAAATGTTGGTGTGAATGTAAGAACTGTTTTATCTAACTAAGAGATCTTAACAGAATAAACAAAACAACAGTTTACCATTAACTTGCATCCATATAACAACCTTTAATAGGGCGTAGAGCTGCATTGTCATAGATCCCACAATGAACTATATATCTTTATCTTTTTAAACTCGGACTGTAGAAGGAAAAAAAAAAATATAAAAATCTACCCAATGTTTATGTATAGGAAAAAGTTCAAATATCCATCAGACTACAACTCCATCTATATATTTTCTTTAACGATATTTTACAGCTGCTCCAATTTTCCTCGTGTTCCTTTTCGCTTTTTTTTTCTTAACGTCCTTAGGACTTAGGGACGGTCATTTCTCTACAATCGGTTTTTCATTTTCTCTATTCTGTTTGTGTGTTTTCTGCACATTGTCTCAACCCATGGGTCCATAGAGACAGCATAGATTCTTGATTAACTACTGCTCATGCAAACATCTGACAAGGAGCAATAATTGCTCATGTCAGTGTAATTACCCCTATTAACTAAAAAACGGGTACGGAGGATGAATTAACAGACAAATATTCAGTTATTGATCGTAGCATCACTAAAATATCTCTTCGGGGGGCAGTGCTACTGCTGAAAAAAACTAATTCTTTATCTAAAGTAACAATCTGGTGGCAGCCCACTGCCCTGCGATTCCCAGCAGAATTCCCTCTAACTTCCAGCCACTGGCAGTCTCCTGGGTGTGCATATTTTCTTTACTCTGACTGGATTACAGGGTCTGACCAGGATATTAAGCTTCTCTTTAGATTTTAATGTCCTCAGCCAAGGGCCCATGATGGAAAGTGGGGAAATTCTGAATGGCTGCTACTGTAGTGGATAAAGGTTAAAGAAGAGAAAGCTTTTTATCGGGTTTGAGGATCAGAGACGCCCAGCAGCGTTTGACACTATCCTCAGAACAACAACAGAGCTACAAGGAACATTTATGCTACGTTCACACCAAAAGCAGCAGAGGCAGCTGGTTTACATGCAAAGTCAATGGTTGACGCAGCAGCTGCTGGACTTGAAAAAATTTAACTTTTCCTGCTCGACGCGCCACATCAACCAATCAGAGAAGCTGATCTGGCAGCTGGCAGGGAGACAGACACACCGCTGCTGATGCAGATCACTATGATCACTTCTCTGAAACAGTTTATTAATGCCTAAATTAACCTAAAATGCCGAAATCTGCCGGAAAAAACATGTTCACTTTTATTATCCTGGTGCCTGCAGTTTGGATTATGGACCTGAAAAACGCTTTCAGCCGCTGCAGCAAACCGCAAAGGGACAACCGGGGCAGAGGCTGCTTTTAAATGGGATTCCTAGTGACAGCGCACCACAGGTGAACGGGGGTCTGAGCGGCTCCGACAGAAGAACTATTTGAAGGCAGGATGGTAATCTGGATGAACTGATGGCACAGATGCAGTTTTTAGGCGGCCTTTCTCACTTAAAAACATTTTAGAACTAATTTTTATCCACTGATCACATAAAGCTGCCATTGTTTTTTTAACTTTAGGATTTCCTTTTTTTTTTAAAAGGAAAATAAATGGGAACTTGAACAAAACTTCTATCATCAAGCTGTGCCGCAATAAACATGGCAGAACAGGTTAGGCACAGAGTAGGGTGGTCATGATACCACAGCTTCACTGGACATAGATTCCCAAGAAAATATTCACTCTTTAATAAAATGGGGATTAAAGAAATTATTAAATTTCAATTCAGTTTATTTCTATAGCGCCAATTCACAACATGAAATCTCAAGGCACTTTACAGTTCACCAGATCATCCATTCAATTTGATTCAAAGTTTTCTATCTAAGGAAAACCAGTTGATTGCATCGACGCATTGACTCTTCAGCAATCTCTCAAGCTAAGCATGCTTGTTGCGACAGTGGAGAGGAAAAACTTATTTTTTACCGGAAGAAACCTCCAGCAGAACCAGGCTCAGTGTGAGCGGCCATCTGCTGAGGTCGACTGGGGTTCAGTGTAATAAGCAGTTTACTTCTGCTTATTATGCAAACATCGACCCTAAAGCATTCTGCCCCAAAAGAATGCAAAGTTGTTTTCAGTAATATGGAGCTTCTAGTAGCTCTGTGAGAAATAACTTTTTTTTTTCTTTTTTTTTTTGCTTCAAGTATCAGTAACTCAAGCTAGGGATGTGCCAATGCAGCTCTTTTATTTCAGGTGCAATATAATATTTCAGTTTTAAGTATGGGAGCAGAAGTGCAGATTGTATTGATTTTAAAGATGTTTACATGTTTTTGCTGGTTTTATTTTAAGTTTTCAGGATTATTTGCATGTTAAATAATACCTCAGACAACCTTCGGATTTTGTCAAACCGTGTTATATATATGGGTAATTTAAACGTATTTGATCCTGCCCGTGTAAACACTAATTGAAATATCTTTTATGCATTCAATCAAGGTTGCTTTCTGTGTCTCTGCTTCTGTCTCCTTGAACCCCAGTCGGCCTCAGCAGATGGCCGCTCACGCTGAGCCTGGTTCTGCTGGAGGTTTCTTCCTGTTAAAAGGGAGTTTTTTCCTCTCCACTGTCGCTACAAGCATGCTTAGTGTGAGGGATTGTATTTGAGTCAATGAGTCGATGCAATCAACTGGTTTTCCTTAGATAGAAAACTTTGTATCAATTTGACTGTATGATCTGGTTGAACTGTAAAGTGCCTTGAGATGACGTGTTGTGAATTTGGCGCTATATAAATAAACTGAATTGTAATTAAACATTTATATATTTTAGAAAATGTATATTTATATACTAGCTTTTAATTTCATTAACACGAACTAAAACTGGACTTATCGTTACATTCCTACATAAGGTTGCTTATTATAGGCAGAGTTTATCAATAATAAACTCAAACAGCACACAGTAACAAACATGTGATGTTGGGAACGGTTCTCTCACCAGGTGTGCTTTAATAGAAAGCAAACAGGCATTTGATAAATTGCTGTTTGTTGATGAGTGGCTGTACTCAAGAGAAACAGATTAGCCAGAGATGGATGCTGCAGTGAAGAAAAAGGTGGGTGAGGGGAAAGGAAGGTTACTGAAGGAGAGGTCATTAACCAGGCAGCATCTGTTCTGCAAGGCTGCTGTTGCCAACAGGAGGAAACGCAGGAAAGGGGCATAAGAAGCTGAAGATGGGAGGATGTGTGAAATCGGTTCTCTACTACAGCCATGTCAGATTTACAGATTAACTACCGTATTTTCACGACCATAAGGCGCACCGTACTAAAAGGCGCAGTCTCAGTTATGTGTGCCATTACTGTATATATCACACACATAAGGCGCACCGGACTATAGGGCGCGGGTTTTATATACTGGTACATGTCTTATACTACGTTTAAATACCTCTACTGCGTATTTAAAAATAGAGCGGGAGCATAACTGAGTATGTTTGTGCTTTATTCATGTATTTATTACAAAGTATTAATCAAACCCATCAAAGTCCTCATCCTCTGTTTCTGAATTAAACAGCTGCGCTAAATCAGACATGTCAATTTCCCCTTCTTCGCTGTCAGAGTCACTTTCCGTGACGTGCGGCTCCTCGGAAATGATGCCGGCTTTTGCGAAAGCTCGAACAACAGTGCCAGCAGACACGTTAGCCCAAGCAGCTACAATCCATCCGCAAACTGTGGCGTAACTTGCCCGGCGCTGCCTTCCACTTTTCGTGAAACTGTGGTCTCCGTCGGTCATCCATCGCTCCCACGCCACTCACAGCCTTACTTTGAACGGCTGGTTCACACCGATGTGGAGCGGTTGAAGTTCCTTTGTCAGACCTCCCGGGATAACAGCAAGCACAGCGTTCATTTGTTTCACCTTGTTTTCCACATTGGCTGTGAGATGGGCACGCATGGAGTCACAGATTAACAGCGATGGAGATGCGTGGAAAAAAAACCACCTAGTCTCCTCACATACACAATCCACACCCACACTTCCCCCTTTAACGTTCTCATGGCGGTCTCAACAACGTCTGCAGTAACAACACACCCAGGGCGCGCCGCACATTTTGAGGCGAAAAAAAGACGTTTATATGCACCTTATAGTCGTGAAAATACGGTATTTAAAGGTGTTACAATCCACCAGGTTCTAAAAATCCCCTCTCAAAATGACCTTTTTCCCACTCAGCACAGCAAATAAAGCAAAGAAGCCATTCTCTGTATTCCATTTGCCACCATACATAGAAACATTTTGTTCACGGAGCATGAAGGGGATCAAAAATGGTCTCTCACACATCTGACCTCAATGCACAGCAGCCTCCATGATGGACGCTTTTTGATGCCCATCATCACAGCTATCCTGCTGAGCCATGCAGAAGTAAGCAATCTTCCAGGAAACAGCAAAGCTCTGAGATTCTGAGCGGAGCTTTAATGTACAAATATATAATAAACATCATAAAAAAAAAAATATCAAGATTTTCATATCAATATAAAATGCAATTTGAATTATGAAAAAAAAAAATCACAGCTTCATTAGCTACAACTTAATCAAACAGTGATCAATTCTCCTCTAGTTTTTCTTTTTTTTGTTTTCTCGATTTATTGAATGTAAGTGATTGAAAGTTGTCTATTCAACCTCTCTTTCCTGTCTTGTGTTTCAGGTAAAAGGTGAAATTGGTGTTATTAGAGAGCTGCTCATCTCCCAGCAGAGACCTGGCCAGTAAAACCGGATTTGATTACATATTAATCACTGGAAAGCAGAACTGTTCTCCTGCAGCTTGGCTCCCAGTAGCTGTCCTCTGGAATAGCAACTGTAACCCGTGATAACCTGGCGCCTGGGCAACATGCTTCGTCATGCTGTCTCTCAGCCGACTTCTCCAGTTTCCGGAAAGTGATGCAAGAGCTGAGAGCGCCTGACTGCCATGAATGAACCACTGATTTGTGCTCCTGCTGGCAGCTAGCACCCTTTACAGCTTCATAGAGCTGCTCTGTAGTCAGCTCAGATCATTTTAATTTGTCGCCACACAGCAATAGATAAAGGCATGATCCTGCTGCTTATGTTGTTTCTTTAGCATCAAACCGTCATGGAAACTCAGCATCCTCACTAAATAATGCATGAAGGCAGATAAAAGCCTACAGCAGGATGCTGCTCCTGGTTCCATGGTGCCGTTGAGTGGAACCTGCCTGAGACAAGCTAACAAAACACTGAGGATCTGTCATTTGGTAGCAGTGGAGATTAGAGAAACAACAGGAAGTGATCAGAGCTTGAAAAGCAAAACTTTGTTCTGATTGTATTTCAAACGGAAACCAAAAAGAGTGAAGCAGAGGAAGTCATGGATCGGGTCGGGATATTCACAGCTGGAGGAATATTTCAGCAACACCACAGAGTCCGGCTGAACTGCAGCCCGCTACGTCATGCACTACCTATACATTAAAGGAATAGTACACCCAAAACATGATTAGCCTTCATTTTCTACTCACCCCCATGCTGAACAACACTCTGGAGTACTTTTTTGATATCTCAAATGCATCTGGAGATCTGGGAGGCTTCTTGCTGTCTGCTGACATTCAAATAATGGAGGTCTATGGCGCCCGAGGCAGAAAGGTCCATAAAAGTCCACAAAAAACGTGTCAATATTCCTCCATACTGCTCGTCCAATGTATTCCAAGTGTCCTGAGTGGGTAGCGTCCATAATTTACTCGAAACAAAGTCATTTAGAATGTTTTTAGAACATAAACAGTAGTGTATAGGATTTCCTAAAAGCGAGTTCACGAGTCTACGGAAACCGCAGCAGACCAAACCAGATGAAAGTGAACATTCAACTCGGTAAAGAACTCATGCTCTTCCTCAACACTGAAGTCCTCAAACATTTTTCTTTCGTTGTTTCTTTCTTTGCACAGGTAAACAGCACATTTCTTCTTCTACGCTTGCATTATCAAGAGCAGACGCTGAATGCGCACTTTCATCTGGTTTGGTCTGCCGCGCATGCGCGCGATTTTAGGAAATCCTATACACTACTGTTTATGCTCTAAAAACATTCTAAATGACTTTGTTTCGAGTAAATTATGGACGCTACCCACTCAGGACACTTGGAATACATTGGACGAGCAGTATGGAGGAATATTGACACGTTTCATGTGGACTTTTATGGACCTTTCTGCCTCGGGCGCCATAGACCTCCATTATTTGAATGTCAGCAGACAGCAAGAAGCCTCCCAGATCTCCAGATGCATTTGAGATATCAAAAAAGTACTCCAGAGTGTTGTTCAGCATGGGGGTGAGTAGAAAATGAAGGCTAATCATGTTTTGGGTGTACTATTCCTTTAAAGCAGGCTCATATTTCATCCATTCAGGAAGTAAAACACAAAACTGCTGAACTTGACTCTGCATTAGAAAACAAAACCTTTTGACTGTATGGCAACCTGAGTAAAAGCAGCACATTACTGAAACGTCCAAAAAAAGGTTAAAATAACAACACATAAAATTCACTTCTACTGTAAAGCAGAAAAGGAGCAATTATCCATATTGATGCTAAATAGTTAAAGGAAAAGTCCGCTCATATTCAGAAGTCAAACTTCTGAAAGTACTTTAGATATGAAATTATTACATCCTGTTCAATAAATAATTGTTTTTATTTAAGAGCAATTTTCATGTGAATGTGCTTTACTGGAGGCATCCATGTTTGTCAAAGAACTCTACTGCCACCTACTGGTTTGTGACGTCACGGTGTAGTATCGGCTGTTGATCAAGTCCCAGTGCTGTATCTGGTGTTTGTCACAACGCGCTATTATCCAAGTCATCTTGAAAACATTCTTCTTCCAAATGTTGGCTACATATTACGTGTTTTTTCTCTGGCCAGAAGTTCGATGGCAAATCCTCGCTCTTCAAGTTGGTAATCCAACGACGAACCCGTCCTTGGAGGATCAGGAATCAGAAAGGTGAAATAACAAATTTATTTTTTTATTTTTACCCGATGTATTCCAATATCCAGCTGCCATGCACGTGGGCATTGTCAGTTTCACTATAGCTCTGGTGAATTTCAATGGTGAAGTCCTCTGGAAATCTTCAATAATTGTTGTTGATTGCAGATGTGTCTAGTAGTTCCCATTGATTTTACTTGTAAAGCGGGGAGAATGGCGCTAGGCTTACCGCACCGTGACGTCACTGCTGGAAGATGGCAGGAGGGACGGGTTACTATATTTGGGCAAAAATGGCCGCTCCCAGACTCAGTGATTTTTTTTTTTGCTGATTGAAGCTAAATTTATTAAATCACCGCAAAAGTGTTAGCTTTAGGTATAAATAATGATCCATTGATCATCATTCCTTGCTAAACGGACTTTTCCTTTAAAGCCAATATTTTTTTCCTTTATTCTACATACTCTTAACAATATTTAATTTAAGGAATTGTGCTGTAATTAATGTTCTTGGTTCAAATTTCTAAAGTAGCAGCTTTTCAAAGAAGGTGCATAAGATATCAGGGTGAAAAAAGGCTTAATATTTATAGCTTTCAACCAAACTGATGGTTGAAAAACTTAACATAAAAAAAAAATTCTGTTGCTGTGCTCATGCTTATTTACTCAATAATTTAAAGGTTTTTTTTTTATTGTGTAGATATATAGAATATGTTTTTCAATTAAAATGGGATAAATTAATAACAGACCTTGTTATTAACTTGATTACATTTCTAAATTGAGCTCCACCACTATTTCTCTGCTTTAAATGTATCAGGCATTTAAATAAGTCTTCTTCTCATTAAAAAAATCCAACAAATCACCTTGTCACTAAATGTTCATGTTTGCCTTGTGAATAAAAAAAAAAGGCCTTTCCTAAAGATGACGAACGATTTTTCCTTTGCATCAATTGGATTGTTAATAAGCGTTAATGGTTTAATTAATCTTTCAATCAGGACTGATGCGTTATTACACCTCTACAATCGCTCTGGCTTTTTTAATTTTTTTATTTGTGTCATGACTACATGACTTCCAGCTTCTTGTGTTCATTATTTTACTTTAATAATAATAACCCTTAATCTGTTATTTTATTCGCCAGAGAATACAACTTCAGCACCTGAAGGGAAACAGATCCATCTTGAAATGTAAATCATACCAAAATTTAAAAAGACCATTGAGGATGAGGATTTAGCTGAACAGCTCCACTAGCAAAGGCATTCCTACTTTTAGCCGGGAAAATCCCAGACTAACTTTGTGGTTGAAAAGGTGATATTTTTCCAGATTAAATTATGCTCCTATCAGTTTGTTCATTTGAAGCTCAAAGTGAGACGTACAGCTTTAAAAATCAGCTAAAGCAAAATGGCTCAATAATAAAAAAGACTTTAAACTGAAGAAATTAAGTTCAGATGGAGAAGGTGATTGTCCCTCAGCAGCAAGTTGCTGACCATGGTGCTTCAGCAGATTCTGAACAATAAAAAAATTGCTGCTGTGCATTGAAACTCTCTGGCATATAGTTTATCATCATCTTTAATCAAAGCGTTTGGCATCAGCAGCTACATTGATTACATTGATCTGCTGGAGAAGAGAAAGCAGCATCATTCAGAGACTGTCATTCTCTTCATTCGAAAAGAATGCAAAAAAATGGATTGTAGAGAGCCAAATTTGTGGGCACTAAGGTTTTCTGTGTGTATTAAAATAATTTAACAATTAATTTTAAATTATTTTACAGGAATTGTATTTCTTAACCATAATGTTTTTTTTATGTAATTGGTATTGTAATTTTATCTTGTGATTTTATACTTGTGTTTATTTTTAAGGTTGCCTTTTTTATACCTGGCAGGGGGACTACCGATGAAAGTTAGCACTCCTTAGCTAACTCAGGTATATTTACATTGTTTTAATGTTGATTAATGTACACTGTCCCCTTTCAAATAAACAAATGAAATTAAATTCCTGACCTGAAACTCTGCTCCACAATGAGCTCTTTAGCCCACAGAACCCTTTACCTTTTGTTTGATTACTTTCTGAAGTTCTAGTAAACGACATGCCAGACATACTGCTGCCGCCAACCATTCTTTAAGGATACGCTTGATTAGTTTTACAGGATTTGACGGTTAGAAGTATTTTTATTTCTGTTTATTAGGGTGAATAAAATTTTAGAGTCGTCTTATAAATTAGTTCTTTTAACCAGTGAATTTTTATTTATGTAACGATCTGTACTTATTTAGCACTTTTACAGGTCAGGAGATTAGACCAAAGTGCTTTGAAATACAGTCAGTCACCCATTCATGCACACAAGATGGTAGCAAACTACATTGTAGCCACAGCTACCCTGGGGCACGCTGACAGAAGCGAGGCGGCTGTACCATAGCGCTACCGGGCCCCCTGACCACCATCAGTAGACAATGCAGGTGAAATGTTTTGCCCAAAGACACAATGACACTTAGGGATCCACGATATAATCAGCCCCTTATCGGTATCGGCCTGTATCTGCCTTAAAACTGAATATCGGACATCGGCCAACCCACCGATATTTAACCCGATATTTGATCAGCTTCTGAGTTTCTAAAGTCTAAAAAAAAATAATATAATACTACTTCTTCTTCCTCAAAAACGTATTTTTTACAGACTTAAAAACTTCTAAAGACAAGGGGAAAAATTAGGGCTGCAACTAACGATTATTTTAAAAATCGATGAATCGGCCGATTATTTTTTCGATTAATCGATGAATCGGACAAAAAATATTTTTTATATTAACCTCTTTATTCCAAAATAAACATTTTAGACAGAAGAAACAAGCACACAAGTACAGGTTGCTCATTAACTGTACTGGTGCAATATGACAAATAAATGTTTGTGTTAAAACTACGCAAACTTACATGAGAAATGTAGCTGTACATCCACAAAATATAGGCTACTTTGTTTCATAAAGTGCAAAAAAAGACAGGCATTTATGTTTTAAAAGCCCCTCAGGGGTTCAAACAATAGGCCCCCCCATTTCAACAAATGAGTTTTTTTTAGACTAGAAGAGTTCTGCCTTTTAAGACAGGAAAGTATAGCAGTTAAAGTTGCTACTTGAGAAAATATTGAACCATAGAGATAAAAATAGCCCTGTGATTCAAATTATAAATTGTATTTGGAATAAAAATGAGAGAACTAGGGGTGCTAAAAAACACATCCTCCAAAGACAGATATTTACATGGGAATGTGGCATATAATTAATTGACATATTACTGATCTTGCTGGATTTTATTCTGCTTTACTTCCATAAATTGCAGGATCTTCTTTACTTTATCTTTGCCAGAAGATTTAAACTTTTAAAGCCTCGACCTCATAATTTGCAAGTTAATTTATTTATAAAGAAAATATAAACGCTGCTTAAGCTAATTCAAATGAAATTAAAAGTAAAATAAGTAGCCAACCTTATCACTGTCTGTAACCTACTAACAAGGTAAGGAAAGCATCAGACGAGCTACCTGAGAAACTAACGTTACGTTTCCCCACTTTAAAACGAAACAAACATGCAACTTTTGTAAAAACAAATTAACATGGCACGGAACCACCATGTTACAACTTTTTTTACCTGTACAAAGCGCAGGCTATTTTAATTATTGTGATCAATTTGCGACGTCAATCCCAGCGCATGCGCGCTTCATTTGCAGTCTGGACGCTGAGGGTAAACATCCAGCTGCTCTGACTGCAGCGCTGAGAGGGACTCCTGCGGGAGCGGGGGGAGGCGCCCCACGGCAGAGTAGGAACGATGCATGCTTTCACGTAAGAGTCTCCAAAAGCCGCCAGTGACACCGTAAAAAGTCGCCAGATTTGTCGCTAGTCACTTTTTTGAAAAATAGTCGCTGGAGGGGTCTGAAAAGTCGCTGAGTTGGCAATACTGCACCTGCAGTGCTGGCTCACTCTGCTGTATTTTTTCTTCTTCCCCCTCTTCAGTCAAGTGGATGTGATGACGGCGGCCGCGGATGACGCATTAATCGCGGGACACAACTAATCGATGACGAAATTCGTTGCCAGCGCTTTTAAAAGTCGATTTTTATCGATTTTATCGATTCGTTGTTGCAGCCCTAGAAAAAGTATTGATACATTAAAATATCACAATATCTTCATATGCTGATATATTGCCATTTAAAAACATATCAATCTCTTTTACTAATGAAATATTGCTATGTCATTGTTATGCTAAGTTATGCAAGCAAAGTAAAAGTTTTGCAAATGGTAATTGAAAAAATATATATATACATATGCATTACAAAAATGTAACTTTGAAAGATTTCTTTTAATATAAAAAAAAAAAAAAGCAAAAAGCGTTTTGTGAGACTTTTTTCTTGCACCCCAGATATAACATATTCTCTTTGTTTAAAATCCAATTTCTCCATCTCAGATGAAGTTTTACATATTGATCACAATCTCTTCACCTCTGGACGCCTGATTTCTTCTTCTGGAGGTTGGAGCAAAGACATTTCTATTAGTCTGCTGTACGTTAGAGTCAGCATTTTTATTGATCAACGGGGAATGTTTGTATGGGGCTACAGGTGAAAATAATGTGATCAGTGAAAGCAAATTTAAAAGGAAAACACACCAAAAAAATTTGTTAAAAAAAATATATTTTTTTTATTCATTTCTGGATTGTATATTTACTAATTTTCAGATTATGTTCTTTGCTTGCAAAAATAATGGAACAATCTCAATCCATACAGCTTTACTATACTTCATTTATAAAGTTTTTCTGTGTGAATTATTCCATTTAAATCAATCATGATATCTAGAAGATGCTCATCCAGATGGACCAATAACAGGGCGATAACAGAGAGATACTCATTAACAAGCATTTTCTATTATAGACCAGTTAAAACTGAAGCCATACCTGTATTTACACCAGAGTAGTGAATCTGTAATGTGCAGAATGTGGGTTAGATTGCCATCTTCAACTGGATGAGCGTCTAGACGGTCTTGAAAGGCAGTTTTTTTTTTTTTTTTTGTTAGAACACATTTAACCCTATAATGCCAAATGTATCATATTTGATACATACGGTTTCTGAAATGTTTTGCGTCTGACACCTTTTGCATAATTTAATGGTAAAAACTTTGCTCAAAATCCTATTGTACACAATCAGATATACCTGATAACAGAGGGCAGAAGGCTTCACAAAAAATAATCTTAACTTATTGCATAGTAATAAATTATTAATATCAAAAATGTATTTCTGTTTTATCTTTTTACATATTTTGTTAAAAGGCCAAATAAGGACTTCAAACCAAAAAAAAAAAAAGTAATTTTCTGTTTTGTTTTATTCTTGGATCGGGCTTTAAAGGGTTAAAGGTTGTTTTAATTTAAAAAGATGTGCTAAATATTGAGAGATTTACCAGTTACAGCTGTGTAATGTAGCAGCTTTTAAATGTCTGTAGACATTTGATAAGTTTGAACAAACTTAGCAGAATCTGATTTTTAATACCTTTAATTATAAGCGCTTACAGTTTACATTCTCCTTGTGCAATCTGAAAGGAATTAAATTTGTAAAACTTAATCTGTAAAAAAATACAAAATCTTTAAAAAAAAGTTTCAAACAATATAATAGAATATTAAATAACATTTGGAAAAAAAATAATAAAAAAGGCAAAAGCAGAGTTACTCTCAAAACCTTTTTTTTCCCTCTTCTATTAGAGGTCAGTTAAAAGTTTTATTCCTAGATTCAATTTTTCTTCCAAATTTCCATTTACAAAAAATTTGCAACAATAATGGAACTAATTTCCTACCATACTCTCTCAGCCTGAGCAAAACACTCTGTTCTAGTAGCCAAACAAACAGCAGGCATCCATGTTTGTTTTTTGGCAGCTAAAAAAAACATCTCATCTGCTTCTGTTGACGCATCTTACAGTAAATATTTAATCAGCCAAGTGCTCATACCATTGAAAGATTTTGCAATGTTCTTTTCAGGTCAGAAACAAACAAAAACAAAACAATGCTGCCATTGCCATTTTGCAATTGAAAGAGAAACTGCATGTGAATTAGCTTGTTTACATTATACATTTTTAAACAAAATAAAACCATGCAGGGCCTACTTCCTGTTTTGCCAGCAGTAACATTTGGTTTTCGATCGTGTGAATCGGTGATGCGAAATAAGTGTTTCTTTTTCTAAGTCATGCAAAAGATAAATTTTCCAAATTAGAAATCTGTGCAGTTTTACCTCGGCCTGTCTCTACCTTTCTTAATTGCTTTTCTGAAGTCAAAAGAGCAGAGGACGAGATGTTGTGCTCGATCATTTTCCTGGTGACTAACAGGACTGTATTTTAACCGAGCAGACCTCGATAACTTAGCTGAGCCGTTAGTAGATGAGCCAGATCCATCCTGGACTGCAGAGCATCTTTCTATGAGCAGTTTTAAAAGGTTGCAGTACAGGACTTAAAAGGAATTGGTTTTAACCCTTTAAAGCCCGATCCAAGAATAAAACAAAACAGAAAATTCCTTTTTTTTGGTTTGAAGTCCTTATTTGGCCTTTTAACAAAATATGTAAAAAGATAAAACAAATACACTTTTGATATTAATAATTTATTACTATGCGATAAGTCAAGATTATTTTTTGTTTAGTCTTCTGCCTTCTGTTATCAGGTATATCTGATTGTGTACAATAGGATTTTGAGCAAAGTTTTTACCATTAAATTATGCAAAAGGTGTCAGACGCAAAACATTTCAGAAACCGTATGTATCAAATATGATACATTTGGCATTACAGGGTTAAGACCTAATTTGACTCCATAAGACAGAACAGGGTACGAATATGTTCTACTACATGAGAATATTAACATGTGGGAGCTACCTTTATGTTGGCTTAACGGTAAAATGTTGCTAATAAGTTCAACATTAGATACGCTGCGTTTCATAGTCGTGGTTTGTTTACCACGTTTGTTGAAGTGGGTGATTAAAGCATCCTCTACCAAAGTCTTTATTTGCTCCACAAAAAAGTCAAATGTGCTAAATGCCTATTGGCCATATCCACACTGGACTTGTGATGAGTTGGCAGCACACATGAGCAAAGAAAAGACACATTTAAATATATTATACTAAAGAAAATTAAATATCTAAAGTTTTTAATGTTATAAGGTCTCATATTATTCCACATTTGAAAATAAAAATATTAAAAATAAGGCCTCTAGAGCACGTGTGTGCAGGAAAATTCCTCTCAGATTAGGCGGACAGCATGTACCAAAAATCCCCCCCCCCCCGGCTTTTTTTTGGTTCCCTTAAATGGTTCCCTTAAATGTAGGGCCCTATAAAAATCCGTTTTATTTTTTCCCAAATTCCGTTTTTTCCAATTAAATTTTTGAAAATTCCATTTTTTCCGTTTTAATTTTTGCAAATTCAGTTTTTTTACCCTTTACTGTTATTTCAGTCGTAAAGAGAATGTGCTTTTAATGTTAATGATTAAAATGTACACAAATAAAATAGGAATGGCCTTAAATTTATTGAGGTAAAAAAAAAAACACATTTACTCAGTAGGTGCAGTACTTTTACTGCATGATGCAACATAACGCACTCTTAAGTACTAACAAAATATTAATCGTTATGAACCAATGGTTATAAATAAAAGTGCTCCATTAGCTTTTTTCGGGTAAAAAAAATAAAATAGGACCTCCCAATTTCAGAATTATAAAGTATTTCATAAAGAATCATATTTTCCATAAGTACATTAAAGTGCATAAAAAACTAGGCAAAATACAGCAAGTGTTTCTCAACTTTTCGCCGAAAGCGGAGCTATGGAGAGCCGCTTCGCCATTTTTTCAATGTTTTGATGGGGGAGGGTGGGCGGAAATGACGGAGCGGGAGGGGTTGTGTCGCCCAGATTTGCGTCCCCCGGTGTGCATTTCCCCCCCGACATACGTTCTTCTCCAACACAAAAACAGAATTTCATGTCAAATGTAGAAATTCCGCGTTAACACTAGATTCCGCGTTAATTTGCCAATTCCGTGATCGCGGAAATTATAGGGCCCTGTAAATGCCTCAGCTTCTAAGTGAACCGGTTTCTGGTTCCTTATTGGCATTTTTGTTAATACATTTGTAATTTCAATGTGCTTCTTTTACCTTTTGCTGGTTGAAAACTTTATAAGATTTCAATTTTATTTCTTTATTTTTTTTTAAGAGGTGGTTTCTGTTCAATTAATAACACATTAATATATCAGCTAAATTAATATTTTCCACATCTTCTGCCCTCTTAAGATTCTTTTAATGAAAACAAAGTGAGCTGCCATAGATGACTCAGTTTTCTAAGTGAACCCTGACTTCATAACACATAATATGGTGCGTTGACTGATCTGATAAAAATTGGATGTTTGAGTTTCAGAACTTGCAAACAAAAAAAAAAATCTTAATTATTTTTTGGTCCCTAAAAATGTTATTGTTAAGATTTATATTGACTCGAAGCAGATATTCCATCTGCTTCAAAATTTCATGATCTAAATAAATATTAAACAATGATTCCATTTCCATACAGTCTATTTTAACCTCAGCTGAATTATAGTTTCCAAGGTGAATAATCAGTGGATTTGGCTTAAAAGGAAGAGATGGTAGAATATGTTGACAAACGGACGGATGCACAGTTGGTGGCATCAAACATGGTTTGAGCTGCAGTGCAGGTAATCTGAACACGCTTTACTGAAGAGAGAACTTAAACCCTCCTGGATTTAACTGTCAAATTAGCAGCATTTCTAATGAGGAAAAGCTGCGAGTTCTTCAAAGGAGAGAAGAACGCGCCGAGGATCGCTGCTACACGTGCTCCTAATGCACAGCAGAAAGCTTCTTGTTAGGATTCCTTACATGAACCCTCATCGCCAGGATGGCAACCCGGCAAACAATGTCATTTCTATCCCTCTACAAACGGGCTTTCTTATTACCTGCGACTCACACAAAGCAGTGAGGCTATTAAAGGAAACTGGAGCCATCATCCTGCTGTAGGTTTTAGCTAACCAACGTCCTCTGATGCTGCCAGACAAGGAGACAGTCTGGGGGTCAGCAGAACGCTCTCACTCACCATGAACGCTGCGGTTCCTCACAGATGGACGGTCCGCCGGTGGGGGTTCGCTTTTAAAGCCCTAGCGTAGCATCACGGCTGCTCTGCAGGGCTCACTCCTGGTAACAGGACACCCAGGAGCTGAAGGCGCAGGGCAGAGGGACATGCAGGCTGCGGACGGAAGGACACACCCCGCATTGCAAAGGATGCAGCAGCATGATCCCCTACACCCCCCACCTCCACCCTTCCTCTCTCTCTCTCCCTCTGAGCAGTGAAGCTACACTGATCCGCTCTTCATCAGGTCTTCAGCTGCCGTGTGTCAGCAAATCAGCTCTGCCTTGTGGCGTCAGGCTCCGCTGCGATGAAAGGCTCTGCGCTCTTCTCATCTCTGCAAGTCGGTCTAATCAAACACTGAGTAACGGATCAGGTTTCACCTCCACTACAGATTCAGTGAACTTCTACCACCTCTAAACTCTTTTTTTCAAGTTTTACATTTAAAGACAAAGCTACACTGCGATGGAGCTCAACATTTTCCATTTAAAGCAACACAGAATGCTTTGTTAAAGACGTTTACTGAGAATAAGCAGCTGGTAATAAACCATTAGAGAGAGCAATGAGCTCACCTTTAAAACAGCCAGAGTTTCAGAACAGAAGCTTGAAATCTGAGCCTCGTTAATCAATCCACCCCCCACCCCCCAGCGTCGGATTACAACCAGAGATAAGACAGGAAGCAGAACCATGAATGTAGCTATTATTAATGAAGGGTTTTTCTACTCTAAAAAAGTAATTACACATATTTGAGTTTTTCACACCATTTCCTACATTAGAACTAGAGCTGCAACTAACGATTGTTTTGCAACTTGATTAGTCTGTCGATTATATTTTTGATTAATTGAATACCGTATTTTCGCGACTATAAGGCGCATATAAACGTATTTTTTTCCCCTCAATATGTGCGGTGTGCTCTATGTGTGTTGTTACTGCGGACGTTGTTGAGACTACCATGAGAACGTTAAAGGGGGAAGTGTGGGCGTGGATTGGCTGCCACGCAAATGGACAGAAACTGCCGCCTATGGTGATTTTTAAAAAGAAAGACTTTGCCTAAAGAGACTTTTCCAGCTGGAGTCGTTATTAAGGCAAATGAAAAGGGCTGGAGGGATGAGGAGATGATGAAAGAGTGGCTGAGGGAGGTGAATATAAGGAGACCAGGTGTTTTTTTCCACGCATCACCATCGCTGTTAATCTGTGACTCCATGCGTGCCCATCTCACAGCCGATGTGAAAAACAGGTGAAACAAATGAACGCTGTGTTGCCGTTATCCCGGGAGGTCTGACAAAGGAACTTCAACTGCTCGACATCGGTGTGAACCGGCCGTTCAAAGTAAGGCTGCGAGCGGCGTGGGAGCGATGGATGACAGACGGAGACCACAGTTTCACGAAAAGTGGGAGGCGGCAACGGACAAGTTACGCCACCGTTTGCGGATGGATTGTAGATGCTTGGACTAACGTGTCTGCTGGCTCTGTTGTTCAAGCTTTCGCAAAAGCCGGCATCATTTCCGAGGAGCAGCACGGCACGGAAAGTGACTCTGACAGCGAAGAAGAAGGGGAAACTGGCATGTCTGATTTAGCGCAGCTGTTTAATTCAGAAACAGAGGATGATGACTTTGATGGGTTTGATTAATACTTTGTAATAAATACATGAATAAAGCACAATCATACTCAGTTTTGCTCCCGCTCTATTTTTAAATACGCATACGATATGTACCAGTATATAAAACCCACGCCCTATTATCCAGTGCGCCTTATGTGTGTGTTAAATACAGAAATGGCACACATAACTGAGACTGCGCCTTTTAGTACTGTGCGCCTTATGGTCGTGAAAATACGGTATTAACCAAGCAGCCAAATATTCCTTAAAGTCGTAGGGAAGCAAATTCTCCCGATTGGTGCCCGACTTTATACGAGTGAATAAAGTGAATGTTATTGTTCGTTTTTTTAAGGGGGCGGGATTGTTGTGGCAGAAGGTTTGCAAGCAAGTTTGTTTGTTTGGCCGGTTTGTCGGAAACATCTTGCTAACCAGTTAGCAACTTAGTGCTAGTATGTTCCCAATGGTTAATTCCATTGGGACCAAGTAGCACTAAATTGGTGACTTAGAAACGACACTGTCAAGGAACGCCATGGACAGAGGAAACATGACAGAAGACAAAATAAAAATAGAACCCATGAGCCATCGTCTTTCCTCCATTTGTTGGTCTATCAGCTAAAATGTAGAGAAAACACATAAGATTGTGGCTGGAACATCAAGTTAAAAAGTAACGGAGGGGATAACTTTGCAAGGCTCTACAGGCCTGATGAGTTACCTAACCTACAAAACACCAGCGAGTGCTCTTCCTCTGCTGTCAGACAGGAAACGAATGAAAGGAAAATAACTGGTTCCTCACACTCTTAATTACACACTAATCTGTTCCTGTGCTGTTTTGTACTTGTCAAACTGCCCTTTAAATGAGCCCGTGGCTGTTTTTCCCCATGTGATTAGAAGCAGGAGATTACACAGAGCCAGTTCAGTCTGCCGACAGCAGATCGAGAGGCTGACATTTTCAGCAAAACCTCCAAGGAACAAACAGAACAAAGACGTAAATCTACGTTGGACCGAAGACAGAATTGAAATAACTTTCGGTTGCAAAGTTGTGCTAAAAACAAGCCATTGTTTATGTAAATGTAAACGGACAAATTTTGAATTCAAGGAGAAATTTTAAAAATTCTCAACAAGTTTGTACTATTTTTTTAAACCCTTTAAAAGTCACTCAGCGAAATCAAAATTTCAAGCAAATACTGTTATTGGAATCCAGATCAAGACCTTATTACCTGTAACATTCAAAAAATATGGATATGTTAATGTCAATGTAATAAGAAGCAACAACTTATCCGAACACATTAAGAAAAATCACAAAAATGCTTCTATAAGAAATTCATGAAAAACGCTGAGTGAAAGGAACATTTTTTTAGTAGAGCCATTAATGTTGATACTGACACTTATATTTTTTTGTTTATAAATATAATCATTAACTAGGCTTATTAACTTTTTAAGTTTTGAATTAGCGTTTTACTGTTTTTTTTCCAAATTATTTTACAGTAGGTAATGTATCATTCAAGGGCTCATCTAATTGGACAAAAGCTAAAATCAGACATGCAGTCATGTAGCAGTATTTGCTGAATGGCTGGATATAGATCTTGTTCTTCTAGACCTCACTGAGGGACCGGAGGGACTCCATTTGTAAGGGATCAAACGCTAAGTTGCCCTATAAACGGTTAATAGAAATATAGAAATTAAATGCAATCAAAAGGTTTAGAAAACTAAAGCCGGGCATAGACTGTGCGATATTTTCAATTGTTCCATCTGGCTACAAAAGCTACATCTCAAACTGTATGACGAAACCACAGGGTTTAAAAGTTCAAAGGTCACGATGTATGTTCTCACACTGTGCGGCCCAACGCTCTGATGCGATGTCCCTGCTCACACTGTACGTCTAAAAACCAAACATCGGACTCAGCCCAGAGAGATGGCGCTGGTCGGACTCCTCAATCTGGAAGTAGAAGAAGAACTCCCTTGTTTGCACATGTGCAGTGCTCAATGTTCTGGTAAATCGCTTCAACAGCAGGATTTGTCCACGGCCACCTCACGACGGCCGAGTGAATTTCAAACATGTTTGATTTTCTCCAGACCTTACGATTCCTGATCAGGAGGTGGTCTTGAGAGGCTGATCGCCCCTCGTTACTCCCTGTATAATACACAATGCAGGACGCACCACGAAGCTGAAAGTCACCCCGATCGAAAAAATTCTTGCACGGCTGGAGAATCGGCCCAATAAGGGCAAAAGAAAAAAAAAAAAAAAAAAGAAAATCGTACGGTGTATGAGAAATAACATTTCAGAAATAAATCTAAGCTAAAACTAGGGCTGGGCGATAATTCAATAACGATATATATCGATCGATAGACGTGTGGCGGAATAGAAAAAAAGAGCGTCGATAAAAGTTCGATAAATAAAAGCAATTTTCCTTCCTTCTCATTGTAGCCTAGCATGTAGGTTTATGCTAGTCACTGCTTCCTCCCAACCAATCACAATCGCGGACCCAGGCACGCCGTCACAAAGCGCCGCCCTCTCAAACCACAACACAGAGCACATGAAGCTGTGCAGCAAGGAGAGGCAGAGGAAATTGTTCCAAAGAAAGGTTTTTGTAGTTCGGCAGTCTGGCAGTATTTCGGTCATGGAAAGTCGGACAAAAAACAAACCACAGTCATCTGGAAAACGAAGTCTGATAACACAACCAACTTTTTTTTATCATCTCAGCCGCTCACAGCCGCAGGAGTACGAGCTGTGTAGGCCCCGGCGCGCATCTGCATCGCCTCCGAGGAATCTTCGGGAATTTCGGGAAAATATATATATATTTTCAGTTCTGGGCAGTTTCCCACGTTGTTCTAACAGTTGAGATAAAAATGCTGAGGGGCCAGAAACTTCAGAGTAATAACTCAGGTTAAAGCAGGAAACGGGGGCGGCGGGGGGGGTCCATTTATTTATTTGTTATATTTATTTTGGTCACTTTTCTGGTCACTTTAGTTTATTCTTTGTCAGTATTTAATAACATAACTCAGGTCTCTTAAGTTATTTTTCCTTAAAACAATTCTGTTATGGTTAAAAAAGTTGGTTAAATATTTAATTCGAAGTCTGTGTTTGTGTTCTTTATTAAAATTAAATAATTTAGCAATATTATAAAAAGTCCAGGCAGAGCTGCACATAAAATATGGTTTCAAATCTTTTCAATAATTATCGATATCGATCAATATGCATTTTTTTTTATCGATAAGCTTTTTTTCTATATAGCCCAGCCCTAGCAAAAACTCAAACAACTAAAGAATTTTAAATGAAAAACTCCTGACTAATAGCAATAAATAGTCAACTGTACGATATAAGCTAACGCTAGCTGATTTTAGCTTACCTGATAGGACAGTATGACGACAGGAGTCTGACTTCGCTTCAGCAAACAGAAATAGGTCAGCCCCTTAAAATGAGGTACCCACCCGGTTTTGTCATTGTCTCCTTTCCATCTCCTCTTTCTTTCATCTTTTCTCTTTTTCTTCTTCTGTTTTTCTTGTTCTGTTCTATTGACATTGTTGTGTCCATATAAACTGTAAAACTCCCTACATAATTATAATAAAGCAATTTATATGCATGAAACAAGTGTAGCAGTATGGCAATTGCCATACTGCTCCACTGGTGAAAGTAAAATCTGTTGGTCTCTTTTTGGCATCAAAACAGTTATTCTTATTGCCACATTTCAGGACACTGGGGGGAAAAAAATGGTTAATAAATGTTTCATTATGTTTTAACTGAGATTTGTGTAACATTTCTTATTGTCGTCATTTTCATGATAGGAGCAGAAAGCAATGTCAGAAAAAAAATCTGTAGTGTGTATCAGGGATAGCTTAGATTAAGTGTAAAATAATTATCGGCTTAAAAAAAATATATCTGTTAATACCTGTACCAAACACTAAAGATGTTTTATTTATCTATACAGAAAAGCTGAATTTATAGAGAACTGAAAATGACCAAATTTAAAGCAGAAATATATAAACTTCCCTCTAAATAAACCAATAACTTGAAATTTGAAATAAAAAAAAAGATGTAAGTGTATGCTACTTTGTGTTTATTAAAAATGTCTTACTTTATGATTTTATCGACTTTCTTTTTTTTTTTTTCCATTTCCATGTTAATTTAGGATTTATTTTTAAAATGCCTATTTTTATTTGTTTGTTTCAGTGTCAGTTTGGATCCTCCACAGGGCGCGATGTTAACCATCGCCCGATCTCCCGGGGCAAGTAGTTTTTATTGTTGGGAGAGCACAAATTTCAATGCATTTGCCCGCCGGGCAAGTGCAATGATTGCAAAAAAATATATATTTATGACTAAAAATTACTTTAAAATCACCTACATTTAAAGCTACAGTGTGTAATTTTCAGCGACATCTAGCGGTCAGACTGCAGACCGCAGCAACATGAACATCTCCCCCCCACCGCTTCTCCCCCCCAACAGTACGGCGAGCGTTACGGGACAAAATTTCTTCCACGACGTCCACATCACCTACCTTCTCAAGTGATGAGGTTTGTTTACATAGATAATTTTACAGATAGTATTTCATTAGTCTGAGTAGGGTATAGATTTCATGTAGACTTAAGATAATAAATATACCCGTTATTTTTTCTACATCGTTGTGACGTTTTGGTGAGCTGCTTTGCATGGTGATATAAACAGACGAAGTAATTGTAGTCATTAGTTTAACAGCGAGATTGTGTTCGCTGGAAGAATATATATTCCCCGTTTACAGAGTCTAAGTCATTTTGGTGGCACGGGGGTTACAACGCGAGGAAGAGGGAGAGGACGAGGGCGAGGGCAGGGAGGCCGTGCAGCTAGGGCCAGGCGAGAGCGGGGAGCCAGCGGGGTGAGAGCAGAGGAGGAAAGGCTTGAAGATCTCCAAAGGAGCCGGAGAGAAGTAACCGAGGTATATATCCAGAAAATCATTTTACAGAAAATTACTGAATCATTACCTATGAAACGTCAGGGACGTTGCTGAATAAGTATACTGGAGAGGAACAGCATCATCACGCCGCAGCATGTTATTGTTTTAGACAGGTCTGAGCATCCTGTACTCCAAAAACTGCAGTGATATTAGACAATTGTGTGTATAGGATTAATTACCTGTCCAAGAGAAAACTGGCAACTTGAGCGTCACTTTGAAAACCTTTTTCCTCCATCAGTGACTTCCATCGTGTAAATGCCGTGCCAATGTTGATCCGTGTTTTTTGCCGTTTCTTGTCACGCTTGCGTTTATTCTCGTCGTGTTTCCGCTTCTTAGATGACGGGGGTTCGGTGTCCGCCGCTTTTCGTTGTGATACAGAGTAGGAATGATCCTCCATTCGTCTGATGTTTGGCCACACAGTGCCAAACAGTTTGCAAAGTCACTCGCGCCTGCCGCCTTGTTCACCTTTCTTGTTACTGAGGCGCAGTATACCTGCTTCTTCTTCTTCTTCTTTGGTTTCAGGCAGACTAAACGCTTCTCAGGCATAATACTGCCATCTACTGTTCAGTACCGTCTCAGTTCATCTCTCTCAACTTGCCGTAGTTATTTTTGAGCGTCATGGGAGATCTCGCAATCGCTAGTTTGTTGCCTCTGCGCTGCCGTAGCGCAAAGATGTCAGCCTCCATGGCTGCGAGACCCGCTCCTATGTAATTATAAATAACGAATTCTAAGGCAACGCAAATATTATGGTTAAAAGGCTGAGCTCATAGGTGATGATAAATAACATAGTTATGTATAATATATTAAATTTCTGACTTTATATCCCTGTAATTATTACACACTGTAGCTTTAATGAAAACGACCCACAAGCGTTGCCGGCGCCATTTTTGTACACATTCTCGCGTGATTTTCCGCCAGATGGCGTGATTCAGCTCTTGGGGAGAGAATTCTGCAGAGCAGCAGCTGGATGATTAATTTAATCTATACTATAATACACGCTAGATTAAAAATGATCAGTCTGGGATTAGGAAAATAATTTAATGCGCACAGTGTAAATATTTCTTTCATATGGCAGTCTTCTGTACAGTGATGCAGGTCATACATTAAAAAAATGTTCATTAAATTTTTTTCTCTTAGACATTTGAGAGGTGCATTTAAATGTTATAGAGCTAAACATGTTAGATTGGTGAGTAGTAGTAGTGTAAGTTTTTAACCTGTCAAGTTTTTTTGACGCATGCAGATACACACCAGGAACCTGGAAACTTAAAAAATACTGAATTACAAAAAACATTTAAAAAACAAACATGTCTCATTGATATATATACAAAAATGAATATTAGGAACTATATTTATCAAACATTATACTGGGCAAGTAAAAATTGTTTCTGGGCAAATGAAAATGTGAAAGTCACTTGCCCAATAGGCAAGTGGTAAAAATCCTTAACATGCTCCATACTGTTCTCTCTACCAGTTAGTTTTCCTCTAATTATTTTCCTTTTCTCAGAACCAGAAATACGTTTGCATTGAAAAGAAAAATGTTCTTGCAGGAACCGAGTATTTTCCTGAGCTTTTGAACATCCCTGACCTGATCTTCCTCCCTTCATGACAGTGAGCTCCGTAGCGTGTTAACGCTCAGCAGGTTTGAAACAAAGCCCTGGTTCTTGTTTGCTCTAAACACGTGGAATCCTAAATTTAGCCGTCAGTGTTTATAATGGGGGTTCCTTCTGCTCAGAGACACAACGTGCTCATTTAAGTGGACAGGGTTAATATATAACAGCCTTATAGCTCAGCTGGGTTTTAATGGGTGGGTGAGAACTTGAGATCTATTCCCTTTTATCTCTACGTGCGGCAAAAATGCTGAGCCGTCCGCTTTGTGATGAGTCGTCATGTTCACAAGCGCCACATAAAATCCTGACGCCACCAAAGGAAGGAGATGCAAGCCTGCTGCTGGTTTATATGCAGACATATGAAGCAGCTAAATGAGACTAAAACTCTTAAATCAAATTCACACAAAGGAGTGAAATTAACATCCTTTCTGAACTCTACTGTAAAATAAAAAACTAATTTTCTCTTTTAAATCTCTGCTTCTCTCGAAACAAGGAAGGCCGTGTTCTTTCTGAGGCCTAAACAAACAAAGCAAAGCAAATGAGCAGAAAGCAAACAGTCTATTGTTGGGTTAGGGAAGGATTTCCTCTCCTAGGAGGACAGAATATAAACACGCAGCGACGTAGCTTTTCATGGTTTTATACTTAAATTAAAGCTTTGATTTTTAGAAAGTTCTTTTCTGCATTATAAAAGTCTATTCTGGGAAAACGAGGGATCATAATATGAAGAGCTTTATTCACTGACGCTCCTACAGGTGATAAAAATGAAAGGAATGCTTTTTAGAGATAGGCTGACTTTGGCAGGACCTCATTAAAACATTTCCTAGTACAGCATCAGAAGATATATGATTGGATTCCCAGATTCATTAATTTATTCAGCAGCCAAGCTTTGAAATCACCACTCTCTCAATTTTTAATGTTTTCTTTGATTGTAGCAATAAAACGATTAATTGCATTAACCATAAGTAATTTAATCAAAAGCTAGAGCTATGTAACAGAGTAAAACTGAACAAAAACACTAAAAGAATAACCAATTTACAGCAATAATTAAAAAAATATATAATAAAATATAAGATAATTTTTTTTTTATATATATTTAATGTATTTGCAAGTATCTTGCCTATTTTTCCACATTTTGGCCATTTATAATTCATTTAAAATTCTTGAAAAATTTTGTTTTTTTTCTTCTTTTCAAATGGTTGTGAACAAAGAAATGTTAATTTACTGATTTGCTAAGATAAAGAATCACTAGAATATTTAAAATAAGTAAGTAAATATCAGAGATCAGTTTAACTGGTGTCATAATAATCTGTATTTGTTTAGGATTAAAAATAAAATAACATATCAGTGGATTTCTAATAGAGATAAAACGGGCTAATTTAAGTTTTCTAACTCAATTATCCCAAAGGTGTGATGACGGCTGAAGTTTGTAGAAAAAATGAAAAACTCTACATGGGTATGAAATGTTGAAGGAGGAGAAAAACAAGCATCTATTTAAACTCTCCGTTAAACGCATCCGCCTAATTTTTACTGTATTATTTAAATTAGTTTCCAAACGCGCATCAGACCCACTTTTCCACCGCACAGCTGGAGCAGCAAAGATGCTTCAGCCGCGCGTCAGAACTAAACTAGTACAAGCATCAAAAATGAAGCAGCATGCGCGTTTTTGCAGCTCCTGCTGCTTTAGGTGTGAACGTAGCATTACATGCAAGTCTATGGTTGATGCTCAAGGAGCATCAAAAGGTCCAATCTAGAGCAGCAGAAGCAGCGCATCTTGATGCATCAAAGCAGTGCCTCATGAGCATCTGAGGACTGAAGCGCTTCAAAAGCAGCAGCAGCAGCTGCACATCACGCCACATCAACCAATCAGAAGCTGATGTGAGAGCTGACAGTGAGTCAGACACAGCAGTGCAATGCAGAGCGCTATGATCACTCCTCTGAAACAGTTCATTAATGCCTAAATTAACTTAAAATGTCAAATTCTGCCGGCAAAACATGTTCGCTTTTATTATCTTGGTGCCCGGTGAAAACCGCATTCCAGCCTCAGCGAAAAGCAGCGAAAAATCCCCAAGAGGTGACCGGGACAGATGCTGATGTTGAAGGGGATTCCCAGTGACAGAGCACCGCCGGCGTACGGGGCTTGGAGCGTCTCCGACAGCAAATCAGTGTTGCCAACTCAGCGACTTTGGCTACGTTCACACTGCAGCCTGAAGTGAACCAATTCCGATTTTTTTGCCCATATGTGACCTGTATCAGATCTTGTTATGACAGTCTGAACGACACAGATCGGATTTTTTCAAATGCGACCCAGGCCACTTGGATATGTGGTCCTGAATCCGATACGTATCTGATCTTTTTAAATGCGACCTGTGTCTGTACGGCCAGGTCGCATTCATCCGACCTACACGTCATTGATACTTGACAAATGTTACTAAACGTTACTAATCTGCGTCCTACTAAGCGGAGGCGGGAAAAACTAACAACCATGGCGGAAGATAACACAGAGAGCAGTCAATGGAGAGAAAGTGAGGTTGCTGACTTAATTCATATTTGGAAAGATAGCTCGATTCAGATCAAACTCGAAGGGTCTTACCGGAACCTGGCTCTCTTTCTTTTTGATCTTCTTAAAAAGATTTCGTTCGTAATGTGCCTGCTCCTGTTGGAGAAGAACTTAAAGAACGCAATATACGCTGCGGTATTACGAGTCATGTTTACTTCCGCAAACACTGAGGACGCTTGCTACATGTGACGTCATCGCGTCCTCGAGTGCGCATGCGGGACACTTCGGTTGAACGCTTTCAGTTCACACAGTAGATCACATACAAGTCGCATATACTTGAAAGTGTGAACGGACACGCAAAAAAATCCGATTTCACAAAAAAAATCGGAATTGAGCATTAAGGCCTGCAGTGTGAACGTAGCCTTAGTCGCTATATTTAGCGACTTTTCAGACCCCTCCAGCGACTATTTTTCAAAAAAGCGACTAGCGACAAATCTGGCGACTTTTTACGGTGTCACTGGCGGCTTTTGGAGACTCTTACGTGAAAGCATGTATCGTTCCTACTCTTGTCTTCCAGCGGTAGCTGCTGCCGTGGGGCGCCTCCCCCGTCCCAACCCCGTTCTCCCGCTCCCGCAGGAGTCCCTCTCAGCGCTGCAGTCAGAGCCGCAGGATGTTTACCCTCAGCGTCCAGACTGCAAATGAAGCGCGCAAATCGATCACGCGGTGCCGCTCCGCCCTGACTTACATTCAAGGCGGGAGCGAGCGGGATGTAAATGTAAAATGTTATTTGGTCTAAAATAAATAACTGAATTTGAAATATTTTATCTTAAATAAATAACAGCATTTGATTCACACAGCCACAGTCAGCCACTTAATCACCTTGTCCATTGTGTTTTCCTCTCTAAGATTAACATTGATCTGCTGGTGAGAATCATTAGGTCTCAGTCTAAACTGTACAGTCAAAAATAAAGAAAAGAGGGAATCAAACCCTGAAAAAAGTAGCTCTATATATTGTTTAGTAAAGTGAGTAAAAACACTATTTTATAGTGTTTTTACTCACTTTTTGTCTTTCTGTAACAACATTTTTTCTCCCACAGCATCAATAACATGCACATCACTTCCTGTGGCAGATTATGCAAATTAGGCGCTGACGTCATTTAGCGACTTCTAGCACAGCCAATAGCTACTTTCCTTACTGAGGAGTTGGCAACACTGCAGCAAATTAATATTTGAAGGCAGGATCATAGCCTGGATGAACTGACTGCACTGACCATGTTTTCAGGTGGATTTTTTCACTTGAAAACATTAAAACTACTTTTTAACCCACTGATCACAGCAAATATAGCAAAGCTGCTCTCTGCCATTGAACGCAGGAGAAACAGAAGCATCGGACGCATCTGGACACACTTTACTGGACGCGCTTCAGGAGAATTAAAGATGCTCTGAGGCGCGTCTGAGCTTAATGTGGACAAGCTCAAAAATGAAGCAGCAGACGCTTTTTTGATGCTTTCAGCGCTTCCGGTCTGAAAGCAGCATAATATCAACCAGTCCGATATCAACAAAGGATCATCTGAAAGGTATAGAGGATGTTTTTTCCAGAGCAGGATTTAAGGGTCGAATCAGCTCTGCTAATCCTCCATGATATGGATTTTCTGATACTTGCTCTAACTTTATGCTTTTATTACAGAGCTCTTTAGAACAAGCTAACAAACAGATGAGGGAGGGGGTTTATAGTCTTAAATCAGGTTTGCTGAAGCAAAGAAATCTCTCAAGCATGTCTAGCAGAAAAGGAAGTAGTTTTTTTTTTTTTCACTGCAACATTTTAGACTGGTTCAGAGATGTTTCTTCTCTGACCAGTTTTCCATATTTTAACCTTCTCATAGGTTCCAAAGTTCTGATGAAGCCTCAGTATATTTTAGTCATCATTAAAACCTCCATTTCTGACCTTTTGGATCTTCCTGGGGTCCTTTACGGCGCCTTCTCTCGGTGGGACCTTCCCAAACAGCTTCCAACCAGGATCTTTTTGCTCCGGCGGTCGACTTTCTTTCACCTTCTTGGCAAACAGGTTCCTGAGATAAAGAAGGGATCGAGAAAGTGAATTAGTGAGAAGGGTCAGCATCCAACAGCATGAACAGAGAGGAAGAAGCAAACCTCTGTATGAAAAAGGTAGCCGAACCGTTTCCACGGCATTGTTCAGTCACACCATTCACAAACAGACAAGCAGCTGCAGGAGCCGATCAATTAAAAGCTTCAATAGATTCTGAACACGCTCAAATAATACGCATGATATAATCTGACAGGGAAAATAATGGCTTAGAAGCTCCTAACAATGACTTCTGTTTGCTCTGCAGATCTCATTTTGGGATCTTATTCAGCTTAGCAGCTGGCTCACATAGAGGCTCTATAATTAATACAGGATAATCGATCCAGCCTGCGAGGAAATACAGACCGAAGGAATCAGCTTCAATGTTTTAAAACAGTTTACACTCTTTAGTTTATGACACAATAAGACCAGTTAGGGTGTTTTATATCTAAATATCTTTAGAACCTTTAGGCTGGTTAATTAAGATGGTTTAAGGGTCACCGAACAAACTAATCTTCATAGGATGTCCTGGCCAACTTCCCTACAGCTCCCAGCAAAATCCCCTCCAACTTCCATCCACTGGCCTTCTCCTGGGCGTGCATGTTTCTTTACTCGGACTCCACCCTTACACTGGATTACAGGGTCTGACCAGGAGACGATGCTTCTCTTTAGATCTTAAAGGAATAGTACACCCAAAACATGATTAGCCTTCATTTTCTACTCACCCCCATGCTGAACAACACCCTGGAGTACTTTTTTGATATCTCAAATGCATCTGGAGATCTGGGAGGCTTCTTGCTGTCTGCTGACATTCAAATAATGGAGGTCTATGGCGCCCGAGGCAGAAAGGTCCATAAAAGTCCACAAAAAACGTGTCAATATTCCTCCATACTGCTCGTCCAATGTATTCCAAGTGTCCTGAGTGGGTAGCGTCCAGAATTTACTCGAAACGAAGTCATTTAGAATGTTTTTAGAGCATAAACAGTAGTGTATAGGATTTCCTGAAAGCGCGCACCTGCGCATTCATGACGCTACGGAAGCCGGCAGACCAAACCAGATGAAAGTGCGCATTCAGCGTCTGCTCTGCCAATAATGCAAGCGTAGAAGAAGAAATGTACCGTTTACCTGTGCAAAGAAAGAAACAACGAAAGAAAAATGTCTGAGGACTTCAGTGTTGAGGAAGAGCATGAGTTCTTTGCTGAGCTGAATGCGCACTTTCATCTGGTTTGGTCTGCCGGCTTCCGTAGCGTCATGAACTCGCAGGCGCGCGCTTTCAGGAAATCCTATACAGGTGCTGGTCATAAAATTAGAATATCATGAAAAAGTAGATTGATTTCAGTAATTCCATTTAAAAAGTGAAACTTGTATATTATATTCATACATTACATACAAACTCATATATTTCAGATGTTTATTTTGTTTAATTTTGATGATTACAAATGACAACAAATGAAAATCTCAAATTCATCATATCAGAAAATTAGAATATTACTGAAGACCAATAAAAACAAAGGATTTATAGAAATGTTGGCCAACTGAAAAGTATGAACATGAAAAGTATGAGCATGTACAGCACTCAGTATTTAGTTGGGCCTCCTTTGGCCTGTATTACTGCAGCAATGCGGCGTGGCATGGAGTCGATCAGTCTGTGGCACTGCTCAGGTGTTTTGATAGCCCAGGTTGCTCTAATAGTGGCTTTTAGCTCTTCTGAATTGTTGGGTCTCGTGTATTGCATCTTCTTCTTCACAATACCCCATAGATTTTCTATGGGGTTAAGGTCAGGAGAGTTTGCTGGCCAATTAAGAACAGGGATACCATGGTCCTTCAACCAGGTACTGGTAGCTTTGGCACTGTGTGCAGGTGCCAAGTCCTGTTGGAAAATGAAATCTGCATCTCCAAAAAGTTGGTCAGCTGCAGGACGCATGAAGTGCTCTAAAACTTCCTGGTATGTGGCTGCGTTGACCCTGGACCTCAGAAAACACAATGGACCAACACCAGCAGATGAAATGGCACCCCAAACCATCACTGACTGTGGAAACTTTACACTGGACTTCAAGCAACGTGGATGAAGTGCCTCTCTTCTTTTCCTCCAGACTCTGGGACCTTGATTTCCAAAGGAAATGCAAAATTTACTTTCATCAGAGAACATGACTTTGGACCACTCACCAGCAGTCCAGTCCTGTTTCTCTTTAGACGCTTCTGACGCTGTCTGTGGTTCAAGAGTGGCTTGACACAAGGAATGCGACAGCAGAAACCCATGTCTTTCATACGTCTGTGTGTGGTGGTTCTTGAAGCACTCACTCCAGCTGCAGTCCACTCTTTGTGAATCTCCCCCACATTTTTGAAGGGGTTTTGTTTCACAATCCTCTCCAGGGTGCGGTTATCTCTCTTGCTTGTACAGTTTTTTCGACCACATCTTTTCCTTCCCTTCGCCTCTCTATTAATGTGCTTGGACACTGAGCTCTGTGAACAGCCAGCCTCTTTAGCGATGACCTTTTGTGTCTTGCCCTCCTTGTGCAAGGTGTCGATGGTCGTCTTTTGGACAACTGTCAAGTCAGCAGTCTTCCCCATGATTGTGTAGCCTATAGAACTAGACTGAAAGACCATTTAAAGGCTTTTGCAGGTGGTTTGAGTTAATTAGCTGATTAGAGTGTGGCACCAGGGGCCATCAATTTTGAACCTTTTCACAATATTCTAATTTTCTGATATGATGAATTTGAGATTTTCATTTGTTGTCATTTGTAATCATCAAAATTAAACAAAATAAACATCTGAAATATATGAGTTTGTATGTAATGTATGAATATAATATACAAGTTTCACTTTTTAAATGGAATTACTGAAATCAATCTACTTTTTCATGATATTCTAATTTTATGACCAGCACCTGTACACTACTGTTTATGCTCTAAAAACATTCTAAATAACTTCGTTTCGAGTAAATTCTGGATCCTACCCACTCAGGACACTTGGAATACATTGGACGAGCAGTATGGAGGAATATTGACACGTTTTTTGTGGACTTTTATGGACCTTTCCGTCTCGGGCGCCATAGACCTCCATTATTTGAATGTCAGCAGACAGCAAGAAGCCTCCCGGATCTCCAAATGCATTTGAGATATCAAAAAAGTACTCCAGAGTGTTGTTCAGCATGGGGGTGAGTAGAAAATGAAGGCTAATCATGTTTTGGGTGTACTATTCCTATAATGTTCACAAATCATGACAGAAAGAACATTTTAGTACAAAGACTGATGTTTAAACAGGAACTGTTGGGGACCAGCTAAGGACCCATCAAGGGAAGTGGGGAAATTTTGAATGGCTACTACTGTAATTAAAGTCGTAGGAAGCGGCTGTTCCAACCGATATATTTCCGAATTCTCCCGAGTGGAGCCCGACTTTACACGAGTGAATAAAGTCTAGGGATGCACGATATTGGGATTTTGGCAGATATCCGATATGCCGATATTTTAAAACTCATGTAGCCGATAACCGATATCGATACCGATGTTAAAGCTGGACAAAAATAAGTAGTCATTGAAAATAGCAGTTTTGTTATCCATTTCTGACACTTTGAAAAATAATATACTCTAATATATTTTCATATGCTGATATCAAATAGATTTTTAAAAACGCGGTATCGATCCATTTTACTTTCAAAATCTCGGGAAATTTCATCGTTCTGTTTCAAATTCTCGTGATATTTTGCAAATTCTTGTGAGATTTTGTTAGTAAAATAGATCGATAACGCGTCAATATATCAACATATAAAAATATGGCAACATTTTGTGATATTTCGGGGGATTTCGTAGCAGAACGATGACATATAGCAATATTTCATTAGTAAAAGAGATTGATATGGTGTTTTTAAATGGCAATATATCAGCATATGAAGATATTGCGATATTTTAATGTATCAATATTTTTTCCCTCGTCTTTAGAAGTTTTTAAAGGCACACTATGCAACATTTTTCAGTTAATTAATGTGTTCCATAACGTTATGGTTGATTAAATTAGTAATTTCAGGTTGAACAAAGGTATTCTCGGCCGCCCTGGTGGTCTGTGGGGGAAATACCGCACTTGCAATTGCAGGAGCACCGACCCGCACCCACAGGCTCAGAAGTCTCGTGAGAGTCAGTCTTGCTTTACGGCGAGAACTGCTACACGCCCCCAGTTAAAAGCATTCTCGTTGCTAGCACAGTGGCAATCTTTGTGCAGTTATGCTACGTTCACGCAGCAAAAGCAGCAAAATCGCGTCTGCTGCTTCCTTTTTGCTGCTTGTACCAGTTAGTTCTGACGCGCGGCTGAAGCAGCTTTGCTGCTCTGGCTGCGCGGTGCAAAAGTGTGTCTGACGCGCGTTGGGCGGAGCTTCAGTATCCTTTCTCTGCCTTGCAGCTATATTTGCTGTGATCAGTGGGAATAAAGTAGTTTTAATATGTGTTTAAGTGAGAAAATACACCTGAAAACGTAATCAGTGCAGTCAGTTCATTCAGATTATTATCCTGCCTTCAATATTTTTTCTGTCGGAGCCGCTCAGACCCCCACATACCAGGGATGTGCCGACAGTATGGATCCCTTCATCAGCAGCGGTTCACCACGGCAGCTGGTAGGTGTTTTTCATCTAAATAATCCAAACTGCTTATTCTGCCGGCAGATTTCTGCATTTTAAGTTAATTTAGGCGTCAATAAACTGTTTAAGAGGAGTGATCATCAGCGCTGTGTCTCTCTCCCTGCGTTAAACGCACCCGACGCGCTGCTTCAGCTGCTCAGACGTGCTGCGCCTGCTGCTCAAAACGCACCGCGGGACCTTTTGCTGCGCCTTGACGCACGTCAACCATTGACTTTGCATGTAAACTCACTGCTTCTGTCGCGCCAGCTACGTCCAGTGTGAACGCAGCATTAGTCATTCGCTGCTAAGCTCAAAACAACCGCGCCTGGCTTGACGGAGAAACCAGGAGAACAGCTGAGCATATTTACGACAGTGCACTTTTACTTTCGCCCTCTGGGGGGAGCCTCGCTGGAAAATCAACACCGGTTGCATAGTCTACCTTTAAGTCTGTAAAAAAGAAGTTTTTGAGGAAGAAGAAGAAGTAGTATTTTTTTTTTTTTAGACTTTAGAAACTCAGAAGCTGATCAAATATCGGGTTAAATATCGGTGGGGTGGCCGATGTCCGATATTCAGTTTTAAGGCCGATACAGGCCGATACCGATGGGGGGCCGATTATATCGTGCATCCCTAATAAATTCAATACGTTTGGTCATTTATCAAGGGGGCAGGATTGTTGTGGCGGAAGTTTCGCACACAAGTTTGGTTGTGGCCAGTTTGTCGGAAGCATCTTGCTAACCAGTTAGCAACTAAGTGCTAGCAGGTTCCCAATGGGAAATTCCATTGGGACCAAGTAGCACTAAATTGGTGACTTAGAAACAACGCTGTCAAGGAACGCTATGGACAGCGGAAACATGCAAGAGGAGGAGAGTTTAGTGTCGGGGGCCGCGGATGAGTCTCCTCCGTCATCCATGTTTTATTTAGAGGAGGAAAGCGGGGAGGAAGATGTTGTGGAAGAGGACGCCAGGGCGGCAGAAGCTTGGTTTGGTGTAGAAGGCTTCCAGCCGTACATGTTTGAGCCCTTGCCTCGCAACGCTGCCAGTTCTGTTAGCTCTACGCCTGCCGAAGACACAGACGTCCATCCCCGTGAACACTGGGACGGAACTCAATTGGAAAGGAAATTATTCTGATTTAAATCGTTGCGTATTTTAGCTGCGACATATGAATCAAGATGCTATGACCGAAAAAATTTACAGATGATCGTTGATATATGATTGGCTGAATTTAGGTGTTCAGGCTGACGTAGAACTAACTGGTCTGCAGAAGATAACGGGGAAAAAACACGTTTTAAGAAAGGATTTTTTTTTTTTTATAGAAATTTTCAAACTTTTGGGACAATGTGGTCTGATAAAGAGAACATTTATATACATGTTTAAACCAGAAGGATTTGACATTTAAATTTGATTTCCCTACAACTTAAAAAAATAAGATAAAGATTGCATAATCTAGATACTATGCCAATAATATTAAGCATCCCACAGATAAATATGTTGTTAATCTATAAAATGACTTTACTTAAATAGAATCGTTTTAAGCTCAAATCTGAAGTGGCTATGAGCAGCAAAAACAGGTCAAAAATCGACTAAATAAAAACAGAAGAAAAAAAAATTTGGAAACCCCCAAATTTCACAAAAGTGAAAGGAAGTTGATGAAACGTTTTCCAGGTCAACACCCTGAGCAGCTGTTCAGACCAGATGCAAAATAAAAACAGAGGCTCTTTCAGTTTCTAATTACAACCCAGCAACGCAAAAAAACAAAAACAACACTTTCACTTCTTAACCAATGAAGAAGTTAAATGTGAAGCTGCACTTCATAATAATCCTCTCTGAGTTCAGGCGGCGTTTGTGATGTTTTACTGCCTTTCCGTCGCAGCAGCACGGTGAACGACACTTCGCTCTAAAACATCTGGAGAGCAGAAAGATACCAGCGGCAGCTGAAGACGTTTTCTCATTCTCTAGCCGACTGAAGGAGAACAGACAGAAAATGTTCTGTCATTTCTGCTTTGTCAATGTTTTCTAACAAGTTTCTCTTTTTGTGTATCAAGCAAAAAAATAAAAATAAAAGTAAGCTTTATTTTCTCTTTCAAAAACAAATTTAAGAAATAAAGAAAGTAAAAGGATATGATGCAAGCTTGTGACCAGGGGTGGAAAGAAATGAATTACATTTACTCAAGTTACTGTAATGGAGTACTTTTTATGAGTAATTTGTAATTTTCTGAGTAGTTTTTGAAATATGTAATTTTTAACCTAAGTAGTTTTACTTTGCTACATTTAAAACTCCCTCACGTTACTGAGTAAAAAAAATAAAAAAATAAAAAATACTGATGGTGAAAAAATTAAATGTGGCCCTGCTTTGCAATTAATCTTTGTATTGTCTCATAATCCAGTGCTGCGCTTCAGAAGATGGCAGTTGCTAATCACAACTTAGGGAGTATGGATGAGGAAAGGCCTGAAGAGGAAACATATTCTGGAGACAAAAGTACGATGGCCCTGAAGTGCAAACTGCAACTACAAATCTAAAAGCGCAACTACATTAAGGAAATCGCAACTACATTAAGCAAAACATAATTACATTAACCTACCGGAAAAGGTAGGTACCAGTGGGAAACATGAGACATCGCTGATTGGACGACGGCGCCGTTTGACCCTTGAACCGGAAGTCATTCTGCCTGCTGCGGCTTTTGAAAACATGGATATTGTCGGCGCCCCAAACATAGCTGCCGTTATCCAGGAATATTTTGAATCAGGACATACGTACGAGGTGATACTGGATATACTGGATAGACTAATCACGAAATTTCAGTTAGTTTGCGTACACTGAAGACACACTTAAAAGAAGCTGGACTGTTCAGACGACGCAACTTCCGGTTCAAAGGTCAAACGGCGCCGTCGTCCAATCAGCGATGTCTCATGTTTCCCACTGGTACCTACCTTTTCCGGTAGGTTAATGTAATTGTGTTTTCCTTAATGTAGTTGCGCGTTGCTTTTGCAAGTGTCGATATCAACAGAAATACGCCTTGAAATCGATTAAAACACCTTGTGCTCAATTCAATTCATGACTCATCCTTTTTTTTTGCATTAAATAACTCAAAGTAACTAAGTAACTTTTACTCAAATTACATTTTAAATGAAGTAATTTTGTACTTTTACTTGAGTAAATTTTGAGATGGGTAATTTTACTTTTACTCTGAGTAGAATTTAGGCAAAGTAAAGATACTTTTACTCAATTACAATTCTTTTAGTACTCTTTCCACCTCTGCTTGTGAGTTTACCCACTTTGTTTATGGAAATGTCTACTGGATGAAAAGCTAAAGAACAAAAACAACACGCAGGGAAGGAGAAGAAAAATGGCAGGTAAAAGAAAAACAAAACAAAAACGCTTTATTAAAAGGAAGATAAATATCAACCAGATGAGAACAGATAAGCTGAGCTATTCTTGTCTTCAGATGCATTCAGTCATTGAACTGGAGTAACCTTTAGAACAGAGATAAAACCACCCAACATGGACCGAAGACCCTTGACCTTCAGTCTCTAGCAACAGAACCTTCAGAGCAGCTTTACTTCAACCCATCAAACATCAACAAAGTAGGAAAATTATTTGCATTTAATCGGGGTCAAACGTGCCTCAACGTGAGAGCTGAATGACAGCGCCTGTGCCAGAGCGCTCAAGTGGAACGCATCAACAGGAACAGAACGCGGTGTTTGCTGGATCAGAGTTCTGGGTGGTTCTGATACGCTGCCAACCCTAAAGAGCAGCTGTGGAGGCCTGACTCTGGAGGTAAAGACGTCTCAGTGGAGCTGACAGTTATTACAGACATACCAAACAAGCCGGAACAAGAAGCAAAGCAGAGAACATCAAGTTTTTTCCCATGTTGGACAGAAATGAGGACAACGCTCCAGGCTGTTTTCTCTAACAGTCAGAGCGATCACCCCGAACCAAACAAGAAAACCAGCTGACCATCTCATACTCTCACCGATTATCCCATCAGAGCATCAACTGATCCTTAAAACTTCTCACAACAATATTAACTTACCTGTCAGTGTATAGAAGGAGAGATGGAGTTGCCATCCTGCTTGCTTAACTCTAAGAAAAGTCAAAATCCGCTCAAAAATTAAATAAAAAAAAAAGGGAGAAATGTTCAGCGAGGAGAGAAACTACTCAGACCTTTCCTTCAGTCAACAATCAGCTCCAACTATGGAGGACGGAGGGGAAAGTCCTCCACAGGCAGCCAGTTGAAGCGGAGAGGGAGCCGCCTCCTCCTGAGATGCCTTATCTGAATGGGAGGAGGAAATGAGTGATTTCTCTTTCAGAGAATGAAGGCCGTAAAGCAGGAGGCAGTTTGGCTGCCATGTGACACATTATCCATTAGATGCACTGATTATATTCTACGTTTCATCCATGTCTGTGGGCTTGTTTTGTTCCCTTTGCCTCAGGTTCAATCAGAGACTAGAATAGAAGAAGGGTCAAAGACTCTGTAGGGTCCAGTAAGGATATTTACCTTCATTTAAAGAAAAAAAAAATGATGTTCATTTAAACCGGCTGCAGGAATTCAGTCAGAACGCTGCGTCTTACTCAAAAAAATGAAACTCCTCGAATGACAACTTTCAAACCAGCTGCAGTTTATTTTCTGATGAATGGCCAGTTTTTAAAGTTATACTTCTAGCCACTAGGGGCACTAGACCTGTAGCTTCCAGGTGTAAGGGTCCAGTTAACAAAGCACTGTTGCAAAACGAACCAGTCTCAATCTGTGTTCTGGAATCTGATAGACCGTTATTTGCCTCTAAATTAAGACGTTATAGCGAAGGCTTTATTCACTCCTCCAGATTAAATCCAAAATCAGAAAATAAGTCTTATCTAAGAGTCATATCTGTTGTATTTGTTTGTTTTTGTTTTTTTTTCCTAAAGGAACTTTTACCTCAGTTAGCTGTGGTGTTTAGGGGAGTTCAGTCAGCATCAGTTCCGTGGGTCACATGTATAAAACAACCATTCCAATCAATCAATCTGGAGTGATGCTGGAGATCGGCCTGTTTTCCAGTGTGGTTCTGTTTCTCTGACCGTGACTGACTGGATGTGCTCTCTTCGTCCTCTGACATGGGAGCTGGCTCGGTGCTCGTCTGCCTGGCTGTGTGTTTCCTGGACGGTTCCGCCTTTTACAGCTGCTTTTTCTATCTCTGCTTCTGTCTCCTTGAACCCCAGTCGGCCTCAGCAGATGGCCGCTCACACTGAGCCTGGTTCTGCTGGAGGTTTCTTCCTGTTAAAAGGGAGTTTTTCCTCTCCACTGTCGCTACAAGCATGCTTAGTGTGAGGGATTGTATTTGAGTCAATGCAATCAACTGGTTTTCCTTAGGTAGAAAACTTTGAATCAATTTGACTGTATGATCTGGTTGAACTGTAAGGTGCCTTGAGATGACGTGTTGTAAATTTGGCGCTATATAAATAAACAGAATTGAATTGAATCTTGCTTTATTATTGCTGCAGGGAAAAATAAGTTTGTTTTTCTAAAGGATAAATCCGGTCAGTAAGGAATGATCGATGGATCATTATTTATACCTAAAAATTAATATGTTCACGGTTATTTCATAAATTTAGCGTTAATCTGTAAAAAAAAAAAATAATAATTTTTGTTGCGATCTCCGAATCTGGGACACATTTTTGCCCAAATATAGTAGCCCCTCCCTCCTGCCATCTTCCAGCAGTGATGTCACGGTGCAGTAAGCCTAGCGCCATTCTCCCCGCTTTACAAGCTAAATCAAGGGGAACTACAAGACACATCTGCAATTATTGAAGATTTCCAGAGGACTTCACCATTGAAATTCACCAGAGCTATAGTGAAACTGACAATGCCCACGTGCATGGCAGCTGGATGTTGGAATAAATCGGGTAAAAGTGAAAATGGAGTTATTTCACCTTTCCGACTTATGATCCCCCACAAACGGGTTCATCGTTGGATTGCCAACTTGAAGAGGGAGGATTTGCCATCTTAACTTTTTAGATTTAGGTACAGATAATGATCCATTGATCATTCCTTGCTGACGGGACTTTTCCTTTAAGAGCATTCCCATATTATCCTTTGGCAACTGTTTCATTTTTATTAAAAACAGCTAATCTCTGCTGTCACCTTCACTAAAACAGTCAATCCATGATAGTTTCTAATCTTCTATAATTTAGAAAGCTAATAAAACAACATCAATAATCATTAGACAGCAGCTGAAGAATTGATGGATGTGATCAGCAAAAACTCATTTTTGTGATCTGTGCTCTACAAAAAATGTGGTGTGTGTTTATTTTTAAATTTCTTTTACATATTAAGATTTACTAACTGCTTTCTTTTCTAATTTGCAGATCACGTTCTCTTCACTTCAAGGCCAATAAAAACGTTTGCTCTTAATCGATAAAATGTTGTTCCTGATGTCCAGCAGACCAAGAGAAATGGGTCTTGGCCCCCAGAAGGAAAGAGAGTGTGAGCTTTAAAACGCAACTTAAAAAACGATCATATTCTTGCAACTCAATCTGAAAAAAGGGAAATAACTTTTTAAAATATTAAATCTCAAAAGAATTATCAAAAGAAAATTTTTATAATTTTAACATGATCATTTGAAAATGAGAAAAAGAGCAGAACTTTTTCTGCAGCTTTTTAAAGTTTTTTTTTTCATTTACAAACAAAATTCACTCCATATACAAAGTGCCACTTCTTGACTTGAAAAATCTTTAATTTAGAATAAAGTTAAGGCCTTGATAAAAAGTTACACAGTGATGCTAAAATTAATCTTACTTGCGCAAAAGTAATGTTACTTTTTATTTTCCCTTTGATCCTTATCGCGATAATATTACTCAATATTATAATTGAATTTTAAGTGCATATATCCCAGCTCCACGCATAACTACATAACTTAATTAAATGTGGAATTAAATAAATACAGCGATAAACAATTAATTAAATGTGTCAATAATTAATTAAATGTGGAATTAAATATATAAATGTGTCATTAATTTAATAAAATACATCTTAATTTTATTAAAAAAATATATATAATTATTTCATGGTCCTGTGTCGCAGTGCATCGAAACCATTAAAAGAATCTGTCAAACTCACCCATCAAAGTTAGGGGGCGGGGTTAACGCGAATCGAGTCTGTAATCGATTTGCTTCGCCTTAATGTGCAGGGTGACCAATCAGGTGTTAGATAACCGCCCCCTAACTTTGATGGGTGAGTTTGACAGATTTTAATGGTTTCGATGCACTGCGACACAGGACCATGAAATAATTAAATGCACACTGAAATAATTAGATATATTTTTTTTATAAAATGAAGACGTATTTTATTAAATTAATGACACATTTATATATTTAATTCCTTATTTATTTAATGAATTACACATTTAATTAATTGTTTATCGCTGTATTTATTTATTTAATTGTGGCACTTTATATTAGTGACCTGGTTTTAATTAATGAATGACACATTTATTTATTTAATTCCACATTTAATTAATTATTGACACATTTAATTAGTTATTTATTGCTGTATTTATTTAATTTTGGCACTTTTTATCCTCCATACAATAGGTGCTACTGATTTTTTATTTCTTAGCCAATTCTTTAGACTGAGATTACTTTCTCTTTCTGTATTTTCATAAGTCACACAATGAGGATAATTTTTGTAGAAGTTGCAAAGTAAATAAATCAAGGTCATTTATTAGCTGATCAAAAAAGATTAAAGGGTAACGCAGTTTTTGTTTTTTGTTTTTTTTGTTTTTTTTTTACATTGGACCCTTGATTTTACGTTATTCCATCATGTTCTACTCACCTATATGAGTTTTGTGTCAGTTGGAGCCGTTCTGAAGATATTCCGTTATATCACGGTAACATCTTCCTATGGGCAACGAGTTGAAGACACAAACTAAACTGTTCATCATTTATTCTTTATGATACGCCAGCATTCATAACATGTAGGCGAATCCCTGTCCCCCAGACATCCGTGGTTATATTTTTATATTTATATCTTTTAAAAATGAAGCGGCACGTGTATGACGTCATCCATGCGTGCCAGCTACCATTCATTCCTCCTGTCTGCTGAACTGCTGCTAGTTTTCCTCACATGCCTGGAAGATGTCTAGTGTTAGCCTTGTGAGACCATCCTGATCTCGCGAGCTTTCAAGGTTTCACTCGCACATCAGTCTGGAGACTCTCCGTTAAAGAAAATTTGGAGCCTTTCACCAAACGAACGTCCAATCAGCGTTGGCTTTGAGGCGGGTTGAGGTGTGACGCAACGAGAAGCGCGACAGTTCAGCCTAAAGAACATGGCGGCTTCAGCCGATGAAACTAGCGTTAGCGTGGCTATCGAGCAAGTTTTATCGGAATTACAGAGTATTTCTTCACTGAAAGAAGAGCAAAACACTGCTCTGGAGGCTTTTCTCAGAGGAAAAGATGTTTTTGCTCTTCTCCCAACTGGTTTCGGCAAGAGTAGCCTGGCTGTTAGTACGTCATATGCTTCGTTGATCCGATTGGTTTATTTGGCCCGTCTATCACCAACATAGGCCAATCAGCTAACCAGTATTTTCGCCCCTTTCCAAAATTACTTCAACGGAAGGTTTCCAGATGGATATGCGGAGCAAATCCATCTGGCGGAGTCAGATTAGCCTAGTGCTACTACCGCTGATGATCTCGCTCTCCAAATGGAATTGAACGATTCAGATTAGCTAGCCCAATGAAAAGAAGAGGTAGAGTGCAGCCGCCCGTGGCCCACGCTGCCTGTCACAATTCCAGTCCAGCGCGTGGATGACATCATTCACGCACCGCTTTGTTTTTAAAAGATATAAACATAAAAAATATAACTGCAGATGTCTGGGAGACAGTGATTCGCCTACATGTTAGGAATGCTGGCGTACCATAAATGATAAATTATGAACAGTTTAGTTTGTGCCTTCAAGTCGTTGCCCATAGGAAGATGTTACTTGGATATAACCTAACGGAATATCTTCAGAACGGCTCCAAATGACACAAAACTCATATGGGTGAGTAGCACATGATGTAATAAGGTAAAATCAAGGGCCCAATATAAAAAAAAAACAACAAAAAATGGCGTTTCCCTTTAACAATAGATAGCAAATGCAGGAAGCAGCGATGTTTGAGCTTAATGACTGCAAGGCATGGCTGCTGAAAGCACCAGTGAATCGGAACACATGCATCTGCGGGCCAGTACTGAAAAAACAGCAAAAAAATACCGTCCGACTGGTGCATCTCTACTGGAAAGTGCCTCCATCTAAAGTTTCCAGCTGCAGGTAGAAACTCTTCATGCAGTAAAAATACAGGAGGATGCAAATCAAGAATAACAGGATGCTAAAGACAAAGACCTGGTTAGTAACTTGGAGAAGAAAAATGGAAATCAAGGTTGAAGCTAATCAAATAAATTGTGAAAAAATCAACTATATATTAATAAAATGTGTGGTGCCTTCAGAGAAGCAGCAAAGCCGCATCATATTTAGTGCTACAGAAACGAGATGGAGAAACGAAGGCAGGGTTCAGATTATTAAAGAGCAGCAGGTGGCCGGCTCTGCATTAAAGGGACGTTCAGGGGCCCAGTGGAAAAAGGAATGAGGTAAAAGCAGTGAGGGGAACTGAAAAACAAAACTGCATTAAAACCTGCTGCAAGACGAGCTTTAAAACAACAAGGCTCAGAACATGAAGTAATCTGTTGAAACTGCTGAAGAAATCACACTGCATCCAACTGAAATAAGTTACATCAACAGAAAACCTCACTATGGTAACGGCCACATAGTCTACAGATGCCATCAGTGAGTCCGTCAGTCCTGGCAGTGCCTGGAAGAGCAGCACATCGAGCTACTAATGCAGGCGGAGATCAGTTTAAGTTGATGATGGTGAGAAAAAAATATTTCAGCCCAACAAACTATTCAGACAATGGAAGAGGATTAGGGCCACTGAAAAAAAAAAGTTAACCGATTTTTTAATTTTATTTCAGTTTAGCATTCTGACTTTAATCTCAGAATTCTGATCTTTTTCATCTCAGAATACCGACTTTTCATCTCAGAATTCCGACTTTTAATCTCAGAATTCTGATCTTTTTCATCTCAGAATTCCGACTTTTCATCTCAGAATTCCGACTTTTCATCTCAGAATTCCGACTTTTCATCTCAGAATTCCGACTTTTCATCTCAGAATTCCGACTTTTCATCTCAGAATTCCGACTCTTCGTCTCAGAATTCCGACTCTTCGTCTCAGAATTCTGATCTTTTTAATCTCAGAATTCCGACTTTTCATCTCAGAATTCCGACTTTTCATCTCAGAATTTCCGACTTTTCATCTCAGAATTCCGACTTTTCATCTCAGAATTCCGACTTTTCATCTCAGAATTCCGACTTTTCATCTCAGAATTCCGATCTTTTCATCTCAGAATTCCGATCTTTTTCATCTCAGAATTCCGATCTTTTTCATCTCAGAATTCCGATCTTTTTCATCTCAGAATTCTGATCTTTTTCATCTCAGAATTCCGATCTTTTTCATCTCAGAATTCCGATCTTTTTCATCTCAGAATTCCGATCTTTTTCATCTCAGAATTCCGACTTTTCATCTCAGAATTCCGACTTGTCATCTCAGAATTCCGACTTTTCATCTCAGAATTCCGACTTTTTATCTCAGAATTCAGACTTTTTATCTCAGAATTCCGACTTTTTATCTCAGAATTCTGACTGTAATCTCAAAATTCTGACTTTTTTCTCAGAATTCTGACTGAATTCTGACAATAAAAAAGATTACAAGTTGTTGATGACTGCCCAGGAACAGCGTTGGTTCTAACTATAGCCTGTATGCGAGTCCGGCCGTCATTTATACCGGCTATTGTTAGAATACAGGCCAATATTAGAGGATTTACGGTAAAGCAACTTATTACACTGGAATGCCTTTTGTGACATATTTCTAGTCAGTTGTAGATAACAGCTTAAAAACAAAGATGACATAAAAATCAAGTTTACAGGTTTATATGCTTGAAATGTCTGGAAGGGAAAGAGAAATATTCAAAGTCACAATGACGTTGCTTTTGCTCCTTAAAACTCTTAAAATGGCCAGATTTAAATTATGGAATAAAAAACATTTTCTGGGGAGCACGCCGGGCAGAACACACAGAAGTAATTCTCAACCTCAGTATTTTTTTAAGGCCCTGCTAATCGCATCAGTGTTTGCATCTTCTAAATGGTTCTAATTGAACAGAACCTGCAGGAGTTCCTCTGAATGATTCACTATGAAGGTAGCGATGGGTTGGGAAAGAGGTTAGCAGTGACAGAGCGGTTTGACAGGTCAAGGTCCGTCTCTACTGAGCCCCGTTTCTACAGCAACGTCTCCTTCCACAGGATCTTTCCAGCACAGCATGTTATTGCCTCTCTAAGGTGATGGCATCTCTCCATCTTTTCACTCTTAGTGAGTTTATTGCTAAGTTTAATAAACCTTAAAGGTTAGAGAGTCTGCAACATCTAGAATGTTACCCTTGGTAGACGGGACGGACTGCTGTCCAAAACGCTGGCCGTATGACAGCGGATGGAGCCAAATATCAGAAGCTGAAGAAATCTTCACCAACAAGGAATTTAGGAGTCCGACTGTGTAGACAGCAAAAATATTCGACACACTGAACATTTACACATGGTGTCCCCTTAAAACGGTATAGTGGAGGATTTTCACAAATTTTTGAAAACACCCGCCCTCTCCCCTTTAAAAAAAAATTTACATGCACAACCCTGTGCCTGAACGTCCGCTCTAAGCCCTGAATCCCTCAATCACTATATAGGGTGGGGACTATATAGTGGACTTTATAGTGACATAAGTTAACTGACCGTTCGGACAGATGATCACTGCTTATTGCTCTGTTGGTCACGTAACTCCTCCTCCTCCACGAGGTGCCTACGCCATCCTTGTTACAGGTCACAGCTGTCGGGTAGCGACAGCCTAGCAAATCCCAGAATGCTTTCCGTGGAGAGTTCTCTGCGCAAAGCATTTTGGAATATATCTGCCTCTTCTGAGGCCTTTCTTTTCTTCTCATACACTTCGTAGACACTTTTTCTCTTACAACCCTCGGCCATTTTCAAAGAACAGCAGTGAGAAAGGTGAGCCTCAATGACTGAAACCGTAGCTCACCACAGATATACGACTAAAAGGGACGAGCACGTAGGACGGCCTTACGTAAACATTTTAACGGAATGATTGACAATAAGGAGGACAACGTATTTAGATGATCCACCCAGAAATAAAAGATTGCATCCTATACTTTTAATGTGTTCCTATACATTTCAGTTTAATTCAGCTTATTTTTTAAGCAACAATTAATAACATGTCATGTCTGATGTTGATGGAGGGAATTGATTCAGGATGCATCTTCCTGGACAGTAGATGGAGACAGGAAGCTCTGCTCTCTGGAAGGTGAACTTTCACCTCAGTCTCTAATCCAGGGTTCTGCAACCTGCGGCTCTTTAGAACCTCTAAACTGGGCTTAAGTAGTGGTAGAAAAACGCAAACGAGGCTTAGACGCTTTATTAGGTTTTAAAAAAACATTTGATTTGAATTTTCACAACAGAATGAAGACACTAATAATTTGTTTTTAGATCAAATTTTCTTCTAGATAGCTTGGAGATTATTTTCATTATTTTTTTTTAGCATCCAGTATTCTATGAGGGGAAATCTGTGCTTCATCCTTTAGAAACATTTTATGGTTTTTCCTCATCTGAAAAAAGTTCAAAAACAATCCACTGGACTTTGTTTCCAAGCTTGACGATGTTTTGCGTCCCATCCAGGAAGCTTTTCAATTCAAAATGTCAGAAATAGCGTTGAGTTCGAGGCTTTGTAGAGTGGACCAAAACAAAGGCTTGTTCTTGTTTAGAAAACATGCAAATTGAACAAATAAACAGGTCCGCCCCTTAGAAATGGGGGTCGTTAAGCTTTTCAGAGACATAGACAGGTACGGGGCATTGCAGGTTAACAAAAGAAGCCAAACCACCCTGATTGCTAAAGGTTGGACCCGTTCATTCGTTCAATTTGCATGTTTTCTAAACAAAAACAAGCTTTTGTTGGGCTACTGTATAAAGCCTGGAACTTATGGAAGAAAAACAAGTCTCATTAGAATCTGACTTTTTTTTTTTTTTTTTTTTTTAACACTGAATTTTTTAACAACAAATTTTAACATTGAATTCCTTACTCTCAATTTTTGTCTGTAAAAATTCAGCTGCAAAAGATTTCAGCCGGAAAAAAATTTCAGCCGCAAAAAAAAATTCAGCCGCAAAAAAAATTTAGCTGCAAAAAATTCAGATTCAAAAGCTGCAAAAGTGTTGACTTTTTGGTGAAAGCTGTGATCGGCTCAGTTTTTTCACCCAGTCTGATAAGAGGAAAAACTCTAATAGTTGTCTGTTAGTAGCTAACTGACGTTTTGTAATTCTATCTCTTTAACAAAAAAAAAAAAAACCTCATTCAGCTGGGAACAGCGCTGAGCAAAGCCGTTGTGTCACATGACCAAATGAGCTAATTTCATTGGCTAGAAGCTGATCGACTCTATCGAGTGTAGATTGCTTTGGCTTGAGTTCACCAAAACGTCAACACTTTTGCAGCCGAATTTTTACCAGCTGATTTTGTACCAGATAAAAATTGAGTATAAGGAATTCAATGTCTACAAAAATTCAGTGTTTAAAATTTGTTGTTAAAAAAATTCAGTGTTTAAAATTCGGTGTTAAAAAAAAAAGGCAGATTCCGATGAGAGAGTTTTTCTTCCATAGGAACTCATCGCTATTTCTGACATTTTGAAAAAGCTTCCTGGATGGGAAGCAAAATGTCTTCAAACTTGGAAACAAAGTCCATTGGATTGTTTTTTTAACTTTTTTGGAATTAAACTGTTTGTGTTTAAAATAGATTTTCTATAACAAATATGTAACAAATATAGCAGGGTTTAAAACAGGAATGATTAACTCTAATTTAATGATTTTTTAATGCTCTTTTAATGCTCTTAGAAATAATTTTAATACCATCAACAAATACCCATGACGTTCAGATATACGCGGCAAATTCCTTCATCTTTTCGATCGGATGGCTGCAGTTCCTCCATTTCCAGCCACTTTTGTTGAAATGAGCATTTCCCCCATTCCCCCTTTTCTCCGCAGCGAGCTTCTTTTCCGAACATACGGCTTTACGATCAACCGGGAGCAGATCCCGCGATATATTTGCAAATATATATATATATATATATATTGTTTATTAAATTGTTTTTATAAAGTTTTTTTTATATAAATAAAGCATTTCAAATGCCCAAATCATCACATTTAATGAATTTTAATGCCAAATCAGGCCTTAATTTAAAAAATAATTATTTAATGATTTCTAATGACCCGCGGAAACCCTGTATAGGTTTTCTTTTATTTATAAGGTCATATTCAGTCAACCATGGTTCAATATTTGCGGCTCTAAACAACGTTTAATCAGCCTGACTTGGGGGAAAACGGCTCTTTGGATGAATTTATTGATGTTAAATGTAAACGTAACGGTGAAGTGGATCCAGAGTGAGAGACTGCTTTACCTGTTGAACAGATTTGCAAACGGCCCCAGCTTCTTCAGCTTCCCGTCTTCCTGCTGCAGGACGCCCGACCCCAGATGACCCCGACCAGGACTCCACGTTTCCCCCGTCGGCGAAGAAAGCGTCACGTCCGAGAAGTGAGCCGAGCCGCTGAGATCGGTTTCCAGGGTTACGATGGCGCTCGAGTTGGACGTGACGGTAAAGTCCAGGATGTCCTCGTTGGAGACGGACAGCTCTGTGCTCATGCTGGACACGCTGCACACAGAGATGTCGTCGCTGCGGTTCAGGGCGCCGCCCCCGACGCCAAGTCTGACGGTGGGGCTGAAGTGCCGGGCGGAGTCGTAGCCGCTGCGGGGGAAGGTGGACGACCTGTGCATGCTGCTGCTGCTGCCGTCGTCCAGAGGTAAAGTGGCTGGAGAGTCCCCGCCGGCGTCATCTGAAGGAGGATGATGATGATGGGGGCTGTGGAGGAGGGGGTCCGGAGGATTGATCTCCAGAGTTGGGATTCCTGAGTCCTGAGAGGTTAAGCTGTGACTGTCTGGGTCCAGGTAGGAGCAGTTTTTGCGGGGGCTGCAGTAGTAGATGGGAATGGAGGAGCAGGACGGTTTATAAGTGGGCAGGACGAGCTGAGCGGACGAGGTGGAGGCGGGTTTATCCTGCAGGCTGGGGGCCTCTGTGCTCACAGAGCCGTTCTTCATGACGACTCCCCCAGATGCCCCTAAATAGACCACAGAAAACAGGTTTACATCATTTTAAAGCTTATAAAACACCTGAAAACAATCACTATTGTGCAATAAATGACCTTTAATTACAAAAAAACTAAAATTTTAACCAAGTTGTTAAACAAAAATCCCTGATGCCCATAAAGAGCAGCTCCTTTAAGCCAATCAGGCTCCTTGGTTGTTGACTTGGCAGGAAACATTTATCCCAGTTAACACAAAAAAAATTTTCTTTAAATCATTATGAAGCAATATTTTTTTATTTACTCCGAGCATCAAAATAATCAAAGTAAAAGCCTCAATGTGGCTGAAGAAGAAACAATCGTCACTCAAGCAGCAAGAATTTCTGTTTTACATTGATTCTACAGGCAGATATTTTATTAAATTAAACCAGGGAAGCTAAAACTTTAGAGCATATTGATGGAGAAAAACTTTTTTTTTTTTATCTTAAATGCAAAATCTTATATATTTTTTTAACAATCTTGGTATAATTATTGCTCTAAGTGGGTCGCTCTTTCAGGTAAAAGCATGTTTTAAAATCTCTATATTCCAGTTAATCGTTAATCAATTACTAAAATAGCAGACAATTATTTCAATAATCAGTTAATTGTTTCAGCCCTAATACATAGGGATGCACGATATTGGGATTTTGGCCGATATGCCGATATTTTAAAACTCATGTAGCCGATAACCGATATCGATACCGATGTTAAAGCTGGACAAAAATAAGTAGTCATTGAAAATAGCAGTTTTATTATCCATTTCTGATACTTTGAAAAATAATATACTCAAATATATTTTCATATGCTGATATCAAATAGATTTTTAAAAACGTGGTATCGATCTATTTTACTTTCAAAATCTCGCGAAATTTCTTCATTCTGTTACAAACTCTCGTGATATTTGGCAAATTCTTGTGGGATTTTGTTAGTAAAATAGATCGATACTGCGTCAATATAAATTTCTTGAATTTTCGGGGGATTTCGTAGCATAACGATAACATATACCAATATTTCATTAGTAAAAGAGATTGATATGGTGTTTTTAAATGGCAATATATCAGCATATGAAGATATTGGGATATTTTAATGGATCAATATTTTTTCCCTCGTCTTTAGAAGTTTTTAAGTCTGTAAAAAAGAAGTTTTTGAGGAAGAAGAAGAAGTAGTATTTTTTATTTTTTATTTATTTATTTATTTTTTATTTTTTTTAGACTTTAGAAACTCAGAAGCTGATCAAATATCGGGTTAAATATCGGTGGGGTGGCCGATGTCCGATATTCAGTTTTAAGGCCGATACCGATAGGGGGCCGATTATATCGTGCATCCCTACTAATACATACATATTTCTAAATTACAGCAATATGGCTGTTTAAGAAGGTTTTTCAAAATTGCGAATTAGGGCTAAACAATCTGGCCTAGGCTTGTCCCGATCCGATCCACGTATCGGATGCCGATATTGGCAAAAAAATGCATATCGGCAAAGCATGTAAAAATGCCGATCCAGTTTTTTTTTTTTTATCCGGTCCGTATTTTCCAGTTTCGACGATTGAAACAATCCATTCCACTATTTTGCGCCAGTGTTTCCCTGTTTTGCATTTTTATTAAAACTTACAGTAATAACTGTCCCCCGAATCCGGTCCGTATTTTCCAGAACACCTTCAACACACCCATGGGTCCTTTTGGGTCTGTCTCCCGGCCTAACCATTAAAACAGGTGAATTGGAAGATAGCGGGGAAAATGTCAGCCGTGTGGGATTATTTTATCCTGCACGATGTGTAGATGGAGACTAGGTGTGGAGGACATTGGGGAGTATAAGGCATTTTTGTGTAACTATTATTTGCACTGATTTTTTTTTAAGCTGTGTCTTTTTTTCAAGAGTAGAGTCCTGATTCTAAGTTAATAGACTATTTTCCACTCTTGTCTGTTTTGCATTTTTATTAAAACTTACAGTAATACTTGCACCTTTAACTGTTTAAGGTTTTACTGCTCACTGTGCAATATTAGATTGCTATTCATAATTTTGTCCAGTTTGTGTTTATCTCTTAATAAACAGGTAAGTTTGTTGTTACCAATCATTGTGTTATATTCAATCTCACCTAATTCAGCTGGCTAGATGTTATCAAGAGTACTAAAACCCTTTTCAACATGAGTCTTACAACTAAGGCTAAATACTTTAACTTAAACTTAAATACATGCTCGGATAGTCTGGTATTGGCCAGTATCGGTATCGGATCGGAAGTCCAATAACAATATCGGTATTGGATCGGAAGTGCAAAAACCTGGATCGGGACATCTCTAATCTGGCCATAAATTGAAATTGCAATTATGTTCAACCAATATTGCGATTTTATTGCGATGTTTTCATCAAGGTTTTTCCGTTTATGTCTGACCTAGAAAGCTTGCTTTTCCAGAATTCATTGATGCAGCACTTTACTGTAACCTTCAGAGAAAAAGTTCTTGCTTCTACTATCCTGCATGGATCTGCATGCTAGCTAGGGGTGTAAATAATCATCCTTTTGGATCGATGCATCGATCCAACAGCCGACGATCCAATGCATCGATCCAACAGCCGACGATCCAATGCATCGATCCAACAGCCGACGATCCAATGCATCGATCCAACAGCCGACGATCCGATGCATCGATCCAACAGCCGACGATCCGATGCATCGATCCAACAGCCGACGATCCAATGCATCGATCCAACAGCCGACGATCCAATGCATCGATCCAACAGCCGACGATCCGATGCATCGATCCAACAGCCGACGATCCGATGCATCGATCCAACAGCCGACGATCCGATGCATCGATCCAACAGCCGACGATCCGATGCATCGATCCAACAGCCGACGATCCGATGCATCGATCCAACAGCCGACGATCCAATGCATCGATCCAACAGCCGACGATCCGATGCATCGATCCAACAGCCGACGATCCGATGCATCGATCCAACAGCCGACGATCCGATGCATCGATCCAACAGCCGACGATCCGATGCATCGATCCAACAGCCGACGATCCAATGCATCGATCCAACAGCCGACGATCCGATGCATCGATCCAACAGCCGACGATCCGATGCATCGATCCAACAGCCGACGATCCGATGCATCGATCAAATAGCCGACGATCCGATGCATCGACACGTCTGCAAGAGTATCGATTCATGTTTTTTTTTTTTCCTCTGGTCTATTTTTATCCATTTTATCCATTCTGACTCCTGCACTGCGGTGGCGCTAAACATTTTTCGTACTCCTACCTTGCTTCCTTCAGCCACTACCCTCTTTCCACTTGCAGAATGTATTTTTGATACAAGGCCTTTTCAGAATCTAAAACACAGAAGCATTATTATTTTTCAGTGAATGAGGTTTTTTATAGGCCTTGGTGTAGTACAACTTTGCTACATCTGTTATTTGCGTTTGTTTCTCAAATAAAATGCACAAAGATGTTACAGCTTTCATAGATTTATTTCACATTTGAAACATTGTCTAGCCTGTAAGGTAAGAAAAAAAAAACTATTAAATGAATTAAATTGTGGTGTATTCTTGAGTATAGAAAATAATCGAATCGTTGGGCCAGGAAATCGATACTGAATCGAATCCCCATGATGGATGTGATTTACACCCCTAATGCTAGCTGCAACTCTCTCCTCCGTTCTGTGTGGCGCCAGTCTTACCTTAATTACTGCCACATAAAGTGCTGGAGGTAGACATTTAGCGTCTTACACTAAAAAAAATAAAAATACTGCAACCTCTTTTGACATTTACGCATATTTAAGCATATTTAGTTACTTCAACACAATCGTTTTATGTCCTGCCCTGCTAAAATGAGAAAATTGTGTTAAAGTAACTAAATATGCTTAAATAAATGCCAAAAAAGGTTGCTTTATTTTTTTCAGTGTAGTCTTGATAAATGTATTGCGACAAAAATCTAGAGCTTCTGCGCATTTTTTTCTAAATTGTGATTATATTGCAAATGCTTTTAATCTCCAAGCTATTCTGAATAGATTCTCATTAATCCCTTAAAAAACTAAGTTTTTAATTTATTTTATTTTTTTACCAACTGCAGGGAAAAGGTTTGTTCCTCTCGACCAGCTTTAATCTGCCATTATTTTAATAATTCATTGACTATTGATACAGGTTTGAACCCCAGTCGGCCTCAGCAGATGGCCGCTCACGCTGAGCCTGGTTCTGCTGGAGGTTTCTTCCTGTTAAAAGGGAGTTTTTCCTCTCCACTGTCGCTACAAGCATGCTTTGTGTGAGGGATTGCCTTTGCGTCAATGAATCGATGCAATCAACTGGATTTCAGAATAATAAAGTGAACATATTTTGCCAGCAAGTTTCATTTTAAGTTAATTTAGGCATTAAACTGATTCAGAGGAGTGATCATAGCGCTCTGCATCAACAGTGCTGTGTCTGACTCCCTGCCGTTCCCACATCAGCTTCTCTGATTGGTTGATGTGGCACGTCGAGCAGCAAAAGTTCAATCTTTCCAACTCCTGCATCTGTTGCTTGTAAAATTTTGAACATTTCAGCGAAGTTTCAAGAAGAAAAACAGGGCGTAAAATTTGTCTTTTTTTTTTTTTTTTAGTAAAGGCCGTACAATGTATGCCCGTACACATTGCAAGCTAAAAGCCTGCCTGAAGGTCAGAAAGGGTGGCTTGGACACATCAACAAAAACAAACTACCATCCAAAATGACAAATATTTTGCGTGAATCACTTACCGTAATTTTCGGACTATAAGCCGCAGAAGCTAAATTGCATGATTTGTACATATACAAGCCGCACCGGTCTATAAGCCGCAGGTTTTTTATGTTTAATTACCATATGGTTTGTGCACAGAGAGGATTGTCGGGAAAGAGGCAACTGTTTGGGGAAGCTCCTATTTATGAACATTTCAACACAATTGAATTGAGACAATTCTTCCTGCTGGCGTTTCCAACGTCTCACCATTGACTCGTTGATTCCAAGGTTACGTGCAGCGCTTCTATTTCCTTCGTTTACTGCCGAAGTGGCTGCCTTTAACTTAAAAGCTGCATCATATGCATTTCAACGTTTGTTTGTTGGAAGCAAATGTGACGTCAACATGATGGATAGTAAAATCCATAGATTTAGGTACCGTATTACCCTAGTGGCCGTTAGCATTGTCATATAAGCCGCATGGTAGAAAAATGGTCGAAAAATTGGGAAAAAGTCACGGCTTATAGTCCGAAAATTACGGTATATTCCTCTTTTTTTTAAACAGACATCTTTTTATTTTATGAGAGGATTGTCTTGTTATAATAGAAAACTCAAGTTTTTAAGAAAATTAGCATTAATTGTAAGCTGACTGATAAGATTTATCAACTTTAGATTAAGTTCATCTATACCTCTACTAAATCAGTATTATGAATGAATCATCTGTTAAACATCACAACACTAAAAACCTAAATCCAGCTGAACCCGTTGCAAAGAGAACGGAAACAACTCTAGAGAACAAAGTCATTTAAGACCTGCTTCATTTTACCAGGGCAGACGACACAAAGGAGGAAACTCAACGCCGCAATAACTGGGCTGTAACTGGATCCAGGAATGTAATGTGAACGGAACCCCGGGGCTCCATCAGGCTTTTTAACACCCGGCTGGAACACTTGTGCAAGAACAAGGTGCAAAATGAACAGATAAAACTCATTTGTTAGACAGTCTGCCTCTTTTTGTGGCTTAAAAACCTCCGCTATGTTCCAAGCCGTAGCGCCACGGAGCCGGATTCCTAGCAGCTCTAAATCCTGATCTGCTGGTTGCTATGCGAGTGCTTCAGACCTTTTCACAAAACTATTCAACAGGTTGAGCCTGTGCCACCGTGGCTAACATCTACAAGCAGAGGTCACTAAGGTTGTTAGGGCTGTAGATCAACTATAAATGAGGCAGGACTTCAAACAAAAAATGTGGACGAAAGTTTCAGAAATAACAGCTGCTATTATAGCCAGACCAGAAGAGCAGCCTGTTTGAATAGATGCCCAAATGACTCAGATAGTTAATAATAATCGACCAGAACAAAGACATTTATCTGTATGTTGGCAGCAGAACAAAAGCTGAAATATGGGAAAAGTTACTCAGGTGTTGCATTTTGAAAAGGGAAATGATATTAAGCAATAATCCAAGTTCTGCATTTAGCTAAACATAAAAAGGCAGATCATTTTAACTTTCATATCAATATCAGCGAAGCCCGGGCTGCCATTGGAGCAATATATATATATATATATATATATATATATATCCAAAATACGGAACTGAGCTATTTTTTGCTCCGGCCCGTCCAGATCAAGACCCGCAATTGTAATCGCACCAAACAGGAAAAAGAATGTAGAGAGGACCCGGTTTTTCAAATTTAATTATAGTAAAAACAGACCGGTAACTAGAAATTAGAGCATAGTTCGTATATAATCCAAAAACTAAGAGCAATTAATTAAATTATTGGATGCAGACTATTGGTGCTTCAACAGACCAGGAAAAAGTTGTGAGATTCTAGAGCGAATCTCACAACTTTAAAAGAAAATTCTTATTGCAGGAATGGATGAAGAGATGATGAGTTTGGAAGCAGAGAACAAACAGAGTTCATACAAACTATGTTTGATCCTAGTTATTCCTGTTACAAAAATCCACAACAGAAAGAAAATATTTGGGCAGAAACTGAACACAAAATCCACGATTCGGTTTGGTTCACGGTTTCGTGGTCACGGTTTTCGGTTCGGTTCGGTATATGATGATTGTTAGGAAAATCTACTATGTCTTGTAAAGTACAATGCGTATGTATAAACCCTGTGAACGTTTAATTTAATATGACATATTTTTAAAAAATCCCCATCATCATCCAGCAGATGTTCAGTTTCTGCCTAAATATTTACAGGAATAACTAGGATCAAACATAGTTTGTATGAACTCTGTTTGTTCTCTGCTTCCAAACTCATCCATTCCTGCAATAAGAATTTTCTTTTAAAGTTGTGAGATTCGCTCTAGAATCTCACAACTTCTTCCTGGTCTGTTGAAGCACCAATAGTCTGCATCCAATAATTTAATTAATTGCTCTTAGTTTTTGGATTATATACGAACTATGCTCTAATTTCTAGTTACCGGTCTGTTTTTACTATAATTTAATTTGACAAACCGGGTCTTCTCTACATTCTTTTTCCTGTTTGGTGCGATTGCGAGTCTTGATCTGGACGGACCGGAGCAAAAAATAGCTCAGTTCTGTATTTTGACGGTGAAAGACGGAGAAGACGTACGAGGACAGAGAAGTAGCGGAGGATGTGGGACAGCTCTCATTGATTTACATGACAGACAAGTACTCCGCACCACGTACGTAAGCAGAGCGGAGCGCTGACGGAGTATGTGGAATCTGGGGTTAAAGGAGGACAAATACACGTCCGGCTAGTTGCGGCGCCGGACGCCGGACAGTGCAATGAAAATCCGGACTTTCCGCCCTAAAGCCGGACATCTGGCCACCCTATTTCCAACTCCTGTTCTTTCCCACTCGCCATACCCACACAATTCTCCACAACAACTGAATTTTTTCTGCTACACCAGGCTAAGCTGCTTCGCTGCTTCTTCTTTTTATGTACGACTGGTGGTTGGCTTTGGTCGCAGTACCGCCACCTTCTGCTCTGGAGTGTAAACGCTTCCCCTATGAGAAAAAGGAGCAGCGCATGAACCGAACACAACACACGCGAACCGAACCGAGAAAGTCGAACCGAACGGTTCGGACGGTTTTCATAAATCGTCCCATCCCTAATATATATATATATATATATATATATATATAGCACGTAGTCGAAACAGGGAGCCAGCGGCGGACGGATCGACACAACCCGGTGACGGTTGCCTGACGGCCCCGTGCTTCCTGCGGCACTGTAAGGCAGGCGGGGGGGATGATACAAGCATATCTGGTCACCATAGATATGTTAGCATTGCTATCATCAGCTTAGCGACTGAATCATACTCCCAGCTTGGGGTTGTGATGGCCTTACGGTGGGAACAGCCCCTCGTTTCAGTAAAAGAAGTTTAGCAAATCCTGCTTTGAACTGTCCAAGATTTTAAAAGCTGTGCTTTGCTTAGAGCAAATGAACATCTAAGCATCAAACTCTGCAGGGATCTTCTGATAGACAAAAATAATCCATGCCTGTTGAATCTCTGGATCCTTTGGAAGACTGTAAAAATGTTACACTTCCTCCGTGCAGCCTGGAACACTGCATTTACGCCCGTGGTTCTGGCTCATTTTCAATAGAGAAACTTTGTAATTCTTGTAGAAGTAAACCCAACTGTAAGCTAAACAGCTAATCTAGTGTCTAACATCTACCGTGACAAAAGTACAGGCCAGAACCAATTAAGGCAACATCCCCGAGTTGAAGTCAATTTGGTGCTTCATTTGGATTCACCTGTTTTACGGTGGAAGTTTAGAGTTGTGAGATTTTGCAGAGAAAGGAGGTGTTGATGGGGTTTGATCTTCTCTGTACGTACATTTCAACCACTGAACTAACATCTATGATGATGGAAACTCGGTTTTGCATTTTATGACCCCTTTAATAACTAATATTTTGATAAATTAATTGATTTCAGGATTATATTGTTAATTATATCATATTTAATACTTAAAAATCAGTTGACTGTACTTCTGTCTGAAAAACTAATTTGCTTCTTTTTTTTTTTTTTTTTGTTGAAAACCAAAACAAAAGTGACCTTTTGCTTAGACAGAGAGACTATAACACGTCATATGTTTACTCCTATGAATGGATAGAAATGAATGGAAACTTTACTGCCATCTTACAATTTTGACAATATGAAATTAAGTTATAACAAGTGTTAATTTAGATTAAAAGAAATGTTAAAATATTTCACCAGAATCCATCTATTAGCAGCAGCAACAGCTGGAATACAGCAGAGTTAAAAAAAAGTGGAAAGTTTCAATCCAAAAGTACATTTCAGCTCTAAAAACATTAAAACCGTCAACATCAATTCGTTCCTTTCTATTTCATTACATTTATAATAAAACTGTTCTCCATTTAACATAAGTGAGTTGAATTCTAACTTTAAAAAATGGTGAAACTTAATTAAAAGTTATTTTTTTCTTAGCAAGTACAGTTTTGGTTACAAATATGTAAGCCGAATTAATACATTATGTACTAGATACACAAATATATGTTTTTTTAAGTAATAAAAAGTTTATCTATTTTAATAAAATCAAAGATATGTTTCAATTCCACCTCCGTTTCATGTAGTTTGGCGAAAATCAAGAGTTCAGCGAGAGGGCAGCCCACACGGCAGAGTCTGACATGTGAGCGTGTTTTTATGGTTTTATAAATAAAATAATAAAAACCAAATAAAGTGGACGGGACTTTAAGGTCAGCAGCCTTACCAGAGCGGCCGTCCAGCTGGTTCTGTGGACCGAGGCTCGGGTTTGCCATGGCGCCGCTGATGGACGCTACAGGTGGATGACAGGTGCCCTCCGCCCGGAGAGCTCCATGCTGAGGATGCTGCTGCTGCTGGGGCTACTGCTGCACCGCCACCGCCCCCCTGGCTCCCCCACACAGCCGGCAGCGGAGGAAAGTCATGAGCTGCCGCATAAAGTCCCTGCAGGGGGTCAAAACAGCGCGAACAGCCGGTGGCGCCTCCTTCCTCCCCGAGCTGCTGCTGCTGCTGCTGCTGACGTTCCCCTCCGCAGCGCTTCCTCTACTGGAAACAAAGGCCAACAACTTCTCCGCTTTCTCCTCCGGCGACGAAACAGGAGATAAAGTCCGCTCCCACTACTTTATAAAATGTACAAACGGCATCATGTCACCCTTTCAGCTGCGGGGTTTAATAACTCATACCTGTTTCTCCGCTTCCGCCGCCATTTTAAAACAAACTTTGACGTGGAGTGCGGTGTAATCGATGCAAGAACGTCCTCTGTCGATGGATTCACCTGTGTTAACCTGCAGGCATTAATAATCGAACACGACACACCTGGCTAAATAAATAGGTATATATTAACTTTAAACCTCTTTATTTAATAACCTCAGTTTAATTATTTTGAGCACGAAGGTTAGAGCCACTGAAAAAATAAAGAATGTTAACTGGTTTTTACATGTTATTTCAGTATAATATGAGAAAAGAATCTCAGAATTCTGACTTTAATCTCAGATATCTGACGTTTTTCTCATAACTCTGAATTGTTTCCTCGGAATTCGGATTTTAATCTCAGAATTCTGACTTTAATCTCAGATATCTGACGTTTTTCTCATAATTCTGAATTGTTTCCTCGGAATTCGGATTTTAATCTCAGAATTCTGACTTTTTTTTTTAAAGAATTCTGACTTTTTTCCTCATAATTCTGACTTTAATCTCAGAATTCTGGCTTTTATTCACAGAATTCTGACTTTAATCTCAGAATTCTGACTTTAATGTCAGAATTCCAAATTTTTTCACAGAATTCTGACTTTTTTTCACAGAATTCTGACTTTAATCTCAGAATTCTGACTTTAATCTCAGAACGCTGACTTTTCCCCTCAGAATTCTGACTTTAATGTCAGAATTCTGACTTTTTTCCTCAGAATTCTGAATTTTTCCCCTCGGAATTCTGACTTTAATCTAAGAATTCTGTCTTTAATCTCAAAATTCAGACTTTTTTTTTTTTTACAGAATTCTGACTTTTTTTCAACAGAATGATGTCTTTAATCTCAGAATTCAGACTTTTTTCCTCAGAATTCTGATTTTAATCTAATAATTCTGATTTTTTCCTCAGAATTCTGACTTTTTTCTCAGAACTCTGACTGAAGTCTTACAGCCAACAAAAAAGTTAGCATCAAGCCGTAGCCATCCGTTTTAGAGACTTGCTCTCTTGTTTTAATCACCTTCTGCTCTTCCATTAAGCTCCTCCTTTACATGCCCAGGGGACCCCACAGGCACGTAAAAAGCCGCCTAATTCCGTTGCTTTGCACCAATATGTTACTGGCCCCCCGAAACAACTCACAACTTTGTCAGTGAAGCTGAGGGCTTCCACATCTCTGCCTTCACGGTGCCCATCTACATTAAGATCCACCATTCTGAGATTAAAGTCAGAATTGTGACTTTTTTCCCCATTTTAAACTGAAATGATATTTAAAAAAAATCACTTAACTTTTTTTTTATTTTTCAGTGCTCCTAACCCTCTTCCATACCAGGAAGCAGATACATACATATTTATTATTTTTTACTTCCTTATTGTGACTCCACCTGGATGTGTATCAGATGTTTGTGAATTGTTACTCTTGAAGTTTATTAGAAAAGAGGTTCCCAAAATTATTTTACCTGTGACCCTAAAATAACAGCAATATACACAGATGACCCCTAGAAATACACCTAGTTAGTTCACAAATATTTAAATATAATTTAATTCCCTTTATTGTTCCACAATTGGGAAATTCACCTCTGCCTTTAATCCATCCCCTTGGTTAGCAGTGGGCTGCCATTGTGCGGCGCCTGAGGAGCAGTGTGGGATTAAGGGTCTTGCTCAGGGACCCAGAGTGCAGGCTGTGTGGATCAAATCGGGTACTTGCAACCTTCCCAGAGGGCAGCGCACTACTCTAACCACACAGACTCACTTCTCCATTTTAAATCCTAACTCAAAACTCATCTGTTTAAAATTGACCACTGTTTTTAATATTAATATCCCTAATATAATTTATATTTTTTTATGGTTTTTATTCTGTTTTGACTTTGTTTCTGCCATTGTGTTTTTATCCTTTGTACAGTGACCTTGAATAAAATGTATTATAATAATAATTATTATTATTATAGGCCAACAGTCTCCACAACACCTGCGACAGGACTTGAACCAACAACCATTGAATTGGAAGGCAAAGTCTTACAGCTGCAATAGTAAAGAATTGTAACAAATATTTATTTTAGAATATGTTATTAATTTTCTTATTTTTTATTTTTATTTTAATTTGTTGGGAAATGTATTAATTTAAATCTGGATATATATATATAAATATATATATATATATAAATATATATATATATATATATATATATATATATATATATATATATATATATATATATATATATATATATATATATATATATATACACTCACCGGCCACTTTATTAGGCACACCATGCTAGTAACGGGTTGGACCCCCTTTTGCCTTCAGAACTGCCTCAATTCTTGGTGGCATAGATTCAACAAGGTGCTGGAAGCATTCCTCAGGGAGTTTGGTCAATATTGACATGATGGCATCACACAGTTGCCGCAGATTTGTCGGCTGCGCATCCATGATGCGAATCTCCCGTTCCACCACATCCCAAAGATGCTCTATTGGATTGAGATCTGGTGACTGTGGAGGCCATTTGAGTACAGTGAACTCATTGTCATGTTCAAGAAACCAGTCTGAGAAGATTCCAGCTTTATGACATGGCGCATTATCCTGCTGAAAGTAGCCATCAGAAGTTGGGTACATTGTGGTCATAAAGGGATGGACATGGTCAGCAACAATACTCAGGTAGGCTGTGGCGTTGCAACGATGCTCAATTGGTACCAAGGGGCCCAAAGAGTGCCAAGAAAATATTCCCCACACCATGACAACACCACCACCAGCCTGAACCGTTGATACAAGGCAGGATGGATCCATGCTTTCATGTTGTAGACGCCAAATTCTGACCCTACCATCTGAATGTCGCAGCAGAAATCGAGACTCATCAGACCAGGCAACGTTTTTCCAATCTTCTATTGTCCAATTTCGATGAGCTTGTGCAAATTGTAGCCTCAGTTTCCTGTTCTTAGCTGAAAGGAGTGGCACCCGGTGTGGTCTTCTGCTGCTGTAGCCCATCTGCCTCAAAGTTCGACGTACTGTGCGTTCAGAATGCTCTTCTGCCCACCTTGGTTGTAACGGGTGGTTATTTGAGTCACTGTTGCCCTTCTATCAGCTCGAACCAGTCTGGCCATTCTCCTCTGACCTCTGGCATCAACAAGGCATTTTCGCCCACAGAACTGCCGCTCACTGGATGTTTTTTCTTTTTCGGACCATTCTCTGTAAACCCTAGAGATGGTTGTGCGTGAAAATCCCAGTAGATCAGCAGTTTCTGAAATACTCAGACCAGCCCTTCTGGCACCAACAATCATGCCACGTTCAAAGTCACTCAAATCACCTTTCTTCCCCATACTTATGCTCGGTTTGAACTGCAGGAGATTGTCTTGACCATGTCTACATGCCTAAATGCACTGAGTTGCCGCCATGTGATTGGCTGCTTAGAAATTAAGTGTTAACGAGCAGTTGGACAGGTGTACCTAATAAAGTGGCAGGTGAGTGTATATATATATATATACACTATATTGCCAAAAGTATTTGCTCACCCATCCAAATTATTGGAATCAGGTGTTCCAATCACTTCCATGGCCACAGGTGTATAAATTCAAGCACCTAGGCATGCAGACTGTTTTTACAAACATTTGTGAAAGAATGGGTCGCTCTCAGGAGCTCAGTGAATTCCAGCGTGGAACTGTGATAGGATGCCACCTGTGCAACAAATCCAGTCGTGAAATTTCCTCGCTCCTAAATATTCCACAGTCAACTGTCAGCTGTATTATAAGAAAATGGAAGTGTTTGGGAACGACAGCAACTCAGCCACGAAGTGGTAGGCCACGTAAACTGACGGAGCGGGGTCAGCGGATGCTGACGCGCATAGTGCGAAGAGGTCGCCAACTTTCTGCAGAGTCAATCACTACAGACCTCCAAACTTCATGTGGCCTTCAGATTAGCTCAAGAACAGTGCGCAGAGAGCTTCATGGAATGGGTTTCCATGGTCGAGCAGCTGCATCCAAGCCATACATCACCAAGTGCAATGCAAAGCGTCGGATGCGGTGGTGTAAAGCACGCCGCCACTGGACTCTAGAGCAGTGGAGACGCGTTCTCTGGAGTGACGAATCGCGCTTCTCCATCTGGCAATCTGATGGACGGGTCTGGGTTTGGCGGTTGCCAGGAGAACGGTACTT